>NC_044040.1:214562603-215162603 GCF_901765095.1 Microcaecilia unicolor | reverse complement strand
CTCTTTAGGGTTCCAGAATCTTGCTATTCTTTGGGGTTCTACATGGAATGTTGCTACTCTGAGATTCTGCATGGAATCTTGTCACTCTTTAGGATGCTAGAATCTTGCTGTTCGTTGGGGTTCTATATGGAATATTGCCACTATTTGGGTTTCTGCCAGGTACTTGAGACCTGGCTTGGCCACTGTTTGGAAAACAGGATACTGGGCTACATGGACCATTAGTCTGACCAAATATAGCTACTCTTATGTAGGCCTAGTGGCCAAAACACAGCCTGTGTCGCGTCTTGGGTGTTGAAAAATAAAAAGAACCTTTTTAAGCACATCAGTGTTGTCGGGTGTGAGGTGGTCACCTTCGTTGTGTGTTTGGTGCCTTTTCATATCTGCAGAGGCCTGTTCTTCTGTGTTTTGGTTTGGTTTGGTTTTATCAAAGAACACCATATATTGGAACGATTTTATTTTGCACTTATATATTCTGATATGGTCATCTTTTGCTCATATTGTCCTGACTTGAAGAAGGTGGTTCTGGTCTTCAAAAGCTGGTCAAAAAATGTATCGTTAATTCAATTTAAAAAAAAGATTATCATCTTATTTTCCATTTTCTGTTTATTTCTATTTATCACAGTCAATATGAGTGAGGCATACCCTGACTATGGAAAGAGGAGGGAGGTTTGCCCTTTTGGTTTTGAAGTGACGAACTGCTCTAAGTTGCTTTCCCCTCTGACTTTTACTGTTGCCACTTCCGATCTCTGCTTTGTGTGTTGTGCAACAGAAACCAATGCTGCAAACCAGGGCGAATGCAGAAAACATCTGTTCTAAACATTTGGTGATATGGAGGGGCCCCATTTCCAGCTCTGCATGGGCACATGTGCTTCCAAGGGTTGAAGAATGAGAAGCATTGGGACAGGGACCTCATACTAATAGGATTTACATTGCACAGTACCGGGTAAAAGGAATGTAAGAGCTGGGACACGAGGGAGATTGAGTAAGCTAGTACGCAATACATTTGCATGAGTTAAGGTTTGCGTCAGGGAGACTTGATCACTCATCTTGGTTTTGACTTTTCTGAAGAGCTGTATTAGAGCTGCCAACCGGCTCCAGATTTGCCCAAAAGAGTTGATCAGCTCCAGGCTTTACCCCATTGCATGCAGGGCCTTATAGTCTTGCTTTTCTTATCGAATCCAGTTTGGATATCAAAACTAAGAAAACGGTAACGGAATTCAAACATGCGTGGGATAAACATAAAGGAATCCTGTTCAGAAGGAATGGATCCTCAGGAGCTTAACCGAGATTGGGTGGCAGAGCTGATGGCGGGAGGCGGGGATGGTGCTGGGCAGACTCTGTGCCAGAACCGGTGGTGGGAGGCGGGGATGGTGGTTGGGAGGCGGGGATAGTGCTGGGCAGACTTATACGGTCTGTGCCAGAGCCGGTGGTTGGGAGGCGGGGCTGGTGGTTGGGAGGCGGGGATAATGCTGGGCAGACTTATACGGTCTGTGCCCTAAAGAGCATAGGTACAAATCAAAGTAGGGTATACACAAAAAGTAGCACACATGAGTTATCTTGTTGGGCAGACTGGATGGACCGTGCAGATCTTTTTCTGCTGTCATCTACTATGTTACTATGTATGTAAAACTACAAGTCCCTCGATGCAGTGGGGCAAACCCTAGACTGGATCAACCCTGTCAGGTGAATCTGGAACCAGTTGGCTTCCCTGGAATGTATTGCCCATGGAAAGTCCTGAATTGACACCAGTCACTGGCATTTATTCACAGAACTAATACAGCGACACTGTGGCAGTACCGATACTCCACCTCCCACTTCTCCCCCCTTCATACTTCTCTCAGTATGCTGCAGTCCTGCTCTTGGGGGGACTAGTTCATGGGGGTGAGACACTAACTCAGTCTCCGCATCAGTTCAGTTCTTGGTGCCTCTGCCGAAATAGCCCAAAGTGGCCCCACTTTTACTTCACCTCCCACCAACTCCTTCCACACACTGAACAATGTTCAGATAGCCAGGACTCTCGATCACCAACATTAACGGTACCCATACTGTCATGGGGCTGCTCTCTGGCTCCGTTTCTTTCAGGATGGGCTGACGCAGTGCTGGTTTGACCTCAGGGCCTGCAGGGACTTCTGGTTTGGATCTCCCTAGGAACTAGAAATACATCCTGTAGGCAGTAGGGGAGTAAGACCAGTTCTGTCCCTTCTAGATATTCCTGAATTTTTGTTCATATAAAATTTAAACAGCAGAAACCAGATTAACATTTCCCAGGTCAATATTCAAAGATATCCGGCTATCTGCTGAAGTTATGTGGCTATTTACCATAGCCACAGCTATCTGGGGGATATTCAGTGGTTCTAACCAGATACTGTCATTCAATTTGTAACGAACAAAAAAGGAAGGACAGGAGATCAACAAATATACAGTGAAACACTTATTGTGAGGGTCTGGATTATGCGTGATGACAACATGCCTCCAGATGATTATGGGTTTGTCCATGAGACTTGTTTGTACACGGTATCATTTACTGTTTATTATTTTTACTATATTGTAGTTTATTGCAAGGGAAATCAGAATGGTTCACAAAGTATAGTCATACTGCATTAAGAACTCCAAATTAAAATAGGAAAAGAGACTGGCATACCTTTCATATAGGAAAACCAAATATAAAACATCAAAACAATTATATTTTACCAATCACACCAAACAAATATCTCAGTTTAAAATCTAGTTGCACGATTCTATGCAATAAAATTTGAACGGAAGCTAAATCGTCAGCAGAGATCAAATACTAATTTAAAATAATACGTCTTTAAAGCGGTACGAAAGAGGGGATAAGCTAATACATGACTATCCAGTGGCATGATCCAGAATATCTCTGAATATCTTACAGACTCTGCACAGACAGAGAATGGACAGCCCTGGCAATTACCTGGATATTTCCAATTGCCTCATTCTCTACTCGTGGAAAAACTTTACAAAATTATCCCTTAACTGGGTTACCCACATCTTTTGTTTTTGCAGGGGACTGATATGGTCATAACTCTTAATTATCTGACAGTCAGAGCAGACTGGATTAGTTTGTGGAGTGTTGCGTTAATAGTATCAACTTATTGTGTTCTGTCGCCCTCTGCCTGAAAAATGGGAGCATAACAGTCACAGGTGAATTGTAAGGGTGACCTGATAGTCAAGGAGATATGAACTATGAACAAAAATCAGTATATAATATATTTTCATATTTTTCAATCATCAGAATATCCTATTTTTAAAAACTATGTATGTATGACACAAACTATATTTTAATTAACGTGAAAAGGGCAGAAGTATGCCATGGTATTTATTTATCTACTGTAACGATTACAAACTACAATAACAGCTTATGCCAAATTGAACTAGCTTGATAATTATCAAATAAAACTGTGTTATAAAAATTGAAATAACTGGAACCTCAAATCTCTCCATAGGGGAAACTGCAACATTTGCAACTAATTTAATACTCACTATCACTCTTGGGAGTCCATTCATATCATTGGTTCTTTAGGGGGAAAAAAGGACCAGTATGAAAAAAACTCTTTCTTAGTAGAAAAAAAGCCACTGGTACAAAAAAAAAAATACTACCGTGTTTCCCCGAATATAAGACACTGTCTTATATTAATTTTCCCTCCCCAAGACCCGCTAGGTCTTATTTTCAGGGGAGGTCTTATTTTTTTCACGGAAACATCGGGGTCGCCACCCCCACCCAAGGTCGCCCCCCCAACTGAGGTCGCCGGGGCCCCCCTCCACCCACCCTCCGTCGCTCCCAACCTGAAATGCCTCCTTTCACCTTCCTTCGCAAGCAGCAGCAGGGCAGACCTCTCCTTCCTTCTGTGCCTCGCCTTCACCTAACGTTACGTTACGTCAGGCGAGGGCGGAACACGGAAGGAAGGAGTGGCCTGCCCTGCTGCTGCTTGCTCCGAACTTGCGAAGGAAGGTGAAAGGAGGCGTTTCAGGTACTGGTAGTTCCGGGAGCGGTGGAGGGGGGGGGGGCGACCTCGGGGGTGGCGGCGGCGGCAGCCTTTGTCCGTCTCTCGGCGGCACTGCTTCAGGTAGGTCTTACTTTCGGGGGAGGCCTTATAATACAAATTTGTAGCAAAACTCCGGTAGGCCTTATTTTCGGAGTAGGTCTTATTTTCGGGGAAACATGGTAGCACTAAGTGAATCAATATGCTAAATAAATAAATAAATAAGTACAATAAATAAATATGCTTATAATCTATAATCAGTGGCTCTACAATCCCACATGGACATAATATAAAAGGCTAACCTGCCTGCTAAAGATAATACAGAAATCTGATGTGCCGTATTCAATTTTTCAGCCTACACGTATCTCAAAGATGCTGATCAATCCTGCTGCTTTCGTGGCAACGTCACTTATAGGGCTTTCTCTCCACAGCACCTGAAAGGCAGCCGGTGGTAGAGCTGGGCACCTCTCAGGCAAGGAAAGGCTTACCAGGGGTTAGGCCTGAGGGTCGCCTGATCTTAGCCAAAAAGCACCTGGAAACCCTGGGCACCTGGAGCGAGGGCCCTGGGAAGATCGGGGTGGACCTGGCAGTCACCCCAGATACAGCTGTGAGGATATGCAGAGGGACTCCAAGTCATCCACAGCACCTGGTGGGAGCGCTGGATACCTAGAGCGGAGGCCCTGAGTGAATCGGAATAGACCTGGGTGTCACCCCGGAGAAGGCTGTAAGGATATGCAAATGAGCTGCAAGTCCTCCACAGCACCTGAAAGGCAGCCAGTGATAGAGCTGGGCACCTCTCAGCCAAGGAAAGGTTTACCAGAGGTTAGGCTGAAACTGGCATTCCTCTCCCTGAGGGTCGCCTGATCTTAGCCAAAAAGCACCTGGAAACCCTGGGCACCTGGAGCGGGGGGGGGGGGGGCCCTGGGAAGATTGGGGTGGACCTGGGAATCACCTCGGATACAGCTGTGAGGATATGCAGAGGGGCTGCAAGTCCTCCACAGCACCTGGTGGGAGCGCTGGGTACCTAGAGCGGATGCCCTGAGTGGATCGGAGTGGACCTGGGAGTCACCCCGGAGAAGGCTGTAAAGGATATGCAGATGAGCTGCAAGTCCTCCACAGCACCTGAAAGGCAGCCGGTGGTAGAGCTGGGCACCTCTCAGCCAAGGAAAGGCTTACCAGAGGTTAGGCTGAAACTGGCATTCCTCCCTCTGAGGGTCGCCTGATCTTAGCCAAAAAGCACCTGGAAGCCCTGGGCACCTGGAGTGAGGGCCCTTGGAAGATCGGGGTGGACCTGGGAATCACCTCGGATACAGCTGTGAGGATATGCAGATGAGCTGCAAGCCCTCCACAGCACCTGAATGGCAGCCGGTGGTAGAGCTGGGCACCTCTCTCAGCCAAGGAAAGGCTTACCAGAGGTTAGGCTGAAACTGGCATTCCTCTCTCTGAGGGTCACCTGAACTTAGCCAAAAAGCACCTGGAAACCCTGGGCACCTGGAGCGAGGGCCCTGGGATGATTGGGGTGGACCTGGGAGTCACCCCGGATACAGCTGTGAGGATATGCAAGTCCTCCACAGCAGCTGGAGACCTATACAGAAAACCTGTCTTAGTAACAGAAATAGGAAGGGAATGCTGATGCGGGGAGTACCGAGGAGGGGCATGCCACTGACTTCGGACAGCATGGGGGTTCAGCCAGAGGACCACGTTGCCAGCAAAGGTATTAATTTTAATGTGGTGATGGGGGAGGGGGCAGAGAGGAAAAGCATGTCCCCCTCCCCCAAGAAAAAAATAATGTTCTGTTTACGCTACTGGTCAGGACCCACTTTTTATGGAGCCTGAGATTAACAGAGCAGATGCTGACACAGCCTCTCCTTAGCCCATGTTGCTGCTGCTGTTGCCTGACTTGATTGCAGAGGCCGTGGCTCACCCGGCCCATCCATGATTCCAGGAAGGCAGTTTATAAATAAGATATAAAGCGTCACTTTCATTTTCTCTGCTGCAGGGTAACAGCAAGAAATCCAGAGCAAACCTGACGGGTAACGGCCTGTGAATTATAACAATAACACTGGAAATAGAAAGGAAAAAAACTGTCCCTTTCTTCCAATCTTTTTATGCAATTAACTGCTTGGATGTTTTTCAGAACCAAAAGGGCAAATTCCAGGTTTTTACGAGCCCAGGGAGGAGAGAGGAATCTTCCACTGGCAGAAAAACAATAAGGGGTGTTTATGAAAACTTTGAAGAACGTTTTTGGAGCTCCTCCCCTAATCCGGAAGCTTACAGCACACAGATCTGGACTCAAGAGCCAAAGGCGTAAGCAGGACTCTGTTTTCTGTTTCTCACTGATTTAAATGCCATTAAATAAGTTCCTGTTGTAGCTGAGCAATGTTTGTAGGTTTGCATTTGGTTTAATATGGAAATATTTTGCAGTGGTAGACCAGGAATGGGGTGGTGGGAGCAGTCCGCCCCCAGGTGCAGGCATTAAGGGACGTGTTGTTTGTCGAGAATTTAAAACAGTGGTGTGCAGTCACGGCCTTCATGAGATACAGTGAATCCTCAGCCCTGTCTTGACAAGATTTCGGTTAGTTTTTTTTTTTTCCTTTTGAAAAGTCTGTATCTGTATCTCTTTCTCTCTTCTCTTCCCACCTCTCCCCTTCTGCTGGGGCTCCAGGACCTCTTCTGCCCTCCCCCTCTTCTCCACTCTCTCTCCCTCCCCTCCACTCTCCCATAGTCTGATATCTCTCTCCCTCCCCTCCTTTCCCTCTCTCCCTCATGGATGCAGCTCCTCTTTCTTTTGTTCCCCCGACAATCCAGCAACTCTCTCTTCCTCCCTTAGTTCCTCTGAATCCTTCAAACCTAGCTTTTTGCCAGCAGCGATAGCAATAACACACTGTCTGGGCCAGTGGTCAGAGCCTCTCTTCTGCCATGTCATGCCCCTTCTGATGTAAATTTCCTGCTTACGCGTGGGCGGGATGTAGCAGAGGAAAGAGTCCGGCACTGGCCCAGGCAGCGTGTTATCATTACCGAAGAGCTCAGGCTTGAAGGTCTCAGGAGTAGCTGAGGGAGGAGAGAGAGCAAGGTGCTGGATTTGTGGAGGGCAAAAGGGAGAGGCACTGCATCCATGAGGGGGAGGGGAGAAGGAAAGGTACTGGACTCATGGGCGAGGGGGGGGGGAGAGAAAGAGAGGTGCTAGACTCATGGGGGAAGGGCAGAAGAGAGAAGTGCTATATTGTGGGGGGGGAGGGGAAAGGAGAGGGAGAAAGGCTGGAGCCACAGGGTTGGGGGAGGGAAGGAGAAAGAGAGGCGCTGTAATCATGACAAGGAGAAAGAAGAAACAATAAATGCTGGACGCAGTGGGGAGGGGGACAGAGAAATGCTGGGGGGGGGGGCAGAGGGACAGGTGAGGGAACTGGGGAAAGGGGGGAGATGCAAGACCATGGGGAGGGGGGTAAATAAGAGAGATAGATGCTGGTCTGTGGAGGATGAAGGGAAGACAGGGGAATAGATGCTGGATCCACAGAGGTGGGGAGAGATGTTGGACCCAGGGAGGGGGGGAGGGAAAGGAAGAGAGAGAGAGAGATGCCGGTGTGTGAGGAATGGAGGGAGGAAAGGGAAAGCTACTGGTTTGCACAAAAGGAGGGAAAGAGGTTGGAGGGAGGGGAGCAGAGGAATGGAGATGAGACAGATGCTGGACCACATAGGGGGTAGGGGAATGATAGGAAAGATGTTGGACAATGTTGGGCAGGGAGGGCAGAAACTGGACATAGACCAGAGAAGGGAGATGTTGGGCATGGGGGGAATAAAGGCACAGGAACAAAGAAGGTCAGTGTTGATGGGGATATGGGTGGTGTTTTGTTGAGGGTCACTGTCACGATCCCAGGCTTTGAACAAACAGGCACGAACTCTGGAACAATGTGAGCCCTTGGCCTACTGTCGTTGAGCGGCAGCAGGAGGCAAAACCCCCCAAGCAGGACTGGACAGGATTCAGGATGCACTTGGCTTGGCTGGACTGGAACCAAATGCTGGAACGGACTTGGCTTGGCTGGAACCAAATGCTGGAATGGACTTGGCTTGGCTGGACTGGATTCAGAATTTTCAAACAAGCTTGGCAGGATTCAGGATACTCAAGCAAGCTTGGCAGGAACAGAAGCTAAAAGCAAAACAGGGCAGAGACAAGCAGGAAGGGGACTGGAGCTGAAGACAAACAGGGCAGACACAAGCAGGATACAAAGCTGACCCACACACAGACAAACAACAGAACTAAGGCTGAAGCTAAGGTAGAGGGGACTAGAACAAGCAAGGCAGATGGCAGGACACAACGCTGACCCACACAGACAAACAACAGAACTATGGCTGAAGGCTGAACCTAGCACACAAACAGACCGAGGAGAACAGAAGCAGAAGTGCACACAGGCACCCTAAACAAGGAAACAAGACAGAAGTGCCCACAAACACACAGGCTATGAACAAAGCAACAAGGAATCAAGGCAGAAGTGCCCACAAGCACACAGACTAGAACAAGGCAGACGTGCTACACTGCACACGGACTAACCTGGAGACCTTTGGCATTGCAAAGGCACTGAATGACAGTGCGCCACTTCCCTATAAACAGGACAGAGGCAGGAAATACACAGAACCCAAAGTGAGGCTTTAAACACAGAGGAAGTGGAAACCCTACAGGACAGAGGCAGGAAATACACAGAACCCAAAATGAGGCTTGAAACACACAGGAAAGAAACAACCATGCAGACAGTAGCCAGCTCAGCAGCTGACCATCAGAAATAAGGTGAGTTAGAGAGATAATCACGACCACAGTCGTGACAGTCACTGAGTGTTGGAAATAAAGATATTGTGACAGTGTAAATGTACAACTCAGGCTCTGACTAGTTCCTTTATAACAGAAAGAAGTACATTATAGCTGTTTGAATTATTAGACAAAGGAGTGTTTTTCTGTAAGAAGTAGGAACAGGAGAAGGTGGGGGGAAGGCTTGTAAAAAAAAAACTTCAGTCAGGCTCCAGAGCTCAGATAAACTGTTGCATGAAGCCATAAATGAAAAGGTTGTCACAGATGAAGGTCCGACCAGGAAGGGAACTTGCAGTGAACCATAAACAAAAACAAAAACACCGAGGGGAGGGAAGGGAGATGAGAAGAGAGTGAGAAGTCCCAGCTGCTGTTAACAGAAACCTAGCAGACAGGCAGGTGACCATTGGCCAATGAGAAAAACTTAGGGGCAGACACTTAAATGTACTTCTACTACTACTACTACTATTTAGCATTTCTATAGCGCTACAAAGGCGTACGCAGTGCTGCACAAACATAGAAGAAAGACAGTCCCTGCTCAAAGAGCTTACAATCTAATAGACAAAAAATAAAGTAATCAAATCAATTAATGTGTACAGGAAGGAGGAGAGGAGGGTAGGTGGAGGTGAGTGGTTACAAGTGGTTACGAGTCAAAAGCAATGTTAAAGAGGTGGGCTTTCAGTCTAGATTTAAAGGTGGCCAAGGATGGGGCAAGACGTATGGGCTCAGGAAGTTTATTCCAGGCATAGGGTGCAGCGAGACAGAAGGCGCGAAGTCTGGAGATGGCAGTAGTGGAGAAGGGAACAGATAAGAAGGATTTATCCATGGAGCGGAGTGCACGGGAAGGGGTGTAGGGAAGGATGAGTGTAGAGAGATACTGGGGAGCAGCAGAGTGAGTACATTTATAGGTTAGTAGAAGAAGTTTGAACAGGATGCGAAAACGGATAGGGAGCCAGTGAAGCGACTTGAGGAGAGGGGTAGTATGAGTAAAGCGACCCTGGCGGAAGACGAGACGGGCAGTAGAGTTTTGAACCGATTGGAGAGGGGAGAGATGACTAAGTGGGAGGCCAGCAAGAAGCAGATTGCAGTAGTCTAAACGAGAGGTGACAAGGGTGTGGATGAGGGTTTTGGTAGAGTGCTCAGAAAGAAAGGGGCGGATTTTATGGATGTTGTAAAGAAAGAAACGACAGGTCTTGGCGGTCTGCTGGATATGAGCAGAGAAGGAGAGAGAAGAGTCAAAGATGACCCCAAGGTTTCGAGCTGAGGAGACAGGGAGAATGAGAGAGCCATCAACAGAAATAGAAAACGGGGGGAGTGGGGAGATGGGTTTGGGGGGAAAAAATGAGAAGCTCGGTTTTGGTCATGTTTAATTTCAGGTGGCGTTGAGACTTCCAGACAGCAATATCAGACAAGCATGTAACTTTAAAATCTGTGGAATAGAAATCCGTGTGTGTGTGTGTGTGTGTGCAGGCTCCCAGTTTAGAGCTATAGGGACACACCCCTCATTCTTGCAAGGATGATTCTTTTTGATTTTTGGAACAATAAATTGCTTAATTAAGCCTTGGTTCATCAATCTGATTTTATGAGTCCTATTTTTGTATAGGTTCTCAGGTTCTATGGGGGCTATTTATAACACTGAGTTCCACTATCTTTACTGTTGTGTTGGGGCTGCCAACCCCCCCCCCCCCCCCCCCTCTTGTTTTTCATTGGAGTGGGAAGTGTTTGGTTGGGCCCGCCAAGCTCTTTGTGTTCTTAAGGTGTTGGGGCTGCTGAGCTCCTTCTGTTGTTTTTGGGAGGGTGAAGCGGTGCTGTGTTGATGCCACCGAGTCCCTCTTGTTTGGCACATTTACTGAATCCCCTGTTGCAAATGTCACTGCGGGGGCTCCACTGGTTTAAAAACAATAATAAAACTGACTGAAAGTCGGTCTGCTTATTATCACCATGTGCCAGCAATTGTAAACAAGGTAAGTGATAAAACACTCCTCCTTGAACGGGGTATTAAAAAATGATCCCACACTGGGTGTCAAATACACTAGGTCAGTGGTTCTCAACCTTTCTTCTGTTGTGACACACCTGACAGACAAGGTTCATGTATGTGACACACAGAACACTAAAACTCACAGCTGAACAAAGCACGCCTAAATATTTCATTGTTTAATTATAAGTTTAGAATTAATTTGCTTGTCTCATATCAAAAGCTGAATGCGACACATCAGGTCCACTGAGAGACACAACTGGGCCCAGGGCAGGACTGCCAATTGTACTGCTCCCACATCTGGGCTGCTGCGCCCTCCCCCCCTTCAGGCCAGGGCCGCTGAGAGACTGGGCCGGGCCCCCGCCCCTGCCGCCCTTGCTGCCCCGCCCCCACGAGGTCACAGCTGCCACCGCTCCCTCCTCCACCCCCCCCCGAGGTCGCTACCGCTCCCCCTCCACCCCCCGATGTCGCTGCAGTCACTGCTCCCCCTCCACCTCCCCCAAGGTCGCTGCCACCGCCGCTCCCCCCTCCACCCCCTGAGGTCACCGCAGCCACTGGTCCCCCTCCACCTCCCCCGAGGTTGCTGCCACCGCTCCCCCCCCCCTCCGTGCGCCACCGGGCCGGGCCCCCTGCATTGAAATCACAGTCTCACATCCGTGAAAGCAACGCTGCAGGCAGCAGAACGCCTCCCTTCAGCCCTCCTTCCCTCCTTGTGTTCCGCTGTCGCGGAAGTTACGTCAGACGAGGGCAGGACACAGGGAGGGAAGGAGGCCCAAAGGGAGGCGTTCTGCTGCCTGCAGCGCTGCTTTCACGGAGGTGAGACTGCAATTTCAATGCAGGGGGCAGACGGTCAATGACGGAGGGCGGGTGGGACTGCAGCGCCGGGCCTCCCTTGGAGGCCCAGGCCTGGGGAATTTTGTCCCCCCAGATACTGTGACGCTACACGAAAACCTACAAACTATATTGCACACAGAATCTACAGGCAGCAGACCTGCGACATTTTCAGTTACGGCTGGAGGCAGCAGTTATTACAAGGGGTAGTGGGGATGCAGAAATAGGGACCAGTTAACGGGGATTTCAAGAACCTGACTCTCAAGATTGCTGGTCTCCCCCAGCTTGCAGGCACTGATGCTGTCTACTGTCAGACCCGCTGAGAAGGAATGTGAGCCCTTGTGCTCGATGGAGGAGAGTTCCTCCCCGAGCTGTCGGCCAACCCCGAGTTCCCCCTGTGTCACCCTCCGTTCCCCAGGGGTTGAGCCCCCGGTTCAGGAAGCCAACAGCAGGAAGAACTGAGTCCAGAACAAAGTCCACGGGGTCCGGACTAGCCACGGGAGAAACGAGGACCAGAAGCAGACAGCAGAGGAGACAGGAATGGGCAGAGGTCAGTACCAGGCAGCAAACAGTAGCAAGTCCAGGATCAGGCAGCGGTCAATACCAGGCAGCAGACAGTAGCAAGTCCAGAATCAAGCAGAGGTCAAAACCAGGCAGCAAATAGTAGCAAAACCAGAAGCACTGCAACTATCCAGGAAACTGAATAGAAGCCGAAGCCTGGAAGGACTGGAGGCAGGGCTTTAAATAGGACAGGAATTAAGCTCAAACATGCACAGCTGTCTTCAAGATGGCTGCCCCCACCGAAGACACGCTCAAGCCTCCTTCCTGAGGCTGCCCAGCTCCAAGATGGCCGCCCCAACCTAAGGCGCCCACTTCTAAGATGGCTGCCCTATCCTGGAGATGCCCAAATATCCTCAGATGCCCATACCTTGCGTAAACAGGGAACATGACTTCTACATCACATATTCCCATCTCTGGGGGACACACCAGTGTGTTCCGACACTCTGGTTGAGAACCACTACTCTAGGTATACCACCACTGATATGCTGTCCAGTTTGGTATTTTGAAAACCAAATAACAACATGGAAGGTGTGACAACATCCGTTGGTTTTCAGGATTTGGGGCATCTGAACTACAACCGCTTCCTTTCCACTGCCTCACATTTACTGTTTTTGCATTGCAGATGTATCTTATAGTCTTACGTTAAAGTTGGGATCTTCTCAACCAGCAAGTCTTGTCTTTGGCTCAAGTAGCCGTGGGTCAGCAGGCAGCAGCAGTAGGTTGGTTATTCTGTGAAAGGTCTTTGAACAAACAGAGCTCCCCACTCTCCTGGAGGACATGGAACTCAGTACCTTTCAAGAAGCGTTTCAGGAAAAAATGAATGCGATGAGGAAACGGGATACCTGGACTCTTCAGCTGTGTGACACCTTCCAGTCTAGCCCAGAGTGGAGGCAATTCCAGCTGTCTTCATCTGCAAGGTGAGGTCCAGTTTTTATCTCATTTTGGATCCTGAACCAAAGTCAGGCCTGGGACCCTATAACAATATTGTACAGAATCTTGTCACTCTTTAGGATTCCGGAATCTTGCTATTCTTTGGGGTTCTATATGGAATGCTGCTACTCTTTAAGATTCTGCATGGAATCTTGTCACTGTTTAGGATTCCAGAATCTTGCTATTCTTTGGGGTTCTACATGGAATGTTGCCACCACAATTTTGGTTTCTGCCAGGTACTTGTGACCTGGCTTGGCCACTGTTTGGAAAACAGGACACTGGGCTAGATGGACCATTGGTCTGACCCAGTATGGCTACCCTTGTGTTCTTATTTAGTATTTTCTATTTAACAAAATAGATAATGTGAAACATGAGCGGTGCCTAGTCTCTGCTTATTCTTCTTACTAACCGAAATGTTAAAGGCTCTACTTGTTGCTTTTCCAGCACTAAGGATTATCTGTGCATATCCCAAGTTTTCTAGAATTCAGCTACTGTTTTGGCTTTTATCACCTCCTCTGGGAAATTGTTCCATGCATCCTTCACTCTTTTTGTGAATAAATATTTCCATGTTTTTCTCATGAGATTCATATCATGATCTCTGCTTCTTGTCCACTATTTATCCCTTTCCAGGTATAGAATTGTCTTTGTCATAGGTCTCTCTTCAGCAAGGTATTACTTCCTTATATCATTATATGAAAGTTGCTTCCTTCTACACATGTCTGTAGCTTAGTGAAATGTTGCTATTATCTAGCACTGCCTGCTCTGGGATTTTTTTTTAGTGCAAAGATTTATAAAACACTAGTGAAAAAGGCCCGTTTCTGACACAAATGAAACAGGCGCTAGCAAGGTTTTCCTCGGAGTGTGTATGTTTGAGAGAGTGTATGTGAGAGTGACTGTGTGTGAGAGAGAGAATGAATGTGCGAGTGTGTGTGTGTGAGAGAGAGAAAGTGAGTCTGGGTGCGAGTGTGTGCAAGTGCATATGTGAGACACAGTGTGTGACAGAGAGAGAGTGTGTTTCACACAGATACAGTGTGTGCGAGAGAGTGTGTTATGTGTGTGCGAGACACAGACTCTCTGTGAGACTGACTGTTTGAGACCAAGCGAGTGTTTGAGCGACTGTGTGACACATAGAGAGTGAATGTGATACAGTGTGAGACATAGAGTGTGTGAGAGACAGTGTGTGAAAGTGAGAGAGAGAAAGACATTGAATGTGAGAGAGAGAGTGTGTGTGTGTGACAGAGATACCTCCCCCACCTCTTTGGTGTCAGGCCCCCCTCCCTCCCTCTCTGTGGTGTCAGCCCCCCCCCCCCCACTCTCTCCGGTGTCTGAGCGTTACTGTGCAGGACGCTGAGCTCTGGCTGTGCTTCAAGGAACTGACCAATCCTATTTAATAGAATGCACCTCCAACATTCTGAAGCCGAGAAACCTCGTGTGGTTGGTCACTTCTGCTTGTGACGAACCCGGAAGTACGTGATGTCAATTCAGGAGATGGATACAGAGAGCAGGAATGCCTCAGCCATGCAGTCAGCTTCAGAATGTTGGAGGTGCCTTTATTATATAGGAAAGGAACTGACCAATCCTATTTAACAGAATGCACCTCCAACATTCTGAAGCCGAGAAACCTCGTGTGGTTGGTCACTTCTGCTTGTGACGAACCCGGAAGTGCGTGATGTCAATTCAGGAGATGGATACAGAGAGCAGGAATGCCTCAGCCATGCAGTCAGCTTCAGAATGTTGGAGGTGCCTTTTATTATATAGGATTTGTGACCATCTCTGGGAAAAAGTGACTAAAGCCTCAGATCCAAAATGTTGAGAATGGCCAGTTCTTCATGTCATAGGGTCCATAAACAATCTGAAAAAGTTACATGTTTGAACTTCTGCAACTTTTTCCTTTTTTTCACTTAGAAGGATGAGGGTTTGGACTGTTTGCTCTAACAGAATTCATTAAAACTTCATTTTTTTGTTTCTGGTGACTTTAGTCCTTTTCCTTGAGATGGTCACATTTCATGAGCCTTTTCTTCAAGTCCATATCACTTTAATGGCCTGAACAGGAGTGAATCACAAAAACTCTTTTCCACGTCAGTCTTCAAACTGCGAGCTCTGATTTAAGTGGCATATTCTGAACCTGTTTCTTGGTTTTCCTCTTTTTTTTTTAGGTTTCACTGCACAAATTGTAAACGCTCATGGGCATCAAACCAAGTTCATATTCTTTTCCTCATAAAGCTAGATAAGTTCCGGCGACGAGGCTGGGTGAAGATGAGAATCTTTAAGCAAGAATGCAAGCACTGCAAGTCTGCAAAGTTCCAGGAACCAGAATTTACTCCCCAGAACTTGGAAATAACCTTCACCAAGCTCCAGCTTAGGATCCAGAAAATCTGCTATGGCCTGAAAGTTCCCAAGAATCCTGATCTTGTCCCGGTCTACAGTACGAAGGGGCCTCACGAGAAGGATCACTGTGAAGCCTGCCGTCTTGGAGTCTGTAAATGGATAGATTATGATGAGGGTCAAAGAGACCACATATTAGCCGATGACATCCAGAATTATACAGCTAATGCAGAGAACACCTGGCTTTATGACATGCAGGATTATACAGCTAATGCAGAGAATATCAGGCCTCATGTTTCAAATGTTGACCACACATTAGCCCATAACATCCAGAAACATACAAAGAATGTCAGGCCTCCAGTTCCAAATGTTGTATCACCTTCCCCTCCTACCCCACCTGAACCAAGAGAAGATAGGCCATCACCATTGCTTATTGCTTTAGGGGTAGGTGCACTTCTTCTGTGGCGCATATTCATATCCCGTTAATTATATTTCTAGGCCCCCTCACCCCATCCCCATGACTGGGAACAGTTCATAAGTATTGCCATACTGGAACAGACCAAAGGCCCATCAAACCCAGCATCCTGTTTCCAGCAGTGGCCAATCCAGGTCACAAATACCCGGCAAGATCCCAAAAAAGTACAAAACATTTTATACTGCTTATCCCAGAAATAAGCAGTGGAGTTTCCCCAAGTCCACTTTAATAATGGTCTATGGACCTTTCCTTCAGGAAGCCGTCCAAACCTTTTTTAAACCCCGCTAAGCTAACCACATTCTCTGGCTAGCATCTATTTAAAAGGGAGTATTGTCAAACTTCATGCTTAAGCCAGATAGGGTCTTCTTGGAGTAACTGAAATCAGATTGCTTTTCTTTATACTTTGTATTTCTGTAGTCTCTGTAAATTTTCATGTTAGATTCTTTGCATTTCCAGTCACAAGGACGTTTGGTTAAAAGTAGGGTTACCATATTTCCCCTAAGAAAAAAAAGAGGACACATGCCCCTCCTTTCTGTTGCACCCTCACCCCGCCCCTGTCACACCCTTCCCCACCCTGGCCTCTGTCACTTTGACCCCTCCAAAGGAAGTCAGATTCCCTCTCTCCCCCTCCCCAATTTTCCAGCTTCCCTCCACCCAAGACTCCATTCACTAGCCCTCATCGCCCCTCCTTTACCTTAGTGTGGTACCCTGGTGGTCTAGTGACCTCTTTGGGGCAGGAAAGAGCCCCCTTTCTCCTGCCCGGCGCTGCTGTAGACCTCTATTGCTCCCGCCACTGATTCAAAATGGCTGCCAAGAGTTCAAGCAGTGATCTTGCAAGACTTCTGTGGAAGTCTCAGAAGGCTGCCATTTGAACTCTCAACATATTGTAGTTCACTTTCTTATGTTTTGTTGTTGTTATTGTTGTTGTTGTCTTGTTTGTTTTAGTTTTTAGTGATCGTACACTGTTGTGGTCTTGTTGCATAGCCAGGCGGTATAACAAACTGTTACGCTGTTATTCTGGCAAGGCAATGACATGTATAATTGTAGTTACAGAAGTCACGCTTAGCACATAAACATTTGCTGTCTAACTTTAGATGACTGTGAGGCAAGTGAGGGACAGTGCAGGCGTCCCTGGGTGTCAGCCCCCTGACATCGGAGGGCATTGAACCTGCTGGTCACAGACTGAACTGCAGAGCTGAGAGATAGTGCATTGTGGGAAGGGTAGATTGCCTGGACAGGAGGGTGCTGTGGCTCCATAATGCAAAGGAGACAGTTAAAAAGCCCAGCGAGAAGGCTGACAGGGAGAGGCCCGATACAGAGACTCCTTGGGAGAAAGAACAAGCAGAAGGTCCTAATACAGAGGTCCAGGAGAGGAAGAGCTGGAGCCCTAGAAGGTGTGAACAGAATGAGAGGAACTGGCTGATGTGATCTAGCTGAGGTAGCCAGGAGAAATGCAGTGACCTGGCTGAGATAAGCTGTGGTATTTAATGAAATTTATTATGCAAGTGTGCTGAAGTGTATTGGAAGCCCTGATACTGCTTTGTGAACTGTACCAGAGAATTGAGAAAGAAGGTATAGCACAGGAGACCCCAATACAGAGGCTCCAGATTTGAAGAAAGAGAAGCCTGTGGGACAAGGAAGGCTGGGGATTGAGAAGTGATGTTTGGACTTAGCCTGCTAGGCAGAGGCCTAGGCAACTGAATTAAACTAAGAGAGAAATTGCTTTAGTTTGTAATTCCACTTTTGTGATGTACAATAAACAGCTGTATCATTGTAATGGCCACACCCAACCCCCACTCGGGGTCTCACAATGACCTTTCTTGAATTGACCTTTTAAGGACAGTGGTGGTGCACTGCTCAGTGATCGTAACCACTGTGTAACACTGGACCTACAGCCTTTATCTGTAAGCCAGGACAGGGGGTTTCATTGAGCAGCCAAGATTTTGCAGAACGGAGAAAAGTGAGCAGTGTTTTCTTAGCCAGAGAAGCTAAACTCTCTTTTCAACTTCAGATTGACCCATTTCCTAGTTTCCAAACCAATGTATTGCAGAACAGCAGTTGAACAAGAACTTACTGTAAGATAAAAAAATCCTTAAGAGTGAACCGTAGAGTCTCTGGTTTCAATTGTTAAGTAGCATATTACGCCATAATCTCTATGTACTTACCTTAATCTACACCTCCCCAACTGCAAAGGTATTAAGTACAAATCCTTCCACGCATCCAATTTTTCCTTTTTAGGTAGCCAGCTTTGGAATGCTCTACCAAGACCTATCCGTACCATTAACGGCCTTTTGCCCGTCAGAAAAGCTCTGAAGACCCACCTCTTCAAGATAGCCTACCCTAACGATCCGACGTAACCAAAACTTGCCCACATGATTCTTACTGACAATTGTTTTACACTGACCAAGTTTCCCATTATCCTTTGTTACCCCATATCCATTCCTCTCCATCTTATTACGCCTACCTCCCAATGCTCATTTCCTTCTGCACCCAGAGCTGGTGGTTGGGAGGCGGGGTTGGTGGTTGGGAGGCGGGACTAGTGCTGGGCAGATTTATACGGTCTGTGCCGGGGCTGGTGGTTGGGCGGCGGGGATAGTGCTGGGCAGACTTATACGGTCTGTGCCAGAGCTGGTGGTGGGTGGCAAGGATAGTGCTGGGCAGACTTATACGGTCTGTGCCAGAGCCGGTGGTTGAGAGGGGGGGCTGGTGGTTACTACTACTACTACTATTTAGCATTTCTATAGCGCTACAAGGCATACGCAGCGCTGTACAAACATAGAAGAAAGACAGTCCCTGCTCAAAGAGCTTACAATCTAATAGACAAAAAATAAATAAAGTAAGCAAATCAAATCAAATTAATGTGAACGGGAAGGAAGAGAGGAGGGTAGGTGGAGGCGAGTGGTTACAAGTGGTTACGAGTCAAAAGCAATGTTAAAGAGGTGGGTTTTTAGTCTAGATTTAAAGGTGGCCAAGGATGGGGCAAGACGTAGGGGCTCAGGAAGTTTATTCCAGGCGTAGGGTGCAGCGAGATAGAAGGCGCGAAGTCTGGAGTTGGCAGTAGTGGAGAAGGGAACAGATAAGAAGGATTTATCCATGGAGCGGAGTGCACGGGAAGGGGTGTAGGGAAGGACGAGTGTGGAGAGATACTGGGGAGCAGCAGAGTGAATACATTTATAGGTTAGTAGAAGAAGTTTGAACAGGATGCGAAAACGGATAGGGAGCCAGTGAAGGGTCTTGAGGAGAGGGGTAGTATGAGTAAAGTGACCCTGGCGGAAGATGAGACGGGCAGCAGAGTTTTGAACCGACTGGAGAGGGGAGAGGTGACTAAGTGGGAGGCCAGCAAGAAGCAGATTGCAGTAGTCTAAACGAGAGGTGACAAGGGTGTGGATTAGGGTTTTGGTAGAGTGCTCGGAAAGAAAGGGGCGGATTTTACGGATGTTGTAAAGAAAGAAACGACAGGTCTTGGCGGTCTGCTGGATATGAGCAGAGAAGGAGAGAGAAGAGTCAAGATGACCCCAAGGTTTCGAGCTGAGGAGACAGGGAGAATGAGAGAGCCATCAACAGAAATAGAAAACGGGGGGAGCGGGGAGGTGGGTTTGGGGGGGGAAATGAGAAGCTCGGTTTTGGTCATATTTAATTTCAGGTGGCGTTGAGACATCCAGGCAGCAATGTCAGACAAGCACGCTGAAACTTTGGTTTGGATGCAAGGTGAGATATCAGGGGTAGAAAGGTAGATTTGGGAGTCATCAGCATAGAGGTGGTAGGAAAAGCCATGGGATGAGATTAATGAACCAAGGGAAGAAGTGTAGATAGAAAAGAGGAGGGGACCAAGAACAGAACCCTGAGGTACACCGACAGGCAGAGGGATAGAAGTTGGGAGGCGGGGATAGTGCTGGGCAGACTTATAGGGTCTGTGCCAGAGCTGGTGGTTGGGAGGCGGGGATAGTGCTGGGCAGACTTATACGATCTGTGCCAGAGCCGGTGGTGGGAGGCAAGGATAGTGCTGGGCAGACTTTTAGGGTCTGTGCCAGAGCTGGTGGTGGGAGGCGGGACTGGTAGTTGGGAGGCGGGGATAGTGCTGGGCAGACTTTTAGGATCTGTGCCAGAGCTGGTGATTGGGAGGTGGGGTTGGTGGTTGGGAGGCGGGGATAGGGCTGGCCAGACTTATACGGTCTGTGCCCTGAAGAGGACAGTACAAATAAAAAAGTAGCACATATGAATTTATCTTCTTGGGCAGACTGGATGGACCGTGCAGGTCTTTTTCTGCCGTCATCTACTATGTTACTATGTTCAATCTACTTATCCGTTAACCCCATTAATTTTGCGTTTACTACAAACTGTATATTCTTCTTACGACTTTGTAATTCTTTATATTGTTACTATGTAAGCCACATTGAGCCTGCCATGTGTGGGAAAGCGCGGGGTACAAATGTAATAAATAAATAAGTAAATAAATAAGTAAATAAATGTACTATGCATATATCTGACTTATTCTTGTTGTATATTGCCTTGGGTAAAGTTCTTCAAGATGGTAAATAAATCCTAATGAATGTACAAATAAACATGGAGTTTGATACTGTTTATTAACTTGTAACGCAGCAGATAACGTGTTGCAGTGAACTATATCTCAAGAGGAGGTAATTAATGAATCTGCTTTTCTTGCTGTGCAAGTTAATTGTGGCAGTGGCAGTCTTTGGTCTTTGTTCTATGCTAACTGCACGTCAGTCCTTCCAAAAATATTGGGAACTCCCCTAACAGTTACCACTGAGGTTTTACACCCAATGCATCTTGTTTTGCAGTTAACACACCGAGTGGAGGCGTAGCCTAGTGGATAAAATGCACATTCTGTGCCCTGATCGTGGCTGACTAGATTTGGATGGGCCGGAGTGAAGCTTTTCAGGGGCTTCAACGTTAACTTCAGAAATTTTAGAACAAGGACAGTGCTGGGCAGACTTCTACGGTCTGTGCCCTGAAAATGGCAAGGACAAAGTTCAAAAGCCCCTGAAAAGCTCCACTCCAACCCAGCCTAATCTAATCAGCCACGATCAGGGCACAGACCGTAGAAGTCTGCCCAGTACTGGCCTTGTTCTCCAACTTCTGAAGCCGAATCTGTCCAGCCACGATATGCTATGACCCAGTATCTAGAGCAGTGGTTCTCAAATAGTTCCTGGGGGAACTCTAGCCAGTCAGGTTTTCAGGATATCCACAATAAATATGCACTATTTAAAGTAACCCTCAAGTAACTACTTGTATACGTTTGTTTTTCCCTTTATATCAACAAATGTTTAATAAACCTTTTCAATACATATATTGCCTAATGGTCTTACTACATCCATCCTTTTCTCTATCACTCTTCCAATCCACTCTCTCCTCTCACTCATATACCATATAGTCTTCTATTACATTCGACCAGTCGGGATCAAAACTCCTTATCTTATCATCATCTTCTGAGCAGGGGATTCTGCACGAAATCCAAAGTTCTATATCAGTTCAAATTAACGCTCGGTACACACTGTCCTCTTCTTTGATGGATCTTCTTTTCGGTATACCACCTCCGACCCTGTATCAAAAGTCTTCATTTCATGCTAGTGCTCACTGAAAATGTTCTTTCATTCCCGTGTCACTCCAGACCCTTAACGTCTCGATGTCTGGTTTATGTGCTTCAAATCACCAACTTAACCTCCGTTGGTCTGCTTGATGAACAGCACCAAACAGCGTCAAACCCTACAATCGATGCGTTTCAGACACCCAGTGGCGTCTTCGGGGGTTTAACTTCAAAATCAATTCCCACTTCAGGCACAGGCAGCTCCTTGTGACTCTGGGCAATCACTTAACCCTCCATTGCCCCATGTAAGCCGCATTGAGCCTGCCATGAGTGGGAAAGCGCAGGGTACAAATGTAACAAAAATAAAATAGATACTATTGGAGATTCTACATGGAATGTTGCTACTATTGGAGATTCTACATGGAATGTTCCTATTCCACTAGCAACATTCCATGTAGAAGGCTGCGCAGGCTTCTGTTTCTGTGAGTCTGACGTCCTGCACTCACAGAAGCAGAAGCCTGCGCGGCCACATTGGTGATCTGCAAGGGCTGACTTCTACATGGAATGTTGCTAGTGGAATAGCAACATTCCATGTAGAATCTCAAATAGTAGCAACAGTGGAGGAGTGGCCTAGTGGTTAGGGTGGTGGACTTTGGTCCTGAGGAACTGAGTTCAATTCCCACTTCAGACACAGGCCGCTCCTTGTGACTCTGGGCAAGTCACTTAACCCTCCATTGCCCCATGTAAGCCGCATTGAGCCTGCCATGAGTGGGAAAGTGCGGGGTAAAAATGTAACAACAAAAAAAAAAGAAATGGGGTTGGAGGCGGGGGTGGGAGGAGTGGAAGTAAGGTAACCTGCACAGATAGGTGGTTACAACCCTATTGATTAGAGCAGTGATGGCGAACCTTTCAGAGACTGAGTGCCCAAACAGCAACCCAAAATCTAATTACTCATTGCAAAGTGCCGGTACTCATTATGGGCGGGGTCACCACATATGACTCCACCCCTATGATAGAAACACCCCTTACACCAGCCATGGCACATATAAACAGACGAGATGTGAGAGAAGATCCGCCAGCAAGCGGAAAACTCAAGCACCCCACGGTAAAAACAATAATGAAAAACTTTATTGAAGGTTTGAAGACTCGACACAACGTCGTGTTTCGGCCGTAAAATCTTCAGAGGATTTCCATCATCATTGCTCTGCAGCACTCTGCACAGCAGACTCCTGATGCAGGCCTGATGGCCGAAACACGACGTTGTGTCGAGTCTTCAAACCTTCAATAAAGTTTTCATTTAGGAACATCCTCCAGTTTCTGGTATCCTTGGTCGTACTCCCACTTTTTACACATTATTAGCATATAAACAGACATCATTGAAAATATTATACTAGTATAGGAGAAAAAAATAACATGATTTTCTTTCATTATAAATCATTTCTGTAAGTTGTTACAGCTCCAGTATACCCAGTGCAAAATAAGACAGCAGATGTAAATTCTCAAATTGGACATATTCCAAACACTAAAATGAAAATAAAATGATTTTTTCTACCTTTGTTGTCTGGTGATTTTGTTTTTCTATCCATATTGGTCCTAGTCTCTGATTCTGCTGCTCTCTATCTGTTCTCTTAACTCCGTTTCCAGGGCTTCCTTTCCATTTATTTCTTTACTTTCCTTCTTTCTTCTTCATTTCTTACCCTCCATCCATGTCCAGCAACCCTCCTCTCCCCTCTAGCCACAAATGTCCAGCCACCCTCCTCTCTCCCCTGCCCTCCCCTCCCAGCGGCAGGCCTCCCTCCCAGCACCAGGCCACCCAGCACTCCCACCCACCCAGCACCCCCACCCACCCAGCACCAGGCCATCCACCCACCCAGCACTCCCACCCAAGCACCAGGCCACCCGGCACCAGGCCTCTCAGTCACCCACCAGACCTCCCACCCAGCACCAGGCCGACAGACCTCCCACCCAGCAGCAGGCACCAGGCCGACCTCCCACCCACCCGGCAGCAGGCACCAGACCACCCTCCCTTCCACCCACCCGGCGTCAAGCATTCCTTCGTCCCTCCCTCCCACCCGGCACCAGCTCGCCCGGCCTCCCTCCCTCCGAGCAGAAAATGTAAGTCTTCCCTTGTCGCTGTTAAAGCCGTGTCAGTAGTAGCGGTGAAAGATGAGGGCGGGACCAGAGTTTGAGAGACGGAAGGCTGAAGGCGCGCCGAACCAGCAGCACTCTTTCACCGCTACTACTGACGCGGCTTTAACAGCGACAAGGGAAGACTTACATTTTCTGCTCGGAGGGAGGGAGGGAGGCCGGGCGGGCTGGTGCCGGGTGGGAGGGAGGGACGAAGGAATGCTTGACGTCGGGTGGTGGGTGGGAGGGAGGGCTGGAACAGGGTGAGGCGACCAGCGGCGTGCGTGCCCTCTCTGGCACGCGTGCCATAGGTTCGCCATCACCGGACTAGAGGAAGGAAGTGTTAAGGACAGAAAATTCATTAAGAAATGTATATAAAAGGGTGCATTACATATGCATTAAAATGCAAGAACACCAATTCAATGTAGACAAAATCACTACGGGGAGTAATCTGCACAGTTACAAGCCTAAACACTTTTAACAATTCTCCTCTGCCATTTGGACAAGTGTAAGTTCTGCAGGGCTGAGGCTTTGGAGCCATCATTATCTCTCAGTCGACCAGTTTCGGTTTCGAGTTCTCAGTAATAATGAGGGAGAGAGAGAGAGAAACCAACTCCGCCTCTATTGCCAAGTTTGCTCTGCTAACACCCGGGTGTGGCGATTCTGCACAAGTCCCTCCAGACTTAACCTCCTCCTTCCTTCCTCCCACTTCCAGCTCTGCTCTGCCAGGAAGCAGGAGGACATGGGAAGCGGCCGAACGACCGTCGACTTGCACATCTGGAACAGCATATTCCAAAGCAAACTCAGCGAACGAAACAAGGGTGACATCTGGACTCTGTCACTGGATGACAGCGTGCAGCCGAGGCAGGGATGGAAACGTTACACGTTGCCACTGTTTGGCAGGTAAGATCAGAGCCAGATGTGGGGCTAACCAGGGAAATAAACAAAACAACTCGTATACTCAAAAGGAGATCTCATTGCAATCATAGAAGTGTATGAAAATGAAACAATGTTAATGTTAAAAACAGGGGGAGAGGGGGGGGGGGGGGGTCGGGCATGTACTCTAAGCCCAGTCCCTGGATACTTTTTCTAGTCTTGTAGAATGTGGGCTGCCCAGGCGTACTGAGTTATTGGGCTTACTGGTTTTATTTGAATCCACTCGGATAGCAAAAAGCAAGTTCGGGAGGTAATGGAAATAGTGTGTGGGGGAGGGGGGGAAGGGTTGGATGGTGGGGGGAGGGAAGGGACTCAAGAAAAATGTCAGGAAGTATTTTTTCACGGAGAGAGTAGTGGATGCTTGGAATGCCCTCCCGCGGGAGGTGGTGGAAACGAAAACGGTAACGGAATTCAAACATGCGTGGGATAAGCATAAAGGAATCCTGTGCAGAAGGAATGGATCCTCAGGAGCTTAGTCGAGATCGGGAGGCGGGGCTGGTGGTTGGGAGGCGGGGCTGGTGGTTGGGAGGCAGGGATAGTGCTGGACAGACTTGTACGTCTGTGCCAGAGCCGGTGGTTGGGAGGCAGGGCTGGTGGTTGGGAGGTGGGGATAGTGCTGGGCAGACTTATACGGTCTGTGCCAGAGCCAGTGGTGGGAGGCGGGGCTGGTGGTTGGGAGGCAGGAATAGTGCTGGGCAGACTTATACAGTCTGTGCCAGAGCCGGTGGTGGGAAGCGGGGCTGGTGGTTGGGAGGCGGGGATAGTGCTGGGCAGACTTATATGGTCTGTGCCAGAGCCAGTGGTGGGAGGCGGGGCTGGTGGTTGGGAGGCGGGAATAGTGCTGGGCAGACTTATACAGTCTGCCAGAGCCGGTGGTGGGAAGCGGGACTGGTGGTTGGGAGGCGGGGATAGTGCTGGACAGACTTGTACGGTCTGTGCCAGAGCCGGTGGTTGGGAGGTGGGGCTGGTGGTGGGGAGGTGAGGATAGTGCTGGGCAGACTTATACGGTCTGTGCCAGAGCCGGTGGTGGGAAGCGGGGCTGGTGGTTGGGAGGCGGGGATAGTGCTGGGCAGACTTATACGGTCTGTGCCCTGAAGAGCACAGGTACAAATCAAAGTAGGGTATACACAAAAAGCAGGAAATATGAGTTTATCTTGTTGGGCAGACTGGATGGACCGTGCAGGTCTTTTTCTGCCGTCATCTACTATGTTACTATGTTACTATATACACGTTGTATGGTTCCAGCAGATTATCTTATTGTTTTGTATGTTGGGTACATTGAGAATGTTGTCTTGTTTACCTTTGAGTTGTCAATAAAATATATTTAAATTAAAAAAAAAAACCCACAATGCTAACGCTAGAACACTGGTTTAAAGTCAAGATGGCTTTGATGGCAGAATGCTTAAATTTCATGTAAAAGGCAAAGGTTTTTTTTACCAAGCTGCATGAGCTGTAAATCTGGCAATGAATATGCCATCTACACAATCTGGGGAATTTATTTTTTAAGCCAGAGTACTCACGTATAATCTTTCACCAAACGATGTACTCCTTAATTATAGATCAATTAGTGCCCATCGCAGTGCCCATTGTTGAAGCGGAAGTAGTTGTGAGTTAAAATAAATTTGATTAATTTTGTAATAGTTTCTGGTGAGTACTGATGGTCCAGTGTGGATGTTTTTAGGAGTCTCCCACATGCAGCTATGCCATCCGCATGTGGAATGTTCCTGTCTAGTGATTCTACATCCATCGTGACCAGAAGGGTGTTTGGTGGTAATTGCTTGATATTTTTCAATTTATTCAGAAAGTCTGTGGTGTCTTGTATGAAGCTGTTAGTTTTGTGCACAAGAGGTTTCAGATTACAGGGGCGTAGCCACAGGTGGGCCTGGATGGGCCCAGGCCCACCCACTTTCCCTCCAGGCCCGCCCGCCCACCCCACATCCCTCGCATGTTGCTCGCCGCAACGGAAATTCTTGTCCTCCCCGCTGGCGCTGCCTCGGTCCCTGCATGCTGTGGAGCAGTGGTGACTTTTTCCGTTGGTCTCGCTGCTGTTGTCTGTGGACGCCAGCCGTTGTTTGCGCCGTCGGGATGATGAACTCGATGCTGTTCGCCGAGCTGGCCGCCGCCTCCCCTCCCCCCTCTCCTGGCTCGGCCGTTACCCTCGCGCTGCGCCACAACCTGGGCTCTGACATCCATCTGCTGAAGACGCTGAACGTGCGCTTCCGCTGCTTCCTGGCCAAGGTGCACGAGCTGGAGCGCCGCAACCGCCTCCTGGAGAAGCAGCTGCAGCAGCTGCACCAGGCCCTCGCGCCGCAGCCGCCTCCGCACCTACTACCGGGAGCAGAGCTCGCAGACGGAGCCCGACCCTGGCGTCCCCTCCCCCTCCTCCAGCCTGCCCGGCACCATCTGGAGCTACACCCATGTGCGGTGCACCGGAGACTGCCTGGAGACCATGCAAGGCCCCGGAGTCACCTGGACCCACCCGGACGGAGTGGGCGTCCAGATCGACACCATCACGCCCGAGATCCGGGCGCTCTACAACGTGCTGGCCAAAGTGAAGAGGGAGTGCGACGACTACAAGAGGAAGTGAGTGGCCCGGGGGGGGGGGGGGGAGGGGGGAGGGGATGCTGATGCTGCAGAGCTGGTGATGCTCAATGAGCCACAGGCAGATGCATGAGGTTTGCATGGACCGGCACTTGACATCAGAACCGCTGGGAGAGAGAATCTGCTGCTAAATCTTAAGTAGCACCTAGCCCCATGAGCTTATGCTTTGACACAGCAGCATTTGTAATATATGCTTGGGTCTGAGAGGTTCTGAAGCAACTCTACCTTAAAGAACCAAGGGGGTTGTTAGGGGTTAGCTTCTCTATATACATATAATGGAACATCTTCTAAAATCCACAGGTCCACTCCAAGCAGTCAAAAATTTTTAAGGGTGGGGGCCAAAATCATAACAAACCCAAAAGCCCAACACTCCACAAAAATTAAAAGATCGCAATATGTTTTAAGCAAGTTGGATTGAAAGAACAAAAACTTTGTATGAGGAACTACGCTGAATCCCCAGTATTAATGCTCATCATGGAGGGATATTAAGAACTTGCCTTTGTAATTTTATTTTTGTGGAGTGTTGGGCTTTTGGGGTTTGAATTGATTAGATGACAGCAGTTGGGAGTGGGGGGACTGTTTTTTCCTGGTTTGTTTCTTGTCTGGAAGATAGAAAAAAGCAGGTATCGGTGGCAAACGAGAGCGATAATGTGGGTGTGCAACAAGCTTTCCTGGGGGGTAGGGTAGGGCTCATACCTAGCAACGGGGAAGTATGGTGGGGAAGGGAAAGGCTGATGCTGGGAAACAGATACATCATGTGTTGAGATATTTGCCATTATAGTGGCCTTATGTCTGGTCAAGTTTAAGATATGGCATAATGTAATTGTATATTAAAATATTGTTTTTTTCCATTAAGTATGCATGTGGTTTATGTTGGTGCAGGTCAGCAGTTGGGCAGGCTTAGAAACCCATCAAGTGCATTCTAAGGCATTAGTTTGTAGTATTCTAAGAAACACTATTCAAACCTATATACATAGTGCCCACCCATATTAGATCTGGGCCCACCCAAAATGTCAGGTCTGGCTACGCCACTGTTTCAGAATTCCCTCTATGAGTCCAGATATTTCCTCCGTGAGTGTGCCAGTACCTGATATGATTGGTCTGCCAGGGTTTCCAGGTTTGTGGATTTTGGGTAGCATGTAGAATGTGCCCACAGAAGGCTGGTTTAGTATGAGTTTCTTCAGATGTGGCTGTACTTGTGTAGGAAATGTTCTGATAAGGTCTTTTAGCTGTTTTGTAAAATCCTGTGTGGGGTCCTCAGTTAGTTTCCTGTAGTATTTATTGTCTGAGAGCTGTCTGTGCCCCTCTTCAATGTATTTTTGTGTGTCCATAACTACCACTGCGCTTCCTTTGTCTGCGGGTTTGATGATAATGCGTTCGTTAGTTTGTAGGGTTCTTATAGCCGCTCTTTCTGGTGGGGTAAGATTGTACAGAATTCTCTTTTGTTTGTAGGAAAGTTGTGATTTTACCCTATGTCTGAAATTTTCTATGTAATTGTTCAACTTGTAGTTTTGTCCCTCCTGTGGGGTGAAATAAGTGTTCTTTTGTTTAAGACTGTATTCCGGTCTATTGGGGGGCCCTTTATTGTGGAAATATGCTTTTAGACGCATTTTTCTAAAGAATTCTTCTAGGTTTGAATATAGTTGGATTTCGTCCAGTTTGCTGGATGGGCAAAATGAAATCCTTTGGAGAGTACAGAGACCTCATGCTGTGATAATTGATGGTTTGAGCGGTTCATTATCCCTATCTGATCTGCATCTCTAAAGGTGTGATCAGTATTTCTTGGTTTGTTTGGGCTCTGATTTTCACATGCCTCAGATGTATATCCAAGTGTCTCCAAGGTGTGTGGGGATGTTGGTTCTGCATAGTTGTTGCTGTTCCAGGATAACCTGTTTTTCTCTCTGTGTCTTCAATGACAGTCTAGCAGGGTGGGGGTGGGTAGGAGGTATGCATGGGGACATCAAAGCATTTCATTGATAGTCTAACAGGATGGGTGTGGGTAGGTAAGAGGAGGGTGATAAACAGAGAAATACAACTTTATGGTTTATAATGGGCTAGAAAACCTAGATCCTTGTTAAGTCCTGTCTGTTGGGTGTCAAAATATTCAATCATTCTGACTTCAAAGGTCTTACGTTCCTGTATTGTTTTAAAGTTACCTTTCAGGATTCTTACTGTGAAATCACTGGTGCCGTGTTCTGGTCTTGTAAAGTGCTGGCCCACAGGGGTGGGAACCTGACTGGCACCAGCTTTCTTCATGTTAGGTCTATGTAAATTAGATCTTGTCTTAAGCATCTGGCCTGTTTCTCCAATATAGCATCCTTCCTTACATTTTTTACACTGAATGATATATACCACATTGGAAGATGAGCATGTGAAAGATTCCTTTATGTTGAATATTTTTCCTTTGATGTCCCCATGCATACCTCCTACCCACCCCCGCCCTGCTAGACTCTCATTGAAATGCTTGGATGTTTCACTTATATATACTATCTGCTACCACATTTGCTTATTTCCGATCTGAGGAAGAAGGGCAACCTTCGAAAGCTAATCAAGAAATGTATTAAGTTATGTCCAATAAAAAAGGTATCATCTTATTTTCTTTTCCATGTTTTATTTTGTTTGATTTCTAATGATAACCTTAAGAGTGGACTAACACGGCTACCACACCTCTCTGCTATAAATCAATGAATTAATGAATCGAATGAACTGATTGTATAGGATATTTGACACTGCATGAAGATCAATAATGGGAGTATAAAATGACGATTCATGGACATAATTAAGAACTTTTGAGATATCATGTTGGACGATAGTAGTGGAGGAGTGGCCTAGTGGTTAGGGTGATGGACTTTGGTCCTGGGGAACTGAGGAACTGAGTTCAATTCCCACCTCCGGCACAGGCAGCTCCTTGTGACTCTGGGCAAGTCACTTAACCCTCCATTGCCCCATGTAAGCCGCATTGAGCCTGCCATGAGTGGGAAAGCGCAGGGTACAAATGTAACGAAAATAAAATGTGACCAAATTTCCTCTTCAGGATTTCTGTATCTTTTGTAAAGCCCCCCTCTTGCCTCTAAAGGGGACCTAAACAACCTCAGAAAAGACTGAAAGCCCCTTCTGGCAAAAGAAACACACTCCAGAGTTTAATTTTTCTCTTTTATAATAATGCTAAAATTTATTAGAGTAAATAAATGATTACAATAAAAAGTTCTTCCATCCCAGTATTACAGAAAATTGAATTCTTATTTATATCAGTCTAAATTCCAGTATAAGGAAAATAAAATCTCTCTCTGGTCTTTCTGTGTATTTCCCTGGAAGCTTAACAAATCTGGCTGCCACAAATCGTGCTTGTGAGATTACTGAAACTTAATTTTGTCCAATCACTTAATGCCTTATATTTTCTCTTTACTATCTGTTTTTTTTTCCAAATTCTAACCTCTAAGGTCACCTTTACATAGATAATTGGGAAAAATACCAAAGAAGCAGAACTATCATTTGCCCTTTGTAACCTCAAATCTCCCTGAATATCACTCATATTTATCCTTCACTGAAAGTGTCTCTTTATATTATGTTCAGAGCCTGTTTGAAACAAACAGAGGCTTGTTAAAGTTTATGGCTCATTATTTTAGGCCAAGCAAGCCTGTCTGTTAACTTGTCCCTGAAAAGGCCAAGAAGACACAGGCTATAAGCTGTAGATCATAGATAAGGGAATAAGTTATATAAAAGAAAGCTGGCTGATCTGCAAAACCAGAAAGCTCTATACTAAACACTTTTCAGCACATCTGTAACAGCTCTGATATTCTCTCCGCAGGTTACTTCGCCATTTCTGAACCTTCCTTTTTTTTCTTTCCAGGTTCCGCTGTTCGGGCTGCAGCCGCACCTGGGCATCAGCAAAAGTGCAGATTCTCTTCTACATGAAGCTGGAGATGTGGCCCACAAGACGCGGCTGGGTGACGATGAGGGTGTTCAAGCAAGAGTGTGGAAAATGCAGCGCAGCCACTTTTGAAGAGCCGGAGTTCCTGAGTGAGAACATTGAGGCTGCTCTGGAAAAGCTGGTGAACCGGATTCAGGAGAAGTTCTACAGCGACTTCAGTCGAAAAAACACGACCTCTGCTTTCGTTCACAATGGGAAGCAGGACGGACCACACGAGAGTGAACACTGTGAAGCCTGTCGCTTGGGTCTGTGCAACCTGAAAGCCCAAGATCAAGAGCCAAGAGCCCAGACCTCTACTGGGAAAATAACTCCAGCATCAGTTCAGAAAGCAGAGAAACCTAGGAATGTGAATCAGCCGCCAGTAAAATCATTTTGTAATTCAGAAAGACTTCAAAAGCATCAGCAAACTCTGCAAGCTTCACTGCATAAAACAATAGTGTACGTCAACCAATTAATAGGGCCACTCAATTCAGTTTATAATACCTCAAACACTGGGAATAAGCAGCAGACTGTACCAGCATCACAGGATAACTCAACACAATGTGGGAATCAATCACAGAAACCTCTCAGAGGGATCCTGAAAACTGTACCTGCATCATTCGGTAACTCAGAACAACATGTGAATCAGTCACAGAAAGCTCTCAATTCAGTTTACGACACCAAGAGAACTAGTGGGATCCTGAAAACTGTACCTGCATCATTCGGTAACTCAGGACAATATGTGAATCAGTCACAGAAAGCTCTCAATTCAGTTTACGACACCAAGAGAACTAGTGGGATCCTGAAAACTGTACCTGCATCATTCGGTAACTCAGAACAACATGTGAATCAGTCACAGAAAGCTCTCAATTCAGTTTACGACACCAAGAGAACTAGTGGGATCCTGAAAACTGTACCTGCATCATTCGGTAACTCAGGACAATATGTGAATCAGTCGCAGAAAGCTCTCAACTCAGTTTATGACACCAAGAGAACTAGTGGGATCCTGAAAACTGTACCTGCATCATTCGGTAACTCAGGACAATATGTGAATCAGTCGCAGAAAGCTTTCAATTCAGTTTACGACACCAAGAGAGTTTATCAGTCTCCAAAATCTGTGATACAGGCGCAAAAAGCCTCAAGAAGCCAGGCGAGACAGGTTTCACCTGTGCAAGGACAGATTTATACCTTCTGGGGGTCTGAGGATGAGGAAGAAAGGCAGCAACTACTTGCTGAGTCACCAACCTATGATGTTTGGGGACAGCGGGATAGAACGAAACCCCACAGAAGAGACCTTAGGCCAACTGAAACGTCTCGTGAGGCACAGCCTAAAGAAGGCTGTCCCTGCTGGCCATGCACTCTTCTATAATATCCAACGTCCACTGCCTACATACATGTGACTTGTTAACGGACACTGCACACTGGACAATTATCTCTTCTCCTCACCCCCAGCAAAACAGAGTAAAAGGCCACCATATCACCTGTGATATATAAGTGAGAAAAACAACATGCTGTTCCCTCCTTCCACGGCCTCCTGGTGCTTAAACGTCATGAGAATAGCATCAATTTCCAGAATTAGGCACTGTTTGTTTTCTGTAGCAGGATCACCACAGTCTCCCTTACCTGAAGTGTGAGGTAATGGAGGGTAGACCTCTCTGCTAGTCATTTTGGGTTGGAAGTTTACATGGATCTTTACTTATGGGCCAGGCTTCTTCTTGTGCTCTCCACGGGAGTCCAGGGAAGGAGGAGAGGCTCCAGGAGGACTCAGGTGCATACTGGGAGACAAACGTCCTTATGGCCATCTACGTTATACAACCACCGAAAGTTTTGCTATCCCTCAACCGGCCAGGTGGCTGAAGGAGACATGGTGAAAGGAACGTTGAAGAGTCTAAAGGTGAAAGGAGCATTCAGAAGTGGGTTTTCCTTAGCCAAGTTCATCCCACCTGAACCTCCGAGAGATCCCAGAGCTGAGGTGCAACTCGAACACCTGATCCAGGAAATGCTTATTGAATTCCTCAGGTTTTGAATGTCTCCCCAATTTACTCTCTTGGGCAGGGCAATAAAATACTATTTTTTTTTTTATATATTTCCACTTAGGAGATAATTATCTAGAGGAATTTGGGATTTTGTCTAATTGTCCATGGGCATGAGATGTGGACCTGGAAAAAAATTACTAGACGTTAGCCTTGTGCGTAGGTAAATTATATTTACTGCACATTGGTGTCTAGCAGATCGACAAGAGTGCTCTGAACTCTAGACAAAACATCACTCCTAATTTAAGAAATTTAGGCCTACAAAATACAAATGATCAAAACAATATTCATTATTACAGCTGCATATGCTAATTAACATAGAATTTCATATATAAGTTTGTTGTCTTTCTTGGTACTCTCGTGCATCGCTTGCTTATCTGGGGTTTGCTCCCTTCCCTCCCCCCCCCCCAACAAAGTTGTCTGCTGGTCAGTTCCACTTATAAGTGATTTATGATTTTCTTGCTTTCCTAAAGTTCACAGTGTCAAAGAACAGTAATACCTGTTTCTATATTTCTGGCATAATTCGGTTTCTACAGATTGTGCCTGTGTAATGTGCATAAGGTTGGGAGCTTGTAGTCTGGCAGGAACAAACTGGAGAAGAGGAACCCAGACTGGGAACCTACAAGAGAAGAGATTAAAGAGAGAACAGAAGTGCTGATTGGTCTTAGGACTTGAATTATGGGTTCTTTGGGAGTGTGATTGATTTAACCTCTAGGCATTTTTCTTTTTCTCCTTATTCTGCTTTTTCCAATATAATGTAATGCCTCCTTCCTTTTGCATTATTGACGTCACAGCAGAGGCGTAGCCAGACAACAGATTTTGGGAGGGCCTAGGCAAGAAGTGGGTGGGCACCAAGTGTTCTCCCCTCCCCACCACCACCAAAAAAACCATCTCAGCTGGCGGGAAAATGCTTCTTTCCACCTTGGCAGTCTGCAGCAGGGATGCGCTGAAAACTGAGCATGCGCAGGTGCTAGTATCGTGGAGAGTAGCATTTTCGTTACCATCAGGAGGAAGGCTTCAGCTGGCGGAGCTTGGGATCCACATCAGCTACCACTAAACATGTGCTACTGTTGGGTGGGGCTGAGCCCTAAGTGGGTGGGCCTTGACCCACCCAGGCCCACCTGTGGCTACGCCACTGCGTCACAGATGGTTTTCTGAACAGACGGCATTTACAGCTCAGCACTTTCACTGAGGATGTCACAGAGTTTCAACAGCAAGAATCTTTGGAGTTACTCTTATGTTATCCTTTTTGCCATTATGTAAGAGATTTACCTGACCCCTGAGGCAGGCCCCTGTGCCGAAACACGGCCGTGTCGGGTCGTTTTTATGCTGTTTACGTTAAAGACTTCTTGAAATCCTCCTTGGACTTACCTCACTTGTTTTGTTCGTCACTCAACGGTCACGTGAGGTTTTTTTTCCTCCTCCCCCTTCGTTGAATAGGGAAATATTCGCCTTAAAAGGAGGCTCAGACATTGCGCACAAATCCTGCCAATGCAATGGCAAAAAGAATAACATGGTACATTCAAAACAGACCACACCTGCATTAGAGGGATTTGTGCGCAATGTCTGAGTCTCCTTTAAGGCGAATATTTCCCTATTCAATGAAGGGGGAGGAGGAAAAAAAAACCTCACGTGAACGTTGAGTGACAAATATAACAAGTGAGGTAAGTCCAAGGAGGATTTCAAGAAGTCTTTAACGTAAACAGCATAAAAACGACCCGACACGGCACAGGGGCCTGCCTCGGGGGTCAGGTAAATCTGTCTTGAGCATACCATGGATCCCAAAGGGGTTCTGGCAAGAAATACGTACACAATGGGCTGAGGGAACAATTACCACTTTGCTAAATCAGCTCAAATAGTGGAAATACTGAACAATTAAGGGCATATGTTTGTTTATCCCAGTAAACATAAAAGTCAATTATCCAGACGTACATCATATATATAAACTCAAATGAAAGGGCTGCGTAGCTATTCTAAATAAACCAAACTGTCATATACCACCTGGCACGACTGGGAGACTGAAAAACAGCCAACAGTAAGGTCTGCTGGGATAATTGATGGGTAGGGTCTGGGTGGATCCTTTCACTGTCCAAGCGTCTTTCACCTGTGCCGAACTCCTTGTGAAATCTAGTGCAGCGTAAAGTGTGCTTCTACTGCCAACCAGTCTCGCTGAGCAAAGAATGCCGAGGTTTCACAGTCCGTGGACTTTATGTAGCGGAGATTAGGCACATTGGCAGCAGAGCTCAACAGATTACAATCTCGCTACCTCTATTATGATTTCAAAACTAAGGAAAGAAAAGGAGGGGGGTGGGGCTGTAAACTCTGCTTAGAAGGGCGACAAAGATGATTAAGGGGATGGGACAACTTTCCTATGAGGAAAGGCTAGAGCGGCTGGGGCTTTTCAGCTTGGAGAAAAGGTGGCTGAGGGGTGATATCATAGAGGTCTATAAAATAATGAGTGGAGTGGAAAAGATAGATATGGAGCGTCTGTTTACGCTTTCCGAAAATACAAGGACAAGGGGGCATGCGATGAAGCTGGAGTGCAGTAAGTTTAAAACAAATAAGAGAAAATATTTCTTTACTCAGCGCGTAATTCGACTCTGGAATTCGTTGCTGGAGAATGTAGTTAGCTTAGCGGAGTTTAAGAAAGGTTTGGACGGCTTCCCGAAGGAAAAGGCCTTAGAATGTTATTAAAGGAACGTAGGGAAAAATCCACTATTCCTGGGATAAGCAGTACAAAATGCTTTGCTCCGTGGATCTTGTCGGGTGATTGTGACCTGGATTGGCCACTGTCGGAGACAGGGTGCTGGGCTAGATGGACCTTTGGTCTGTCCCAGTGTGGCGATGCTTATGTCTTATATCAGATTTCTGCAGCCCAGGGTGCAGGAGTGGCCTGGGGAGGATGTGGAGGAGTGTGGGGGACCACTTGTGGAGACTAATTCTGGATCCTCGTTTGCCTGTCAGTAGGGGCTGAAAAGCAGAGTCAGTTGCTAAATGATGGCACTCTGGCCCTGCCTGGGTGTGTTTATCTGGTCCCTCTCCTTGGAGCTGCCTGAGGGGCCAATTCTCAAAACCTAAGGCCAGTTAGCGCTGGAATAGCGTGCATATTAATCTGCACAGAACGCTCAGAGGGTAGGAAGCAACATGCGTGCCAGAGATGGCTACAAATTGTATTTAAATGTAGTGAAATGGATGTTGCTATGCGCACAAACAAACCCTGGTCATCTACCGCCAGTTCAGATCTGGTGGTGGAAAGTTTGAAGAGGATTTCTTCTGATTTTCAGTTTAAAATCTGCTGGTTTTTAATTTCTTTTGGAAGTGGATGAAAGCCTGTGTGCGCCGATACCGAGAAAGAAGTGTGTGCGAGTCCGAGCAAACCCGAAAATGAGAGCACACATTGTTGCCTGTTTTCCGCACTTAAATATAAGCCTTCCAAGTTTAAACAAAAATTGAAAAGCTTATATTTAAAGGCACAGAAGAGAGACGCTGATGCGTGCTTCACTTTCAGGTTTGCCTGGTGCATGCGCACAAGAGCTGTGCTTACCGTGAAACACTTCTACGCATTTGCCAAGCACATTCCCCCTTGCTTTCGCTTTTAACAGCGTGCATATAATTTTAAATACCATTTCCTTTGAGCATTGGCGAGCTAGTTTTCTGCGCTGTCCCAGCAGTATGGGGGGGGGGGGGGGTGTTGTTGACTTTAGCACAGGAATTCTGAGCATCTGCCCCTGAGGCTGCCTGTGAGGCAAATTCTCAAAGCCTAACAACACTTATTAAAAGCAGTTAGTGCCGGACTAGCAGGACGTTCACAGGGCTTTTAACATGGGTATTAATGTGCATTGCAAAGATAAGGAGGTGATCCACCTGGGTGGAAGAACACCCATTGCAAAGATAGCCACAAATTGTATTGAGATGGATTTAAATGGGTGCAAATTGAGATCAGTTAGTATTCTTTCCCAGTGCTCAAACGGATGCACTGCAGATGAACAGCATAGAAAAACATCAAAAAAATGTGTTTTGAAAACAGCAATTTGTATGTTTTTACGAGAAAAAAAATGTCCATCTGCTGATTTATACCACTTTTTGGACGTTTTTCTATTGAAAATGAGCCCCACATGTATGTTCTTTGTTCTGCTTTAAGTGGTGTGAGATCTGATTCCCAGAACCAATGTTATACTACTTAAAACAGACTGTTTCTGCTGTTGTATGTTTTATAAATAATAAAAAAAATGTTTGAAAACTATACAGTTTTATCTTCTGAGATTTTATTTATTTATTTATTTATTGCATTTGTATCCCACATTTCCCACCTCTTTGCAGGCTCAATGTGGCTTACGATACATCATGAATAATGGAAATGTGTTACAAAATAGACATTTTGTATTACAGTAGGATCTTGGGCAACATGATAATGAAGAAACATTATACTAGTATAACAAGCAGATTTTGTAATACAGTTCTGAATATATGTGTAGGAGTTATATATATTCACGTATATAACTCCTACACATATGGCAGTCCTAGTGCAGACAGTTGGATGTAGAGGCTCGGTGGGAGGGAAGAGTGTAACAGTACATGTAGCAAGGGATATGGGGCAGGCCAGGGAGCGAAACAAGGGAGGAGCATGGAGTGGAGCAGGTAGTGGGTGTTTCTCTGTCAGAAGTTGGCGACCCTAAATCCTACCGGTGGGGAAGGGAATAACTGCAGGCTGAAAGAGCCCTTTAAAAAGAGGAAAAGGAGTTACAGGACAACTTTCTTCTGGAGAAGGGGTCCAGAGAGAGTAAAGCTGTCAAGGACAATTTTTCCTAGACTCTCCACCAAGGTAGAAGGTTCGTAAGGAAACCCTACTAAAGACCAGCGTCGTACCTAACTTATACGGCACCCGGGGCGGAGCATGCACACCCCCCCTCCTCCAAGCAAGGGGTGTGTGAAGCAGCCACGCGGCTGTTCGCTCTGCTGATCCCCTGCCCTGGAACAGGAAGTTGACGTCACAGGAGGGCAGGGGACCTGCAGAGCTGACAGCTGCGCGCCTGCTCCGCGCACCCCCCCCCCCTTGCTGCTGGCATCCGGGGTGGACTACCTCCACCGTCCCACCCTAGGTACACTAGAACTGAACATTGCAAGTTTGTGTAACAACAATTTATTCTACCTTTGACTGTACATTGTAAATGCTGAAATTGTACCATGCTTATTTATTTATTAAAAAAAAACTTGTATACCACTTATAGCTAAGTGGGTTCCATAAAAATAAAACATATACACAATATTAAAGGAAGAGCAATGAGGAGTGGCCTAGTGGTTAGTGCACCACTCTTTTCATCCAGAGGTGGCCGGTTCAAATCCCACTGCTGCTCCTTGTGATCTTGGGCAAGTCACCTAATCCTCCATTGCCTCCTCGGACAGAGAAATATCTAGAGTACCTGAATGTAACTCACCTTGAGCTACTACTGAAAAAGGTGGGAGCAAAATCTAAATAAAGATTCTAGAATTCTAAAGAATAACAACATTCCAATTCAGAATTTCAAAGTGTAGCAACATTCCATGTAGAACCCCAAAGAGTAGCAAGATTCTTTGGGGTGGAGGAGTGGCCTAGTGTTAGAGCACCAGTCTTGCAATCCAGAGGTGGCCAGTTCAAATCCCACTGCTGCTCCTTGTGATCTTGGGCAAGTCACTTAACCCTCCATTGCCTCAGGTACAAACTTAGATTGTGAGCCCTCCTGGGACAGAGAAATATCCAGAGTACCTGAATGTAACTCACCTTGAGCTACTACTGAAAAAGGTGTGAACAAAAATCCAAATAAATAAATAAAAATATATCATCACACCACAACCAAATAAGAACACATTCATCAGAAAAACATAGTCACAAACTGTGTAAAGCTGGAACAAATGCTGAAACTCATTTATCCGCATGGTGTGATCACAGCACAATATCAGTAGAAAGCTACATAGCAGTCTCTGACCTCAGTGCACATCTCAGCTGGTAAATATTCAAAGCTTATTTTAGATAAAATGGAGTTTCAGCAAATAAAGTCTGATGGTATTCATCAGTACCTAAAAATGTATTCTTTGCAAAGCTGGTAGCTAATGCAGTTGTTTACGAATTTGTTGCCAGAGAATGTGGTAAAGGCGGATAGCTTAGCGGGGTTTAAAAAAGGTCCATACGGCTTCCTAAAGGAAAAGTCCATAGACCATTATTAAATTGACTTGGGGAAAATCCACTGCTTATTTCTGGGATAAGCAGTATAGAATGTTTTGAACTTTTTGGGGATCTTGCCAAGTATTTGTGACCTGCATTGGCCACTGTTGGAAACAATGCTGGGCTTGATGGACCCTTTGGTCTGTCCCAGTATGGCAACACTTATGTCCTTGGGATTCTGAATGGAATCTTGCTACTCTTTGGGGTTCTACATGGAATGTTGCTACTATTTGGGTTTCTGCCAGGTACTTGTGACCTGGGTTGGCCACTGTTGGAAACAGGATGCTGGGCTTGACGGACCTTTGGTGTTACTTGGGAAAACTTAGACAAACCTAGGACGTTATATCCACATTATCCAAGTTTAAGTAAACCTTTTGATTCAGAATTTCAATTTCTGGTCTGGAATGCATTATTGGGTGAAAGGAGAGAACTGACTGAGTGCATATCAGCTCCTCTCTGTCTCCCAGCGTGCTGGTCCCAGCCCTGACCTCACAAGATAGTCCTAAAAATACGGCCCTGATGCTCACTGGGCAAGAAAGGGTTGCATTAGTTTTAACTGGGTTTGGCAGAAAAGCTCACTTTCAGTTTCGATTCACAGGAATGCAAAACTTAAGGACAGAAGTTCTGCTTCTTGCCAGGCAACAAATTATTTTGCAAACAGCAGCATCCAGAATTGTGGCATGAACCTAAGAGGAATAAAACGGAAAAAAACAACTTCAACCTTTAGTTCTCACCACAACATTTTTTTTTAAGTCACTACTTTTGGAAAATGTTTTTCGGTATGGACACCTGGGCGTCCCTGTTCCATCTGAAGATATCAGTGGTAAGGCGCAAGCACAGCTGGAACCTAGCGTATGATAATACTCTCTTGGGACGTAGCTGCAAACAATACAGACAGTATGCATTTGCAAGGTAATGTGCAGAATTCCAATGTGGACATGTCAATCATTTTAAAATAAATTTTTCATAGGTGACTCGAATATTGTGTTCAATTCTGGTCACCTCACCTCAAAAAAGACATAGTGGAATTAGAAAAGGTGCAGAGAAGGGCGATGAAAATGATAAAGGGGATGGGACGACTTCCCTATGAGGAAAGGCTAAAGTGGCTAGGGCAATTTGAGTGGTACAGGGGTGGGATGGAGGGGAGGGGAAGGGGAGGGGAGTGATGGGGGGTATGGGTAGTTTATAAGCTGTATGGTTCATGCATAGTATTCTACTGTTTGTAAGTTGGCATTATTGTATATGCTTACTTTGAGTTATCAATAAAATTTATTTAAAAAAAAAAAAAGTGGCTAGGGCTCTTCAGCTTGGAGAAAAGGCGACTGAGGGGAGGTATGATACAGGTCTATAAAATAATGAGTGGAGTTGAACGGGTAGGTGTGAAGCATCTGTTTACGCTTTCCAAAAATACTAGGACTAGGGGGCATGTGATGAAGCTACAATGTAAATTTAAAACGAATCGGAGAAAATTTTTTTTTTACCAAACGTTTAATTCAACTCTGGAATTCGTTGCCAGAGAATGTGGTAAAGGTGGTTAGCTTAGCGGAATTTTAAAAAAGGTTTGGACGGCTTCCTAAAGGAAAAGTCCATAGACCATTATTAAATGGACTTGGGGGAAATCCACTATTTCTGGGATAAGCAGTATAAAATGTTTTGTACTTTTTTGAGATCTTGCCAGGTACTTGTGACCTGGATTGGCCACTGTTGGAAACAGGATGCTGGGCTTCATGGACCTTTGGTCTTTCCCAGTATGGCAATACTTATGTGGGCCCAGATCAGAACCAGGTAGCTGGGCTCATGAGTGTGTGGGGTTTGTTCTGGGCCTGCCATGGTTCTTCAGGGTGCTGAGCTAGCAGTATCAGGCTAGTTTTTGTACGAGTTTGATATGCTGTCTGTATATTTTTGATGTATTTGTTCATTGCAGCTATTTAACATAAAAAGTTTTTTTTTTTAAAGGTATCACATTATGGGTCCTGTTTACTAAGGTGTGCTAGGGTTTTTAGCACACTCTAAACGCAGAGACACCCATATATTCTTATGGGTGTCCAGTGTTTAGTGCATGCTAAAAACGCTAGCGCGCCTCTAGCACGGCTTAGGGGCCCTTTTACTAAGCCACGCAGGGGTGTATGCACGTCCTACGTGTGTTAGTTCTGAACCACCGCCACGCTACCGCATGGTCCAGACAGTAATTTCATTTTTTACGTGTGTCCAATAAGCGTGCTGGACATTTTCCTGTGCACAGCACTAACCGGCCAGTAATCAGAATTGTACGCGCATAGACCATTACCGCCCGGTTACCGCATGAGACTTTACTGCTAGGTCAATGGGTGGCGGTAAGGTCTCAGACCCAAAATGGACACACACCAGTATTTCACTTGTTCAGAACCCTTATTTTATCATCCTCACTTTAATATTCCCTTATCTCTTGTTTGTCCTGTTTGTCTGTCCTAATTAGATTGTAAGCTCTGTTGAGCAGGGACTGTCTCTTCATGTTCAAGTGTACAGCGCTGCGTACATCTAGTAGCACTTTAGAAATTATAAGTAGTAGTAGTATTCTTTGGGATTCCGGAATCTTTGCTACTCTTTGGGATTCTAGAATCTTGCTACTCTGGGATTCTAGAATGTTGCTACTCTTTGTGATTCTAGAATAGTTCTATTCTTTGTCCTTATCTCTTGTTTGTCTGTCCTAATTAGATTGTAAGCTCTGTCGAGCAGGGACTGTCTCTTCATGTTCAAGAGTACAGCGCTTTGTAAGTCTAGTAGCGCTATAGAAATGATAAGTAGTAGTAGTAGTCTTTGGGATTCTAGAATCTTGCTACTCTTTGGGATTTCAGAATCTTACTACTCTTTGGGATTCTGCAGAGAATCTTGCTATTCTCTGGGATTCTAGATTCATTCTACTCTTTGTCCTTATCCCTTATTTGTCCTGTTTGTCTGTCCTGATTAGATTGTGAGCTCTGTTGAGCAGGGACCGTCTGTTCATATTCAATTGTACAGATCTGTGTATGTCTAGTAGTGCTATAGAAATGATAAGTAGTAGTAGTAGTATTTTGCTGCATGCCCATTTTTGGCCCCCCCCCCCAAAAAAGGCCGAAAAATGGACCTGCGCATGTCCAATACACGCATCTACACCAGCGCAGGCCATTTTTCGGCGCACCTTAGTGCTACCTGAGCTCCGTATATGAGGCATCTTCTCACTTTTATCTGTCCCTTTCTCCTATGCAGATTCTGTTGCAGCTATTGCGACCATTCGTGGGCCTCAGCTCACGTGCTGGTACTATTTCACATGAAGTTGAAAAGAAGACGAGGTACAGTGAAGATGAGGGTCTTCAAGCAGAGCTGTAAATTCTGCAGACAGTTTGAGGAGCCGGTTTTTGAGCTGGAAAATATGGAGATAGTCTTGAACAACTTGATCATCAGCATTCGTCAGCAATGCTATGGAGAAGATATGGAAGAAGAAATGCAGAGTGTCATCGTGGGTGATAATCTGAAGGGACCACATCAGAGATGGCTCTGTGAGGCCTGTGATTTGGGAGTCTGTTACTTAAGATCAAGCGGAAGGGAGCCGTATAGTCGTGTACCAGCGGGTTCTCTTCCATCCACTTTCCGCCTTGAAGCGCCAACGTTTGCCCAAAAAGAAGACAGCCTGTTGCACTGTTGCTGCTGCTGCTGCCTCATTGCTGTTCTTGTGCTTTTTATAATTATCTATTTTTTCCTCATCAATGTCAAAGTAGCATAAAGTGGCATCGATGTCACAGTTTTCAGTTTAAATCACAGCTGCAATAATTCCCCTTTCTAAAGGACAATCATTTTGTCTTTAATGTCTACTCTGAAAAGACTAAAGGGCGTCTTTTACTAAGGCACGCTCACGATTTTAGCGCCCGCTAAACGTTAGAGACGCCCATAGGAATGCATTGGCGTCTCTAACGTTTAGCGGGCGCCAAAAAACGTGAGCGCGCCTTAGTAATAGACCCTCATTATTTTAAAAGGCTTTTTTGTGGGATCGAGTCAGGTTGCGGAGTTTCTTGACTACCAGGTATTTTCAAAGGGGCCAATGCAGAAGCAGAGACTTTTTTGTTTTTTTTTGAAACGTCCCCCTTCCTGGATCACTTTTTGCGCTTCATTCTTCTCATTTTCTTTCCCTGCCTTCTCTTTGTATTTTAGATTTAATATTTTAGCAGTGTGATACTTCTAATTGTTTTCATATGCATCCAATTTCTCCGTTTTGGGCAGCAAGCTCTGGAACGCCTTACCAAGATGGATTCGAATAGTCAATAACCATTTATCCTTCCGGAAGCTGCTAAAAACTCACCTTTTCAAGCAAGCCTACACAAATGACTTAACTTAAAATTAGGAATCCTTCTGCATTATCCAGATATGATTTTATGATAGAACTTGTAATATGCTTCCTCATTTATCCTTTTGAATTCATCCCTCTCCCAACCATCATTATTCATTCTTCTTTAATCTACAACACACTAGCCCAATTTACACACTCTTCCCACTTCCTCCTCTACCACCTTCCTCTCTTTTTTTTTTTTTGTTACATTTGTACCCTGCGCTTTCCCACTCATGGCAGGCTCAATGCGGCTTACATGGGGCAATGGAGGGTTAAGTGACTTGCCCAGAGTCACAAGGAGCTGCCTGTGCCTGAAGTGGGAATTGAACTCAGTTCCTCAGTTCCCCAGGACCAAAGTCCACCACCCTAACCACTAGGCCACTCCTCCACTGTTGCTACTATTGGAGATTCTACATGGAACGTTGCTATTCCACTAGCAACATTCCATGTAGAAGTCGGCCCTTGCAGATCACCAATGTGGCCGCGCAGGCTTCTGCTTCTGTGAGTCTGACGTCCTGCACATACGTGCAGGACGTCAGACTCACAGAAACAGAAGCCTGCGCAGCCTTCTACATGGAATGTTGCTAGAGGAATAGCAACATTCCATGTAGAATCTCCAATAGTAGCAACATTCCATGTAGAATCTCCAATAGTATCTTTTATTTTTGTTACATTTGTACCCCGCGCTTTCCCACTCATGGCAGGCTCAATGCGGCTTACATGGGGCAATGGAGGGTTAAGTGACTTGCCCAGAGTCACAAGGAGCTGCCTGTGCCTGAAGTGGGAATCAAACTCAGTTCCTCAGGACCAAAGTCCACCACCCTAACCACTAGGCCACTCCTCCACTGTTGCTACTATTGGAGATTCTACATGGAACGTTGCTATTCCACTAGCAACATTCCATGTAGAAGTCGGCCCTTGCAGATCACCAATGTGGCCGCGCAGGCTTCTGCTTCTGTGAGTCTGACGTCCTGCACATACGTGCAGGACGTCAGACTCACAGAAACAGAAGCCTGCGCAGCCTTCTACATGGAATGTTGCTAGAGGAATAGCAACATTCCATGTAGAATCTCCAATAGTAGCAACATTCCATGTAGAATCTCCAATAGTATCTATTTATTTTTGTTACATTTGTACCCTGCGCTTTCCCACTCATGGCAGGCTCAATGCGGCTTACATGGGGCAATGGAGGGTTAAGTGACTTGCCCAGAGTCACAAGGAGCTGCCTGTGCCTGAAGTGCGAATCGAACTCAGTTCCTCAGGACCAAAGTCCACCACCCTAACCACTAGGCCACTCCTCCACTAGACCACTCCTCCACTCCTTACTTACCCACTTTTATTGTTCACCTCTTTATTTACTATATTTAGCTGTTTTATCCTTGTTGTGTTTTCTTGTAAACCTATTATATGTTATGTAAGCCACATTGAGCCTGCTAATAAGTGGGAAAGCGGGGGGTATAAATGTTACAATACAATACATTTATGAAATTTATATTGTAACCTTAGAATCCTTTATCTTTTCCCCCTTTTCATTTTAGAACTATAAACTGCTTAGACGCAAACGTGATTGGTGGTATATTAAATAAATATGAAGTGTGACTAATGCGCTTTTGTTTTTGTTCTTTCTACAACCTTATCGGTCACATCTTGAACTGGTCGTTTCTGAGATGGGCGTCCTCGGTTTCCATTATCGGTGAAAACCGGGGACGACCATCTCTAAGGTCGACGTAAATGTTAAGATTTGGGCGTCCCCGACCGTATTACCGAAACAAAAGATGGACACCCATCTTGTTTCGATTATACGGGTTTCCCCGCCTCTTCCCGAGGACACCCTCAGGAAAACTTGGGTGCCCGTTCGATTATGCCCCTGCACGTAAGTTAAGCACGTATTTACAGAATAGTGCTTAGGGGGTATTTTGGCATTTATGTGCATATGTGTGCACACGTGTGAAAATGCCATCATTCTGAATATTTCTGCACATAATACCGTACTGTTCCCTCTAAGCAGTGGCATAGCCAGACTTCAATTTTTCAGTGGGTTGACCCATACATTTCCTCGCTGCCTCCTCCCCATCCCCCAAGCAGTAAAGATGAATACCTTGGCTGGTGGGGATCCCTAGGACTCACCAGGTGAAGAGTCCTTTCTGGAGTCCCCCAAGAAATCTCATCCCCGTGGCAGTTAGCAATGCGTTTCCAGCTGCCAATGCCAGCAGTGCCCCCCCCCCCCCCATCCATGCTCTGTTCAACCAGCATCCCCTGTACATGCATGCGCGGGGGTGCCAATTGATGGACCTTTGGTCTTTCCCAGTATGGCAGTACTTATGCACTTATGAAATGAGCATGCGCGGGAGCTGGTGGGGAGTGCCGGCATCGGCAGCTAGAAATGCACTGCTGACTGTTGTGGGGATGAGACTATTCGGGGCACTCTAGAAAGGAGTCCACCCGGTGGGGCCTGGGGATCCCCACCAGCTACATCAACGGTGCGTGTCACCACTGGGTGGACTTGAAGTGAAACTGGGTGGGCCGCTGCCCACCTGGGCCCACCTTTGGCTATGCCACTGCCTCTAAGCCGAGCAAGGATCTTCCACTGCATTGCTGGAAGTGGGGGGAGAGGTGGTGCTTCAATATTGTGCTTTCAATCTCTAGGGACAGGCAAGTTTCCTGGAGTCCTGCAGAGTTTGCCCGTCCCTCTCTATTGAAAATGTGATAGTAAAACAGCACCTCCCACTGGCAGGACTGTAGGTGGAGGACTCCCACTCAGCTTAGAGGGAACAGTGATAGTGGGTGTAGAAACCCAAAAGAGAGATACCGAATAGGAGGGGAGAGATTAGTAAGCTTGATTCAGGAGAGAGACCCTTGGGGTGTTGGTGTCGGAGGATCTGAAGGTGAAGAAACAATGTAACAAGGCGACAGTTGTGGCCAGAAGGATGCTAGGCTGCATAGAGAGGGTATAACCAGCAGAAGAAAGGAGGTGTTGATGCCCCTCTACAAGTCGTTGGTGAGGCCCCACTTGGAGTATTGTGTTCAGTTTTGGAGGCCATATCTTGGTAAAGATGTAAAAATACTGGAAGCTGTGCAAAGAAAATCTACGAAAATGGTATGGGATTTGTGTTGCAAACCATATGAGAAGAGACTTGCTGACCTGAACATGTATACCTTGGAGGAAAGGAGAAACGGGTGATATGATACAGATGTTCAAATATTTGAAAGGTATTTAATCCGCAAATCAACCTTTTCCGGAGACGGGAAGGTGGTTGAACTAGAGGGCATGAATTGATGTTGAAGGGGAGAAGGCTCAGGAGTAATGTCAGGAAGTATTTATTTTCACAGAAAGGGTGATAGATACGTAGAATGTCCTCCTGCGGGAGGTGGTGGAGATGAATACGGTAATGGAATTCAAACATGCATGGGATAAACACAAAGGAATCCTGTTTAGAAGGAATGGATCTAAGGAATCTTAGTGGAGATTGTGTGGCGATGCTGGCAATTGGAGAGTAAAACCAGTGCTGGGCAGACTTCTACGGTCTATGCCCTGAGAAAGGGAGGGACAAATCAAACTCAGGTATAAAGTATCAGATACCATGTAAAATTAGTTTATCTTGTTGGGCAGAGTCGATGGACCGTTCAGGTCTTTATCTGCCATCGTTTACTATGTTACTAAGTTACTCTTAGGGGTTCTACATGGAATGTTGCTACTAATTGGGATTCTGGAATCTTGTAACTCTTTAGGATTCCAGAATCTTCAGAACTTTTAGTACAAGAACAGTGCTGGGCAGACTTCTACAGTCTGTGCCGAGAATGGCAAGGACAAATCAAACTCAGGTATAAAGCATCACATACCATGTAAAATGAGTTTATCTTGTTGGGCAGACTGGATGGACCATTCAGGTCTTTATCTGCCATCATTTACTATGTTACCACGTGAGGCAAGAGCAAATAGCAGACTAGGAACTGATTTGTGAAGCTTGTCATATTTACATTCGTTTTATATGCTTGAACAATTGTGCCTCAGCCTGTAACAGCTGTTAATCAGACCTTTAAGCACAGGCTTGAAGACTCTCCTTCCTGTACAAACATGAACCAAGCAAAAACAAATCCAAACTAATCAAACAGCCTCTACTGATATTGAACTCTTTGGCTCAGCAGATGAAGGCAGTAAGTGTTTACGTTCACTAACTTTGTTTTGAACAGTAACTAATGTGTCAAGTAAAAATCCATTCTTTTAGATGTTTTAAATAGCTTGTATCAGTGTGTTCTTTCTAGTACAAAAAGGTGCCGGTACTCAAATGCTAGGCCACCCTTCAGGGGTGGGGTAATTACTGACAGACCCACCCCACAACGTCCAGGCCCCCTGCAACCAGTCACAGAATCTATGACAAGGCAGAATTGGTGTGTAGATGGGCTGGAGTGTAAATTTTAAGGGGCTTCGACATTAGCTTCAGAACTTTTAGTACAGGAACAGTGCTGGGTAGACTTCTGCCGTTGTGCCCTGAGAAAGGCAAGGACAAATCAAACTCTGGTATGAATTATCACATACCATGTGAAATGAGTTTATCTTGTTGGGCAGACTGGATGGACCGTTCAGGTCTTTATCTGCCGTCATTTACTATGTTACTCTTTGGGGTTCTACATGGAAAGTTGCTACTAATTGGAATTCTGGAATCTTGTAACTCTTTAGGATTCCAGAATCTTCAGAACTTTTAGTACAGGAACAGTGCTGGGCAGACTTCTACGGTCTGTGCCCTGAGAAAGGCAAGGACAAATCAAACTGGGGTATACATATATAGTATCACATACCACGTAAAATGAGTTTATCTTGTTGGGCAGACTGGATGGACCGTTCAGGTCTTTATCTGTCGTCATTTACTATGTTACTCTTTGGGGTTCTACATGGAATGTTGCTACTAATTGGGATTCCGGAATCTTGTAACTCTTTAGGATTCCAGAATCTTCAGAACTTTTAGTGCAAGAAGAGCGCTCGGCAGACTTCTACGATCTGTGCCCTGAGAATGGCAAGGACAAATCAAACTCGGGTATAAAGTATCACATACCATGTAAAATGAGTTTATCTTGTTGGGCAGACAGGATGGACCCTACAGGTCTTTGAGGCAGATGCAGCAACCAAACGTAAAAAAATCAAAATCGTTAAAGTCCCTAACGATTAAAAAAAAACGAAGAATGCACCAAAAAAAAAAGTCACACATGCTCAGATCGGTATTGAAACGTACAATGTATCAAAGAATCACAATACACGTCGGTAATCGGCCCCTAAATCATGCGCAGAGCAGCCAAGCGTTTTGCTGGCTGCTCTGCGCATGCTGCAAACGTCAAAACAAACAAACAAAAAAAGCCACAACACATTCACGTGGCTACCCGGTCAGCAAAGTACAAAAACAAAGGAGCAGGAGGGGGCAAGGGCACTCGTCCGGAGCGTCCTGTATGGACGGCCTTGCCCCCCCCCCGCTGCTCCCCACTTTCCGCCGCTTCCCCCCCCCCCCACGAAAAACCAAAATTCTAGCAGCCCTGGTCCCCCTCCCTTCCTGTTCTTACGTCAGGGGCCTAGGCCAGGGAAGAAGAGACGTCATGGAGACTCTACGACCAACACAACAGATCTTCCTGCCTATGCAGCGCTTCAGAAAGAGGTGAGAGGCAATGCTCGGGTCGGTAATAGGGAGGGGGGTCTCGGTGGAGGGGGGGAGCAGCGGGGGCGGGGCACGGGGCGGAAGAATGACAGGAGGCGGAGTTAGCTTTGCAAAACACAAGAACAGGATGCGTCCCATCCCGCTGTCTAACTTTAGGTTCTATTTATTGACATTCAAGTTCCTGTTTATTTGCTACACCGCCAAAGGTGCCGGCCATCATAGCAGTTCACAATTCGATTCAGTAAGGAAGCAAACCGTAGCAAGGAACTACATCATGCACAGGACAGAGGAAAAAGGCAAACAAGAAGGGAGGGAAGGGAGGTGGAGGGACAACAACAGAAAGGGGAAAAAAGTAAAGAGCAGCAGGCCAGGCAGTAGCAACAACCTCTCCAAACAGTCAGGCAGCCATCCATCCCGTTCACCTGTCTAAATGAATAAGCCTTGAGAGCTATTCTAAATTCGGAATGGGAGGGCTGCAACCGTAGGTCCCCAGCAAGGGCATTCCAAAGGGTAGGCTCTGAAACAGGAAACATCGTCCTTCAAAGGGAGGCCAACGGAATTGGTTGAGCAGTGGGAACCACTGAATTCTCCTCTTTATGTCCTTAGCAAGATATGGCCTCCAAAACTGGACACAATACTCCAGGTGGGGCCTCACCAATGACTGAAAGAGGCATTAATGTAGTCTTTCTTCTGCTACTCATGCCTAGTTCACATCACACTTTATGTGATGAGTTATCTTGTTAGGCTGGCTGGATGGACCGTACAGGTCTTTATCTGCCATCATCTACTATGTATGTATGCATGCATGCCCTTGGCCACTGCCTTGTCACTTTGTTTCACTAGCTTGAGATCCTCAGACAATATTACCCTAAGATCCCTCTCCCCGTCCATGCATATCAGCCTCTCTCCCCCTATCACCTACAGCTCCATGAATTTCTACACCCCAAGCGCATCACTCCATACTTCTTTGCATTCAGTTTTAACTACCATACATTAGACCATTCTTGTAGATCACTTCTCATGTTATTTATTTATTTAGATCATTTATACCCCGCCTTTTGCCGCAGGTGTGCAACCACCTCCTCCTAGGTGACTACTCCCAAATCATGTTACAGCAAATATACTTGCCTTTCTCAGGGCACAGACCGTAGAAGTCTGCCCAGCACTGTTCTTGTACTAAAAGTTCTGAAGGTTCTGGAATCCTAAAGAGTTACAAGATTCCGGAATCCCAATTAGTAGCAACATTCCATGTAGAACCCCAAAGAGTAACATAGTAACATATAGTAACATAGTAAATGATGGCAGATAAAGACCTGTACGGTCCATCCAGTCTGCCTAACAAGATAAATTCATTTTACATGGTATGTGATACTACTACTTATCACTTCCATAGCGCTACTAGATGTATGCAGCACTGTACACTTTATATGTATACCTGAGTTTGATTTGTCCTTGCCATTCTCAGGGCACAGACCGTAGAAGTCTGCCCAACACTGTTCTTGTACTAAAAGTTCTGAAGCTAATGTCGAAGCCCCTTAAAATTTACACTCAAGCCCGTTGTGTGAGAAAAATCTAAATAAATAAAATATTGTACAGTTACCAGAACAAGGGATGGCTTTGCTGATCAGTAGGGGAGGGGATTTGATATACTGCCTTTCTGTGGTTACAATCAAAGCGGTTTACATAATATATGCAGGTACTTATTTTGTACCTGGGACAATGGTGGGTTAAGCGACTTGCCCGGAATCACAAGGAGCTGCAGTGGGAATCAAACCTACTTTTGATGAAAATCAATACTGGAATAAATATTAAGCCCAAAGGGTGTTTCTTTTTATTAGTTCACAGGCCACTGTATTATTAAAATACTAGTAAAAAAGGCCCGTTTCCGAAACAAATGAAATGGGCGCTATCAAGGTTTTCCTCATAGTGTGTATGTTTGAGTGAGTGAGTGTGTGTGTGAGAGTTGACTGTGTGTGAGAGAGAGAGAGTGACTGTGTGATTATGTGTCAGAGAGAGTTTGTGTCTGTGTGGTTGTTAATCTGTGAGTGAGTGTGTGTGTTTCAGAATGACTGTGTGCGAGTGCCTATGTGAGACACAGTGAGTGTGAGAGAGTGAGTGTGTTCCCCCCCCCCTCCTACTCCTCTCTTCTCCTTTGCCCCCCCACTCTCCCCCCTGTTATGATAGCTAAAGTAGCATCCCTTCCCTTACGGGCGAGGGCAGGGCGAAATCACTCATGTGCAAACTTTGATCTACACCACCACAAATTTAGAATGTTGGGACTTATGGAGGCTTCATTAGAATGTTGGAGGTGCGTTTTATATATAGATAGATAGAAGAGAACACAGAGCAGAGGGAACTTCTAGATTAACCCTAGAACGCATGACGTTAAAAATATACATATTAACGTCATGGGGGCCTTTTAGGCCCCCATGCACATAATGTAGAAAAACACACTTAAATAACTTTCACAAGTTTATTTCAAAATTGCTCAATAAAATATGAATAGTGGACAACATTTTAATTATAATTTTTCATAGAAAACACCAAAAAATCTTTTTTTTCCCAAATTTCACGCAAAGACATGAAAACACACAAAAATGCATAGAAATCTAAAGCAAACTAGCTGCAGCTACATTTTTATTCTAACTTTCTTTTCTATTATATTAGTCTTCCAAACAATTCTGACATGTTATTTTTTCAGAAGAGTGTTCTTTGCAAACAGTTTCCTTACAAGTGGAACAATATCGCTCAGTTTTCCTCTCTATGTTTCTTGGACACATGAAACAACGCTTTCGTTTTCTTTCTCCTGGCTCTGGAGTAATCTGAAACTGTACGCCACACCGTTTCATTGCTTCTTTAGTTTTCTTTGGCAAGCATTTCAAGTCGCTTCGCTCTATCATGTGAGGTATTACAAGTTCATGACAAAGGTCCTTCAAGAATAAGCGTCTCCTGTCTGTATAAATAATGAATGAATTTAGGGCTGCTACATCAAGCATATTTGAAAATAGTACTACAGGCCATCGTTTTGTTTGCCTCTTACACGAATATTCTCCCACCATCTCATCCATTTTATCTACACCTCCTTTTGTTGCATTGTAATGCAGGATGATTTCTGGTTTCAATTTTTGGTTATTGCTGTCAACACTGCAATCGTGATGCATGGTACTGAGTAAAATTACAGATTTCTCCTTCTTTGCCTTGTAAGATACCAAAGTCGCTTTGTTATTGAATCCAAAGACACTCTCATAAAGTGCTCGCTGACGATTGTGTTTGAGTGCTGCTGGAATTTCTCGTCTGTTTTGCTTTATAGTACCAACAAGTGTAATAGCTTTTGCAAGCAGAAAATTGCCTAGTTCAACATTGGTGAAATAATTGTCCATGGTGATGTTTCTACCTGAATTGAATATTGGAACAGCAAGAGTTTTGACTATTTCAGACCCCAGATCCTTCTGTACTGGTGCACCAACCTCTTTGCCACAGTAGATTACGCCATTTATGCCATAATAATTTGCAGAATCACACATCCAGAAGATTTTTATACCGTACTTGGCTGGCTTGCTGGGCATGTATTGTATGAATTTGCAGCGTCCTCTGAACGGTACAAGTTGCTCATCTACAGTAACATTAGTACTAGGATTGTAAAGTTTTGTGCAATTTTTGATAAATATGTTCCAGATATAACTGATAGGGGCTAATTTGTCTGTTTCAAACCTCGCTGCACGAGTTCGCTTATCATCAAAGCGAATGATACTTCTAATTTCCTCATATCTGCCCACTGACATTGTCGCCTTATAGTGTGGATCAGAAAGTGGGTCCAGAAATAATTCTCGTATTGGGACATCATACGATTTTTGACTCCCTGCCAGCAGGAAAAGTCCAATATATGCATAAAGTTCCTCTTTTGAGATATTTTTCCAGGACTTATTTTTTGCTGAAGCGATACGTCTTCCTTCTAGGTTTGAACATAATAGGACCTCTTCTGCAATATTGTCAGAAAAATAAGTACAGAATACATCTTTAGGGGTAAAGTAACTGGGACTTCCCACAGCTCCTTGAGCCTGTCTCACAATATTGTGTATTGGAGTACGTCCGACTAATGTAGGATTACTGTCCCAAAAAACATTCGTTTTGGATGTTCTACTTATCACTTCTTGAGGATCCACTAGATTCACTTCTTCATCATCAGAAGAATCACTGGATGAGGATGTTTGATTAGCTGGTGGCAGATATTCTTCATCAGACAAAGATAGTTCACTTTCATCATCGCTTTGAAACATAATCGCTTCAATCTCTTGGTCAGTCAGACACTTGGAGGAAGACTGTGCCATTGCTGACTAGATGTTAGAAAATGAAACAGATTTCCTCTCAACAGCTTATCTTATCACAGGTCCTTCAGCAATTAGCTCACAGTGTATACTGTCCTCAGTGTTCAGAGGACCTGAGGTGATGTCATGGCCTTATCACTCCCTCCAAAAATCACATGACATCCTCACATGTTATTATCCACACCCTGGCCCCTCCACCAGCATTACTGAGTACAAATAAAGTAACTTGAGACACAAACACTTCTGAGAACATGATAAAAACAGCGGGGGCCTAAAAGGCCCCCAATTCGTACAGATGTAGTTTTCACCAAACAAGCATTGTTACACCATAATGCCTATGAAAAAAAATTATATGAACAACTGGATATTATCAACAATGACATACTTGAGTAATACCTTGAGTTTCAAAATTCTAACTAAAGTAATTTTGCAGATAATAGCAAAAATGTAAGCATGGGGGCCTAAAAGGCCCCCAATATGCGTTCTAGGGTTAAAAAACTCAAGCTGTAGCTCTCTGGTAGCGTCACTAGAGGTCTCTGCTGAGCCCTTAAAAGGGAGCAGAACCTGATAACCTTCTACATTTCCTTCTGCCTCTTAGGTTAGTTCCTTCCTCTCCCTCTTTGTCAGTTTCATAGGGCAGTTATTAGTCATAGGGCCGGTTTCACAGGGTCTGGATGGCTTCCTAAAGGAAAAGTCCATAGACCATTATTAAATTGACTTGGGAAAATCCACTGCTTATTTCTGGGATAAGCAGCATAAAATGTTTTGTACTTTTTGGGGATCTTGCCAGGTGCTTGTAACCTGGATTGGCCACTGTTGGAAACAGGGGCTTGATGGACCTTTGGTCTGTCCCAGTGTGGCAATGCTTATGTACTTATGTAGGAAACTACCCACTCCTGCTAAAAATTGTTTCCATAAATGTTGTCAGCGTGATGCACTGGTGGGAAAGTGTTTCTGATGGCAGAGAGGTGCCCTCCAATTCACTTGGCTTTACTTACAGGGAGCAGAAAAAGCTTCTAGCAACTTTATACGCCCACATCACTGCAGGAATGAAAATGTGGTTTTGAGGGGAAGGCAGGATGGGATAAGGCACATCTTTTCTGTTTTAGTTGTCATGTTATCTGAGAACCTGCATGCAAGGCAGCAGGCTGTTCCAGGGATCTGTATATTAGTCAGCTCCGAATTCTGCCTGCAGAGGCAGGGAATAGTTTCAGTTTCAATTCCTGAGCATGAACAAAATCTTTTTTTAAGCCCATCTTTCCAAATGATGCTCAAAACGCTGACAGACAGTGTTATTAGAATTGAGCTGCAATAATTGGATGCAGGAGAGCTTTTACCAGGACCAACTTCATTCATCTTTGACAGTCTACAAAGTGAAAAGGCTTCTTTATTTTTACCAAACTGACAGGTATGTGAGAAAAAAAGCTGTTACTTGACATAAGGGTTGTGCACTAAGCTGAAATTGTACATTTCATAAGTCTACATCCATTTTCCTAGCTGATCTTAATTGCGTTGGGATTGGGAGAAGTGGCCTAGTGGTTAGCGCACCAGTCTTACAATCCAGAGGTGGCCGGTTCAAATCCCACTGCTGCTCCTTGTGATCTTGGGCAAGTCACTTAACTCTCCGTTGCCTCAGGTACAAAGTTAGATTGTGAGCCCTCCTGGGACAGAGAAATATCCAGAGTATCTGAATGTAACTCACCTTGAACTACTACTGAAAAAGGTGTGAGCAAAATCTAAATAAATAAATAAATAAAATTCTGGAATCTTAAAGAGTAGCAACATTCCATGTAGAACCCCAAAGAACAGCAAGATTCTGGAGTGGAGGAGTGGCCTAGTGGTTAGAGCACCAGTCTTACAATCCAGAGGTGGCTGGTTCAAATCCCACTACTGCTCCTTGTGATCTTGGGCAAGTCACTTAACTCTCCATTGCCTCAGATACAAACTTAGATTGTGAGTCCTCCTGGGACAGAGAAATATCCAGAGTACCTGAATGTAACTCACCTTGAACTACTACTGAAAAAGGTATGAGCAAAATCCACATAAATTATTGGAGATTCTGTTGCTACTATTTTACATGGAATGTTGCTATTTGAGATTCTATATGGAATGTTGGTCTGCATGGAAAGTTGCTACTATTTGAAATTCTGTTGCTACTATTTGAGATTCTACATGGAATGTTGCTATAGTGGAGGAGTGTCCTAGTGGTTAGAGCACCAGTCTGCTGCTCCTTGTGATCTTGGGCAAGTCACTTAACCCTCCATTGCCTCAGGTACAAACTTAGATTGTGAGCCCTCCTGGGACAGAGAAATACCCAGTGTGCCTGAATGTAACTCACCTTGAGCCACTACTGAAAAAAGTGTGAGCAAAATCTAAATCTCTCTATATAAAAGGCAACACCAACCTTCTATGAAGCCTCCAGCCGGAAGTGTGAAGGGGGAGAGATATCCGGTTTCCCCATGAGTGTCTGCCCCGCCCTCTCTGTAACACAAACAGTCAGTGAAGGAAAACACAGCAAAGCAGTAAAGGACTCAGAGGGGGGAGGGCAGGGACACACACACTCCCACATGCGCACAGAAGAAAACCTTGCTAGCCCCCGTTTCATTTGCATCAGAAACGGGGCTTTTTTACTAGTAATAAATAAAATAAAGTCAGAGTGTTAGTGATGAGGTAACCAGACTGTGAACAGCGGCATCCGTCCCCCCCCCAGGTGCAGCATGACACCCCCCCCCCCGCACATCAACATCCCCCCCCCCCCCTGGTGCATTCTTACCTGCTGGGAGCAGCCGTGCAGCTGTCAGTTCCGCTGGTTCCCTGCTCCCTCTGCCCCAGAACAGGAAGTAACCTGTTTCGGGGCAGAGGGAGCAGGAAACCAGCAGAGCCATCAGCCACGCGGCTGCTTTCTGAACCCCTCCAGCGGCATGCACCCGGGGCGGACCACCCCCACCTCCCCGCCCTTGTTACGCCACTGTCCCTAGTCCTCCTCCCTGTGGGTCAGGCACTACTCCGTCACCTCTCGTACTCCACCATGGGCCTTTTAAAGTTTACATTGCTCACCGGTGGCGGCAGCAGCAGAAGAATGACAATCTGCCTTTGGCCAGCCCTTGGGTCTTCCCTCTGCTGCGTCTCACCCCCAGGAAATTGCATCAGATGGGCTGCCGCTGGCGAATGTTGTAAACTGTATAGGACCACGGGGATGAGAGAGAGAGATAAGGGAAAGTGCTGGGGGAGGGGGTGGAGAAGAGGAGAGATCAGATCTGGGGAGGGGGGGGGGACCAAAAGGCTTAACCTGTAGACCAGGTGAGGTCAGAGGCTAGGTATTTTGGTACCCTTAAATCACCGGCTGCCTGGGCCAGAGCCAGTCCGTAAACTTTCTGAGAAGTTCTGAGAGAAGATGACATTTCTCTGGGTAAGTGAACGTTTTTGCTCTGTGCTTTGGTGATTTAAAAATTGGGCATAAAAGAGGAATTGTAGGTTTATTGATAAAGACAGTTTCAATGTTAAAAAAAAAGCACTTTATTAACTAGTCTTCATAGTATAAAACCCTTTTCCACATAGTTTTAAACTTGAACTTTCTGCCACAGCCTATAGCATTAACAGATAGGTAGCAGTGGTGGTAGGGAAAGGGACGAGGAAAAAAAATAAAAAAAATAAAAATAAAAGAAGATGCTGGACACAGGAGGTGGGAAGGAAAGATGAGATGCTAGACGTGGGGGTGGGAAATGGGAAATGAAATGCTGGACATGAGGTGGGGTAGAGAAGGGGAGATGCTGGACATGAGGTGGGGTAGAGAAGGGGAGATGCTGGACTATGGGGTGGGGTAGAGAAGGGGAGATGCTGGACTATGGGGTGGGGTAGAGAAGGGGAGATGCTGGACTATGGGGTGGGGTAGAGAAGGGGAGATGCTGGACATGAGGTGGGGTAGAGAAGGGGAGATGCTGGACTATGGGGTGGGGTAAAGGGGAGATGCTGGACTATGGGGTGGGGTAGAGAAGGGGAGATGCTGGACATGAGGTGGGGTAGAGAAGGGGAGATGCTGGACTATGGGGTGGGGTAGAGAAGGGGAGATGCTGGACTATGGGGTGGGGTACAGAAGGGGAGATGCTGGACATGAGGTGGGGTAGAGAAGGGGAGATGCTGGACTATGGGGTGGGGTAGAGAAGGGGAGATGCTGGACTATGGGGTGGATAGGACCCTGAGCCACCCCAGATGGGGGAAGAGGGGCACATAGAGAAGTTTGCCAAAGGTGTCACATCCTTGGGCCGGCCCTGTTTCATTTCTAATTGTAGAGCTAGGATATGGGTGATGTGCAGTATTTTTGAATGCTGTAGACTAGGTAGGAGTAATTTGAGATACTCAGGTCCCCTCACTGGCTGAGGACTGGATAGGAAGCCCTGTTACAGGGCTGATACGGGGGGATTTGGGATCCTAGGTGAATGCTCAGCCTTGTGCCTCTATCTTAACTTTCAGACTCCTAGAGCTTCCCCCAACCCCCAGTCACTGGAGATTTTAATAACTACACTCACCAATCATGGTCACCCCAGAATGATCCTGTATAACCACATAATTAAATACCATCCCTTTAAATACTAAACTTGGCTTTGCATCTATATAAAAAGGGTCTTGGATTTGATATAACCCCGCCAGCATTGCCCGCCTCCAGCTGCTGTTGTCTGCCTCTGGTGACCACTACCACTCTCCTGGCCGCATACTGCTGCTTCTTCTGCGCTTCGCCTGCGTTTACTGGGTATAGCTACAGTTCCCAATTGTGGATCGCCTTGCCGTGAACTGTTCAATCCACTCTGGTCCATCTCAGCATCTGGATTTCCACCGTCCATCTTAGTTTCTCTTCCCTTTCCCTTCTTACCCTGTTCCTTCTCCCCTATCTAATGTAATTATAATTGATTCATCTGTGCATTGTAAGCCACTTTGAGTCTGCTTTATGTGGAAAAAAGTGGGGTCTAAATGTTCATAAATAAATAAATAAATAAATATACTGCCTTTTGGTTGTACAACCAAAGTGGTTTACATTTTTGATTACATGCAGATACTAACTTTAGCTGAAGCAACGGAGGGTTAAGTGACTTCCCAGGGTGACAAGGAGCTGCAGTGGGAATTAAAACCAGTTCCCCAGGGGCTTAACCCACTGTACTAACCATTTGGCTACTCCTCAACTCTATCTATAAAAGGACAATTTGTAAAATCACTTACCCAGGAAAACGTGCTATTTAAAAACTGTCCACAGTCCCTTCGGGTAAATTATATTTGTTATCCTTTAATTGCAACCGCTGTTTGCCATTCGCAACAGTTAAAGTCAGCTCCCTGTTATGGCGGAACCCCTTTGATTTTGCTCATGGGCCAGCAGAAATCACCTTATCAGAAGGAATCATCCATTCTGTTCTGAGGACTTTGCACATCACAGCATTCTGACCCAGTAAACTGGCCACTGGAACTGGGAACTTTTTCGCCATTGGACACAATTCTTAAGTCCTGAGCAAACTCCTCTTGTGGGGCTGAACTGAACTCTCCCATTTCTTCAGCTGGGTAACCCAAACTCCTCTAGACAAATCCTGCAAAATATCTCCACAGTATTTCGATAAGTAGTGTGAATCTCAAATGCCACTTGAATCAAATAGCAAAAATCCCCAAATCACTTCACAAGAAATATTACCTATGAGGAGATATGAAGACAGGGAACAATTTCTTTGTAGAACAATTACAAAAATTCTGGAGAGCGGAGTCCCACAAAACCAGACTCCAGAAACCGGAGGGTGCCTCTTGCAGGGCTTAAGCAGCTACAGGGCGGAAATGGGAACCCAGGGGTTACACGTTATCTATAAATCACTTGCCCTTTTCACGTATAAGCATTCAGGACTAAATTCTATAAATAGTGACAAAAAAAGTGCTAAACAGTATTCTTAAACAGCGCTCAAAGTTACGCACCGTTTATGGATTAGGGCGTGGCGCTGCGAACTGTAACTACTTTTACACATGACCATTAATACCAATGAAATCCTGTAAATCCTAAATTAGACTCCCCTTTATTGTATAACAATGCACATAAATTAAAGGAACGCCCTGATCCTCCCATGGCCAAACCCCCTTTTTGGACAGGTGCGTAATTGTTATGCACAGATCTCGGCGTGTAAATTTAATTAAAAACTAATTGTCACCGATAATTGATCGTTAGCTCCAAATTATCAGCACTAATCGGCTTGTTATTCAGTTAAATTGTGCGTGCAAATTGGGAACATGCCCAAATTTGCGTTTGCCCATTTATAGAATTTGGGGGTTAGCCTACGAGTCAGGTTGATTTGTGTAGTGTTGTTACCGCAATAACCATTTAATTAATTTTGATATTTAATACATCCTATGAAAACTGTGCACGGTGGGTTACATAAAAATAGACTCACACAAGAACAAAAACTGTGCACGCCATGCTTATGGGTCAACCTGAGTCGTCTGAAAACCAGACCTCTCGATGGATATGTTGAGCGACTCTGCTGGCCTTGGTGGTGGCAGCATGGAGGGAATTCTATGAACGGTGCTCAGAAATCCAGATCAAGTGCAATTCTACAAAGGGTCGATTGCCATTTATACAGTAGCCAACTTTGAGTGTGATAGTTGTATTTGTTACATTTGTATCCCACATTTTCCCACCTATTTGCAGGCTCAGTGTGGCTTAAATAGTACCGTAAAGGCGTTCGCCAACTCCGGTAAAGAACAAATACAAAGTGATGTTGTGGTAGAATAAGGTTCATGTGTTACAGACACATTTGGGAATCGTAGAGAGGAAGAGTTATGTTATGTCCATTACGAGCTTTGGTTTCGTTGTGTAGCAGGGTTCAGGCATTTAAATTGGGTCGGTAGGGTATGCCTTTTTGAACAGGTTGGTTTTTAGTGATTTCCAGAAGTTTAGGTGGTCATACGTTTTTTTTCACGGCTTTTGGTAATGCGTTCCATAGTTGTGTGCTTATGTAGGAGAAGCTGGATGCATAAGTTGATTTGTATTTGAGTCCTTTGCAGCTTGGGTAGTGGAGATATAAGTATGTTCTTGTCAGTGCTTATTTCCTAGTAAAAAAGGTGCCGGTACTCAAATGCTAGGCCACTCTTCAGGGGTGGGGTAATCACTGAGGGACCCATCCCACAATAGCCAAGCCCCCTGCATCCGGAATTTATGACAAGGCAGAACTGGTGTGTAGAGCCTGAGCTCTTTCATTAAAACTTGGGGTCCATGGGTCAATTTTAGCAGACAACAGAAAAGGTGCTGGTACTCAGTACCCCCAAGTACCCCCTCAAAAAAAGCCCTGGTTCTTGTTGATGTTGATGAAACCAGGTGTAAATCCTGGTATGCAAATTAGGTTCACAACCCCAGTATTCTATAACAATACGACTAAATATTTGGAACGCCCCTGACCCACCTGTGCCCCTCCCATGACCACACCCCCTTTTCAGTTACGTGCAAGACAGTTTGGGTAAGCAAATGTGTGTACATCCTAATTAGTGCCAATTAATTCTAATACCAAAAATTAGTCGTTTGCACTTGATTGACTAATTAGGTTATTTGCACATCTGGCCTCCATGCCTAAATTTGGGTAACCTATATTGAATCCAGGGGCATGGGCTTTATTTCAGGCCTCTCTCAAACTCTCTGTTTCCTTTTCTTAAAGACATGGCCGGATATCTATCAGGGAACATCTGGATAGATATGTTTGCCGACTTCCAGGAGAGTGAGCTGCAGCAAGATTACAATCATATATGGACTTTACAATTTAACTACAGACTATCTGATCAGCTGACACAGGAGGAAAAGAGGCAGGGCTGGAAAATTTACCAGACGAAATCCTTTGGCAGGTAAATTTATTGATTTGTTTATTGATTAGGATTGATTTACTGCCTTTTAAAGAGATTCACTGAAGGCAGTGTACAGCAATAATAATAAGCCTAACATAGGCAATAGACAATTACAGCTGTAAAATATTCAAACACTACACACGATGGCATAGTTTGCTATTTACAATATCAACTCAGAGGATATTCAGCGCTGGTGAGTGAAGGAAGAGACGTCTACTGGGTCCCATAAGGAACCTGAGAATATCTCCTCCCAAATGAGGTATCGCACATTCCAGTCACCCAGCTTTGGACTATTTCTACCTGTTCATCTATCCTTCCCCCCCCCCCCTGCAATACAACTACCTCTCCTCAGATCTCCACCTCCCACAGCCTCCAGATTAAGAAGTCTTTGTATCCTGAAACAGCATTTCTGAACATCTATCTGTGAGTAAATTATATGTGATTTATTCAATAAATATTTATTCAATAGTGGAGGAGTGGCCTAGTGGTTAGGGTGGTGGACTTTGGTCCTGGGGAACTGAGGAACTGAGTTCGATTCCCAATTCAGGCACAGGCAGCTCCGTGTGACTCTGGGCAAGTCACTTAACCCTCCATTGCCCCATGTAAGCCGCACTGAGCCTGCCATGAGTGGGAAAGCGCAGGGTACAAATGTAACACAAATAAAATAGATACTATTGGAGAGTCTACATGGAATGTTGCTTCTATTGGAGATTCTACATGGAATGTTGCTATTCCACTAGCAACATTCCATGTAGAAGCCTGCGCGGCCACATTGGTGATCTGCAAGGGCCGACTTCTACATGGAATGTTGCTAGTGGAATAGCAACATTCCATGTAGAATCTCAAATAGTAGCAACAGTGGAGGAGTGGCCTAGTGGTTAGGGTGGTGGACTGGGGAACTGAGTTCGATTCCCACTTCAGGCACATAGGCAGCTCCTTGTGACTCTGGGCAAGTCACTTAACCCGTGTAAAAGGAAAAATGTAATTTATTTCAAACAATATAACAATTCTTATATAAATACAAACAGCCCGACACAGGCTACCAAATATAAGGCGTATTGAGAATGTCCTGTCAATAAATGTATGAAGGATTGATTTGATCTGAAAAAAAACAGCTGAATCAGAGATGCCAAAACATAATCCGCTGACGTAAAGCCAGTACTACGATCACATATCTCTGAGATTGCTGAAAAAAACGCCGACAGCAAACAAAGGAAGCTTTAAACAGGACTTATACGGTTTGTGCCAGAGCCAATGGTGGGAGGCGGGGATAGTGCTGGGCAGACTTGTACGGTCTGTGCCCTGAAGAAGACAGGTACAAATCAAGGTAAGGTATACACAAAAAAGTGGCACATTTCTTGGGCAGACTGGATGGACCGTGCAGGTCTTTTTCTGCCGTCATCTACTATGTTACTATGTTACAGGAAGCAACCCATGGAGGAGAAAGTTACCTGAGTTACCTGAGGGGCAAGGACAAAGTTCCAAGATTGTGTTAACTGTCTGTGAGCAAACCTGAATCATTTTTATTATATACTGCTTTCTTTATAGAAACATAGAATCATGACGGCAGATAAGGGCCAAATGGCCCATCCTCAACAACCACTAACTCCTCCTTTTCCTAAGAGATCCCACGTGCCTGTCCCACGCTTTCTTAAACTCCGACACAGTCCTTGTCTCCACGACCTCCACAAGGAGGCCATTCCACGCACCCACCACCCTTTCCATTAAAGAGTATTTCCTTAGATTCCTCCTAAGCCTATTTCTTCTTAACTTCATCCTATGCCCCCACCTCATTCCAGAGTTTTCCTTCATTTGAAAAAGGTTCACCTCCTGTACATTAACGCCACTGAGGTATGTAAACGTCTCTATCATATCCCCTCTCTCCCGCCTCTCTTTCAGCTTATACATGTTGAGGTTCATAAGCCTGTCCTTATATGTTTTATGACGGAGACGGCTTACCAGTTTTGTAGCCACCCTATGGACCGACTCCATCCTCTTTATATCTTTCTGTAGGTGCCGTCTCCAGAATTGCACATAGTATTCTAAATGGGGCCTCACCAGAGACTTATACAATGGCACTATCACCTTTTTCCTGCTGACAATTCCTCTCCCCATGCACCCGAGCAGCCTTCTGGCTTTGACCATTGACTTTTCTACCTGTTTGGCCACCTTAAGATCATCAGACACAATAACCCCCCAAGTCCCGCTCTTCTTTCATGCACAGAAGCATTTCACCTCCTATATTGTACCGTTCCCTTGAATTTCTGTAACCCAAGTTGATGACCCTGCATTTCTTAGCATTAAATCTTAGTTGCCAATTATTGGACTATTCTTCAAGCTTCACTAGATCCTCATGTTAGCCATGCCCTACGGGGTGTCTACCCTATCACAGAGATTAGTATCATCTGCAAAGAGACAAACCTTACCAGACAATCTGCAAATATCACTCACAAAGATGTTAAAAAGAGCTGACCCAAGGACCCTACGGTACACCACTAATAACATCCTTTTCCTCAGAGCAAACTCCATTTAACCAGTTTTTAACCCAGTCGGTCACTTTAGGTCCCACACTGAGGGCACTCAGTTTAGTTATCAGTCACATGTGTGGAACCGTGTCAAAGGCTTTGCTAAAATTCAAGTACACCACATTTAGCGCCCCTCTCACGTCCAACTGTTTTGGTCACCCAGTCAAAGAAATCAATGAGATTCATCTAACACAACCTGCCTCGGGTCCTGCAGTCCATTCGATTCAAGAGACCTCACGATCATCCACTTTAGAAGCGTTTCCATTAGTTTACTCACCACTGAGGTTAGACTGACAGGTCTGTAATTCCCAACCTTCTCCTTTCTTCCGCTCTTGTGCTGAGGAACCACACCCACCCTTCTTCAGTCCTTGGGGACCACTCTACGCCTTGTTGAAAGTCATTTAAGGTCATTTAAGTTTTGTTTGGATTCCATCCTCTTTCTGTTTAGGGATCCTTTGTGTTTATCTCGAACGGCAGCATTGGAGCTGACCACTGTGGAAAACTCCCTCAGCTGGCCCTAGATTTGTCCAACAGGGTTCATGCTGACCAGGTTTTACCCCATTGCATGCAGGGTCTTGTAGTCTTACATTTCTCAGGGAAACTGGTTTGAAAATCAGAACTACAAGACCTTACATGCAATGGGGTAAAACCTGGACTGGATCAACCCTTTCAAGTGAATCTGGAGCTAGTCGGCAACCTATAGACTTCACCATCTCTGCTGCTAACGTCAGAAAAGGCGCTTCCTGTTCTCACATTTCAGAGTTGCAGAGAGAGGTGAGAGTAACAGAACAAGGGGGGAACTGTAGGGGTATTTCCCTGTGATCTAGCCTATGCTGGTCTGGGCCTATACAAGCCTATGGCATCTTGGTATAATAAGATGGCTGCTGCAACATCTCTGTGTCAGCAAGATCCAGCTTCAGCTTGTGGAAAATCACTGACAGGCTTGCTAAAGCCAAGGACAGTCTGTGTTCTAAACACCCCCTTCTATCACCCTGAGAACGGAGTAGGGAGGCAGACATGGCTCCAGAAGTTACCATTCTCCAAGGTCACAAAACAAAGAACTCTTCTTGCCCATGTACTGAACTGGACAAGATCCGGATTGGTTCCTACCGTCACCTGACCGAGAGGTACGGGAAAAGCGGGAACAGAAGTAAGGGAGTGAGTCGGAGACCCTTGGAAGAGGGGCAACTGGTAAGAGGACCTGAGAAATCCAGCAAGGCTCGGGGGAGCCAGAGACTTTGTATGATACCAACCTCGTGACCTGCATCCTGGTGCAAATACCTGTGGCAGAGATATTGGCTCTGATAACCAAAGGAGTGACGGGAACCTACTTTGTTGCTGATAAAGACCTGCACTTCATAAGACACAGACAGCTAAATAGCGTCTGGGGAGATTCTGCTCTGGTCTTATCTGAAGCCGTCATCAGGACAGCGTGGTAAGATCACAGTGATATATTTCCTGGTCTGGGGTTAGGCAGTGGTTTTATCTAAGTACGACTGGTTTATGTCAGCTCTTGGTCAGGGAAAGCAGCTAATGTGTATTTTGCATAAGATGTGATAAGTTTCATAAGGATTATTAGGTTATCATTTGTACTGTTCTAATCATTACCGTACTTAGTCTCAGGATAATCAGAGTGTAGTTTAGACAATATATTTTCGGTAGTGCTCATATCAGTATGTTTATTGCATAAGCTAGCGCAGAGTATTTCTATTTTCTTATCCATAATAAAGCTAATATATATATATATCTATCAGCTGTGTCTTTCTTTTTCACTCTACACACCAAAACACCTGGAGAGGTGCCAGAAGCAAGATTCCTGTATCTCACCCTAGACAGAGCTAGTGAGTCTGTTAGGCAGACTTATGCATCAGGGAATCTTGGTATAAGTAATCTGTGGGTACCTGTTGCCCTAGGTATTATTTATCTCACCCTTCAGCTCCCGCTGCTGTAGCACATGGAGGGGTGTTACTGATGCAGGGCGATGGGAGAGAGGGGGAGAAGAGAACCGACGTTGGTACTGGGGCTTGAAGAAGGGGGACTGATGCTGAAAAATTGTGTTTTGGGTCATTGAATGGCATCCGCCTAAAAACTACAATTTTTTTTTTCTCAACATGAATAGACAAACCCCTATTTTCCATCCTGGGACAGCACCTAATTTCCGACAAATTCAACACCTAAAATTGCAAACCATAAACACAGGTTTCAAGTTTATTAAAAATTTACTATCCTGTCCAACGTACACGTCATCTGGGCGGCTTACAGTTGAAAAGCTAGGGGAGACGAGGCACAACAGGGAAAGAGGGTGGAACTACAATCTTTGATGGGACGGGGCTGGGGGTGGGGAAGCACAACAGGCTAGCGTTTGCGAGTTCCAGAGCTCTACAACCAGCGCCCTAAGAATGAAGTAAAAAGAGCAACATTTAGGAGTAAGCATCAGGGCCGGTCTTAGCAATTGCGGGGCCCTATGCCCGCCTGCTCACGCCCACCACCATATGCCACCTCACCCCATACCTTGATATGCATCCACAACGTTTCAATAGAGAGCAGCAGACAGCGGCAGCAATTTTCATATCCCGTCAGCTGCCGAGCCCAGAGCCTCCTCACTGCTGCATCCTGCCCTTGCGGAATCAGGAAGTGACATCAAAAGTGGGCGGGACGCAGCAGCAAGGAGGCTCTGGGCTCGGCAGCTGACAGGATATGAAAATCACTGCCAGTGCCCGATGCTCTCTACTGAAATGTGGATGCACATTAAGATATGGAGCAGGGAGGTGTTCTGAGACAGGAGGACAGATGTACCAGAGATGTGGGGCCCCTAGGAACGCGAGGCCCTGTGCGACTGCCTCTGTCACCCCTGCCTAAGACCGGCCCTGGTAAGCATCTTGAAACAAAGTTTTGAGGGTGGCCTTAAATTGAGCTAGAGACGAATGCTGTCGTAAGTGTTGTGGGAGGGAGTTCCAAAGTTCAGGACCCTGTACCGAAAATATGGAGTGTCTAGCATGCTCATGAATGATTTCCCTGTAGGTTGATACAACGAGACAATTTTGACGTGCTGATCTGACAATCCACGAGGGGAGATAAGGAACTGCCAAACCACGCTAATGATTCCCTCATGGAAGTGCTGATGAAGCCCATTGGCAATCGCTAGCACAGTTTGGTAAAAGAGGCCCTATATGACGTGAAAGAAACTCTAATTATCGTATTCTCGAATTTCCCCACGGTCTTTTAGGAAACGAAAGGGAATAGACAGAGTGCATCTGCTCCCAGTTTTGATACGAATGGATTTTGGAGAGTTCGCTGAAATTACATCCAAGTCTACATTGATTACAACTTTTAGCTGGGCCTGGATCAGGACTGGGTTTTGAGATTATACTTCATATGGAATGATTTTCTCTTCTATTTCCTGATCTCCATTGGACAACCCAAGTCTGCTGCAAGGTCTTCTTGAAGTGTGTTAGACCTCAGGGCTTGCGGAGGTTGTATACAGAGGTGAAATCATTTTCCTTGACTCTTCACAGCTTCAGAATATTCCTGATGCTAGATCTCTCTCTGGACCTCTGCTTTACAGTATATCCCACACTTACGTGTGTTTGCTCCCCCTTAAATTGCCTTCTTTTGTCTTTTCAGAAGTGTTGCTATTTCTTTAGGGCTGTGCTTCCATTTCTCTCTTTTTCCTGACACTTCCTTTTTTTCCTGTTGGAAAAGTTTTTGTTGTGTTGCTTTATAAATGAGGAATCTTATATAGGATTGTATCGTAATGTGGTTCATGGTTCTGTTGATATGCCATGTGTTCCATTTCCTTTTTTCAAGATTGTCCTTGGATGATAACGATGTGAATTGCATAAATAAAAATATTAGCTGCATCTACCTAACTCTTTACTATAAGCTCTTGTCCCTTGTTTCAGATTCATCTGCTCACAGTGCACCAATCCCTGGAACTCGGCCCGCGTGACTCTTCTCTTCCACTACCGGCTGCTTCAGAAGAAGAAAGGGATCGTCCAGTTGCGTCCATTTTTCCAAAAGTGCCGGGCGTGTGACAAGAAGTTTGAGAAGCCACAGTTTAAGGAACCAAATGTTGAGCAAGTCCTTCAGAGGCTGATTGACAAAATAAGGAAAAACTGCTATGGTGAACGTGAATGTGTAGGTGTGCCGGTGAAAAGAGCTGTCAGATTTAGAAATAAACCTCATGAGCCTACACTGTGCCAAGCTTGCCAGGAAGGCATTTGTAATGTGGAAAAGGAAGAGATTTAGGGGCCCTTTTACAAAGGCGTACTGAAAAATGGTCTCTGGAATTCGTTGCCAGAGAATATAGTAAAAGCAGTTAGCTTAGCGGGGTTTAAAAAAAGTATGGATGGCTTCCTAAAGGAAAAGTCCATAGACCATTATTAAAATGGACTTGGGGAAAATCCACTGCTTATTTCTAGGATAAGCAGCATAAAATGTATTGTTTTGGGATCTTGCCAGGTATTTGTGACCTGGATTGGCCGCTGTTGGAAACAGGATGCCGGGCTTGATGGACCTTTGGTCTGTCCCAGTATGGCAATACTTATGCACTTGTGTAGTGTAGACGCGTGTTTTAGGTGCGCACAGAATCATTTTTCAGTGAACCTGTAAAAAACGCCGAAAACGGACGTGCGGCAAAATGAAAATTGCAACGCGTCCATTTTGGGTCTGAGACCTTACCGCCAGCCATTGACCTAGCGGTAAGGTCTCACACGGTAACTGGGCGGTAATGGGCTATGCGCGTAGAATGACGATTACCTCCCGCGCGCCAGAAAATAAAAATATTTTCCAGAACGCATAGTGGACGCACATCAAAAATGAAATTACCGCAAAAGGCCACGCGGTAGGCGTGGGCGGTAACTCAAAATTGATGCGCGTTGGGCGTGATCAGGCGCCTACGCAGCTTAGTAAAAGGGCCCCTTAGTACTCACCTTTCAAAGGAGGGAGTGTAGAACATTGTTAAATGCTGGTGAGATTCTAGACGTGATACAACGTTGCAGTATTGGACTATATGAAAATGATCCCAGCATGCTGGATTCTGACTGCCATGGCTGTGTTTCCTATGATGTCACAGTCTTCTCAATGTATGTCAGTTTGATATGCAATGGCGATGTCTAGCCTGAGTGGGAAGGTTAGTAGGTGGTGGGGAGGTCAACATGGAGGAGGTTAGGGGCTAGATTACGGGGTGAGTGGGTGGATTTAAGGAATGAGGGATCATATGTAGGAGTCAGGGACTAGTGTTTTAGTGGCTGGCTAGGCTTGGAAGCTAGGGGGGCCCTCCAAGGTCCAATTCCACCTCCAGCACTAAGCACAGTTTGCATCAGCTGCTGAAGAGCACATCTGTTAAGTAGTAGGCGACTAGGCAGTTCCAGGTCATAAGGGACAAGCTAAATCAGTCCTAGGGTTTCCCTTACTACATCAATGAGCTTGACATCTTGCTTTTGTTCAAGAAACTTGTTTACTTTTTCACTCTTTCCAAAAATATTAGCGATGAAGCTACAAAGTAGTAAATTTAAAATAAATCCGAGAAAGTTTTTCTTCAGTCAACGTGTAATTAAACTCTGGAATTCGTTGCCAGAGAATATACTAAAAGCAGTTAGCTTAGCGGGGTTTAAAAAAAGGTTTGGCTGGCTTCCTGAAGGAAAAGTCCATAGACCATTATTAAAATGAGTGGAGGAGTGGCCTAGTGGTTAGTGTGGTGGACTTTGGTCCTGGGGAACTGAGGAACTGAGTTCAATTCCCACTTCAGGCACAGGCAGCTCCTTGTGACTCTGGGCAAGTCACTTAACCCTCCATTGCCCCATGTAAGCCGCATTGAGCCTGCCATGAGTGGGAAAGCGCAGGGTACAAATGTAACAAAAATAAAATAGATACTATTGGAGATTCTACATGGAATGTTGCTACTATTGGAGATTCTACATGGAATGTTGCTATTCCACTAGCAACATTCCATGTAGAAGGCTGCGCAGGCTTCTGTTTCTGTGAGTCTGACGTCCTGCACGTACGTGCAGGACGTCAGACTCACAGAAGCAGAAGCCTGCGCGGCCACATTGGTGATCTGCAAGGGCCGACTTCTACATGGAATGTTGCTAGTGGAATACCAACATTCCATGTAGAATCTCAAATAGTAGCAACAGTGGAGAAGTGGCCTAGTGGTTAGGGTGGTGGACTTTGGTCCTGAGGAACTGAGTTTGATTCCCACTTCAGGCACAGGCAGCTCCTTGTGACTCTGGGCAAGTCACTTAACCCTCCATTGCCCCATGTAAGCTGCATTGAGCCTGCCATGAGTGGGAAAGCGCGGGGTACAAATGTAACAAAAATAAAATAGATACTATTGGAGATTCTACATGGAATGTTGCTACTATTGGAGATTCTACATGGAATGTTGCTATCCCCACACGTTTGAATTCCGTTACATAATGTGTACAGCACTGCATATGTCTAGTAGCACTACAGAAATAATTAGTAGCTGCACTGCCCAGCTCAAAGTTACCCTGTATTTGCTTGAAAGAGGAAAAGAAAGGATACGTGACATGCGAGTGGTGGATGAGGACATGATATTATGATATTCTTAGTAGACCAGCTGTCATTATTGATCTGTCCGTGCATTTGGCCAATATGTATGACTGTATGCAAAGACAAGCAGTATGATTGGCTGATTCTATTATTTCTGAAGGTAGTGACGGCAGCTGGCCTTGCCGAGTTTAAAGGGGGTCTGGACAGATTCCTGAAGGAAAAGTCCATTGATCGTTATTAAATTTGGGGGTTTTGCCAGGTTCTTGGGGCCTGGATTGGCCGCTGTCGGAGACAGAGTGCCGGGCTTGATGGACCTTTGGTCTTTTCCCAGCGTGGCAGTGCTTATGTACTTATATGATGAATGCTGTTAGCCAATAGAGAGCCTCACAAATTACTGCTCAAGTTCATTTTCAGTGCTTAGCTTAACTAGATTTACAATGCTGATTTTTCAAAACCAGACCTAAATTCTTCCAAAATCTTATACTTTACAGGTATCGGGGCCACCACATTTGTAGAGTCTGACTAATGGGCTAAAACAGAAGAAAAAAAATACATGCATGTTTCAGTGGCATAGCCAAGGGTGGGCCCGGGTGGGCAGAGGCCCACCCAGTAGCAGCACACCTGTGATGTGGCAGGCAGGGATCCCTAAGCCCCACCAGCTGAAAACTCCCAACAACTGTCCCTCCTGCATTCCTTGTAAATAGCAGATCTTCGCCTGCAGCAAGCAGCGACTGACACATACTGCTCGCACCGGCCTCACAGCCTTCCCTCTGATGTATTCCCACCTATGCAGAAACAGGAAGTTGTATCAGAGGGAAGTCTGTGGGGCCAACATGAGCAGTGTGTATTAGTTGCTGCCGCTGAAAATCTGCTGTTTAAAAGGTATGCCTGGGGGGGGGAGGGGGGATATTTGAGAGACCATATGACATGCAGGCGAGAGAGGGAGAGACCAAATCACTTGTGGGACAAGGCGGAGTTCTTCTGCCCACCCATCTTGGGCCCAGACCCACCCAAAATTGGGTGTCTGGCTACGCCCCTGGCCATGTTTTGGAAACAAAGGGTTAAATCTTCACAATTGGAAAAGCAGTGGTGGCAGTTGCCAAATTGTCACCCTTATCTACTGCAGGTAGATAAGGGTGATCCTTAGAAATGGATCCTAAGGAGCTTAGCCGAGATTGGGTGGCAGAGACGGTGGCGGGAGGTGGGGATGGTGCTGGGCAGACTTATACGGTCTGTGCCAGAGCTGGTGGTGGGAGGCGGGACTGGTGATTGGGAGGCGGGGATAGTGCTGGGCAGACTTGTACGGTTTGTGCCCTGAAAAGGACAGGTACAAATCAAGGTAAAGTATACACAAAAAGTAGCACATATGAATTTATCTTGATGGGCAGACTGGATGGACCGTGCAGGTCTTTTTCTGCCGTCATCTACTATGTTACTATGTTAGGTGAGGCCTTAGGATGTCAGAACTGTGCAGCTATGCAGAGCTAAAAACTCAGCATGCAATTTTGGAAATGTGATTTTACAATGGAGCCGCAATAAAAGAAGGCAAAGCCCGAACCAGCAGTGGGCTCTGTTTTGAATGCTGCTGCATTTTCCTGGTAAAGCAGCAACAGAAAAGGTAGCGGGAGGGGAGAAGGTCTCACTTGGGTCTGGGAAGGGCACCTATGCACCACAGCGTAAGTTTCAGATAAAATTCACACATCCTGCCACTGAGTGTCACTGTCCACCCACTTTAAGAGGAAACGAAGGCTGCATCTCATACATTTCCCACATGCAAAAGGAAGGGATCCTGGTGGGTTAACTTGGGCATCATTTAGGAGCCCCCCCCCACCCCACCCCGAATTATAGCCTTCTGCTTTTTACATGAAGACCTTAGGGTACAGCTACACTGAATGCACTTTGCTAACTACAAATTGAAAATACAATTCAGCCAACCTCCCGCAAAACAAAACAAACTTCATCAAAGTGAGCCTGGAGAAATATAGACAGACTCTGGAAGAAGTGAAAAGAGGATGTATCAGAGGAGTGTCTATAAAGCTAATTTACTCTGTTTAGCCAGGGCTATTTGTGGTTTGCAGGGGAAGTAAATACTGCATAAACTGAAATGAGATGTAATAGAGGCATTTAAATAGCTTCGAGATGAAAATGCAGAGGAGGCAGGACGTTTTCAATACAAAAGAGATGAGGGGTCACCAGATGCGAGCGAAAGGGACTAGACTCATGAGGGTTTATAGCAGCGCGGACTGACAGTCGTTTTGACCCCAACCGCTTATCAAAAGACGGAAGCTAGGGGACATTGGGCCCCCTGTGGCTGTGGGTTCTTGGGAACTGCCCTGTTGTTCCAGTGGTCAGTTTGCTCCTGGTTTATAGTGTGATGGCATGGAGCATTGACTGTGGATATCCGTATAGACTGCCTTGGTGCTATCTGGGTAGGATGGGGGAGGTGCCTGGGCAGAGTGAGGGCGGAGCTAGCAGTAATATTCAGATCACTGTGTGGTTGACTACCCACATAACCCGAGACAGAAAAATTGACTGTGCTAACTTGATCGGTTTAGTTACCCACATACCCTTTGGTTTATAATCCTAGCGCCATTTGCACGCTCATAGAATACTAGCTCTTACATAGAAACATAACGGCAGATAAAGGCCATATGATCCTTCCAGTCTGCCCATTTTCTATAATCCCTAATTCTTCCTGTTCCTAAGTGATCCCACATGCTTATCCCATGCCTTTTAAAATTCTGGAACAGTCCTGACTCCACCACCTCCACAGGGAGGCCATTCCACGCCTCCACCACGCTTTCTGCGAAATAATACTTCCTTAGGTTACTCCTAAGCCTATTCCCTCTTAACTTTGTCGTATGCCCCCTCATTCCAGAGCTCTCCTTCATTTGAAAAAGGCTCTCTTCCTGTACATGCCCTTGAGATATTTAAACGTTTCTATCATGTCTCCTCTCTTCAACCGTATACAAGACCGCTTACTAATTTCGTAGCCACCCTCTGGAACAACTCCATTCTGTTTCTATCTTTCCGTAGGTGTGGTCTCCAGAACTGCACGCAGTACTCCAAATGAGGCCTCACCAGACACTTCTACAACGACACTATCACCTCCTTTTTCCTGCTGGTCATGCCTCTCTTTATGCACCCAAGCATCCTTCTGGCTTTGACCGTCGCTTTTTCTACATGCGTGAATGTGACAGATTAGTGTGTAAATACTAGTTGGGTGCTAAGCAGTATTTATAATCATGACATGCCAAAGGCTGTTCATGTAGACAGAACACAGGCATCGCCCATAATTATGTGCACATGGGACAGACGGGGGTCATTTCAGCACAGCATTTCCACCTGCAAATACACATGGAATAAGTGGGCACTAAATGTTGGGATTGTAGAATGGAATCTGGGCGCCCAGATCCTGTTCTAGAATTCACCTTTAGCGCCCAGCGTTTTGACACCTAGCTTTGGGTGCCCTCTATAGAATCTGCCCTTTTAGTCGTTTGAAGGTCACAGGTATTTGGTGGGTGCCACTTCTGTCCTCTCTGAATATCTGAGTTTAAATATGGACCCGATGGTATTTATGTTATGTCAGTGGCTCCCAAACTTTCTCGGGTCATGGTGCCCCTGGTCTACACATTTCCTCTCAAGTCTCCCCCTCCCATCGCTGCCGTCGCTACCGCTGCTAATGGTACTGAGTCCTACCTTCCATCCAGCTTCTGCCCACCTCTCTCCCCCTTCCATCCAGCTTTAGCCCTACCCTCTCTCCCTCCTCCATCCAACTTCTGTCCACCTTCTCTCCCCTTTCCATCTAGCTGTCTGCTCTATACCCCTCCCCCTCACTGCTTCTCTAGACCAGCAGCAGTGGCAAATCAAGCTTAAAAGCTTCCCCCTCCCCCCCCCCCCCCCCCACCTTAATAGGGAACTAACCTTCTTGTTGCAGGGTGTTTTCTTATGCTGTGGCTCCAGCGCACTGTTTGGGAACTGCTGCATTAGGAGCCAGAGCATAACAAATCACCCTGTTCCCTTGAAGCCGCCACAAACACAGTCCACCAAACGACTAGCTACCTGCTGCTTTTAGCTCCTAGCCACAATTGCCCTCCCCTTGTCCGTTCCTCCCTTCTCACCCATTACTTCCCTCACCCTTAACTGTCTTGTCTGTCTGTATTATTTAGATTGTAAGCTCTTTTGAGCAGGGACTGTCTGTATCAGGTGTTCAGAAGCGCTGCGTGCGTCTGGTAGCGCTATATAAATGCTAATACTAATAATACTACTATATGCAGGACCTGTACAGAGATATTAGGTACTCTAGGTGAACCTTCAGTTTTATGCCCTGCCCTACTCAATAAGTTTCCTCTGAGGCCTCTGGAAGTACTGGAAAAAAAGCAAAGTCACTGCTCCAACACGCAAGAGCTTGCATCCACACAAGTGCCTTTTTTTTGTTTTTGTTACATTTGTACCCTGCACTTTTTCCCACTCATGGCAGGCTCAATGCGGCAGGCAATGGAGGGTTGTGACTTGCCCAGAGTCACAAGGAGCTGCCTGTGCCTGAAGTGGGAATCCAACTCAGTTCCCCAGGACCAAAGTCCACCACCCTAACCACTAGGCCACTCCTCCACTGTTGCTACTATTTGAGATTCTACATGGAATGTTGCTATTCCAACATTCCATGTAGAAGTCGGCCCTTGCAGATCACCAATGTGGTCGCGCAGGCTTCTGCTTCTGTGAGTCTGACGCAGGACGTCAGACTCACAGAAACAGAAGCCTGCGCAGCCTAGTGGAATAGCAACATTCCATGTAGAATCTCCAATAGTAGCAACATTCCATGTGGAATCTCCAATTGTAGCAACATTCCATGTAGAATCTCCAATTGTATCTATTTTATTTTTGTTACATTTGTACCCTGCGCTTTCCCACTCATGGCAGGCTCAATGCGGCTTACATGGGGCAATGGAGGGTTAAGTGACTTGTCCAGAGTCACAAGGAGCTGCCTGTGCCTGAAGTGGGAATCGAACTCAGTTCCTCAGTTCCCCAGGACCAAGGTCCACCACCCTAACCACTAGGCCACTCCTCCACTCATACCCCCCCCCCCCCCCCAAACCCTTTCTTGGTAACTCAGGGTAAAATGCAAAGTTAAGAGTTCAAAACAACACAAACATTTGCACTGCTAGATGATATTTTCAGCTTCAGAAATACCAGGTCCTCCTTATCTTAATCTTTAGGCCCAGTATAGGCAAACTATCAATCAGGGCTCATATTTATTTGCGACATTTATATCCCAGATTATCCAAAACAAGTTTGAGTTCAATGTGGCTTACAATAAACAGTAGAGGACACATAACAAAGAAGAATGCATGGGAATGAGTTCAGTAGTATAGCAGTAGCTTCAAACATAAATCTCCCAACAAGTCTCAGCTGTCATTTGTAAGGGGCAACACCCGGGTTCAATTACTTTTGAAAGCAGTCCATCTGAAGTTCCTTTTCTGCCCAGGTTCAGTTTGTATCCACCAACACAGAAAGTTCTCAATAATGTATCAGCCCATAAAGACATTGGTATAATAGACAAAACAGCAAGTTCCAAAAAAAGAAAACCCCTTTGTCCTTTCTCAGGTCACCAGCCAAACAGAGCTAGCAGACCCTTTGCATAACCTACTCAGGATAGCGATGGCTCATCCTCTATCATGCCCTTCCCCAACAGCTAACAAAACCCGTACGATTGGAGTAAAACAAATAGGCAAAGCCCACAAGTTAGGCAGTTCTCAGATAGCTTTTCCTCTGTCTCAAAAATAAAGGGACCCACCTGCCATCTACAGAGCATAAGCCCTAATTCCATGGGTTCCTCTGTACCAGTCTGGGGCTTCAAACTCCGTGACTTGGGAAGGAGCTTCTTCCTCCTGCAACTTCCAGGAAGTGTCAGATTTCAAGCTCTTCCCCTTCCTGGGAGGTCCAGTCACTAGTCACATATTGCCATATCAACCAGGGATTCCTGAGATTCTCCTCTTCTCAGGGCAGGTTGACCTGTCAGAAGTTTTTCTATTCCACCCCTTTCCCCAGATCCGACAGTAGGACTCTTCACTACTGGGGCTTTCTATTTTGGTCTCCATTCAATCCGGGGTGCTTCGTTACTAAGGGCTTTCCTACTTCTTCCTCACGATATATCCATACTGGCACTTTGTAGCATTTTTGGTGCCCTTCATAGTACCCATTGCCTCTGACCAATGCATAGAGGGTTATGCTGTGTCCTCCACTATGCCATAATTAAGGCACCTCCAGCAGGTCAGTCTAGTGACTCAGTGGTAGGCACAGGTCAGCGCTATAATGGAAGACAGATTCAGTTCCTGGGCTGACTGAAGCTGGGGATGCTGGCGAAGAGGCAGATTCAGCTTATCCACTGCGGGCTCCCTGGTTTTGGAGGAGAATGGACATGGTTGGTCACAGGTGAGAGTTTGACTCAGGCCTTCCGGCTCCAAGGTGGAATACTCCCTCGGGGGCGGAGAGGCAGTGGGCAGAGTCCAGGGAACTCCTCTCCTTCCATGATGCTGATTGGTCTGATCTTGGCTGGGATTTAAAAAAGTGTGTGTGAGTGGGGGTGGGGGGAAGTGAGGGCAGGAATCACTCTCCACAGGTGCAGACTGACACTAACAAAAAGGAGAACCAAGGGACATTGATGACCAAGGCTGCAGCTGTGGTGAAGGGAGGAAGGTGAGATTGATGCATGGGCTAGAGGGTCACAGGAACAGAGGATTACTGGACAGAAGGTGAAAGAGGGCAGAGAGAGAGAGGGAAATGGCAGGGAAGTAAATTGTAATAGCAGTGATGACCGGATCAGGCTGCTCTGACATTCCTTCCCTGGGCACTGTGAGTTCAGAAGAAGGGCAACCAGAGACTCCTCACCTCATTCCTGTGTCATGGCATGACTGACAAACTGGGGAAAGAAGTTCCACTACAGGTCAGAAAGAGGAAATGGAAACTAGGGTCTGAGGCAGACAGCTTTACCCCAAATGTGTGTAGCAGCAGCTTGTAAAAATGACTGCTTCTAATATCCATGCTCCCCCTGAACCCCTCCCACCAGAAGAATAAGTCTACCCCACCTGCCAATCACCCCTCCAACAACCATGCCCTCCTCCAGTTCCCCTCGTGACATTCAATCCCCCCCTCCTTTCACACTCCGACGAGATCAGTTACCCCAGTTGACACACCCCAACATTCATATGTCCCATTACAGCCCCTGACATCATATCCTCACCCATTGAAACCCCTTTAGCATCCATATCCTCATTACAGCCCCCCAAAATCCATCCCCCCCCCCATTAAAGCCTCCTCTTGAAATCCATACTGCCAATACCCCTCTCCTGGGAGATCCACACCCCAATGATGATCCCCTTCTCCCAGCTTTTACCAGAGTCCCTTTGTAGTCTACTCCCCACTCCCCAGTCATTTCTGCTATTGTGAGTCCCGGGTTCAAAATGCTGCCTAGATTGCTAATGGTAATCTTACAGTACTACTGATAGGGGTCAGGCTTCCAAATAAGGTGCTTGCTTGAAGAGGAAGGTGTAAAGACCAAATCCAGTCTCTCTGACACTGTTCCCGCTAAGCCAACTGCATTGCTGCCAGAGAGGGGTGATGCTTCAATATTATGTTTTCAGTTACTATGGACAGGCAGGTTCCCTGGAGTCCTGCACAGCTTGTCTGTCTCTCACTATTGGAAATGTGATAGTGAAACAGCTCCCCCCACTGGCAAGACTGTAGGTGGAGGACTCCTGCTCAGCTTAGAGAGAACAGTGCTCCCCAATGACCCCAACATCCAATCTCCCCTCCCAACATCTCTCTCCTGACACCCCATAACATCTGATCTCCCCACCCAACACCCTACATCCTCCCCCTCCCCCAGAGCCCCACCATTGCAGGCCCCCTGAAATCCATACCCCCCCCATGTGATCCCCCTCCCTTAGCTCTTACCATGGTCTCTTGTAGCCTAGTGAGAGCAGCAATCATTCAAAGTCACACATTCTCATGAGTCCCATGTTCAAAATGGCACCCATGGCTCCTAGTGGTAATCTCATATGTTCCACTGGCAGCCTGACACCTAGTGGTAGCACAAGGGTTTCCCAAGTCAGTCCTGGAGTACCCCCTTGGCAGTCAGATTTTCAGGATATCCACAATGAATATGCATGAAAGGGATTTGCATACAATAGAGGCAGTGTATGCAAATCAATCTCATGCATATTCATTGTGGATATATCCTGAAAACTTGACTCGCAAAGGGGCAGTGGCGTAGCAAGGGCGGGGCGGTCCGCCCCGGGTGCACGCTGCTGGAGGGTGCAGAGAGCAGCCGCGCGCTTGTCGGCTCCGCTGGTTCCCTGCTCCCTCTGCCCCGGAACAGGTTACTTCCTGTTCCGGGGCAGAGGGAGCAGGGAGCCAGTGGAGCCCCCCAGCAGCCAAGAATGCACCCGGGGAAGGGGGGGCTTGATGCGCTGGGGAGGGGGGTGTCGGCGCCGCTGCATGCGGGGGGGGGGGGGGGGGGGTGCGGAGCGGCAATCCGCCCCGGGTGGCAGCTGACCTAGGATTGCCACTGCAAAGGGGTACTCCAGGACCAACTTGGGAAACACTGATTTACACATTTAGAAGGTGCTGTTTACACGCAATGATGCTTCTAAACCAAGGGCCTTAGTGTATGTAGTTTGTTTGAGAGACAGAGCCTGACAACTTATTCCAGAATCCACGTTTGTTTAGTCTGTTCTCTCTATTCCCTGGATTTGCAGACAACGACCTCTAAAAGAAGGCTTACATATTTCTCTCTGAACAGACCACCCGAACCCTCGTCCACTCGCTCCTTACCTCTCGTCTTGACTATTGCAACCTTCTCCTCGCTGGCCTCCCGCTTAGCCACCTATCCCCCCTTCAATCTGTCCAAAATTCCGCCGCACATCTTATCTACCGCGTGAACCGATACTCTCATATCACCCCTCTCCTCAAGTCGCTTCACTGGCTCCCGGTCCGCTACCGTATACAGTTCAAGCTCCTCCTATTGACCTTCAAGTGCACTCAATCTGCAGCCCCCCATTACCTCTCTACCCTCCTCTCCCCGTATGTTCCCACCCGTAACCTCCGCTCTCAGGACAAATCACTCCTTTCTGTACCCTTCTCTACCACCGCTAACTCCAGACTCCGCCCCTTCTGCCTAGCATCACCTTATGCCTGGAACAGACTTCCTGAGCCCATACGCCATGCGCCCTCCCTGCCCATTTTCAAGTCCTTACTCAAAGCCCATCTCTTCTCCCTTGCTTTTGGCACCTAACCACCTTCCCCATTCCTGATACCTACACTGACTACATAGTTTTTACCTTTAGATTGTAAGCTCTCTTGAGCAGGGACTGTCCTTCCCCATGTTTAAACTTGTACAGCGCTGCGTAACCCTGGCAGCGCTATAGAAATGCTAAGTAGTAGTAGTAGTAGGCAAGGTTTTAAGATTTTTTTCTTTATAAATTGACAGACCATACAGGCAAATGTTGATATCTTGTGGATTCTTGCAGCACTGACTCTGTTGTCTGACACACTGTTTGTTTCTTGCAGATGGAAAAGGGTGGCAGAATTGTATGGGGGGGTGGGGGTGGGGGTCAATAATTCACATGCGTTGTATCTTTGATCCAGGTTAAACTCTTTAGCACATTGGAATAAACCCCATATCGGTCACTATCTCCACATCCGACTCCCCAGGACACGATGCCAGCTAGGAACCAGTGTTTCCTCATGCCATTCAGCGTGACCATGGGACCCCCTGAGTCTCCGGAGCAAGCGTCCTTTCCTCCTGAGCAAAAAGAGAAAACAAAATATAAAAGTGGAGAAATAACTCTGAATGTTGGCCTGACTTCCCAAGTCTCTGTAGACTATGCAGCTTCTTATTTTACTGACAAACTAGGCTCCCTCCTGGAGTCTGTTCCTTCTGTCATACTTGTGCTCCAGAGTGGGCGGCCATTTTAAATCAGGCTTCACACAAGAAAAGCAGGGGGATTGGTCAGATGTGATCACATGGTTACATACCATACCTGTGCTCTGCGGTTATTTAATATCTATCCATATTTGTGTGTTGCTATTTATATATATTTACATCTACAATTAAGATGCTTATGTTTGACACTTTTATATAGTTATTTATTTAAATGTTTGAAATGTATTTTCTACAGTCATTAATTTTGTTTAATTTAATGCATGCTTGCCCTGGGATTGGTGAACTTCAAAATGCAAAAACAAACTCATGATTCACTCTCTAGCACATTTGAGGTATGTTAGGTATTATTAGGAAAGGAATGGAAAACAAAAATGAGGATGTTATAATGCCTTTGTATCGCTGCACCTTGAATATTGTGTTTAATTCTGGTCACCGCATCTCAAAAAAGATATAGTGGAATTAGAAAAGGTGCAGAGAAGGGCGATGAAAATGATAAAGGGGATGGGACGACTTCCCTATGAGGAAAGGCTAAAGCGGCTAGGGCTCTTCAGCTTGGAGAAAAGGTGGCTGAGGGGAGATATGATAGAGGTCTATAAAATAATGAGTGGAGTTGAACGGGTAGATGTGAGGCGTCTGTTTACGCTTTCCAAAAATACTAGGACTAGGGGGCATGTGATGAAGCTACAATGTAGTAAATTTAAAATGAATCGGAGAAAATTTTTCTTCACTCAACGTGTAATTAAACTCTGGAATTCATTGGCAGAGAATGTGGTAAAGGTGGTTAGCTTAGCGGAGTTTAAAAAAAGGTTTGGACGGCTTCCTAAAGGAAAAGTCCATAGACCGTTATTGAATGGACTTGGGGAAAATCCACTATTTCTGGGATAAGCAGAATAAAATGTATTGAACTTTTTCGGGATTTTGCCAGGTACTTGTGACCTGGATTGGCCACTGTTGGAAACAGGATGCTGGGCTCGATGGACCTTTGGTCTTTCCCAGTATAGCAACACTTATGAGGTGTAAGGGGAAAAATCTCATGCTATCACAAGGGCATGCTGTGTTTGTAGTCCACACTCACGGTGAGGACAAAACCCTTTTTTGGTGACTTTTACAATCAAAGACAAAACCCCCCACCTTCCTATCTGTGATATAACAATACAACAATTTATCTGTGGATTTGTCTTTTTTTGGTTTTCATAATTTTTAATATCCGGACCCTGACAGGTTCTCGTTTCGCTAAAGCTTTTTCAAGGGATCTAGACTCATTGCATACATCCTATCAACCCTCTTGTTGCTCGTGCTGCCATCTTTACACTTCAAATGTGCTAGAGAGTGAACCACCGAGTTTGTTTTGCATTTTGAAGTTCATCACATCATCGAACGGACTGTATTGTTTTGAATAACAGTTGTCCTGGGATTGGCAGCATGGAATTTTGCAGCTCTTTGGGATTCTTGTTACTGTTTGGGATTCCGGAATCTTGCTATTCTCTGGGAGTCTGCATGGAATGTTGCTATTAATTGGGTTTCTGCCAGATACTTGTGACCTGGGTTGGCCACTGTTAGAAGTAGGATATTGGGCTAGATAGACCATTGGTTCCAGGCCAGAAGGAACAGATGAGTTTGACTTTGTTTCCAGGGTTGGTACTAGCTGGCTACAAATCTCCAGAAACAACTGGGTCGGGACCAGTGACTGGTGGTAGGTTCAGAAAAGCCACAAGGAGCTTAGGCAATGGGAGATAGGGACAGAGAGAGGATTTGAACTTAGCTTATTGCTATACCCACTAGGCCACTTCCTCTTCTCTTCAGTACATAAAGTTCATATATACCTACTTTTCTTAATGGTGAATGTGCAATAAAGGCTATGTCAGAGGGAATATTCAATATCGGGTTGATAATTTTGGAAATTTCCAGGATATTTGCACTGGCCAGGACTGTCTGTGGATATCTGGATCACTCTGCACTTTAGTGCAGAATGGTACAAAGAGGCTGCTCAGTTAGCAGATGGGTGGGCTGAATCTCTCCACCCTCCGGATAATGTCACCAGTCACTGCTCTGTTTGGACCACTTTCCAATGCCGGCACTGAAGATTCAGATTTATTTTGAGCTGCCATGGGTGGCATTAAAAAAACCCAAAACAGTCCACTGACCGCAGTGGCTGAATATCACTGCCTATTTAAAGCACCGAAAGTAATATTTACAAAGACACTTTATCGGAAGCGTTTGTCACGGTATCTACCACGTTATAAGAGCCAGTGTTACGACATCAAAGTTTGCAGAGCTCCTCGTTATACACTTACATCAGAAGCCTGTAATTAATGTTCTTATCATCATCTTTTAATTACCTTCTTTTTCTCCAGCACAAACCATATCAGCTGTCACCTGCCTCCCCAAGTCAGCGTACGTCTGTCTGCAGAGCTCGTGATCCACCACAGGGATTTCTATCTGCAATGCAACACGCTCTCTATTACATTTGCCTGTAGACTAAGAAAGAACGTTTAGGGGTCCTTCTAGAGAGAGAAAACAAATATTTGTGAAATGAATCCCATATCATGGGAAAGTGGGACTAATTTCGTGCTCAGTAGGATACTTTGGGAATGACAGCAAGTGTTGTCTTATAGCAGTTACACAACCACTGAGCCGGCCCTGTTGTCCCCCGTACAGCAGTGGCACCCAGGCCAGTCATGTTTTCAGGATTCCCACAATGAATTATTCATGAGAGAGATTTACATGTACTGCCTTCCACTGCATGCAAATCCATCTCATGAATATTCATTGTGCATCAGTGGTGTAGGAAGGGTGGGGCGGTGGGGGAGCTCCGCCCCGGGTGCACGCTGCTGGAGGGTGCAGAGAGCAGCCGCGCACCTTTCGGCTCCGCTGGTTCCCTGCTCCCTCTGCCCCGGAACAGGTTCTGCACCCTCCAGCAGCCAAGAATGCAGCCGAGGGGGGAGGGGGGCTTGATGTGCCAGGGAGGGGGGTGTCATACTGCACCCTGGGGGGGGGGGGGGGGGGGTGCGCAGCGGTGATCCGCTCCAGGTGGCAGCTGACCTAGGATCGCCACTGTTGTGGATATACTGAAAACCTGACTGGCTGGAATGCCCCCCAATACCACTTACTAAGCAAAGGTAATAAAACAGGGAAACCTAGTGCAAAACGGCAGCCAAGTAAATCTGTCTGAAGTGTCGGACGAAAGCAGAAGTGCCTGACAAACAAACAGCAATCCAGTATGGAGTACGTGTAACACTTGCTGCATGGTCGTTTCTGGGGGGAGCCTTTACTGCCTCCTGTTTTGGGATTACCGCTGGATTGGCATGCGGCAAAGTGACGGTTCGTATATCGCCACTTTGGTAAAAGGGGTCCTACATGCGAATACGGAAGCTGGAAAGAAAAGCAGCAGTAGCTACTTCAAGAAGGTGGCTCCCTAACAAAAATTTATCAGCAATCAGCTCTGCTACAACACCAACACATTCCATAAGACATGGGAAATTATCTCACAACAAGGAGGAGTTAATATCACCTGTCTGTTCCTACCTGCAGACAGAACCTCAGATTTTTTCAGCATTTAAGTAAAGCGTGTGAGCTGAAAGCCAGTTGCTAATTTCTAGACATGTGCACAGGCAAAAAATGTTCAGTTCATTTTCAGAAATTGGCTTTTTCCCTGATTTTTCCTCTTTTTTGTTTGTTTCACACATTCATGGTGATTAAAAGTTTTAACCTGTATTTCTGCATTAGAACTTTTTAATTCATAGCTATTGACTGTACCCGTTTTAACTTGTAAGTTAATGTGCATTTAAATACGGTGCTGTATTGAACTACATTCAAACTAACGAATGCACGTTCCCATCAAGAGCAAAGACTGGCGTTTTGAGCATTACGATCCCTATCACCTTTTAATGAAATTATGAACTGAACATCATTGGTGTTACATGAAAAGTGTTATACGTGCTCAGCTGTGAGGTGGAGGCACCAGACTACTGAAATGCCAAGCCTTGTCCACGCTCTGCCTCACGCTCAGAACTGCCAGAGGCTGAAGCACGGGGCCACTTTTAAAAGAAAGCTGAAGAAAAGTAATACCACCTGCATGATTCAGGTTTCATGTCCTGTGAAGAGAGACAATATGCAAAGGGTTTACTAGGACTTCTGAAATTTGTGCTTCTAACGTCACTAGACACTTAAAGTGGGTGACAGCAGAGGTGGGTTTAGGGTGGAGGGTGAGGGGGACACAGAAACTTAGCACTGACTTCCAGGGCTAGACACCTATATGAGGCTCCTAAATCAAACATTAGTGGCAGGGCCTAAATTTAAGAACAGAACTTTTAGGGGTCCCTTTTATGAAGAGGTGGTGAGCCCAATGCGGCCACCAGCAATAGTTCTGGATCGATCACATGCGATTTCCAGGGAAAAAATAAAAATCCCGGAAATGGTTAGCGTGGTGGTAACCTGGTGGTAATTAGGCACCACCGCATGCTGCCCTGTTACCGCGGGAGCTTTTACTGCCACCTCAATGGGTGTCGGTAAGGGCTCCCCGTTGCGTGGCCATGCAGTAAGAGTTATCGTACCACGTGACCATTTTCTGGCAGTTCCGCCGAGAGGGGGGACAGGGGGGACAAAATTCCCCGGGCCCAGCGCCGCTGCCGCAGTCCAGCCCACCCGCCCTCCATCGCTCCCTGGCATTCAACTTAAGCGCCTCACCTTCGAAAGTGCAGCAAGCAGTGGCAGACCACTCCTTCCTTCCGTGTCCCGCCGTTGCCTGAGGTAACTTCCGCGAGGGCAGGACACGGAAGGAAGGAGTGGTCTGCCGCTGCTTGCTACACTTTAGAAGGTGAGGCGCTTAAGGTCAGTGCAGAGGGCCCGGGGGTGGAGAGAGGGCCCAATGACCTGGGGTGGGGGGGGGGGGGGGCCCGGGGGTGGCCTTGTCCCGGGCCTGGCCCAGTCTCTCGGCGGCCTTGGGCGAATGAGAAGAATGGTATTCCACAGATCGTTGGGCCATTTTTATGAAAGTTTGTTATGGATGCAAAATAACCTCCGTAGCAAACTTTCACATGAAATTTTGTGTGGAATAGTCCAACAATAGATAACCATAACCTCAATGATGTGTTATCATTTTTGAAAAATATGGCCTGCAAATACATTTTCCCGCTCCGGTTTTCATAAAATAAATAATAAACCACTTCGCCTGTTTTTGCATTGTGGCAGCTCCTTTTATAAATGTAAATATTATTTAATATTGGTTTACGTTTAAAAAAGTTTCTAGGTGGATTAGAACCTATTTCATACAATAATCCTAACAAAAATGTATGTTTTTGTCCAGTTTGACTGTATCTATAGGATGTATTGCAGCTGTTCTCTGTCAAGAACTGATTGCATAGTAGGAAACGTAATACAATGGTTTACAGACTTTTTAGAAAATAGAGTTTATAGGGTCTTTAAAGAGCAAATAAAATCTCAGCCTTGGAGTTCTACAGTGGAGGTTCCGAAGGGCTCCTCCTTATCCCCTATTTTGTTTATTGTTTTAATGACATTAGGAGATTTTGTTTTTTGATTTTTCAAAAAATTAGTGTCTATCTATTTCCATTAGTAAAATCAGTTGAAGATATCATTAACGAAATAGCTATTTGGAGACTATTATGGAACAATGGGCTTCGCATTATAAGGTTAAACTAAATACTGATAAGACTAACATTTTACATTTATCCCCCCCCCCCCCCATACTAGGGTTCTCTCTAGTTCAATTCTGAAACTTTGGGGTTCTGATTTTTCTTTGGAATGTTCACTAAGGTTATTGGGGATCCTTCTAGATCCTCATTGAACTATGAAGGCTCAAATTTTGCAGTCAACTAGGAAAGTGTTCCTCAGGTTGAGACAGCTCCAGCGCATTAAATGTTTGATGAGTAAAACCCATTTTCAGGCGGTGGTTCAGGCGCTGGTGCTGTCTCAAAATTGATTTGTGGAAGACACAAGTTTGATTATGTTACTCCTTTTGTTACGATCCCTTCATTGGCTTCTTATTGAAGAATGATGTAAATTGAAGCTTTGCATTTTTATCCACAAATTATTTTATGGTTTTATGCCAGATTATTGGATGGAGTTATTCATTGTAGGAACAACAGTTCATTTTCTTAGATCTGGAGACTGTTGCTTGCTTCAGTTTCCTTCTGTAAAGCATGTGACGTATATAAGTCTTATCATAATTCTGGTTTTGTTTATTATTCATTGCAATGTTGGAACTCCCTTCCTTTGGAGTTGAGATTGGTAGAATCCTATTTACGATTTCGTAAACTGTTAAAGGCTTACTTATTTTCTATTTATTTAAAGTAAATTTGTGTTTATTTAATGTACTAAGAAAGTTTGATTGGTTTATTTATAATTTTGTATTCTTTGTGTTTTTTCTTAGTGATGGTCTAGTTTTTATTTAAATTGTAATCTGCATTGATCCTTAGTTGGTATATAGCAGAATATAAATTCCGTCGTATTGTATTGTTGTGCTGGATATGATTGATGGATTGCACGTGGATTTAAATCATAAATAACATTTCACATGTAGTGTACTACGTGCAAATGTTTACTGTGATTGGCCTAAATTTGTGACTCTTTTTGCATAAAGGTTATGCGAAAAAATGTGCCAACATTTTGGCAGCTGAGTATCTTTCCTGGTACTTTGCACAATTTTTTTGTGTGAATTCCCTTTTGGTGGGAATGTTTCCATTTAGCACATCAAAGAATTAATAAAGAAAAATGATGCAAAAAATCACCTCGAGCAGGGCATTTGGGGATCTGCCCAGAAACTGCTTCCCCCATCCACTGACAACCACATAGTCACCTGGAGGAGAGAGGAGCAAGACAGCAAGCTGAGTAGAAGGAAGAAGGAAATGAAAAAAAAAAAAAATCAGCGGTAACAAGAGTCTTGGGCGACTGCTGGTGAGTTTGCAGAATTACTCCACAATGTTGTCTATAACTGATTCAATGTTTTGAGCAAAGACGTTACTTGAAAAAAGGATGGCGGGTCCCCAGAAGGAGCTCAACACACTTTGGGATGGGCGTGGGTAAAGCAAGGTGCCATGGTATATGCGTGAAGGTGAGCATAGTAACAAAGTAAATGTCGACAGATGAAGAAGACCTGCACGGTCCATCCAGTAACCCAACAAGGTGGCATCTGCACAGGTTCCGCCTCTTCATGATTAAACAGTGGTACACTTAGGGCCTGCAGTAGCATCGATGCGTAGATTTGCCACGTGCCAAGGCCCCCTTTTACCGCAAAGGGTAAAAGACTTTATTTTAAAAAAAAGGAGAAATGGCCCAGTGGTAAGTGAACCATTTGCCACGCAGTCATTTCCCCGGAGAGCTCTTACCACCATCCATTGAGGACGGGTAAGGGCTCCCATGCTCACCTGGCAGTAAATGGGTAGCAGCATTGCTAGAAGCTGGCTGCAGAGCCTCAGGGTAAGAGTAAACAGAAAGCATTCTTTGTTACTATACTGCAGTCTACAGAAGCTCGTTGCATCACAGATTAGTATAGTACCATCAGGGCTTCTTGCAAATCCCTTAGGAAAGAGTTTTACTAGGGCTGGCCGCTGTCCATGTCCCAAACACAGTGTTGCTGTTGCAAAAAACACAACTTAACACAGGCTTTGCCTTCAGCCTTGATACACAATATCTCAGACCTTCCACTTTCAGCGGGTCATTTCCCACCGAGAAATCGGGATCGCCCACTGAGTGGCCTCCAGGAACCATCTTCATAAAGCAGCATCCTTTGCTACTGCTGATGCCACGCCCTACAGCAGCAGGAGATGACGTTTTATGAAGGCGTTTCCTGCTGCCGCTGGATGGGGAGACCGCTCCTGTAGCTGCTGGCCATGAATCAGCTGTGCTGGGGTTGGAGAAATGGGCAGAGTTGTGGGTGGAACAATGGGTGGGGTGGGGCAGGGCTGGGGTGGACCCCAAATCTCCTGCTGAGTGGATTGGCTCCCTTGGCAGCTCTGATATCTGAACCTTTAAAGTGGTTACAGAAACTTCCTACCTTGACAGTCTTTCCCACTTAGACTCTGAGTCTGGAGGCATAAGCTTGAAATCCACTTTGCTTCCCTGAGCCTCTCCTCAGGTACTACAGCCCTGTAGTACATTCTGGAAGGATCTCTCTTTCTCTCTCTTACTCGGGGCCCCCCTCCAAGAGACCTCTTCCTTCGCGGTCTCCCCAATCTACTCTGCCCCAGGGCATTTAATCAACCCCTGCCTGAGCCCCACCCCTCTGACTCAGCAGGTCAGCACCACCTGTTATAAGGTGGCTTAACTGTAACACCGGTGAAGGAATTTTCTTAGGGACACCTGCAGTTATACCACTCACTCCTTCACAAAGGCAGAGAGAAAAACCAAAGTGATTTTGTTTGAATTCTTCTGCTAGACCAAAGATGAGGTACCTTTCTGCGGTGTAGTGTCAGGGAGGCATACCGGTATCACATAGTCATTTAAAATGGCTTTTTCTGGCAGTTCCAATAGACCAACGTCAAACTGAAAGGTTGAGGCATTGTAGAGAGGGTGAAGGAGAATGGATTTGGCCTGGAAAGTTTGTTCAGTGTCATCTCTCTGTATTGTTCTGTGTTTTCCTGAAACAAAGAGGGTAGATGGGATTTCTAGAAAAAGACATGATGTTATACTGCTAGAAAAAAAAATGTCTCTCTTTTGGTTTGGAAAGAAACTTTGTGTCAAGCATTAAATGAACAGATCCAGGGGTGGCCAACATCTGCATGATAGACATGCCAGAGATAGGACAGAGCTGCTGCCTTGTTTTTAAAACTGAGTAAATCGAGTCCTCCGTCAAATGATTTTTGCCAAATTTCAAGCTGGGACAAAGGCATTGTATCCAACTAGTGGAATCAACACTTAGAAGGCAATTTTCAAAGGATTTGCATGAGTTTACCTGATGAAATGATCCCTCTTTTGTGTGGGGGAAAGTGACAGGGACAGGGTTAGGGTGGGCCTATTTAAGTATGCATGGGGAATTCATTTTCAAATCCTTGCATGTTCTTTATCTCACATAATGTTCACGTTCAACACGACATGGGGTACTGAATCCCAGAAGCACCAGCTGGCTATCGTGATTTTCAAAGAGAAAAAGAGTTTCCCCTTTGAAATCAGTTTTCAGGCCCAGGTCTGCAATTTTTTGCATGAAATATGAAAGTTGATCTTTGGTGAATTGGTGATAACGATATGATATATCTAGTTTGTAGAATCGGCATCAAGGAAATGAGAAGGATGATAATATACTCCGTCAGTGTGCTCTACAACATGATTACACACTTCAGTGTTGTATTGGTGCCTTAGAAAACAGGAGAGAAACCTGTGGAATCTGGTGTGATGTAGCACATTACAGCAATGGAAGAGTATTGTTTCCGTAAGGCCTGCCATCGTCACTCTCTTGCTTTGTTTCAAGGGTCTTCCAGTCCAGGGACAGAGCTTCATTGTTTCCGCTGTTATCTTGACATTTTATATGTGGCAGGACACTACAATGTGTCTGCCTAGACTGGTGGGAGGAATGTTCTGGGTCTCTGCTCCAGAGCAGTGCCACTCAAACTAATAAAGGAGTGGGTCTATCCTGAGGAAATAAAATAGCAGAAGATCCCCATGAGTTGGAGGGGAGTATAAAACCAGACTCTAAAGAAGAGCCTTGTCTTTCTTCTCCCTGAGAGGAAGGGGTCCAGCAGAGAGGAAAAATGTAGCAGGAGAATGATGGGTTTCCCACCCTGGAGCCCATCGGGACATTAGTCTTCTACCCAAGAGGCTAAGGAGAAGCAGCGAAGAGAAGGGGACGGTCAGGAGTGGGGCTGTAGACAGAGAGTTGAGAGGGCTTGAAATCCTGAAAACCAACAGAACTGCAGGGCACAAGGCGCTTTAAGGAGAAGAAAGGAGGGATCATTGGGGAGATATCAACTTGACCAAGGACGAGTAAAGAAACCGAAACCGTGACCAGTTCCACATATGAGTCGGGGAAAGGATTGGAACCCTAAATCAGCGTGAGTACATGCTGGAGGTCTATCTGATAGAAGGTGGGACCCAAATCCTGGTTGCCTAGTCTAAAGAGGTTGAGCATAGGGAACATGTGGAGAAGAGGAAGGAGAGGAGAGAAAGGATTTTTTGAACCTTGAAAAGATGGCAAAATCTGTGAGGAGGGTGAGAGAGCAGTGAGAGGCTGGAAACGGGGTATATTCTGATTATACCTAGGAGTAGCGAGAAGTCCTGAGAATGACAAAGCACTTACAAAGGAGCAAAGAGGGTCAACAACCCATCTGCCAGTAAAGGAGCACAGGAAATGAACCACAGAGGAGATCAAGAACTATAAATACTTTGAACATGTTTTGATATTTTTTACCATCACTTTTCTTTGTGTTTATGGACTGTAGGCCTTATAGGTTTTATGGCACTGTTCTTGTATATTTTTTGGGCACTTGGGGAGAGCCAAATAAATGAGAATTTTATTCTAATGCTTCCCAGCCTCCCTCTATCATTTTTTCAGTGTGTGTTTTGTGCACCTGTCTAGACTATCGATCAGTTATACAACCAGCTGTCAGGGGACCTTTATATACACCTCTTCGTCTCTGTGCTTTGGGGGGAGGATTTTGGAAGAGACAAATCTTATAGCCACAGACCCTAAAAATAACACGCATAGGGGAACTGGTTACACAAACCTTCCAGTTCCTTTCTCCACAAATGAAAAGCTTTAAGATCATATGCACTACTGGGATTTTCCATTTTGTGTCTATGATATACCCGGCCCATAGAGATATTAATCAAAGTCTACCATTATTGGATGATTTTACTAAACTATACATTTGGGTTGAAAGTAATACCAGGACGAGTGTGTATTACCCAGCTTACCCAAGATGATTTTAAACGTTGAAGAATGGAAGATGTCATCAGGGTGAAATATAGGATCTTCTATGTTGAGTTGTGGGTGAAGACAATGGGCTGCCGTAACGATCCATTTGTTACCTTAAATAAGGACAAAGGTAAGACCAAGTTAGTTCCTCTACCAGGGTGTGGCGTGCTCCAGGGCTCCCCCCATTCTCAAGGGTCTTTACCAGGATAAGGAAGATGAAGGTGCAAGGGCGCTATCTGTTGGAAGAGCAAGAGAAGTCCGGAGGTTAAGCTCACTGACCACCTACAGCAAAAAGACATGGGATCTCTAGATCATTTCTGGTTTGCCATTAGCATTCCTGATCAACCAACACCCAGGCTGTTATGGAAGGAGAGGGAGAAATCACAGGTATTAAGGTACTGGTTAGGTACTGAAAACCACTAATGGGAGGGGGGGGGGGGCTGCCGTTAAGACAGATTATTTTACCACGTCATGTTATTTCAGCACAGGGTCTCATTGCATAAAATAGCCCATGTTGATAACGTCCCCACTTAATCTAACTAAATAAGATGGAATTAGATGAAGAATGTTCTATCCAGAAACAAAAACCCATTTCTGTTGGTTTGGATCCAGAGGACTATAAGGTACGTCTGCCTCCTCTAATTCAGAGATGTGGGAGGAGAGGAGTATAGCTTGTAGATTAAAGCTAATTGCTACGGTATAAATAGACATTTGTTTACTTCTTCTGTAAATAGTGCGGCTTACCGATAAGAGATCCTCCACAGAAGGGGCGTCCATTCTGAGCCAGCATAGCAATCCAGGGAGATATTCCTCTCTTTGCAAAGCCTCCTCCAGCAATCCTAGCGAGGACACTTCTGGTGAACCGAGGGGTACCACAAACTGCAACCGTAGTAAGAACAGTCAGCCACAGCAGGCCACGTAAATCGTACTGAAACTAATAGGGGGGCAATTGCTTCCGGGTTATTCAAAATGATAACCAGCGAGTTCGCACTTAGACAATTCTCCCTAGACAACTCCCACCCACCAATTTACCCCCTAGATAACGGCCGTCTAGATACATTTTCCCCTAACCAATTCCCACCTGCAGAATTCCCCCCACCCATCCACCAGTTCTCCCCGATATCTCAATTATAGTCGTTCTAACTTGTACGAGTTACTCGCAATGTTTGCCACGTTGCCAGGGAAGAGTACAGTGGTGGAAATAAGTATTTGATCCCTTGCTGATTTTGTAAGTTTGCCCACTGACAAAGACATGAGCAGCCCATAATTGAAGGGTAGGTTATTGGTAACAGTGAGAGATAGCACATCACAAATTAAATCCGGAAAATCACATTGTGGAAAGTATATGAATTTATTTGCATTCTGCAGAGGGAAATAAGTATTTGATCCCCCACCAACCAGTAAGAGATCTGGCCCCTACAGACCAGGTAGATGCTCCAAATCAACTCGTTACCTGCATGACAGACAGCTGTCGGCAATGGTCACCTGTATGAAAGACACCTGTCCACAGACTCAGTGAATCAGTCAGACTCTAACCTCTACAAAATGGCCAAGAGCAAGGAGCTGTCTAAGGATGTCAGGGACAAGATCATACACCTGCACAAGGCTGGAATGGGCTACAAAACCATCAGTAAGACGCTGGGCGAGAAGGAGACAACTGTTGGTGCCATAGTAAGAAAATGGAAGAAGTACAAAATGACTGTCAATCGACAAAGATCTGGGGCTCCACGCAAAATCTCACCTCGTGGGGTATCCTTGATCATGAGGAAGGTTAGAAATCAGCCTACAACTACAAGGGGGGAACTTGTCAATGATCTCAAGGCAGCTGGGACCACTGTCACCACGAAAACCATTGGTAACACATTACGACATAACGGATTGCAATCCTGCAGTGCCCGCAAGGTCCCCCTGCTCCGGAAGGCACATGTGACGGCCCGTCTGAAGTTTGCCAGTGAACACCTGGATGATGCCGAGAGTGATTGGGAGAAGGTGCTGTGGTCAGATGAGACAAAAATTGAGCTCTTTGGCATGAACTCAACTCGCCGTGTTTGGAGGAAGAGAAATGCTGCCTATGACCCAAAGAACACCGTCCCCACTGTCAAGCATGGAGGTGGAAATGTTATGTTTTGGGGGTGTTTCTCTGCTAAGGGCACAGGACTACTTCACCGCATCAATGGGAGAATGGATGGGGCCATGTACCGTACAATTCTGAGTGACAACCTCCTTCCCTCCGCCAGGGCCTTAAAAATGGGTCGTGGCTGGGTCTTCCAGCACGACAATGACCCAAAACATACAGCCAAGGCAACAAAGGAGTGGCTCAGGAAGAAGCACATTAGGGTCATGGTGTGGCCTAGCCAGTCACCAGACCTTAATCCCATTGAAAACTTATGGAGGGAGCTGAAGCTGCGAGTTGCCAAGCGACAGCCCAGAACTCTTAATGATTTAGAGATGATCTGCAAAGAGGAGTGGACCAAAATTCCTCCTGACATGTGTGCAAACCTCATCATCAACTACAGAAGACGTCTGACCGCTGTGCTTGCCAACAAGGGTTTTGCCACCAAGTATTAGGTCTTGTTTGCCAGAGGGATTAAATACTTATTTCCCTCTGCAGAATGCAAATAAAATTCATATACTTTCCACAATGTGATTTTCCGGATTTAATTTGTGATGTGCTATCTCTCACTGTTACCAATAACCTACCCTTCAATTATGGGCTGCTCATGTCTTTGTCAGTGGGCAAACTTACAAAATCAGCAAGGGATCAAATACTTATTTCCACCACTGTATGTTCTATTAGCCTATTGACGTCACTGACTTTTACCAAGCGGTGGGAAAAGGGGTCCTGTGCTAGCGCTGGGGGCCATTTTTTCCCACGCACCAGTGGCCTTTTTACCACAGCAGGTAAAAAAGACCCCAGCACACATGGCCATGTGGTAAGATAAGGGCTGTCACGCTAACCGGCGATGCCAGATTACCACTGGGTTATTGGCACGCAAGCCATTTCTTTTTCCCCTGGTGCATGCTTGGGGCGGGACTACTGCCGGTGGCCAATTTGGGCCGGCAGTAGTCACAGAATAGCGAATGGTAAGACTGCCGCTCTGGAAAAGGGGCCCCTTAAAATCCATTTTTTTTTTTTGGTGCTTAGGCTATCCAATTTAACGCTTCTTGATGTAAGTAAATCCTACCTTTTTTTGCTATATCATCTGCAGTGTTATTACATGGTATGATATGATCTGATGTAAAATACTATCAATGGTTCAATGGTTTTACTCTCTCTTCCGGTTTCAGAGTTGTAGGTTTTGCTTCTTTTATTCGCTTGTATAACTGCCGGTTTATTACTGACATTTTTAACTGATTTGTGGCATATGCGTACACATTTTTAGGCTTCTCCTTTGGGTGTAGTTGTATCGTCAGCAAAAGTGGTGTTTTTTCACTACATACGTATGATAGTTCCCTGATCTGCTGGTTTATAATCACCGCTTTTCTTTATATGGTCTGCTGGTGATTAAGCACTTTCTTTCACTATACATTTGGTTTCGTAATTGGTTATGTGTAGGTAATATTCTTTTTTCTTTACATATACACTGTGTTAGAAGTATATTTGCCATATAAACGTTATGGAGGGGGAAGTGCAAAGCGATGCACATTGGGAAGAATGATCCGAATCATAGCTACCTGATACTAGGGTCCAGGGCCGGTCTTAGGCAGAGGCGACCAAGGCGGCCGCATAGGGCCCCGCGCCTAAGGGGGCCCCTCTCAGCGTGCCTCAACTCTGCCTCGTGCCTCCGCTCCGACCCAGGACCGCATCGAGTCACTCAACCTCTCTCCAGCCATAGGCAGATAAAGCATTCCTGGCATACCTTGTACACTGTAGCACTGTGCTGGATCTTTTCTTAATATTTTTCCTTATTTTCTCCTTTGTTATGAGAATTGGAACTACTAATTGTAGTGGACTTGAACTGAATAATTTCTGGGGAGGGGAGGTTTCATTGTGCTTATTATTTCAATCAGTTTTTTTGTACAAGTTTAGCTTCATTTGTCTTTATTTGAAATTTCATAAATAAAAAAAATTTCTAAAAATGGAATAATCTTATCAATGGGGTGGAGCTAGGGTGGGGGCAGGGCTAGGATGGGGCCCCACCAAATTGGTCTGCACAGGGCCCTGCACTTGCTAAGACCGGCCCTGCTAGGGTCCATAAGTACATACATGTTGCCATACTGGGAAAGACCAAAGGTCCATCGAGCCCAGCATCCTGTTTCCAACAGTGGCCAATCCAGGTCACAAATACCCGGCAAGATCCCAAAAATGTACAAAACATTTTATACTGCTTATCCCAGAAATAGTGGATTTTCCCCAAGTCCATTTAATAACGGTCTATGGACAGTTTTCAGCCCCTTCCCTGACTAGGATCTACGCATGTCAGCAGCCTCAGTTTTTGTTCTTGGCTGACTAAGGTTTAGTTAGGATCCAGTCTTCCTGTGACCAGACCTTCTGTCTCAGAGGGACGGCTGTAACTCAGACTGACCTCTCTGATCAGGTTACTGCAAAATGGAAACACTCCAGTCTTTTTTCTTCAGGCTCTAGGGGACTTGCAGCCCTTGTATTATTACTGCTCCTAGTCCCTTGAACTGGGAGCTAAGAATCTAGTAGGCACTGGCGGGGGTGGGAGGGGTGGGGGTGGGTGGAGGTTTCCTATTTACTGTACCTCTACATCCTTCTTAGCTGGACTCTCTCTATGAGAGGAAAGAGGTGGCTCCTCCTCCCTTGCACTTGGGTTTTATATTTCCCTCCACAAGCTCATGGTTGAATCCTATTGGACCAGAATCTCTGAATGCACCACCTACTGTTACACTTTGATTGACATCTGATTTCTGGAGCAGGGTCCAGAATGTTCTGTCTGAAACTGGAATGACACAACAATAGTAAAGTCTCTGATTCAGCAGCACAGTAATTCCCTTATCTCTTGTTTGCCTGTCCTAATTAGATTGTAAGCTCTGTCGAGCAGGGACTGTCTCTTCTTGTTCAAGTGTACAGCGCTGTGTACGTCTAGTAGCGCTATAGAAATGATAAGTAGTAGTAGTAGCCTTTGGGATTCTGGAATTTTGAAACTCTTTGGGATTCCGGAATCTTGCTACTCTTTCTCCTTATCCCTTATTTGTCCTGTTTGTCTGTCCTAATTAGATTGTAAGCTCTATCGGGCAGGGACTGTCTCTTCAAGTTCAAGTGTACAGTGCTGCGTACGTCTAGTAGCGCTTTAGAAATGATAAGTAGTAGTAGGCTTTGGGATTCTAGAATCTTGCTACTCTTTGAGATTCTGCACGGAACCTTGCTACTCTTTGGGATTCTGCATGGAATCTTGTTGTTCTTTGGGATTCTAGAATCTTGCTACTCTGTCCTTATCCCTTATTTGTCCTAATTAGATTGTAAGCTCTGTCGAGCAGGGACTGTCTCTTCTTGTTCAAGTGTACAGCGCTGCGTACGTCTAGTAGCGCTATAGAAATGATAAGTAGTAGTAGTAGCCTTTGGGATTCTGGAATTTTGAAACTCTTTGGGATTCTGGAATCTTGCTACTCTTTCTCCTTATCCCTTATTTGTCCTGTTTGTCTGTCCTAATTAGATTGTAAGCTCTATCGGGCAGGGACTGTCTCTTCACGTTCAAGTGTACAGTGCTGCGTACGTCTAGTAGCGCTTTAGAAATGATAAGTAGTAGTAGTAGTAGTCTTTGGGATTCTAGAATCTTGCTACTCTTTGGGATTCTGCATGGAATCTTGTTGTTCTTTGGGATTCTAGAATCTTGCTACTCTGTCCTTAGCCCTTATTTGTCCTGATTAGATTGTAAACTCTGTGGAGCAGGGACTGTCTCTTCATGTTCAAGTGTACAGCGCTGCGTACGTCTAGTAGCGCTATAGAAATGATAAGTAGTAGTAGTAGCCTTTGGGATTCTGGAATTTTGAAACTCTTTGGGATTCCGGAATCTTGCTACTCTTTCTCCTTATCCCTTATTTGTCCTGTTTGTCTGTCCTAATTAGATTGTAAGCTCTATCGGGCAGGGACTGTCTCTTCAAGTTCAAGTGTACAGTGCTGCGTACGTCTAGTAGCACTTTAGAAATGATAAGTAGTAGTAGGCTTTGGGATTCTAGAATCTTGCTACTCTTTGAGATTCTGCACGGAACCTTGCTACTCTTTGGGATTCTGCATGGAATCTTGTTGTTCTTTGGGATTCTAGAATCTTGCTACTCTGTCCTTATCCCTTATTTGTCCTAATTAGATTGTAAGCTCTGTCGAGCAGGGACTGTCTCTTCTTGTTCAAGTGTACAGCGCTGCGTACGTCTAGTAGCGCTATAGAAATGATAAGTAGTAGTAGTAGCCTTTGGGATTCTGGAATTTTGAAACTCTTTGGGATTCCGGAATCTTGCTACTCTTTCTCCTTATCCCTTATTTGTCCTGTTTGTCTGTCCTAATTAGATTGTAAGCTCTATCGGGCAGGGACTGTCTCTTCACGTTCAAGTGTACAGTGCTGCGTACGTCTAGTAGCGCTTTAGAAATGATAAGTAGTAGTAGTAGTAGTCTTTGGGATTCTAGAATCTTGCTACTCTTTGGGATTCTGCATGGAATCTTGTTGTTCTTTGGGATTCTAGAATCTTGCTACTCTGTCCTTAGCCCTTATTTGTCCTGATTAGATTGTAAACTCTGTGGAGCAGGGACTGTCTCTTCATGTTCAAGTGTACAGCGCTGCGTATGTCTAGTAGTACTATAGAAATGATAAGTAGTAGTAGTAGTCTTTGGGATTCTAGAATCTTGCTACTGTTTGAGATTCTGCACGGAACCTTGCTACTCTTTGGGATTCTGCATGGAATCTTGTTGTTCTTTGGGATTCTAGAATCTTGCTACTCTGTCCTTATCCCTTATTTGTCCTGATTAGATTGTAAGCTCTGTGGAGCAGGGACTGTCTCTTCTTGTTCAAGTGTACAGCGCTGGGTACGTCTAGTAGTGCTATAGAAATGATATGTAGTAGTAGTAGTTGTCTTTGGGATTCTAGAATCTTTGCTACTCTTTGAGATTCTGCACGGAACCTTGCTACTCTTTGGGATTCTAGAATCTTGCTACTCTTTGGGATTCTGCATGGAATCTTGTTGTTCTTTGGGATTCTAGAATCTTGCTACTCTGTCCTTATCCCTTATTTGTCCTGATTAGATTGTAAGCTCTGTGGAGCAGGGACTGTCTCTTCATGTTCAAGTGTACAGCGCTGCGTATGTCTAGTAGTACTATAGGAATGATAAGTAGTAGTAGTAGTCTTTGGGATTCTAGAATCTTGCTACTGTTTGAGATTCTGCACGGAACCTTGCTACTCTTTGGGATTCTGCATGGAATCTTGTTGTTCTTTGGGATTCTAGAATCTTGCTACTCTTTGGGATTCTGCATGGAATCTTGTTGTTCTTTGGGATTCTAGAATCTTGCTACTCTGTCCTTATCCCTTATTTGTCCTGATTAGATTGTAAGCTCTGTGGAGCAGGGACTGTCTCTTCATGTTCAAGTGTACAGCGCTGCGTATGTCTAGTAGCGCTATAGAAATGATAAGTAGTAGTAGTAGTTGTCTTTGGGATTCTGGAATCTTTACTACTGTTTGGGATTCTGCACAGAATGTTGCTACTCTTTGGGATTCCGGAATCTTGCTACACTTTGTCCTTATCTCTTGTTTGTTCTGTTTGTCTGTCCTAATTAGATTGTAAGCTCTGTCGAGCAGGGACTGTCTCTTCATGTTCAAATGTACAGCGCTGCGTATGTCTAGTAGCACTATAGAAATGATAAGTAGTAGTAGTCTCTGGATTAGGGCTAAGTGAATCTGTCCTTTCAATGAAAAATGACAGTTGCCTAATTATCAGCCACAGCCTTAAATCTCCTCATCTTAACAGTTTGCATATTCTCGTTGTAGCAAAGACACCACACATCTGAAGAATTGTGGCCAGCGAAACGGAGAGGAAGTGGGGAAAGAGAGCACACTAGTCACCCTAAGGCTGACATTGAAAAGCATTTATTGAAATAACATCTTTAGCTGTTGTATAATTTTAGAGATAATGGTGAAAAGTCTCCCTGGTATTGCCCTTCACTTTTGTATCCAGACAGATATTCAGATGAAGGGAAACAATTTCTTCCCACCCTTGAGTTGCTGTGGAACTGGGAGCATTGAAATCAGGGCAGCAGGTCCTATAATGTACCAGGATGAGTTTGGCAGAGATCCAGGACTGGCCAAAAAACAACCTCCCTGCTGGAATGAGTAACTTGGCAGCTCGGGAGGCAGTGCATGCAAATCTGTCTCATGAATATTCGTTGTGGATATCCTGAAACCTGACTGGCTGAGTGTGCCCTGAGGAATGGGTTCAGAAGGACTGGCCTAGTGATTCTCAGCCCAGCCAGTTAGGCTTTCAGGATAGCTGCAATTAATATGCATGAGAAACCTTTGCATACCAAGCAGGCAGTGCATGAATATTCATTGTAGCTTTCCTTTGATTGCTCTGGGGCCAAAAGCAGCTGTAGGTTTCCTTTGTGGCCCTTCTCAAGGCTGTCATTCAGAAACTTTGCATTATAGACTTCAACTGTGGGCATCTCCAGGGCTTTTCTTCAGGCCGCACACCAATTACTTCACACGGTTAAGAATTACACCCTCCCTCCCTCATTCCCCAGAACAGTCCCTGTACTATTGGTTTAAACAAATGTTCCCCATTCCTGCATAGAAACATCTGGATTTTGGACTCCCATCCCGTGACATTATGGGATTGGTTGATTTGATTTTTCTATTTCTCATCAAGACTACAGCTGCCAAGATGCCGAGGGGGGCGAGGGAATGTGGGAAACCTGAAGAGCTGCACTTCCTATCACTGCCACTCATGTTGCCCTCCCTCCTTGAGGCTGGACAAATGAATTTGGGTGGGGGGAGCACAACAGATAGCAGCTTCGAGTTGATTAATTAACGGAATATCCAGGCAATGGTCCAGAGCCCCACTTATCACATGATCTGCTGCTCCTTTCCAGCTGTTGGCCCTGCCTTCCCAAAGACTGACTACACCTCATTATGCACGGATGTTAATTAATGTGTCGTTAGCAGAAATGTAAATACAAATTATATGGGAATGCTTTAGTCTCTTTAGGCTGATCTGCTTTAAACATCCTGTCTCAACCTGCTTCTTGGCACCAAGACCTTTGCTCAATAATTTCTGGATATACAGAGCGTCTTCAAGTCTCCATTCGACATGTTTTGAACAGAAGCAAAGTTTATTTTCCCAATTTATTATCACGGCTCTCAGGGGCAAGTAAATGTCACCTTGGTACAAAGTGATGAGATCCAGCAATTTACCAGATTCCCAGTGCCAGATGTGTGAGGTCAAAGACAACACAGGGGAATGCAGGGATTACAGATGAGGAAAGGACAGTCAAGGCTTTTCTTTAACAATCTGGCTGTATTTATTTTTTTCACTTCCAGACAGCAGAATATATGTTCTATATATCAGGGGCTTAGCTAGGTGGGGCCAACGGGGCATGGGCTCCCACAGATTTAGTCCTGGATCCCTCCACTTTTGACCCCCCCCCCCTGCGCTGCTGCCACTACCACCACAAGATACCTTTGCTGGCGGGGGTCCCCAACTCCTGCCAGCCTTAGTCTTCTTCAGCACCGGTCTCCGGTGCATTTGCTGATCTGTGCTGTGAGTCCTGACATGCAGGATGTATCTTGTGGTGGCGGCGGTGGGTCGAAAGTGGTGGGGGAGGGTTCAAAAGTGGCGGGGGAGGGTCAGCAGCGGCAGGGGGTCAAAAGTGGCAGGGGAAGGGAGGCGGGCTAAAACATGCCCCCCAACTTGGGTTCTGGCCCCCCCTCCTGCCGAGGTCTGGCTACGCCCCTGCATACAGAGCCGGGGTAGCAGTAACTGAAACCATGGCAGGATTTAAGAATTCCTAGTTGAGACAGGTCCTGGGGCTCAGAATGGGGAAAGGTACCGCATATAGTTCAAGCTAGATGAACCGTGCAGGTCTTTTTCTGCCATCATCTACTATGTTATGTTCTCCTACTAACCTACAAATGCACTCGATCTGCAGCCCCTCCCTACCTCTCTACCCTCATCTCCCCTTACGTTCCCACCCGTAACCTCCGCTCTCAAGACAAATCCCTCCTTTCAGTACCCTTCTCCACCACAGCCAACTCCAGGCTCCGCCCTTTCTGCCTCGCCTCACCCCATGCCTGGAATAATCTCCCTCAGCCCATACGCCAGGCCCCCTCCCTGCCCATCTTCAAATCCTTGCTCAAAGCCCACCTCTTCAATGTTGCCTTTGGCACCTAACCACTACACCTCTACTCAGGAAATTTAGACTGCCCCAACTTGACATTTCATCCTTTAGATTGTAAGCTCCTTTGAGCAGGGACTGCCCTTCTTTGTTAAACTGTACAGCGCTGCGTAGCCCTAGTAGCGCTTTAGAAATGTTAAGTAGTAGTAAGTAGTAGCGAGCTGGACTAATTATGGACCCTGATGACCTTAATAAAGAGGGATAGTAGAGGGCCTGTTACTACAGAAAACAAAATCAATTCACACAAAACAGCAGAACGGCTGCAACAAGCTCCCCAGACAACTCACAAGAAATGGTACAGATTTCTACCGGCTTATTGCCGAAGGTTGCAAGAACAAAAATCGAGCCTTGTTCCTCATATAAGAAGGAATTATACAGGGATTTGAGATTAGCCAGCCTGATGGAATGCAGCACTGGTGAGGCTGGATCGTGGGGACTTGGAAGGGGGCTGGGGGGGGGGGGAGGGGACTATTTTGGAGGCCGAGAAGCAGATCGGGGGGTGGGGGTAATATTGCCCAGGATCTGCATAGGCTCAGGCAGCCAGATCTACAGAAATTAGCCCTCAATATTCAGTGGCCCGGAACTGAATATCGGGTGCTATAATCTAGCTGCTGTTGGTAAGTGGGTTTTTTTTTTTGTTACATTTGTACCCCGCGCTTTCCCACTCATGGCAGGCTCAATGCGGCTTACATGGGACAATGGAGGGTTAAGTGACTTGCCCAAAGTCACAAGGAGCTGCCTGTGCCTGAAGTGGGAATCAAACTCAGTTCCTCAGGACCAAAGTCCACCACTCTAACCACTAGGCCAATCCTGTTTAGAAAACACTGCCTGAATACCAGAGGTTTGATTATGGAATTTCTTCCTTTGTGGGCAATTCTTTTACAACCTAGATGCAAATCATTTATTCCAGCTCAACAGCCATTCCAGGTGTGTTTTTGACCTTTTTTTTTTTTTAGGGAAGGGGATGGGACTTGATATACCGCCTTTCTGTGATTACAATTAAAGTGGTTTACATATATTCAGGTACTTATTTTGTACCTGGGGCAATGGAGGGTTAAGTGACTTGCCCAGAGTCACAAGGAGCTGCAGTGGGAATTGAACTCAGTTCCCCAGGATCAAAGTCCACTGCACTAACCACTAGGCTACTCCTCCACTCATTCCACCAATAAGAGCCAACCTCATCAGTGATGTCACAATGGCTTGATTGCCCGATACTTGGCTCACTTCTGATATTGTGATGTCATAAGGGAAAGGGGGAAAGGGAAATGGGACTTGATATACCGCCTTTCTGAGGTTTTTGCAGCTACATTCAAAGCGGTTTACATATATTCAGGTACTTATTTTGTACCTGGGGCAATGGAGGGTTAAGTGTGCCCAGAGTCACAAGGAGCTGCAGTGGGAATTGAACTCAGTTCCCCAGGATCAAAGTCCACTGCACTAACCACTAGGCTACTCCTCCACTCATTCCACCAATAAGAGCCAACCTCATCAGTGATGTCACAATGGCTTGATTGCCCGATACTTGGCTCACTTCTGATATTGTGATGTCATAAGGGAAAGGGGGAAAGGGAAATGGGACTTGATATACCGCCTTTCTGAGGTTTTTGCAGCTACATTCAAAGCGGTTTACATATATTCAGGTACTTATTTTGTACCTGGGGCAATGGAGGGTTAAGTGTGCCCAGAGTCACAAGGAGCTGCAGTGGGAATTGAAACCACAAACCATTAGGTTCCTCCTGCACTCCGTGCTGGTATTTCTTTATGAAGCAGGCTGAAAGTAAACGTACTGGATGGCAGGAGGTTTTTTAATTTAACTCAGTTTAATATTCAAGCTTATATTCCTTGATTTCAGTTGTCAATACATTACAATACATTAACGTGTCATGGTAGCCCATCCTCTCAGCACCATCCCTTCCCTCTTTGTTCTAAAAGCCACCCACTCGCCTTGACTTTAACTCTTGACAGTTTCCTAAAATATATCATCAAATAGAAAGATGCACCATAATCACTGCAGTGACACACAAGGGCCTTTATTGGTGTTAATATCCAAGTGTGTGTTTTTGATTTCTAACATAGCACTTCCATCAATAAAAGAATCAACATACAGTTTATCCTCCTGTAAGACAGGAAACGTTTGCTGTCGTGCTTAATTAGCAGACACTATACATGTTATAAAAAAAACAGTGCAAAACTGAATATAAAAATGGCATAAAATAATTGTAAATATAGTTATTCTACTCAGATAACACCCCCCCCCCCAACCACCACCATTTTTATAAATACAAATGACATCCTTGGTGCCCGAAAGAGGAGAAGCCAAAAAAAAAGAAAGAGGGCAGGTTTCTCATGCATGGTTCTAAAGTGTCTTTTCCTTTCAAGCATTCTCTCCTTTTCACTTGGATTTCTGATCTTTGCTTTTTAGCGAGTTACTTCTGTGTGTTTGAATCTTTGTGTTCAGAAACTTTCAGCCAGAACTCAAGTAGAGACAATGAAAGTTGGAATCCTAAGGAGCTTAGACGAGATTGGGTGGCAAAGCCGGTGGCGGGAGACGGAGATGGTGCTGGGCAGACTTATACGGTCTGTGCTGGAGCTGGTGGTTGGGAGGCGGGGCTGGTGGTTGGGAGGCGGGGATAGTGCTGGGCAGACTTCTACGGTCTGTGCCCTGAAAAGGACAGGTACAAATCAAGGTAAGGTATACACAAAAAGTAGCACATGTGAGTTTATCTTGTTGGGCAGACTGGATGGACCGCGCAGGTCTTTTTCTGCCGTCATCTACTATGTTACTATGTGTGCGTTGCAGGAGTGACAGACCTGCTGAGAAATGCTTGTTGGACAGAAGAAACTCTTCCCAGCTTGAAAGATATCTTGGCACTTTTTTTAAAAGTAGCCCTAAGCCCAGAGGAGAGCTCTTGGGGCAACTGGAGGGAGACTTCAGACCACATCAGTCCTGAAAGCCCTCCCTCATCCCATCATGCAATTTCAACAGGTAGGAAGAGGATCAGAAATATCTGAATGCATTGGGATGGAAGCTGAAAAACCAGGAGCGGAAGGGAGTCTGACATCACCTTCAGGAAGGTCCGCACAAGCCAACAAGCAGGAAAAGGCTGTGGGTTGTGCTTCGGTTCTTGGAACGCAATACTAGCGGCCTGGATTTTTGTTTCCTGCCGCCACACTGTGTTCTGACTGTCACATGATCACCTCCTTTAGGGCTCTTTGTTTAAACAAGTTTTCAGTTTTGACATTTGAAAAAAGGTGAAATGTAGTGTGGAAATGATGTGAGGGACAGACCCAAGTTCAGGGCTGGATGTGGCAGGTCATTTTGTAGGGGTTCCCTCCTTCCCTTCACTTGAGGTTCTCCCAATTTCCTCTTATCCCAGCACACTCTCTCTTCCTCTTCACCCTGCCTGTTCCCCTCTCGTGCCCCTGTACATTTTTTTTCACACCTACCCTCCACCACCCTCTACCCTCAGACTTTCCTTTTATTGTTCTTTCTACCTTCCTGCAGTCAACAGGAGGCAGTAGCACTTCATGATCTACCATCCTCCTCCACTGATCATCTTCACTCTGCGCTTTGCACGTACGATGCCAGCAAATTCTTCCAGACCACGGGACACAGTTCCTTGAAACTGGGGAGTGAAGCCAGCCAGTGGAGGCATCAGGCAAACCCAGTCCTCAGGACACACAAAGCCAGTTGGTTTTCGAGATATCCACAATGAATTTACATGAAATAAATTTGCATACACAGCTCTGTATCATGTCACCCCTGTTTCTCCTTTCCTCCAAGGTATACATGTTCAGGTCAGCAAGTCTCTCCTCGTATGGGATTTGCGTTGCAAACCGTACGAGGAGAGACTTGCCAACCTGAAGTTGTATACCTTGGAGGAAAGGAGAAACCGGGGTGACATGATAATGATGTTCAAATATTTGTAAGGTATTAATCCGCAAACGAACCTTTTCCGGAGACGGGAAGGTGGTAGAACTAGAGGACATGAATTGAGGTTGAAGAGAGGCAGACTCAGGAGTAATGCCAGGAAGTATTTTTTTCACGGAAAGGGTGGTAGATACGTGGAATGCCCTCCCGCGGAAGGTGCTGGAGATGAAAACGGTAACAGAATTCAAACATGCGTGGGATAAACACAAAAGAATCCTGTTTAGAAGGAATGGAGCTACGGAATCTTAGAGGAGATTGGGTGGCAACGCTGGTAATTGGAGAGTAAAACCAGTGCTGAGCAGACTTCTACGGTCTGCGCCCTGATCGTGGCTGAATATTTATTTATTTATTGCATTTGTATCCCACATTTTCCCACCTCTTTGCAGGCTCAATGTGGCTTACAGTAAATTATGAATGGTGGAAATATATTAGAATAGATATGGATGGGCTGGAGTGTAAATTTTAATGGGCTTCGACATTAGCCTCAGAACTTTTAGTACAAGAACAGTGCTGGGCAGACTTTTACGGTCTGTGCCCTGAGAATGGCGAGGACAAATCAAACTCGGGTATAAAGTATCACATACCATATGAGTTTATCTTGTTGGGCAGACTGGATGGACCGTAAGGTCTTTATCTGTCGTCATTTACTATGTTACTCTTTGGGGTTCTACATGGAATGTTGCTACTAATTGGGATTCCGGAATCTTGTAACTCTTTAGGATTCCAGAATCTTCAGAACTTTTAGTACAAGAACGGTGCTGGGCAGACTTCTACGGTCTGTGCCCTGATAACGGCAAGGACAAATCAAACTCGGGTATAAAGTATCACATACCATGTAAAATGAGTTTATCTTGTTGGGCAGACTGGATGGACCGTTCAGGTCTTTATCTGCCGTCATTTACTATGTTACTCTTTGGGGTTCTACATGGAATGTTGCTACTAACTGGGATTCTGGAATCTTGTAACTCTTTAGGATTCCAGAATCTTCAGAACTTTTAGTACAAGAACAGTACTGGACAGACTTCTACGGTCTACGCTCTGATTGTGACTGAATAGATAGGGATGGGCTGGAGTGTAAATTTTAAGGAGCTTTGCTGTTAGCTCCAGAACTTAGTACAAGAACAGTGCTGGGCAGACTTTTACGGTCTGTGCCCTGAGAATGGCAAGGACAAATCAAACTCGGGTATAAAATGTCACATACCATGTAAAATGAGTTTATCTCGTTGGGCAGACTGGATGAACCGTTCAGGTCTTTATCTGCCGTCATTTACTATGTTACTCTTTGGGGTTCTACATGGAATGTTGCTACTAATTGGGATTCCAGAATCTTCGGAACTTTTAGTACAAGAACAGTGCTGGGAAGACTTCTACGGTCTGTGCCCTGAGAATGACAAGGACAAATCAAACTCGGGTATAAAGTATCACATACCATGTAAAATGAGTTTATCTCGTTGGGCAGACTGGATGGACCGTTCAGGTCTTTATCTGTCGTCATTTACTATGTTAGTCACGTTACTATATTCATTGTGAGCATCCTGAAACCCGACCGGCTAGGAGTGTCCTGAGAACTGGTTTGAGGACTGCTAGTCTAAAGAGATCCTCTTTACCTGCTGGTCCAGGGAAGTGGGAAGGGCGATACTGGCAGTGACAAAGGACTAAAAATCAGGAAGAGGAGGCCAAAAGTAGATGGAGAAATACCCCGTAATGCTCCCGGGTCTGCTAGTGTCACCCAGTCCAGTGTGACCAATTTCTTCATTCAATTTCTCACCCTCTTTGGTTCCACTAGGGGCTAATTCTGCATAGTTAGCAGGCATCTCCTAAGACATGTCTCACTTTGCCGGGCAGAGTCACCTCTCTCTACATTCCAGGTCCTGCTCTTTAATTTACAACAGAACAAAAAGGAAAAACATTAATTAACTTGTGCTGAGAACCTAAATTGATCCCTCTTAGCGCGTGATGTAGTGAAAAGCCAGCCTGATCTTTCGCCTTCTGTTTCTTTCATGCTGGTGGATAAGGAGAGGCAGCCATGCCTGAAGAGTCAGAGCATGCTGGGGTGGACTGGAGGGCTGCAGGGGCAATTTACAGCTAGAAATATGGCCCTTATTTTAGAAACATCCTCACGTGTAAATAGTATCATTTAAGTGTCTAGAGAGGCCCGATGTATAAAAGCCATTTCAAAACAGGGGTCATTCGCCATGCAAAGGGTGGAGAGACGAAGTGTCCCAGCTGGACCTACAATAACAGATGTGGGTTCCCCATTTCATATAGGGACTCCACATCTGTACTGCTAAAGCTAGACATTATTTACAGCTGTGCTGAGGTACACATAAGTGCCCTGCTGCAAGAATCAGCTGTAAAGTCTGACATCTGGCCCCGCCCACAATTACCCCCTAATATCTGCTTGCTGCCCTGCTCCCATGATCAGCCTCCAACATTGGATCTTCCCTGTTCCCCAGTGGCAACAACCCTCCCCTCAGTGGCTACAACCATCTCGAATACTGCCCCCTCTCCATATATGGAAGCCTGACCCCTAGTGGTACTACAGCTCTAAGGTCATGATGGCCATTTTGGAAGCCCCAATCATCAAGGTGGGCACCAGTAGCACTGCTCCACCCTACTAGATACCAGGGACCCCTGTAAGCCCGGGGAGTGGGTCAGGGTGGGGGTAGGTCTGATAGAGGTGCTGCATTTGCCACTTTACATATTCTGGAGGCGTTTGGGTCTCAAGGGGAGGATACCACATGTTGGGAGGATTGCCATGGGGAGGGACTAGCATCGGGGGAGTTGCTGCAGGGGGCTGCCATCAGGAAAACTGCTATTGGGTAAAGCTGTCATCACAGGGGGCGGGGAAGTTGTGAACTGGGGGAGCTGGTTTCGGGGGTGGGGGGGGAATGAATGCCTTGCAGGGGCTACTGCTACTGATATCAGGGCTCTTTACAGAAGGATCAGCGATTTTTGAAAGCTGCTCCCATGTCAAACGGGGGGGGGGGGGGGGGGATTTCTACATGTTTTCCCCATGTACAGCATGCTAAAATCACTGCTCCCTCTGTACATGGAGGGACGTTGCCATGCAGTATACAACTGTAACAGATCTAGGTACAAGTAGAATAATGCACTTTGAAAACGGTGGAGTGTGTCTGCGTTAACGCTGGAGTCAGCTCTTCTGTTCAGGCTCCATGTACGCGTGTAGCACTCAGTTCAGGACTGCAGTCTCTCATCTAGCCAGTCCACATAATTGGAGACTTTGGTGTAAACGCCGTACACCTGTTTGCTTCCACATTCTTCTGGGCCACCCCATGAGACTAACCCCTGAGTAACCCATCTTTTTGTATCAGGATCCTGAATGACGAATGCACCCCCGCTGTCCCCTAAGCATGTGTCTTTCCCGCCTTCATAATAGCCAGCACAGAACATGTTGTCCGTCACGCTGTAGTTCCCCGAACGGGACTCGTAACTTGTCTTGCACTCCGCATGATGTACCACCGGTAACTTCACATACTGGAGAATGTCCGAAAGCGTTCTCATGCTGGTGCTGACCACCTCATCCGCAGTGATATTGGGATTGGAGATGCCCCAGCCCGCCACAAGGCCAAGAGTGTTGGGTTGAGGACCTTCCAGCTTATGGGCAGACTGAGGGAGACAAACCGGCATGATGTGCTCAGTCAAGACTACCTTCTCCTTCAACTTAACGAGGGCAATGTCATGGTTGTAGGTTTTTGGATCGAAGCTGTCGTGCAAGATAATCTTCTCCACCGACCTGTTCACTGCGTCCGCCTTGCTCCGGACGTCGTGCAGCCCCAGGTACACTGTGACGTGATCCTTGGAGACCGGTGTCAGTGTGCTGTCTCGGCGTTGGGATCGCAGATTGTGGGCAGCTGTCAGAACCCAAGATTCCGAGAGGAGGGCCCCACTGCCGAACCACTTGTCGTCGGGGACCCTGGATGTGTCTTCCACCACAATGAGAACCTGCCAGGGGAAGAAGCCAGGCTCTGCATTTCGCCCTCCGATAATGCGTTTCATTATTCCAGGCAAAGAGCGGATTGGTTGTCCACACACTGGCAGGAAAAACAAGAAAGTCACAGGGAAAAAATTAAACACTAGTGTTCCATTTCTAACAATGGAAATATGATTGAAACTGCGGTTCTCATCTGTAGATTGTACCAGTTAGGAATGGTTTTCTATGGGCAGCGGACTGCCAGTGGATAATACCACAACAATGCAAAGTTTTCAAGCTATTTTCTTTACCAGTCAATGAAAAGAGCAAGACATCAACAACCCTAAGAATGCATCTTCTGGACATTTAAAAGCAGTTCTCTAGGCTGGATTACACCAGTCTGTCTGCTGTGGTCTGCAAGTACCTTAGTGACACACAAAATCAGCGTGTGTTATCTGTCTCCATAACACTTTTTTTGTGACATCCTGTATAGCACCACTCCATAGGGCCAGCAATGTAAAAATATATGAGTGGAGGAGTAGCCTCTTGGTTAGTGCAGTGGAACATGGAATGTTGCTACTATTTGAGATTCTAGATGGAATGCTGCTAGTGGAGGAGTAGTCTAGGGGTTAGAGCAGCGGACTTTGATCCTGGGGAACTGGGTTCAATTCCCACTGCAGCTCCTTGTGACTCTGGGCAAGTCACTTAACCCTCCATTTGCCCCAGGTAGTACCTGCATATACTGTGTAAACCACAGAAAGGCAGTATATCAAGTCCCTATTTCCCTTTCCCTATTGGAGATTCTAGATGGAATGTTGCTACTATTTGAGATTCTGTTGCTACTATTTGAGATTCTACATGGAACGTTGCTACTATTTGAGATTTTGTTGCTACTATTTGAGATTCTACATGGAATGTTGCTAGTGGAGGAGTAGCCTAGTGGTTAGTGCAGTGGACTTTGATCCTGGTGAACTGGGTTCAATTCCCACTGCAGCTCCTTGTGACTCTGGGCAAGTCACTTAACCCTCCATTTGCCCCAGGTAGTACCTGCATATACTGTGTAAACCACAGAAAGGCAGTATATCAAGTCCCTATTTCCCTTTCCCTATTGGAGATTCTAGATGGAATGTTGCTACTATTTGAGATTCTGTTGCTACTATTTGAGATTCTACATGGAACATTGCTACTATTTGAGATTTTGTTGCTACTATTTGAGATTCTACATGGAATGTTGCTAGTGGAGGAGTAGCCTAGTGATTAGTGCAGCGGACTTTGATCCTGGGGAACTGGGCTCAATTCCCTCTGCAGCTCCTTGTGACTCTGGGCAAGTCACTTAACCCTCCATTGCCCCAGATACAAATAAGTTCCTGTATATACTATATAAAGCACTTTGAATGTAGTTGCAGTAACCACAGAAAGGCAGTATATCAAGTCCCTTTCCCTTATACGGATTTTAAACCTTAAGTCTGATTCCTAAATAAGACTGCATACCTTTTTATTATTATTATTAGCATTTGTATAGCGCTACCAGACGCATGCAGCGCTGAACACCTGATACAAAGAGACAGTCCCTGCTCAAAAGAGCTTACAATCTAAATAATACAGACAGACAAGACAGTTACGGGCGAGGGAAGTAATGGGTGAGAAGGGAGGAAGGGACAAGGGGAGGGCAATTGTGGCTAGGAGCTAAAAGCAGCAGTGAAAAGGTGGGTTTTCAGCATAGATTTGAAAACAGGTAGAGATGGAGCTAGACGTACAGGCTCAGGAAGTCTATTCCAGGCATAAGGTGCCGCGAGAGAAAAGGAGCAAAGCCTGGAGTTAGCAGTGGAGGAGAAGGAGGACGACAAGAGAGATTTGTCCAGTGAGCGGAGTTCACGGGGAGGAAGGTAGGAAGAGATGAGAGTGGAGAGGTAATGGGGGGCTGCAGAGTGGATGCATTTACTCTTTAGGATTCTAGAATGCTGCTACCCTTTGAGATTCCGCGTAGAATCTTATTATTATTATTAGCATTTGTATAGCGCTACCAGACGCACGCAGCGCTGAACACCTGATACAAAGAGACAGTCCCTGCTCAATAGAGCTTACAATCTAAATAATACAGACAGACAAGACATTTACGGGTGAGGGAAGTAATGGGAACTAAAAAGCAGCAGTGAAAAGGTGGGTTTTCAGCATAGATTTGAAAACAGGTAGAGACGGAGCTAGACGTATAGGTCCAGGAAGTCTATTCCAGGCATAAGGTGCCGTGAGAGAAAAGGAGCGAAGCCTGGAGTTAGCAGTGGAGGAGAAGGAGGACGACAAGAGAGATTTGTCAAGTGAGCGGAGTTCACGGGATGGAATGTAGGGAGAGATGAGAGCAGAGAGGTAATGGGGGGCTGCAGAGTTAACTTATCTGTATGAAGCTACTCCTGCTTCTATGTGCATAATTTCTGGCCCTGTCCTCGGATCACCCCAATTTATACACATCAAATATGGCTGCCTAGAGACTTATACAGCCACAATATATGTATTATCCATGCTGGGGAAAAACCCCTCATGCTACCAACATCTAATGGATTTATATATCAAAAGGGCCTCTTCTCTGCAAAATTAGTAATATCTTAAGCAAGTGCCCGAATTACCTGCACACCAACTACTGAAGGCATTTCCAGCCTCTTCCCAGAAAAACACCTTCACCACGTGCTGAGTGTAGCAAGAGCGGGGGTACACTTACCGTCTCTTGTTTAGGAGGCGGTGAGTACATCCCCAGTGCCGGCAACTGTCACAGAACGCGGTAAGGGTGCTAATTGCAATGCACAGTTTACATCCGTTCTCTGCCTGTAACTCCTCCCCCTCAATATCTGCCCCATTTCAGGATAAACAGTTAGCAAGGGGATTAGTGGGTGCTGTCAGTTGTTACCACAGGCTATCACACACTAATTCATGTTCCAAAAAGGGCTTCTAGGTTTCAAACAGTATTTTGAGCTACAGGTTCGATCTGTGGAGAAAAAAAAAGTTTGGTCTAGAAAGACCTTGGAGAAAGCTGATATGACTGGCTTGCTGGCATCATTTGAACTCAGTGTAATGAGCTCATCTCGCGCAGACAATTAATCGAGGGATGAGTTTCCTTGCCATCCATGACATGGTGGGTCCACTGCAGGCTCAGATCTTGGACCTAAGTTCTGGAGGGGGAGGGGGAGAGAGTAAAAGGCAAACTCACCGTAAGCAGTGTGGGGGGGTTCAAGGAGTCAGACGAAAGGTCTCAACTGGCCAGTTTTCTTTTCAAAATGCAGTGGCAGGAAACTGGGAAGTTCCTGTTGGGTGCCGAACTTCTTGGGGTAGAGTTCCAGATATTACTTAGCAGGGTGTCTCTGAGGCCTAGACTGCTTCAGCTCCTTGGAGGTGGCTCACCCTCCCATCTCGCCCCTTTTGCAATCTTACTGATTTTTGGTTATGGTCTTTCTCTCAGCCTGTTCGCAGTGACATGCACTCTCAGAAAGGCCAAATGTGAACCACCCCAAAGACTGAGATTTTTCAGACGGTGCATCGGCTATAAAGCTAGAATGATTTAAGTGTCGTATTGCTTTGCAAAATGAATCAAGGCAGCATTAAATGAACCCCTGAAAGAATAAAGACAAAGTGGGGAGCAATTTGGATACAGTTTTTCAGCTGAAAATTGTCTTCCACCCGGTAGTTAAAAGTATGTACATCAGTTTCAGAGCACGTGGACTTGAAGTAAAGGGAAAATGGACAGGGAAAGGGGCACAGATTTCTTCCGCCCAACATGTAGTACCCTCCCCTTCAGTCCCAAACACCTCCAGAATGTGTAAGGTGGCAAATGCAGTACCTCTATCTGGTTGGAATTCTTGGTTTACATCTCAAAGGCTTCCCTCTCATGAAAGCGTGATCAAGAATCTCTGATGAGCCAGAAATAGGGCTCACGGAGGAGTGTGAGAGCTTTCAAATGAGTGTGACACACTGCTAATGAGTGAGACTTGGTATCGCTGCAGTCTGTCACAGCTTTGGGGGTACCTGAGCTTAAAATGTGGACGTTTAAAGGGAGCTTCAAGTTCAGGGCCTTGATTTTCACCAAGACGTGACAATTAGGCCCTTGTTCTTTGAATTTTCACCCTGAGCAGTGATATGCAGGTCCACGCCAGCTGCGGGCTGTCCAGGTGTTATGGCAAACAGTTTGGGGCAAATTCTATATAGGGTGCTAAATGTTAGCCGCTTCTTCTGTGCCGAATTTTCAGTGCAAAAAAAGTATTCTAACGGTTGCAAGATATTGAAACGGGGCAGAAATGGCAGATCGCCACAAAAACACACGGAATTCAGTTGGTAGGGTCCTTGTCCAGTAGAGCTGTTGCAGAGACGATGGAGGTGAAATGAATTTCCAAAGTAACAAGGGTCGTCAGTGGGAAAAGCAGGATTTGAACCCTGCTTTCCTGGCTCTCTGTCTGCCGCTCCACTTGGGACATTCCTCCACTTCAGACTTAAGGATTCCGTTCCCTTGGATTCTATATATGGCGCCCATCCAAGAGGTGGCCCAACTAAATTATCTAACAAGCTAATTAGTGCCAGTAAGTGGGTACTAATTGCCACCAATTGGAAATGACGGGCACATCTTGCTATGTGACGTTCTATAACAATTTGTGCCCAAATCCCTCGGCTCGCAACTCAAAGGGGATGTGGACCTGGGAGGGGGAGGGTCGGAGAATTCCTAAAATTTGCACACAGTGTTATCGAGTACCAGGGATTTGTGCCCACATTGGTTTCCAAACATTACACCTGGTTTGGGCGCTGAAATTGCCCATGATCGAATAGTATTGAGGTGCTGATATCAGAGGGCCGTTAGTAGGTTCAGTTGGTAGGTCCTTGCCCGGTAGAGCTTGGATTTGGAAGAGGTGAATAATTAAATCCAAATTCAATCTCCTAGGGCTTTTGGTGCCTTTAGAAATGACTGAACAGAGACCTTTTAACCAGCTCTTTCCCTGTTTAAAAGGGATTAAAAATGATCCTAATTTATCCGTCTTATAATATGGTTTAAAATAGAGTCTGTGGGTCTATTTATGGAGTTTTTTTTGTGTAGCAGTGGATTTCTTAACAGAAATTTTGACACAGGATGATTGAGAACATTTATGAATGAAATTTTATTTTTTATTTAATGTTTGTGTATATTCTGGTATATAACATTGTGTATGTACCGACTGCAATCCACCGAGAATTTTTGAGATTGTGCGGAATATAAATATTTTAAATAAATAAATAAACCAACAAGACTAGGAGATTAAAAAGTAAAACCAAGATCAGGGGTGGGGGGAGGATTTAAGCAGCCTCTTCTAGCCTACAAACGGCTCAGAAATAGCACACCTCGCATCCTTCTGGTTTGCCGAGGGTCCTGGGTGGTGAGAGTTAGAGAACTCTTGCAGTCCTGTGAAGGCACATTTCTGATAAATACCGGTTTACGCGTCGGAGAACGAAAAATCCTGAATGTGCGAGTGACCCCCCCCCCCCCCCCCCAGCTGCAAAACAGATGCCACTTAACCTGTAATTAGCGGCAGAAGAATGTGTTGGGTTTCGGAGCTTCTCATCTGTGGCTGAGCACAGACGGCCTTAATGAGTCCTTTCAAAGAATTAGGACTAAGTGATCAGGAAAAGGCAGAGAAACGTCTTCATTATTTTGCTGGCTGCATCACGGACTCTTCCGCTCGATGCTTTTTCAGGAGCCCAAACTGGCTAGCTCAGCACTGGGAAATGTATCCAATTACCCTCTTCTGTTCATCTCACGCAGTTAACGAATGGTGGGGAAGGAGGGGGTGGGGTGGGTTCAGGAGCTCACTACATATTTAGAAAACTTCAGACTTTTCTTTTTTTCTTTACGTTTTTGCTGACACACAGAACGAAGCGGTTTACATTTTAATCAAATAAAACAATAAATGATTAAAAAAAAAGGAACTCCAGTACAATGGGATGTAAAGAAATGAAGAGGTAGAGGGTAAGGTATGAAGAACACTGTAGGGGCAATCTATGAAGGTTGCCAAAATTTAGGCAACGCAATGCAGCGTGTTGAGCACAAATATTTAATAGGATCTGGGCATCCAGATTCCATTATAGGATACCAGGATGAGTTGCCATTTACGTGCTAAATTTTTGTTGCGCCCAGTTACGCCACAATTCGTTTTCTATAGCGTATATTTTGCTTTGCACCCCACTGTGTTAGGAAAGACGGTGTATTAAACCTAGTAAACCAGAAGCCATTAATGACCGTGTTCTACAAGCAATACACAGTCAAAATAGGCCCCAAATTGGTGGCAATTAGTACCCACTTACTGGCACTAATAAGCTTGTTAGCCAATTTAGTTGGGTCACCTCTTGGATGGGCGCCATATATAAGCACATAAGCACCGCCACGCTGGGAAAAGACCCAAGGTCCATCAAGCCCAGCACTCCGTCTTCGAAAGCGGCCAATCCAGGCCCCAAGAACCTGGCAAAACCCCCAAAATTTATAGAATCCAGGGGAACGGAGTCCTTAAGTCTTAAGTAGAGGAATGTCCTAGTGGAGAGGCAGACAGCCAGGAAACCAGGGTTCAAATCCTGCTTTTCCCACTGGTGATCCTTTGGGAATTCAGTTAGTAGGTCTTTGCCCAGTAGAGTTATTGCAGAGACGATCGAGGTGGATAAAAAATGCTCACCAGCAACAGCTGAGTATCGACCCCCAAATGTTTCTGCTGACTAGAAACTTTACCTCCCAGATTAATCTTTACTTGTGTCTCAAATATCTTTTGAGGGAACTTCAAGGGAGCATTATTTTGGGGGGACATTTTGAGTCAATGACACCTAGTGAAAATTGTCATTTATTTTTGCAGGTTAAGTGTTTCCCACTTCCAATTCTGGACATTAAGATTAAGAACCATGAGGTGTGATGGTGCGGTGATGTATTCACAGTGCCTGTTCAGCCACCCAGTCTCGGATCAGACCCAAGCAATAGAACATATAACTTCATCCAATAGACAGAACTCTACTATAACAATAATGAACACCTGAGAAACCAAGAACCTCGGTGGTAGCACGCTGGTAGCTCATACAGTCGCTGCTACCTAAGCTTTATGTACCAAATCGAAGACAGAATCCCCCCCTCCCCCGGCAGCTGACCGGTTAAATGCTTCTTAGCCGGATATTCAGCGGGAGATAGCACCGATTTACGTGTGATATAACTGGCTATCTGCCAATTTTCCCTGCATCTCTGGCTAAGTTTGGCAGCCAAATCTGGCCATGTCAATAGCAGGTCAATTGGCTTGGCTGGTTAAGTTGGAACCAGCCAAAAATAAACCAGATATTCAATGCTGGTCACCGGAACCAGCCCGGTATTGAATATCCGGGTCAGCACTGACCGTGAGAGACAGCCCGGCTACCTCTCATGGACTGTATATCGATCCCAACATGTTTAGGAGATGGTGACTGCGTATTGAGGGGACCAGCCTTGAGAAAGCTTAGGGCGAATCATGTCGGCAAAATAGTCCCAATACCAATGCTGGAAATTAGATTCAAAGCTGGTACAACTGCTAATACAGCTGCTTAGGAATAAGCTTAGTGCTTTCCTGATTATTACATTTATGTATTAAGACAGGGTCTCAGATAAAAATCCCTGAGAGAAAGGCAGAGGCCGGATTTGAAACTTAGACTTCGACATGGAGTTCCGTCTGCTGCTACACAGATGATTATAAACTGTCCACAATTAATTTGTGTCTGTTTTGGGACACCACTCATATGCGCAGAATAGACTGCTACTGTAAGACGTATGATCCATACCTTGGGTCTTGAGGGGTTAATCGCCCGCCCCCTCAATTAGGGAATCCATGCTAGGTTTGTAGGGGCAACCTGAAATCCAGTGAGCTCCCCACCGATGCCTTGGAGAAAGAGGAGTGGGAGGTACATTAGCATATTTAAAAGGCCAGCGTTCGCCTCTTCCCCCCCCCTCCCCCCGGCAGTTAGGTCACTAGTAGGGATCCGGTTTCTGTTCTGTGAAATTCAGAGGTGTGTAAAACTGCCATCAGACAGCGCAAAGAAACCTTTCACCCGACATGGGGAAGAAATGAAACGAGCGGAAGATATCCAAATATCCAGAATGTTAGCTAAGAGGGGCCTCTGTAGACTCCTGGGTGAAGAACCTTACCCACATCTTGGATACTACTATGAACAGTCAGGGTGCCGAGAGGAGAGGCACAATTTCCTGGGTCCGGGCTTCCAAGCGGGGCCCGGTGCTGGGGTCTCTCTCTCTCTCTCCTGCTGGGACCCGAGTGATCGCGTCCCCACAGGAGCAGGAGAGAGAAAACTCTGGCGCTGCAGTCGGGCCCCCCTTGGAGGCTGGGGAGGACCCAGAGGAGCAACTCCAGTGCTGCTCTTCTGCCCAGCTGAGCAGTGGCTTTTCCTCTCAGGGCGCATGCTTGGTTTGGAAACCCAGCATGCCCCGAGAGAAAAAGCAGCCGCAGGGGCAGGTACATAAGTACATAAGTAATGCCATACTGGGAAAAGACCAAGGGTCCATCGAGCCCAGCATCCTGTCCACAACAGCGGCCAATCCAGGCCAAGGGCACCTGGCAAGCTTCCCAAACGTACAAACATTCTATACATGTTATTCCTGGAATTTTGGATTTTTCCAAGTCCGTTTAGTAGCGGTTTATGGACTTGTCCTTTAGGAAACCGTCCAACCCCTTTTTAAACTCTGCTAAGCTAACCGCCTTCACCACTTTCTCCGGCAACGAATTCCAGAGTTTAATTACACGTTGGGTGAAGAAAAATTTTCTCCGATTTGTTTTAAATTTACTACACTGTAGTTTCATCGCATGCCCCCTAGTCCTAGTATTTTTGGAAAGCGTGAACAGACGCTTCACATCCACCTGTTCCACTCCACTCATTATTTTATACACCTCTATCATGTCTCCCCTCAGCCGTCTCTTCTCCAAGCTGTATAGCCCTAGCCTGCTTAGTCTTTCTTCATAGGGAAATCGTTCCATCCCCGCTATCATTTTAGTCGCCCTTCGCTGCACCTTTTCCAATTCTACTATATCTTTCTTGAGATGCGGCGACCAGAATTGAACACAATACTCGGCAGAAGAGCAGTGCTGGAGGAAGATGTCTTGGGGGAGGGGAAGCAGCGACGATTCGGGGGGGGGGGCTAGCTGTGGCCCTGTCCCGGCAGCCCGGGTCCGGTTCAGTCTCTCGGCGGACCTGTGAACAGTAGACACGAGCACAATTAAATTCACTGTGTCACAGCATGCCTAAGCACAGATCTGAGAGAAAAATGTCCTCTTCGAAAAAGACCAACAGCGTCGTCTTTAAGTGAGATGCAGTCTGTGTGCTTTGATTATTAGAAAAGCTGATGCCCATTTCAATAATACTGAAGCCCATTCATTACAGTATCCAGCTGAAACATCTGTGACAGTAATGAATTTGCAGCACTGAGGGAACAGACTGCTTAACTCTAGCAGTGAGGCTGCAACAACCGAACGCAAATGAAAGTCTGTTGAAACCTGGTGTTATGTGAGGCTGAAGAGGTTAGGGCTCTTCAGCTTGGAAAAGAGATGGATGAGGGGGAGATAGGATTGAGGTCTACAAAATCCCAAAGTACAAAGACTAGGGGACGCTCAAGGAAGTTACATGGAAATACTTAAAAACAAAACAGGAGGAAATATTTTTTTCACTCAGAGAAGAGTTAAGCTCGGCAACTCATTGCTGGAGGATGTGGTAACAGCGGTTAGCGTATCTGGGTTTAAAAAGGGTTCGGACAAGTTCCTGGAGGAAAAGTCCATAGTTTGCTATTGAGACAGACATGGGGAAGTCACTGCTTGCCCTGGGATTGGTAGCATGGAATGTTGCCACTATTTGGGTTTTCTGCCAGGTACTTGTGACGTGGTTTAGCCACTGTTGGAAGCAGGATACTGGGGTAGATGGACCACTGGTCTAACCCAGTATGGACAGTCTTGTGTTCTTATGTTCTTTGAGGTGAGAGAAAAGTGCAGCCTCTTACTAAACGCATCAAGAAGGTTGTCACAAAAATACACTTTCTATTCCTCGTTTTTGGAGCTGCCGACCTCTTAGGGATTCGTAATCCTAGATGTCAGATTTGGTAAAAAATCATCAGGGACAATTTCTATAATTGGGGACGACGTATTTGATGGTTAATCCAAATAATGAACCCGTACCCTATCCCCAACCGGAAAGAACTTCCGCCATCAAGAGGAGAAGAAGAAGAGGAAAAAATATTATTTATTCATCCAGGGATGGCCAAAACATCAAGATGTTAATGGCATAGTCTGGCCAGGGTAATATCTAGTCATCAATGAATATGAGGGGAAGGGACTGCCCCTATCGGACCGACCGTTCACTTGTCTATTAGATTGTAAGCTCTTTGAGCAGGGACTGTCTCTCTTTGTAAAATTGTACAGCGCTGCGTAACCCTAGTAGCGCTCTAGAAATGTTAAGTAGTAGTAGTAGTATTACATATAGCAGTGATTTAACCAGAGCTGAGATTGTGATGTCATAATGCCTCATTCCACCAATGCCTAAGAGCCAACCTCATCAGTGATGTCACAATGGCTCGACTGTCCTATACTTGGCCCACTTCCCCCCTTAGTGTGAAGAGTTTCAGTCTCTGGTATCCAGAGCTGAGATTGTGATGTCATAATGCCTCATTCCACCAATGCCTAAGAGCCAACCTCATCAGTGATGTCACAATGGCTTGATTGTCCTATATTTGTCTCACTCTTATCTATTAAATTGTAAGCTCTTTGAGCAGAGACTGTCTCTCTTTGTTAAATTGTACAGCGCTGCGTAACCCTAGTAGCGCTCTAGAAATGTTAAGTAGTAGTAGTAGTAGTAGATGCAGTGAGCTGAGTGTTCATTCTATACTGAAACACAAAGGAGAGGGAATCCAAAGCACGTCAGTTTAGCTTTGTGCGGGACATTTCAGCTTGAAAATTTACTTTTGTTCCCACATTGCCTGTTTGGCGTCTCTCAGCTCAGTACAATTGTCTTTTTTAAGACAAGTATTTCCTCACAATGGATGATTGGTATCCCTAGGAACTGATACCATTTATAGACCCTGAGGAAGGTGTTTTGTAGCTGAAATACGGACCGTGTCGGGTCTGATCAATAAAGTTAAGTTGAGATCTCCTTTACTTGAAGGCTCCTTGTGCGTTTTTGCTGGTGGTTAATGCTATACTGGCAACTGTTGTAGAATACTAGTGTAAATCGGCATCTATAATGCGCGTGATATGCAAAAAAAAAGCTGAGCAAAATTTGAGCCCTACTTTCAGCAGAAAATTCCTCTTAAGTTAGGAGCATAAAAGCAGTACTTCTCAATCGAACCCTGCATTTCTTTTGCTGAAAATCAGTGCTAAGTTCCTAACGTCTTTTCCTGCCCTAAATCCACCCTTGTTACCAATTTAGTGAAATTTTGAGTAAGAATTTATACCCTCAACCCTAGCAAATTTTCAGAGGTCAATCTATAAACCTAACTCTCAAAGTGAGGAGCAGAAATCTTTTGAATTTGGGCTCTAGGCGCCTACGTCTAGCTGTGCCTTCTACGCCATGTCAATCACATAAATGCGGCCCTTTAGAGTGTAACCGACAGTATTCTGTAACTTATGTGTGTAAACCGGGGGCGTAGCTACGTGTGGCCACGGGGGCATGGGCCCCCACAGATTACGCCCTGGCCCACTCTACATTTTACCCCCGCCCCACCATCGCCGCCTGCCCCTGTTGAGGCTTTTCCTCTTGTATACTATATGCAGTGATAAGGGATTTGTGATACAGTTATCGGAGTGAGAGAGATCCCTGCCTCTAGTCAAGCTCAGCGCCCAATAAGCACCTTAAACGCGTAACTGTAACAGCCTCACACGCATGTGCTAATATTGGAGAACATACACACGCACTCAGGGCCTACACACAAGTGCGAAGTTATTGAATGAGCGGCTCTGGAGACCTGGAAAGTCAATGCTGCTGCCCAGACATGGCCTAATCCCCTCCCCCCTCCCCTTCTCCCCACCACAGTCCGACCATCACCCTCCCTTCCCCTCACCTTGCAGTCTTCTGAGTGGGGCTCTGGCGCAGCAGCTATCCTCAAAAGCTGCCCCCGGCTACCCCAAAGCTTTCCCTCTCTGCCGCGATCTGCCCAGGTAGAAACAGGAAATTGCGTGAGAGGGGGAAGAACGCAGCAGAGAGGGAAGGTTTCAGGGGCAGCTTCTGAGAATGACTATTGCGCTGGGGCCCCTCTAAGAAGAGAAATCAATTTTTAAACAAGTTCGGGAAGGGAGGAGGAGATGGACTGTGGTGGGCAGAAAGAGAAGACATGTCTGGATCTCAGGGCCCCCAGGAGCTCTGGGGCCAAGGGCAGCTGCCCTGTTTGCCCCCAACTAACGCTGGCCCCTGGGGTTTGTCTCTTAACTTGGGACTTACTGTTTTTGGCTCTGCGCCAGGTCGCACACAGAAATCATCTTCGTTTCCTTGGCAACCTCAAGGAAAGCATTGGCCTTTTCAAGGACAATCCGTTTGAAGTTAAGAGGGAAAGGTTTTAAAATCAGACGTAGAGGAATTGAACCCTTATAATAAACCCTATAAAGGATGAACAATGTTTACTTCAGGAGTTTCACAGTCACGCTCTGGCTGGATGTTACACTGTGGATATTGACAGTGTCACTTTGGCTCTGCGTTACTGTTTGCTATGAAGGAAGCTACGGTAGCTGTTAACACACATGACCGGAGTCTTCTTAAAGCTCAGAGCAGCAAAGTGTGAATAGGTTTTGCACAGTGGCTTCTGTTTATAGCTTTTGGCTTTGGGTACAAGGTAACGTCAGAATGGGTGTTAAGTCTGTGGAGGCTTATTTCTCGGTCATACCTGGCTGGCATGTTGGCAATTTGGCTCCTAGTTCTGGACTCATCCATTTTCCTCCTGCTTCACAGGTGTATGTTCCTAAAAGGTCAGACATGGACAGACGGGTTATAAAAGGGTAACATTGTAGACAGGAGTAAAGACAAATAGAAGAGCCTTATTTTCAACGAAATATTCAATCTGCTGCAGAAAGACTGTCCCAAGACTCTCCGAAGCTTTGCTGCTCTTTGTTAGGTTTTTCTGCCCTTCAGAAAATTACTTGCAATCATTTAAGGCGTCGTTATCATATCAAGCAGCGTGAAGTCGGAATCTTCTGCCTTGTCTTCTTAGACAAATAGATAATTACTATCAGTTCAGAAAGCTGTTGAAGTCATTTCTCTTTAGAAAGAATTTTATGAGTTTAAATTAATGATTTTTTTTTTTTTATTATTTAGATGGGTTTGATTTGGGGTTGTTTGATGTACTGTGAATCTCTGGAGGATGCTTCAGATTCTTTATCGTTACCTGCATCGATCTTGATGGCTATTGCAGGATACAAGGACTTTAATGTAATGTAATTGCCACGGCAGCTTTGCAGATTAAGCAGGTCTCAGTAAAAATGTCCTGCAGGTATCGCTATTCAGGGGTCCTTTTACTAAGGTGCACTGAAAAATGGCCTGCAGTAGCGTAGGACGATAATGGAAAAAAGAAAGCCGGCCCTGACGAGCATTTTGCCGACTTCACTTGGTCCCTTTTTGTTCACGACCAAGCCTGAAAAAGGTGCCCCAACTGACCAGATGACCACCGGAGGGAATCGGGGATGACCTCCCCTTACTCCCCCAGTGGTCACCAACCCCCTCCCACCCAAAAAATAAAAATAAAAAACTTTTTTTTGCCAGCTTCTATGCCAGGCTCAAATGTCATACCCAGCTCCATCACAGCACTATTCAGGTCCCTGGAGCAGCTTTAGTGGGTGCAGTGCACTTCAGGCAGGCGGAACCAGGTCCATCCCCCCCCCCCCTCACCTGTTACACTTGTGCTGGTAAATGGGAGCCCTCCAAAATCCCCCCAAAACCCATTGTACCCACATGTAGGTGCCCCCCTTCATCCCTAAGGGCTATGGTAGTGGTGTACAGTTGTGGGGAGTGGGTTTTGGGGGGGATTTGGGGGGGCTCAGCACACAAGGTAAGGGAGCTATGCACCTGGGAACAATTTGTGAAGTCCACTGCAGTGCCCCCTAGGGTGCCCGGTTGGTGTCCTGGTATATGAGGGGGACCAGTGCACTACAAATGTTGGCTCCTCCCACGACCAAATGCCTTGGGTTTGGCCGGGTTTGAGATGGCCGCCATGAGTTTCCATTATCGGGGAAAACCAATGTTGGCCATCTCTAAGGCTGGCCCAAATGTTGAGATTTGGCCGGCCCCGACCGTATTATCGAAACGAAAGATGGCCGGCCATCTTGTTTCGATAATACGGTCGGGGACGCTGCTTTACGGGGCCGGCCTTAAAGATGGCCGCCCTTATAGATGGGCGCCCCCGTTCGATTATGCCCCTTCACGTTACTAGTGGTAAGATTTCACACGTTCACCAGGTGGTAATGGTCAATGTGCGTCCAAATGCTGATTACCGCCAGCACGCCAGAAAATAAAAATATGTTCTGACGCGTGTATCAGATCAGCGCCAAAAATAAAATTACTGGCCGGGCGCATTGGGCGGACATAGGCGCTTACGTGGCTTAGTAAAAGGGCCCCTCAGTGTGGTTTAAGTGGGCTTGCTCGCATGGCTTCGTACCGGAAATGTTTGGCGCCATCTCATAATACGGCAGCTGGCAGGAATACTGAATGTCGGATCGATAGGTGGTGAGGTTCTTCACAGTGGGGAAGCTGATGAATCCATTTTCAAGCTGAGCTGGGGATCTGCAGTCCACGACTAAAGGAGTAAAAACAAAATCTCGGTAAGATATCATGTGAGAAACCGAAAGGTGCCAAAAACTGTTTAGACCACAGGTACCAACATTTCAAGATGGCTGGGGCTGCCAAATACAATATAAATTACCCCTCCCTGATCACAATGAAGGAGCTTGCTCAATATTGGGGAAATTAGCACCCCCAGGCCCCTGCAGAGCTGGTTTAGACAGAATTTTTAGCTGGGGAACAGCAAATATGCAAATACCCTGTTACTCAGACATGTGCTGTACTTACTTACCACAGCAGGAAAAAGTAGAGGCTGACCAAAGACGAATCACCACCGGAGATATGAATCCAACAGTCTTTATTTGTGATAAATAAAAGACCTGACACGGTCCGTGTTTCGACGCACGAGAGCGTCTACATCAGGGGTCAAACAGTAAACTCCAAATCTAGTAGCAGGACCGCAGCCCTGTTCGTGACTAGAGCAGTGGCGTAGCTACGTGGGGCCTGAGGGGGCCCGGGCCCCCGTAGATTTGGCCCTGGCCCCCTGCCCCACGATCCCCTTCAACCCCCCTCCCGCCACCAACTCTCCCCCGCCGGCGTTGAAACAGCTGATCGCCGGAACTTCATTGAAGAAAGGCGCTACTCGAGCGCGGAAGGAAGTCTCTCTTCAAAAAAGGTATCATTTGCGGCGACGGGGCGGGCGGCGACGGCGTGGGAGAGTTGGTGGCGGGAGGGGGGTTGAAGGGGATTGTGGGCAGGCCGGTGGGGGGGGGGGGGTCCGATGTGGTGGCGGCGGCGGCAGCGCGGCGGCTCGGGCCGGGGGCGGCTAAACAGTGCCCCCCCACCTCGGGCTCTGGCCCCCCCTTCTGGCGAGGTCTGGCTACGCCCCTGGACTACAGAAGTATGCAAATACCTTGGTATTCAAAGCAAGCAGACCAGCTTCTTGCGATTTTTTATTCCTACAGTTGTTGCAAGAGGCTGGTCTGCTTGCTTTGAATACCAAGGTATTTGCATACTTCTCTGGCTGGCAGTAAGGTCTCAGACCCAAAATGGAATCGCGGCAATTTTCATTATGCCGCACATCCATTTTCAGCAAAAATGTTAAAAAGGCATTTTGTACAGGTGAGCTGAAAAATGATTCTGCGCATGCCCAAAACACGTGTCTACATTACCACAGGCCATTTTTCAGCGCACCTTTGTAAAAAGGGTCCCACAGTGCCCTGCATTTACCCAGGATCCTAATGTGTTGTACAGTTATAGTGTGTCAGAAAGAGACATGCAGCCACCTCTGGGGTGGACAGCCTAGAACCATTTTCCTGTGTATGAAAACCTTCAGATAGATAAAGGGGTGATGCTTCTAATATGATTTTCATTATAGCTGGGTAACATAGTAACATAGTAGATGACGGCAGAAAAAGACCTGCACGGTCCATCCAGTCTGCTGAGGAGGAAGGAGGTGTTTTAGAGAGCTCTGCTGACTTCCAGTGGAAAGGGAGTGAGACCTAGCTCCCTCCCCAAAGATGAGGAGGGTCCCTGGGGAGAAGGCCTCAGGAAAGTCCCAGGCTATGGGGCCTCCTGGGGCCCGGGACCAGAAGGCCGAAAGGAGTGGCTCTCTCCCTGGTTTGACTACCGGGAGAAGGGAAAGGAGTCCAGTGGACCGAAGGGAGAAGCAGCCCAGTGGAGGCCACCAGAGCATTTCCCCCTCCATGGCCCAGCTTGCGGAAGGTAAGCGAGAAGACAGTGGAGGGGGGAGGAAGATAGTACAGGCCCCAGAAGGGCGCTTCCAAGGAAGGGAGAAGGAAGAGGCGATGGAAGTTTGCCAGAAGCCTTTGCTGGAGGCAGCTGAGAGTGAGAGTGAGGAGAGTGGATCGTCAGATGAGGAGTTCCTTGAAGTGAGCTATGACCCTGATGATCCAGCAAGTAGTGTGGTAAATATTGTAAGACGAATTAAGCTGGTGGAAAAAGAAGTAGTGGAGCTAGGAAAACGTCTGAAAATGGCAAGAACTATGTGTAAATTTGCCCCAGCGGAGCACAGACAAATGTATGTTAAAGAGGAAGCCCGGATATCAAAGTTGTTGGGGAAAAAAGAACACTTGTTGAACTGTTTAAAAAAGGGCTCTGTGAATCCTTTGAGGGAGCTCTATGTTAACCGAGAAAGGATGGCTTCAATACCACAGTCTGGGGGTTCAGGAACACTACAGTTGCAGCAAGCTTCAGTGTCTTCAGCAGCATTAGACTCAAAAGAGTTGTCTGGGTTCAGAGGTGACCCCACTTTAAAATACATGAGACAGTTGGCAACACAGTCTAGAGCACTTACCCAGCAGCCAGAGGATAAGGAGGCAGCGGCAGGACATGGCTCTGAGGTGGGGGCTGGAGTAGAGATCCTACCTGTGGAGGGGAGGACAGAACTCAGTAACTTTTCAAAACTCCAGATAATGGAGGCAGCAGAGGGAGACGCAGGTAGCAGCCTGTTTTCTACAGAGGTGGTGGTCGAAGTCTCAGAGGGCTTACCTGCAGTTGTGCAAACAGCAGAGACAGTTGCCGTGAAGGAGGCCCTGTTGGAAAAGGGTCAGCAGAGGCAGACTCCGGTATTTTTGGCTGGGTCTGCAATGACTGAAGTGGAAACCGAAGCAGCATGGCATCTGGAGAAGCCCCGCCCACGAAGTCCGGGAGCAGGGGAGGTCTTCCCTGAGCATGGAGTAGCTGGCGGTTTACAGGAGAGGGGTCGGAGAGAGAGGAATAGGAGCGGGCAGCAGCTGGGAGCTCATTTGACCAGCTGTCCATTACAAGAGGTGAAATCGGGGGGTGCTAACAGCCAGCCTGTGGCGGAATCAGGAACAGACAAGCCATGCCCCCGGGAAGCGCCAGCCATTGGGAGAACGCAGGAGGGACTGCACCAGAAGCAAGGGGGAAGTAACCCGATTGTTGAGAGACTTTCGTTGACTACAGAAGTGGACATGGCAAGTCTAACAGATGTGCAGCAGGTGGTGGAGCAGACCTGCCAGCAGGACGGCTGGGAGCGAGGAGCCAAGGGGAGCGGCGGAGTTCCGGAGGCTTCGCCCCTGGTGCCGGAGGTTGGAGGGAGTTCGGGGGCAGAGCGAGCAGGGAGTCTGGTATCGCCAGCTGCAGACCTGACTGGGCAGGTGCCAGAGTATCGCCAGGAGACAGAGGAGAGGAGGCGATTAGCCCAGAGGCTGGAGCCTGCAGTGGCAGGGACGAGCAGGGATGTTCCAGGAAGTGGAGATGGGCAGGACAATCAGTTGGAGGCAGCCCAAGCCGCAGAACTGACTATGGACGTTGCTGGATGTTTGTCTGAGAGGGAAGGGGACGGGGGACAACGGGAGGGGGAGGGGGCGGTGGATATTGAGGAAGGGAGAGGGATGAGGGGAGGGGCAGAGGGACAGAAGGGGGGGGAGGCAGAGGGAAGGGCTGGAACAAGTGTGGAGGGGGGGCGGTGGGGGCTGGGGTCCAAGTCCTTTGCGGCAGTAGTCCAGGGAGGGGGAAGGAGGGAGGGGGGGAGATCGGGTGGTTTTGAGGGCCCAGGGAGGGGTTGGGGGGGGAGCGGGGACAGGGGGTGGACAGCTGCCTAAGCGGCGAAATGTGGTACAGCTCAAATGGATAGGGGAGGGGGCAATGCCCTCCAGGGATCGGGTCTTGAGGCTGGTGATGGGGATGGGGTTTATACCCGAGGACTTTTACGCGTGTATACACCCCATCAACATCCCAGAATATGACTTGAGCTTCATGACCCAGAGGGGGATGGAAATATTCTGGGAAAGGTACGAGGGGGTGAGGGGAAAGGGGGAGTGGCGGGACCTCAGGGCCATTCCAGTCAGCAAGCCGGACCTGGTGCAGATCACCCTGCTCGTGAGAAATGAGTCTATCTCTGGGGCAGATTTAGCCTACTGGCTACAGAGGTACGCGGAGCTGAGATCCCCACTTACAAAGTTACCGGATCCAAGCAGGGTTTGGGCAGGAGGTTGGGGAGCCCTGGTCAAATTGAGACAGGAGAGCCATGTGGTCCAGCACATTCCTTCGGCTGCCTTTATCGGTCGTGACAGGATACTGTGCTTTTACAAGGGGCAGCCGCGGCAGTGCTTCAGATGTGGTTCGTTTAGGCACTTCAGCATGTCATGCCCAGTGGTAAAGTGTGGAAGATGCGGGGATCAGCATGCCACAGAGGACTGCACCGCGATCAGGTGCAACCTCTGCGGCGGGTTAGGCCATGCATATCGGAACTGCCCTAGGGCGGCCCATAACGAGTGGGATATGTGGGGGAAGGGACGGGGAGGGGGGGTAATGGAGGAGGGGATAGGGCAGGGGGTGATAGGCAGGGAGGGGCAAGGGGAGGAGAAGGAGGGGATGCAGGAGGGGGGGCGGCAGGGGGCTGGGTCAGGAGTGGAGCAGGGGGGAGAGGGGGAGTGGGTACAAGTGCCACAGAGGAAAGGGAAGTTTCGGAGGGGGGGGAAAGTAGGGGTGGGCAGGGAGGGGTCGCTGCAGGGGAAGAGGGGGGGGAACAGATTTCAGGTGTTGGAGGAGGAGGAGGAGGATAGGGAGGTTGGGAGGGAGGAGGAAGAACAGGGGAAAGGAGAAGAGGTGGAGTTAATGGAGGAAGAGGGGGCGGCAGGGGGGATTGGAGAGGGCAAACGGAAATATGAGGAAGCACTGGAGGAGGGTACTGGTGGTAGGAAGAAGGGCGGGAAGGCTCTGGGGGGAGGGGGAGGGGTGAGGGAGGAGGAAGAGGGAAGGAAGGGAGGGAGGGGAAAAGGGGAGTAAGAGGAAAGCTGAGGGGGCCGGGCAGGTGGTGAAGGCCCAAGTGCAGGCTTGGGGGGACAGAGTGGAGCTAGAGGAGGATCTGGAGGACTTGGAGGACTTGGGGGAGGTGGAGGACTCGGAGGAGGAGGTAGGGGGCGGGGGTGAAGAGGGGAGAGGGAGGGATCAGGGGGTGGGTCCGGATAGAGCAAAGAAGAAAGGAAGGAAGAAAGGGGGAGGGGGGGGTAAGGTGCAGACAGGACGGCTGCAGGGGGGGGGAGGGGGATCTGGCAGGGGGGGATGTAGACCGCATAGCAGAGGACCTGCTTCAGGGTAAGAAGGGGGTATCCCAGGAGATAAGGAAAGAAGTTGGGAGTGAGCAGACCCGTGACTCGCAATGAGGATGGCAGGCTTAGTGTTGACATTTGCCACGCTGAATGTGGCCAGCATCGCCTCTCCGAAGAAGCAGTGTTTAGCGTATGACTGGTTCGCGAGGGTCCAAGCAGATTGCTTCCTGCTCCAGGAGACTCGGCTGCGGTCCATTGAGGTGATCAGGCGGGCAAGGCGGGCCTGGAAGTGGGGTCCCTCGGTGTGGGGGTTGGCGGGGGAGAGGTATGGTGGGGTGGGGATCTTATTTAAGTCCCACCGGGTGAATATTCAGCGAGTGGTGGAGCTGGGGGTGGGGAGATGTCTTGTTGTGGATGCGATTTGGGAGGATAGAGCACTGAGGGTGGTGAATGTGTACGGGCCCCAAAGCAAGAAGGAAAGGGTGCTCCTCTTTGGGAAGATCAAGCCCTACCTATACACTTCGCGCCAAGTAGTCTGGGGGGGAGATTTTAACACCATATTGCGGGAAAAAGGATAGTGGGGGACGATCGGTACAGGTGGGCTATGATGGGGTGAGGCTGGCAGGGATCATGCGGGAGGCGGAGCTGGTAGACGCGCATGTGGCCTTCTGTGAGGAACAGGAGGGGTTCACGTTCTTTCGAGGGCAGTGTAAAAGTAGAATCGATAGATTCCTGGTAAAGAAGGGGGTTTGTCTGGGGGGTCCACGAACCGTGGACGTGGACTTTTCAGACCACCACATGGTCCTCCTTCAGGTGGGGGGGCGGCAGCGCAGAGGCCAGGGAGGGGGTTATGGCGACTAAATTTAAAGTGGTTAGGTAGCGAGCAGGTGCGGGAGGAGTACCGCCGGTTTTTGGAAGATCAGGTGTCAGTGCAGGGGGCATTTCAGTCATTGGGGGAGTGGTGGGATACAGTGAAAGACGAACGCGGGGATTCTTTCTCAGACAGGCGAGAAGGGAGGGGAGGGAAAGGACAAAGTTGGGCATGGCAATAAAGAAAAAGAGGGACACATTGATTTCACAAGGGGGGAGGGAGGAAGAAATACATGATCTCCAAGCACTCCTGGAGCAGGTACAGTACAACCGCTACACCTCCTTGGTGTATGAGCGGGACTTCGGGAAAATGTGTAGCCGGACCCCTTCGCATGCTGCCGGGAGCGGAGGGCGCGCAGGGTGATGGAGGGGGGTGCGGGATGCACAGGGGGTCCTGCAGGACACCAAGGAGGGGATTCTGGGGGCAGTGAGGGACCACTTTGCGGCGTTCCTTTCAGCCCAGCAGATTGATATGGAGCAGATGGAGTGTTATGTGGAAGGAACCCCCGGGGATAGGTCACGGGGGACCCCAGCTTCAGGCCCTCTTGAACCCGTGGACAGAACAGGAGGTGGAGGAAGCCATCGGGGCGCTCCACAGGAAGACCTCGCCGGGGGCCGGATGGGCTAACAACTGAGTTCTACCAGGCCTTTAAGGAGCAGCTGGTGCCGATCCTGGTGAGGGTATGGGGGGCAGCCCAGTTGGAGGGTTCCTTGCCTAGTTCCTTGACAGAGGCGGCTCTTATCCTACTAAGTAAGGGGAAGGACCCGGCGATGCTGGCCAACTGGCGGCCTATAGCACTGCTTAATACGGATCGAAAAATCTTCGCGCGAATGCTATTCCAGAGAATGAGGCAGGTGTCTGGGGATTTGCTAGCAGCCTCGCAAGCATGTGGGGTTAAAGGGAGAGGGGTCTTGGAAGCTGCAGCGTGGGTGCGGGAGGGGGTAGAACGCAGTAGAGTGGGAGGGCATGGTAGGCTGTTGGTAACACTCGACCAGGAAAAAGCGTTGATAGAGTGCAGTGGGGTGTCCTATGGAGCATTCTGGAGCGCTATGGGTTTCCGAAGGGTTGGATAGAGCAATTACAGCTACTCTATCGGCATGCGGGGTGTTTTTCCCCTGGTTAACGGTGGAGAGGGCAGGGTTTGAGGTAGGGCAGGGGTCCGACAGGGGTGCCCACTCAGCCCGCTGTTGTATGCATACGCCATCGACCCTTTTATAAGACGGCTGGAGAAGGGGGGGGGCGGAGGGGCTGGAAGGGGTGGAGGTGGGGGACAATAACCAGTTAAGGGTCGTGGCGTATGCAGATGACGTTACAGTGTGGGGTAGCGGACCAGAGGGAGGGAGGTAGATTGCAGAACCTGATCCAGGAATACTCGCAGGCAACAGCGTCGCAGGTCAATTTTCAAAAGTCCAATAGCCTGTGGGTTGGGGATCAGGGGCTGCAATTTGAGTTGGGAGGTAGGTTTCCTACAGCTGTGGAACGTATACGGGTCTTGGGAATATACTTCGAGAAGGGGGATTATAGGCTCTACAACTGGGATAGGTGTCTCCAAGAAGTGAAGGGGAGGGTGGATAGATGGAAGGGGTGGAAAATGACCATGGGGGAGCGGGTACAGCTCATCAAGGCACACTTAGTTCCTTTGTTTCTGTTCGTCAGTTACATCTGCCTGCTGCCGGAGAGCCGGTACGCGGCCTTGTATGGGGTGTTCTTCCGGCTGCTCTGGGGCAACAGGACGAATCCGGTAAAACGGAATGTTACCTATCTGTCTAGGAGGGAGGGGGGGGTGGGCATGATAAACCCAGTCCTGTTTTTCAGCGCTTTGTTCCTGCAGTTCAATCTGGGGAGGGCGGTAGGGCGGGAGCCACCGGGGTGGGCTAGGAGTGTCCTGCAGTGGTGGCCGAGATATTGGGACCTATGGCGGGAGGGGGGGAGGGTAGTGGCACTGCGAAGGGGGGCTCCGGGGGGGGTGAGTTATTGCAAGACCCTAGTGAAATTGGTGAGGGTGTGGGGGCTGACGGTGGGGGAGGTGAAGGCAGGACAACGGGGGGTCTGGATGGACAGAGTACGGGCGCAGGTGTTCTCAGCTCCTCTGGCGCTGAGGGACGCGCCGGCCCCACGGATGCAGCAGGGGTTACGGTTGATTGCTTCGAACCGCATCCCGGTGAAGTATAAAGACCTGGCGTGGCTGTCCTTTCACGGTAGACTGTACGTCCGAGGAAATTTGAAATATCGCAATGTGCGGGATAGAGGGTGCCCACGGGAGGAATGTGCTGGAACTGAAGAGACGATGGAGCATTTCCTGGTGAGGTGCCCATTTACAGTCCAGGTCTCTGACCGGGTTTCCTCGTTGCTGCAGATCCCCAGTTTCCGCAACTACAGCTATGCGGACTGGGTGTATGGCCCAGAGGGTGGAGAGGGACGCGGGGATCCGGTAACACGCTTTCTGATTTCGGTGATATTGCGGTACTGCCTCTGGATGGCGCGCTGCAGGGTGTCCCTGTACCAGGAGGTCCGGCCGGCGGAGGTAGTCAGCTGGGATGTGGTAAGGGCGGTGCAGGAAGCGGCGAAGTGGGAAAGGGTGGAAAAAGGGGTGGGGGTGGCTTCGAGGTGGTGGAGACACGTGAGGCTTAAGCCGCCATGAGGGGACATGCTTCACAGGGGATTGTGTGCCAGTTGTCTGAAGGGGTTGTGGGGGGTCGGGGGGGGGGGGTTGATCCATTGTATTATTGAGGAGGGGGTGTACATAGATAGGCAGACCATGTCTAGCTAGGAGCCTGGGGTTTGATTTGCATGTCCGGTTTTTTTCTTTGGTCTTTCTAATAAACAGTTTCCACTGTACTATTGAGGAGGGGGAGGGGGTGTACATAGATAGGAGGACCGTGTATAGCTAGGGGCTTGTTTTTGATTTGTATGTTATTTGTTTTTAGTTTTTTCCAATAAAAAGAGTTTTCCAGTCTGCCCAACAAGACAACTCATGTGTGCTACTTTTGTGTATACTCTACTTTGATTTGTACCTGTGCTCTTCAGGGCACAGACTGTATAAGTCTGCCCAGCACTAGCCCCGCCTCCCAACCACCGGCTCTGGCATAGGCCGTATAAGTCTGCCCAGCACTATCCCCGCCTCTCACCACCGGCTCTGGCACAGACTGTATAAGTCTGCCCAGCGCTATCCCTGCCTCCCAACCTCCAGTCCCGCCTCCCACCACTGGCTCTGGCACAGACCGTATAAGTCTGCCCCGCACTATCCCCGCCTCCCAACCTCCAGCCCCGCCTCCCACTACCGGCTCTGCTATCCAATCTCGGTTAAGCTCCTGAGGATCCTTTCCTTCTGAACAGGATTCCTTTATGTTTATCCCACGCATGTTTGAATTCCGTTACCGTTTTCCTCTCCACCACCTCCCGCGGGAGGGCATTCCAAGCATCCACCACTCTCTCCGTGAAGAAATACTTCCTGACATTTTCTTGAGTCTGCCCCCCTTCAATCTCATTTCATGTCCTCTCGTTCTACCGCCTTCGTATCTCCAGAAAAGGTTCGTTTGCGGATTAATACCTTTCAAATATTTGAACGTCTGTATCATATCACCCCTGTTTCTCCTTTCCTCCAGGGTATACATGTTCAGGTCAGCAAGTCTCTCCTCATACGTTTTGTTACGCAAATCCCATACCATTCTCGTAGGTTTTCTTTGTACCGCTTCGATTCTTTTTACATCCTTAGCAAGATACGGCCTCCAAAACTGAACACAATACTCTAGATGGGGCCTCACCAACGACTTATACAGAGGCATCAACACCCCCTTTCTTCTGCTGGTCACACCTCTCTCTATACAGCCCAAGGTAGGGAGAGAAAAGTGACTCCTCCAGGCTCATACACAGTCAGTGCCAGAGCTGAGGTTTGAAACAAGGCAGGATTTGAACTGAGCCACGGGGAGTTAAAGTGTCTCCCCCAGGGTCACAAACATCCATGGCCACAGCTGGGATTAGAAACTAAGAAACAGGGATATAGAAGGGGCTCCATAACTCCAAAAGAAATGTTAGTAAACAAATCAACAACAGGCTTTTATTATGAAAATAAACAACAAAAATGAAGCTCCAATTGTCAGAGGAAAAAGCCTCAGAACCCCGTCCAGAAAGTTCATTACTTGCAGGATTCAGAGGATAGTTACCTCTCTGGCTCAAAAAACCTCCCCAGGCAGGATATCTGGAGCTGAAAGGTACGGCATTTCATGATAACTTACTTTTCCCTCCTATTTTGCATCTATGCCTGTGCCTGCTAAAGTTAGTGCTGAGATGGATACGCTGCATGCAAGCTATTGCTCCACTGCGTAAGAGTGGAACTCGCTAGTATCACTCTGGTTTGCAGTTGTTGAAAAGACAGGTTCGGCGATATGAATGTTTGTGGCGCAAGTATAGGACGGAAGAACTGTTACGTCGTTGTTTATATGCGCAGAAATATTATACGTCCCAGGTGAGACGAGTGAAAGTCTTTTTATTGCGCATTCGCCCAGCAAGATGTTTGTCCTGCGTGAAAACTTATTTTCAATGGTTTCAGCTTCATTCGAGGGGGATGGAGTTAAGCAGTCCTTAATCCCTCCTGTGAAAAATCTTGCTTCCTATTTTGTGGATAAAATTGATAGACTGAGCTTGTTGATTCCCCCGTCCATGTATTTGGTGGGGGGGGGGGGGGGGGGGGGGGGGAGGGGGGAGAGAGGGGATTTGGTGGAAGCAGATACTGGTCTGGTGGAATTTGGTTACTTTGACTTCATTGGGTAAAGTGAAGCATGAGATTTGGAAAACTTATGTAGCGTTGGATCCTATCAAAGACGGCTCTATCAACATCCTGCTGGAGGAGCAAGCCTGCGTCCGGACCAGACTGACCATCTGAAGAACACTGCTATCTAGAGATCTGCATCTGGGTGTATACGTGCCATGTACCTTTGTATTAGTGTGCGGTGGGAATACAGTAGACTGACTGGATTAGAATTCCATCTAGGGATTTATGTGCATTTACTCTGAGCCATTTTTGTGATGAGATTGGCTTTGTCTTCATTCTTGCCTTTCTTAAGTTGTATCTGCTGCTATTGTAAATAAATAATTAACCTATTTTTTATAATACCTGGGTGTGGAGTTAGTTCGTTCTATTATTTTGTACACAGTGACCTTGGATCTAAGGATAAGGGGAAACAGATTTGCCTCTGACACTTCACTTACTAATGTTATTCTAAAGTGTCAGGTACCCCAATAACACCCCAAAAGTGTGTTAATTGTATTGCAGCTACACTCCTCCAGATAAAAGTACAGCAAAACCTTCCTTCACAATTAAGATATCCAGTAACATAGGACTGGCTGAGTCACAGTGCAATGAATGCATCTGTCTGTCATAGTGGGAATTGTGTTCAGGTCACATTGAAGAAGGCATGACAGCTCTTCAAGACCCAAAGCCCTGCTGGCACAAATGTACCACAACAAGGCTTTTTGGGTCATTTGGGCAATTAGAAAGCCAAACAGGGTGATACAGTGCCAAATTTTATTGATGATAAATGGCAGATCGGTAACTCTGGGGTTAATATTCTGCGGAGGTGAGTGTTTTACTCTCTGCAGACGTAGTTATTCCCAGATATTCAAGGCCTGGCCCTGTCTGGGCTTCAGCTTTGAATATCCAGTTATTTTTAAGCTGGCTGATACATAGAGGCTCATTTTCAAAGCACTTAGCCTCCCAAAGTTCCATAGAAACCTATGGAACTTAGCCTCCCAAAGTGCTTTGAAAATATGCCTCATAGCCACTTAAGTCACTATTCAGCACTTAAGTGGCTAAGGGTTAGCGCATAAAGATAGGCCAGACTTATGCGGTCCCATTTATGCACTAAACTTGGCTGCTTAAGGGCTGAATATTGGCACTTAAGAGCCAGGCACTGACTCTGCCCCTGGAAGGCCCCCAACATAGCCGGCTTCCTTTGAGATACGCGCTAACTGTGAATTTAAGTGACAGTTAGCCGGTTAAGTGACACTGAAAATTAGCGGCTAGCCCCAACCGAGCAATTTAACCAGTCATCGGCCAGCTAAATCGCTTTGAGTAATGGCCGGCATGTGTTCTGCTGATTGAGGCAGTGGGTCAATAAAGAGACAAGATATAAGTACATAAGTATTGCCATACTGGGAAAGACCAAAGGTCCATCGAGCCAGCATCCTGTTTCCAACAGTGGCCAATCCAGGTCACAAATACCCGGCAAGATCCCAAAAATGTACAAAACATTTTATACTGCTTATCCCAGAAATAGTGGATTTTCCCCAAGTCCATTTAATAACGGTCTATGGACTTTTCCTTTAGGAAGCCATCCAAACCTTTTTTAAACTCCGCTAAGCTAAGTGCCTTTACCACATTCTCTGGCAATGAATTCCAGAGTTTAATTACATGTTGAGTGAAGAAACATTTTCTCCGATTTGTTTTAAATTTACTACATTGTAGCTTCATCACATGCCCCCTAGTCCTAGTATTTTCGGAAAGCGTGAACATATGCTTCACATCTACTCGTTCAACTCCAAGATGCAGCCCTGTTGCATGTTTTTGCTCTAGAGTATTTATTATTTATTTAGTTTATTGATATACCACAAATGCCAGAGTTGGTTTCTACACGGTTTACAACAAACAAAAATAAGCTCCTGAAAGAAAGAAATGTCAACGGGTAGCAGGGTATGCAATCCCAAAGAAGTGAGTTTTCAGAGCTGCTCAAGTCAGAGGTGTATAGGAAGGGTGTTTCAGCGTTTGGGTCCAGCATAGCTAATAGCAGAGGAACAGGTAGTGTCGAGACAGATGATAGACGGAGGGGGAAATGACAACAGTTGGGGAGGAGCGGAGTGACCTAGAGGGGGTGTAGAGGATGAAAAGATGGGAAAATACTCTGGTGCTGAGCGGAAGCGTGCATTGTACACAAGAACACAAAGTTGAAACTGGATTTAAGCAAAAAGGGGCAACCAATGTTTTAACCGGGGAAGCGGGGTGATGAGATCAAAAGGTTTTGAATGGTGAAGTAGACAAACCGCAGTGGATCGAACCAGCTGAAGAGTAGATTTTGCTCCTCCTGGAACAGCAGTTTCTTGTACAAACATGGAATGAGCAGAATGTTTCCAACCCTGAACCTTTTCCCCAAAGTAACGAGAGGCAACATTTGTGTAAGAGCTCTACAGCTCCAGCTGTGATTCTTAATTAAGAACAGTGCTTCTATTCATAGAAGACATTTGACATTTGTCAGGTTTCATTCAGGACTTTCCTAATCACCTTAGCTACAAGAGGCAGGAAGCCGTGATGCGATTACTTTTGAGTGTGACTACATGAGGGGAAAGAAAATTAGTAGGGACTTAGTTCTTCCTGCTTTGCTTTCACTGTAGAATCGGGGAGACATTTCAGGTTTGTCAGGAAGTGCTTCAATCAGGGATAGAATCAAAACATCTAGCATAAATGGCAACAGCTCTCCCAATGGGTTGAAAGCAGGGACCTTAACTGGCCAAGCCGCAGAAGCTTCGTCTCTTTTCCCATGCTATGATTCTCACCTCTTATCATTGGAGGGAAAATGTAATATTATTAAATTTAACAAAGGTTTGGAACGTGGCAAAATTATCACACTACACTGTTTGCCGGATGGACTCTTTCCATGTCGTTCATATAATTGACTTTCTCTATGGACTGGATTTCTTTTTGGATTTTAGATATAATTATTGTGGGTGCAGGGTAAGATTTTATGCATGATTTCTTGGACTCTTAGGGGCACTGGCCCGCTATACGTAGAAGGGAGAGTAGAATGGTGCTCCTCTAAGAGGCAAGGCAAGGGTGTCGGGGGACAAAACTAGGACTGAGATAGTGATTTTTCAGTTGTGGGGCCCGTTCTCTGAAACAAATAAGCTTCTAGTGGAAATTAGGTTACAATTGAATTACCTCTTCTTTTATAAGAAGTTGAAAATATTCCAGTCAATATTCAGCTGGTGGCAGTCAGCATTTTTTAAAGCACTGACTGTGGCCAGCTAAATTATCCCAGCTATGTCCAATGTCCGGCCATGTCCAAGCATCAACACCAAATATCCAGGTCTGACTGGACATATACTGACTGCCAAAACTTCTGTTGGTCCTGCCAATATTCTGACCACCTCAACCGGACAAGCCCCATCATCATCACACCTGATCCTCCCCGCTGACCCTCCTCAACCGAACAAGCCCCATCACCAACACATCTGACCCACCTGAGTAGCCTCTGCCTATGTCCCTGTACGGTCCCCTGGGCCTACCTGTCCATTCCTGGTGGTCTAGTGGGTGATCAGGGTAGCAGCACAACCCACTCGCTCCTGCCTCTAGTGGCTCCAGTGGCTGCTATGACCTTATGATACTACTGCTAGGGGCTGACCTTAGAAGTTACCGCTAGAGGTCATGGTAGCCATTTTTCCATCAGAGTCCCTATGAGCAGAGTAAGTGGGGTTCAAGATCACCTTAGACCATTGGATGGAGAAGTAGGACCAAGGGTGTGCCACAAGTTGGAGGGGGGAGGTGTTGGTGACAAGGCTTGACTGGTTGGGGAGGAACAGGAGGGGGAATTGGGTGTGTTGGTGAGGGGGCTTGTCTAGTTGGGGGAGATCCAGGTGGAGGGATTGGGTCCTGTCAGGCGGGTTAGAAGGGAGGGGAGAACAATGGAAGGTACAAGTTGGTACCCAAACGTTATCCGGATGTCAACCGATATTCCGTGCTGGAACCCATATAGCTAACAGGCATAGTTAGGACTGCTTTTGTGCTTCGCTTTGCGGAAACCAGTACTGAATATTGTCAGCAGCTGCGGAACTGCCAGCTCCCTGACTCCGTCCCCGTAATGCCCCTCTCTCCTGGATTCAAGAGGTTAGTGCAAATATTTAGGGTTAGGGTTATTGGTGACTGGCCCACTGAGCACAATTTATTCAGGTAGGAACCTCTTTTGCCTGCTTAAATCACTTTGAATATCGACCCCATGGTTTTTCCCCTTGGCTATAGGGTAGCTGATTGGTAGGTGGATATGAGGTTAGGACATAGGTTGACTGGGTTGAGAGTCTCTTATTGGCTAGAGGTGATTTGCAGTTTTTTGTGTTGGCTGTGGTTTTGTATTTTTATAATTTTGAAAATATTTTATGTTTTTATTGGTTTTTTTTCTTATTTTGCATTTTATACATTGCTTTGGAGGCCTGCGGGCCAGGAAAGAGGTATATAAATTTGTAAATAAATACAATGAGTTGCCTTTTGGAATCTAAGCAAATTATTTTCAACTACAGTATGCTGGTCCCCAATGATGGCACATGGAGTTTAGATACCCTAGGCATCCCCACCCTCAATTATCTATAATCCTGAGGATTTTATAATTAAACTCAACAATCATGACTATCAAAACATCACTTACCCCAGAACAATCCTGTAAAAATGGCTCAGATGCTCACTAGTTTCGAATATTAATTTGTTGTTTTGTATAAGCATAAATAATGAGGGAAGGGTCCAAACGTCTAGCAATGTTGTGCCAATTTGGGCTTTGTAGTCTGGCTACGCGGCAGCCCCGAGGATGTGGCAATGACGGTCCTGGGGGGAGAGGGGTCCGGTAGCAGCAGCCCTGTCATGGGCCTGGCTCAGTCTCTCAGCGGCCCTGAATCTTAGATCCTTACATTCAAATTGTCTTGCTCTTCCATCTCCTAGACAGGCTCATTTTGAGTCTACTCAATCATCTGCCTTTTTCTTTTTGTCTCCAAGACTTTGGAATGATCTCCCTTCAGAAATTCGGAATGAAATGTCTGCTAAATTTCAAAATAAAATTGAAAACTCATTATTTTCAACTGGCTTTTGAATCAATCACATTCAGTTAATATAGTGGATTGTCTCTTGTGGCAGGTTTAGAGAGTTTGTGTTTTTAATTTTTAAGATTTGTATTTAATTTGTTTTAATTTATTTCTTGGTTGAATGTAGTCTCCTTTTCTATTTTTTATGGTGTTCCTTTCATTTATTATTTCAAATTTTATTGTAAACTGCTTTGATCTTGTATGAAGTAAGGTGGTATATCAAAGACTGAATAAACATAAACGTAACAATATTAAAAACAGAAGAATACTTCCTGCAAAAGCAGACCTGAACTCAGGAGTGTGTTTTATTACCTTGATGAGGAACGCACAGTGCAAATGGTTCTCACAATAAAACAAATGAGTAGGAAACCCAGGTCCAAATAAACCCTATGAAAGTCACCAGCCTGGAAGCAGCAGCAGAGACTTCCCTCTAGGGATGGGCATTTGTTGGCAATGATATGGGAAATCCCACGTTGTTTGTTATCAAACAAAATTGAGCGGAAAAAAAAACAAGAAAATGTGTGTTTTGTCGTTTGTTGATAATAGTGCAGATTCCTTTGAAAGAGTGCACCCGCTGTGCATGCACAAACGATCACACGTGTGAACCATTGTGCATGCACGCATTCTCCCGAGTCAATAAAAGCTGCCAAAAATTGCACATGCAAAGTTAGGCGTGTGCCCGATTTGTGCGTCTAATTTAATAGAATGAGCCAATTAGTGACGATAATTGGCTTTTTAGCAAGCAATTATTGGCACTAATTAGATTTAATTGGGACTTACGTACATAAATTTAGGCACAGGATCCGCGCCTAAAATTTATGCATGGCCAGAAAAAGGGGGTGCAGAAATGGGAGGCCATGGGTATTCTGGGCCGGATTGGAGGCGTGGTTTTGAGTTACATATATAACTATAGAATACGGGTGCCTCGCACGTAAATTATGTCTGGGCATTTGCACCACCACTTTAGGCGTGGCTTATAAAATACAGCTTAAGCAGGGTTTTGTTGGCGTCGATATTTTAGGCGCCAGTCATAGAATTCACCCCATAGTGCACACTGTCTCTCAAAAAAATTGCCTTCTCTTTGCATGTAGTGCACCCTCTTTCACAAGTGTGCACACTCAATTTTGTTCCTTTCACAAAAAAATAGCCCAATAAAAACAAATAAATATTCCCGGAAATGACAAGGGAAGTGAACATTTTATGGCTGTCCATCTGTGCTTTCTTCCATGCAGTACGTACAGTCCTGCCACAAACACAGAACAAGGGGAATGACTCTCGGAGAAATCCAAGCTCACAACTGCAGGACAAGATGGGGATTCTGGCAGCACTGTTGCACTGTCGGACCGCTGCAGTGAAGTTGGGTTTTCTTTTCCTGTCTCACATCCAGCCTGAATTTGACGTTAAAGACTGACCAAGGCAGAATGTGTGAAAAGAACGCGGTACAGATGTAAAGTACTACAACATTAGTGATGGGAGGATGCTGGGCTGCTACATAAATTTTCATGCATCCTGCACAGATTTAGATCTTCTGTGGGCCTAAATATCCCGATCTGTGTAAGTGGCTCGTCTGTAGGGCTACAGCTGCAGCTCATTCCATCCCTTGGCCCATTAGTAATCTTCACTTCATTCTGGTTTCTTTCACTGTAGCGTAGCAAAGGCAGAGAGAGCGAGGAAAAAAAGCATAGAGGGGCATGGGTATAGCAAAAACAAGAGAGAGAGAGAGACAGAGAGCGCGGGATTAGCAGTCATGCAAAGAAAGTTCATGCAGAAAATCCACCACCTCAGATACAGAACAGAGCAAAAGATCAGCAAATGAGTCTAGGGCACTGCCCACCAGATCGGAAGCTAGAGACTTGAGTCCTGGTTCACCATCCTGCTCTGAGCTGTGGATACTCAGAGACATTTCTATGTTTGGCATGGCGCTGCATGCGTGAGTGGCCTTTTTACAAAAATTAAAAATGGCTGCCATTATAATGCTGGACGTATAATCCATCGTACATCTGGCGTTACATCCTGAGCTCAGGGTGTCCCAGGGGTGGTGCTCACCATCCACATAAATTATACATATAAGCATCAATATTTGGGCACTAGACCTTTAGTTTATGATTTCACTCAGCTGCACAAAACCTGGAGTACAGTAGGGCGTCTACCGATGTCTGTACAATCTGCACCAAAATCCAAAATATAGAATAGGAAAAGTTCTCTACGATGACGAATCACAGAAGGCAAAAGTAGAGACTAATAGACGATTCACCACTGGAGACGTGAGTCCAACAGTCTTTATTATATCAGAGATAACGACCCGACACAGGCTGTGTTTCGATGCTAAAAAGCGTCTGCATCAGGGGTCAATAAATACACTACAAATCAAAACATATAACATATAAATAATACCAATAAAAACATATATGCACATCCATATAGAGATATGAAAATTCAATAGACACTATTTTTCTGATCAGAGGTCAATATGCTCAAATATGCTTAATAACCATTAAAACAGCATACATATATTCAAAAGATTTAAAAAGTTTTTGGCTTCTGCTAATATAAATCAAAAAATATGAAAATATAAATATTATGTGTATTCCAGGTATATATATATAATTTTGGACTTATATGCCAGCTAAAATATGATGTATAAATGGTTGTTAGAAAAAATGAAATAGGGTAATTAATATTAAATGCACGTGCACTTTTATATATTAGTATCATGCAATGACAATACACTAAAAACAAAACCTCATGCTTACCCAAGTAATGAATGCAAAACGAAGAGTCCTACTTGTATATGTGTTGTCAACTCACTGATCAGTGTATATGTATGCTGTTTTAATGGTTATTAAGCATATTTGAGCATATTGACCTCTGATCAGAAAAATAGTGTCTATTGAATTTTCATATCTCTATATGGATGTGCATATATGTTTTTATTGGTATTATTTATATGTTATATGTTTTGATTTGTAGTGTATTTATTGACCCCTGATGCAGACGCTTTTTAGCGTCGAAACACGGCCTGTGTCGGGTCGTTATCTCTGATATAATAAAGACTGTTGGACTCACGTCTCCAGTGGTGAATCGTCTATTAGTCTCTACTTTTGCCTTCTGTGTACAATCTGCACTACTTACCATTATGTATCGTGCCAGTGAATACATTAATAATTTGAAACATTTAGACTAGACGTTTCAAAGTTTCCCCTAGACGTCCCACTGAAAATTGAGCTAGGCTTCCTTCAGCCTACCTAGTGCATGAGTATGGAGGGGCATTTAAAAAAAAAAAAAAAAAACACGTCTGAAGTCCAAACTCCACTTCCCCCCATCCTGCTCATCATCTCCAAAAAAGCCTGACCATCCCACAGCCATAATCAAACTTCTCTAGCGTTTTAGATTGCATTGCCTGTTGCTTATTTTCTTCTTAGTAATACTTTTACACTTCCCCATGCTCTCCCCCCCAAAAGATTAAAAAAAAAAAAAAAGGTTTTAAAATCCTGCAGTCCATGGTATTGCAATAAAATTTGTATCAAACCAAATATCCCATAATCCAACCTCTCCTCGCAGTTTGTGGTTTATGTGATAGGTTTATCAAGAGTGATAGGGGCAGTGGCGTAGGAAGGGGGGGGTGGGGGGGGCGGTCCGCCCCGGGTGCACGCCGCTGGGGGGTGTCGGCTCCGCGCTGGTGCACTGCCCTCTCTGCCCCGGAACAGGTTACTTCCTGTTCTGGGACAGAGAGAGCAGTGAACCAGCGCGGAGCCGACACACCCCAGCAACGTGCAGTCGGGGCGGATTGGCCCTCCCGCCCGTCCCTCGCCGCAGGTATGCGCTCCGGTGGGGGGTGGAGGTATGCGCTCCAGCGAGAGGAGGGTGCGCCGTGCTGCACCCGGGGGGGGGGAGGTGCGCAGCGGCGACCCGTCCCTCGCTACGGCTCTGGATAGGGGTATCAGTAGAAAACTGCAGTCAGACGAGATTATTCAGTAGGTCTTAGAATTGGTTTGGCCTAATTAACACCTGTGTGACAGAACAGCAATGTTGCCGCTTTTCTTGCGGAGAAAATAATCAAAAGTGCAATGTTGGTGTGAACCTCGCAGGCACTTTTACCCACTGAGTTTGTATCAATTATCAAATCATTTTAATTGTTGCCTATGGAAAAAAATATTCTGTAATACCAAATGTCTTTTCTCTTCTTATTTCCACTATTCATGATGTATTGTAAGCCACATTGAGCCTGCAAAGAGGTGGGAAACTGTGGGATACAAATGCAACAAATACATAAATAAATAAACTGCTTATTCTGTGGGTAATTTTTACATTGGAAGCAACATGCATGGGTTGTTCCCTCTCTCCATTTGTGGGAATATTTCTAGAGTCCATGAATAAACGTTTGTCCTTTTTTATGAACAGACTGGGTGGGCAGCTTTCAAAAGCCCTCACTTCTACTAGTAAAATGCATTTTTACAGCTGTGGAAAAAGCTGTTCCTATGTCTGAAATCCTGAGATGTGACAGGGTGTGTGATCCAAGAGACCGAGGGGCAGTAGAACATGGTTTTGCTTGGGAGGGCCAAACCAAGTTTGGCCCTTGCCCCTCCCCTGATCTAGTGTGGTGGAAAAAGTTGGTAGGGTCATCGCCCCAGTTGTGGTGTAGCCACAGGTGGGCCTGGGTGGGCAGGGGTCCACCCAATTTGGGCTCCAGCCCACCCAAAATTTCATCTCCTTTAGCGTGGCTGGCAGGGATCCCCAAGCCCCTCCAGCCGAAGACCTCCTCCCCGCCAAATGAGCTTACTTCTTGGGTAGTCGCCAGCACTGTCCCCACCGACACGCATGCGCGAAACTGAGCATACGAGTAGGCTGGTGGCTGGCAGCAGCTGCTTAGGGACAGTGTCGGTGGCTGCCCAAGACGCAAGCTTGTTTGGCAGGAAGGAGGTCTTCATTTGGCGGGGCTTGCTTATGAAGAGACCCGTTGGCGCTTAGGGATTGGGAGGAAACTGCTTTTAATCACTACCAAAAAAAGAGAAGATGTTGATGTGGGTAAAAATGCCCCAGTATAGGCTGGACACTGAATCTTGAATAATTCTTTTAGGAAGCAAAAATAGCCAGTGTGGAATGCAAGAAATTGCACCTCCCTTTCGGAGTCGTTCTTCAGTTCAGTTTCACAAAGGGATACAATGGTGTGGTAGCCATGTTGGTCCACTCAAAGTAGAAATAAAACAAAACAAGAAAAGAAGACGAGATGATCTTGTTTCTATTGGACTAACATTTTTCAACTCGCTTTCAAAGGCTAGATCCACCTTCTTCAGGTCAGACTGTCCTTGGAATGCTTTTAGGTTTCACTCAGTGGTGTACCGAGGGTGGGGAGTTGGGGGCGGTCTGCCCTGGGTGCACACTGCGGGAGGTGCAGGGAGCAGCTGCTCGGCTGTGCCTTTGCCAGTTCCCTGCTCGCTCCGATGTTACTTCCTGTTCCGGGGCACAGAACCAGCAAAGCCGACAGCCGCGCGGCTGCTCACTGCACCCCCCCCCCCCCAGGAGATAACAGCATTGTACCAAGGGAGGAGGGCTGGAGGCGATATGCTTGGGGGGGGAGGTGAGGCGATGTGATGCGATGCGCTGGGGGGTGTACGTGCTGCACCCGGGGGGGGGGGGGGGGTTCACCCCAGGTGGTGGCTGACCAAAGAACACCGCTGGCTCTGATATTTGTCATCTTATTGTCTTTGAAAGCTGGTCAAAAAAATGTATTGTTAGTCCAGTAAAAAGGTATAATTTTATCTTCTTTTTGTTTTCTTTTATTTCTGTTCATTACAAAGAGATAAGATCCATTTCCCTGGGGTTAACTTTGAAAGCTGACAGATCCTTGAATTCCTGAGCAGGATGAGCTGCACTGATGCACCTAGTGCTGGTCCCAGATGTACCACAGACATGTGAAATCACATAGGAGATGCAAGAAGGAGATGGATCTGATTAAAGGTGGTGGCAAAATCTCCAGGCAGGGGCGGGCCACAACTCACAGCAAAATATAACCAGCGCCAATGCAGATATTTCTAAACTTTTTTTCAAAGCACTGACTCCTCAGCGGCGACTCAGTTCACATGAGCCTCTCACTCATGGCTCACCTAGCCTCTTCATCGGGTCAGTATCACGCTTTGACAATTATCTTATATACCTACAAATTGTTCTTTATTCCAAATTTTATATATAATATAAACGTTATTGTAAAGACCACTTATCTGAAGCCACAGACCGACCGGCGTTGCTTATAGTTCGCTACTGCATCAGAGGCAGTCAAAACATTTCTGATCACACTGCCTAAACTCGGCCGGGGGGAGTGGGCGATATTGGGGGGCTGGGGCACCATTTCATCCCTGTCTCAGGTGTAAATTGCCTTGGGCCACCCCTGTAGACAGCACTAATGTTCTAGTAGCACTTTAGAAACGATAAGTAGTTGTACTAAGGTAATTGCTCAGTAATTAGATTCTAATTATGCACTCATGGTTTTAAGAATGGGCAGGGAGGGGACCTGGAGATGGGGCAGGTTGGATATAAACTGAGGTTGGGGATGTTGGGTCACATATGGAACCACAGGACTCATCTACCCCAACCTAGACAAAATCCAAAAGAGGAGGTGGGAAATGGACTTTGATGCCGTGATGTCCTGCAGGTGGTCAGGATGGTGCTTTGGACAGCTGGTGGACACTAACAATCAGTCACACTGAGTGGACCAAATGAACCTTCCTACAGTATGTTACTGCGTTACAGACACACTGCAGCTCTTTCTGTACCACAGCTACAGCACAGATAACTACATAGCCATTGGACGGAGACTGTCTGGCTCTTATCTATGTGGTGGACACTGTTCTGCGTTCACCACTCGCTCGTTAGACTGGAGCAACCCTGCAGGTGGATTTCAATAACCAGCCATGTTAGACATTATCGATCTGCTGTTTCCCTGGGGAAATGCTGTGGGTTGTAGTGGCAATCCGCAGATGATGCTTCATGGCGTGGATAGCCGGGGTGTGTGATTACCCTGCACAGCAGTGTGTAGTGAATAGCCGTCAATATAATGCACTGATGAGAGTAAGAGAATGTCAGAGTTAGAGCTAATGTTCCTCTGGACAGGGCCACGGGGCTTTGTTGGGGACCAATCAATGCATATAGCAAGTCAATGTTATCAGACTCCTATCAGGCACCCAACGAATATCAGAATTAAAATCTCCCCTCCCCCAATGGGAGTTGGATTTCGGCAGCATGTCGTGAACTGCAGCATGAGATGAAGGCCGTCTAGTTTTCAATGAGCTGTCTTCTAAAATCTATTTAATTGATATAATCCTGCTCCCGGGTGTAGAAAATCCTGGCTATGGCTAGTCCATGCCCGTTTTGTACAAATCAGAAACAGCAGGTGGCCTAGGGCCAGGGCTGGATTGAATTCTAAATGTTTGTCTTGGTTGACTCCAAAATCAGATGGTACCAAAAAAATGTTTACATGAAATCTGTAATAAAGCCGCCTGCTTATAAAGACTTGGAAGGTGTAGCCCAGAGGCCTGGGGTTTTCGGTGGGCAAAAGTCACTGGAGTCCAGGGGTGGACTGACCATTTGGCCAACCAAGCAATTCCCAAGGGCCCAGAGGCTCTCACCCCCCCCCTGCCGCACAGTACAGTCCCCCGAGCCTCAGTGGGCCCTCCCCTGTCCCACCTTGAAATGCCCTGGTGGTCTAGTGGCCTCTGCAGGGGCAGGATAGAACAACACTCTTTCCTACCCGCTGCTGCTATTCCGCCCAGCGCCACTGTGTTTTAAAAATGGCTGCCAAGACTCCCTACAGCAGTCTCACATGACTGATGAGACCCACGAGGCTACTACGGGAAGTCTCGGCACCCATTTTGAAAACATGGCAGTGCTGGGCAGAATAGTGGTAGTGGGCAGGAAAGAGTGTGGTTTTCTGCCCCCAAAGAAACCATTAGACCACCATGACCCTTCAAGATAGGAGCAGGAAGGGCCCACTGAGGCTGGGGGGGGGGGGGGGGCTCTAGAGTGTGGGAGGGGCAGCAGCTGCGGTGGCAGTGCGGAGGTAGTGGGGTGAGCAGTGGCAGCAGTGCGACGGTGGTGGTGGGTGATGGGCAGCTGCTGGTGGGGGAGGGAGCTCAATGACCTTTACTGCCTGAGGGCCCAGATCACTGTCAGTTTGCCCCTGCTGGGGTCATAATCACTCTGCTGCCATTTCAGTACCTTTGCTTCTGGTTAGAAATGATAAGGAATGAAAGAGAAATGGTCCAGTTTCTGACTTACTTTTGCACGTGGGGATCTTGTTGCTCCACGTCCCATCCTTCTGACATTCCATCTGCAGAGACTCCATTTCAAGATTATCCTTAAAAGAACAAGACCACAGTTTAGTTAGTAGTGATGCAATGAATTTGACTTTTGGGTGCAGGAAGAGATACCAAGAGGGGCATAATCGAACAGGGGCACCCATCTATAAGGACGGCCATCTTTCGTTTCGATAATACAGTCAGGGCCGGCCAAATCTCAACATTTGGGCCGCCCTTAGAGATCGCCGGCGTTAGAGATGGCCGCCATTGGCCAAATCCAAGCTATTTGGTCATGGGAGGAGCCAGCATTTGTACTGCACTGGTCCCCCTCACATGCCAGGACACCAACCGGGCACCCTAGGGGGCACTGCATTGGACTTCACAAATTGATCCCAGGTGCATAGCTCCCTTATCTTGTGTGCTGAGCCCCCCAACCCCCCCCCCCCCCAAAACACACTACCCACAACTGTACATTTTTTTTTTTTTGTTACATTTGTACCCCGCACTTTCCCACTCATGGCAGGCTCAATGCGGCGGGCAATGGAGGGTTAAGTGACTTGCCCAGAGTCACAAGTAGCTGCCTGTGCCGGGAATCAAACTCAGTTCCTCAGGACCAAAGTCCACCACCCTAACCACTAGGCCACTCCTGCACTACATCACTACCATAGCCCTTAAAGGGTAATGGGGGGCATCTAGATGTGGGTACAGTGGGCTCCCATTTACCACCACAACTGTAACAGGTAGTGGGGGGATGGGCCTGGGTCCGCCTGCCTGAAGTGTACTGCAGTACCCACTAAAAACTGCTCCAGGGACCTGCATAGTGCTGTGATGGGGCTGGGTATGACATTTGAGGCTGGCAAAAAAAATGTTTTTAATTTTTTTGGGGGTGGGAGGGGGTTAGTGACCACTGGGGGAGTAAGGGGAGGTCATCTCCGATTCCCTCTGGTGGTCATCTGGTCAGTTCAAGCACCTTTTCAAGGCTTGGTCGTGAACAAAAAAGGACCAAGTAAAGTCGGCCAAATGCTCGTCAGAGCCGGCCTTCTTTTTTCCATTATCGGCCGAGGCCGGCCATCTCTTAACCATGCCCCTGTCCCGCCTTCAGTACCCTGCCGACACGCCCCCTTGAACTTTGGCCGGCCCTGCGACGGAAAGCAGTTGAAGCCGGCCAAAATTGGCTTTCGATTATACCGATTTGGCCGGCCTTAGGAGAAGGCCGGCCATCTCCTGATTTGTGTCGGAAGATGGCCACCCTTCTCCTTCGAAAATAAGCAGGTAAGTCACCCACGACCGGAGAGGATCCCATACACCCATGCATACTGGGGACCAGAGTGGCATTATATTTTTCCAGGCCCAATGGGCAGTGAACGCAGGAAGGAGTCTGGAGCAGCACCACTGAGGCTGCCAAGAAATGACGGGCAGGTCTGGATATGTAGCAGGAAACTGGTAAGGAAAATGAGGTGTGAGTGGTGTGGAACTGGTAAAGACAGAGTTAACCTTATGTCTTTAAAAGAAATGCAAGAAATTCTTTTAAGTGAGTTATTGACAAATGCTGGCTTAGCTGACCTAAGGGAAAGCCAGTAAGTACAAATAAAGATGCTTCCTGCAGACTTCTTTTCTTTTATTGGCAAAGAAAGGCCACTTGTTAAGAGAGGTTACAGAAGGTCTGAAACTGACCAGTATTTGTGATAGATATCTTCTTTTGGAAAAGTAAAGCATATGTGTTTAACTAAAGAGAACAGGTAATAAATGTTAGTCTATTATTAAAAGCAGTTGAGAATGCTATGTAATAGGCGGGGCTAGTGGTTGGGAGGCGGGGCTAGTACTGGACAGACTTCTACGGTCTATGCCCTGAAAATGGTAGATATAAATCAAGGTCAGGAATGCATATAAAGTAGCGCATATGAGTTTATCTTGTTGGGCAGACTGGATGGACCATGCAGGTCTTTTTCTGCCGTCATCTACTATGTTTTTCCATTGTACCATGCCCTTATACTTTATATTTGCTTAGATTAAGTTCATCCTTCTAAAAAAGATGTTTTGCTGATGCTCTGGAATTTCGTGTAGATGATTCAATTACCTCATTTGTGTTTTTTTTTTATTTTTTGTTACATTTGTACCCTGTGCTTTCCCACTCATGGCAGGCTCAATGCGGCTTACATGGGGAAACGGAGGGTTAAGTGACTTGCCCAGAGTCACAAGGAGCTGCCTGTGCTGGGAATTGAACTCAGTTCCCCAGGACCAAAGTCCACCACCCTAACCACTAGGCCACCCCTCCACTGTTGCTACTATTTGAGATTCTACATGGAATGTTGCTATTCCACTAGCAACATTCCATGTAGAAGTCGGCCCTTGCAGATCACCAATGTGGCCGCGCAGGCTTCTGCTTCTGTGAGTCTGACGTGCAGGACGTCAGACTCACAGAAACAGAAGCCTGCACAGCCTTCTACATGGAATGTTGCTAGTGGAATAGCAACATTCCATGTAGAATCTCCAATAGTAGGAACATTCCATGTAGAATCTCCAATAGTACCAATTTTATTTTTGTTACATTTGTACCCTGCGCTTTCCCACTCATGGCAGGCTCAATGCGGCTTACATGGGGCAATGGAGGGTTAAGTGACTTGCCCAGAGTCACAAGGAGCTGCCTGTGCCTGAAGTGGGAATCCAACTCAGTTCCTCAGTTCCCCAGGACCAAAGTCCACCACCCTAACCACTAGGCCACTCCTCCAGGGTATAAATGTAAGCATTTGGATTGTCATACTTCAGGGGAGACTCGGAAAGAGAGAGACTTCTCTCCTAGTCTTCCCTCCTTATTGCAATAAGATATATCATGCAGCTCTAATAAAAAGACAAGTTTTACTGATCCCATGTGGGACAATGAATTTTATTTTATCAAAGTGTATGTACTTTCGACAGTGGTAACAGCTGTGAAGGGGGAGGGGTAACTGAGGCTAGAGGGGAGATGTTTGCTTGGTGGTGGGGGGTGGGGTGGGGTTGAGTGAAGCAGAAAAGGGAGGTTCACTTTCAGTCTGTCCCAGTATTGCAATGATTATGTTCTTATGTTACTGGGACAGTAAAATTTTGCTGAGAGGGTTATGGGGTGATTAATGTGAAGGTGGGGCTCTGCAGGACGGAGATTAATTGAGGCCAATAAGAAGGGATTTCTTGGCGGGGAGGGGAGTGTACATGTAAAACTCCTGAAACAGTGCTAGAAAAGTTCTACTCGTTGGCCTTTAGTTTCACTTATTGGAATGGTAAATCTAGGGCTGTCCTAAGGGCTGTACAGGCACAACGGAAACACGGTCACAAAAATCAATCCCAGTCAATTGTCTCCCCTGCAGTGGCCGTGGCACAGTGGATGGAGTAGGGTGCAAAAAGGGTTCAGTTTCAGCTCAAGAAGCTCCTGGGTAAATCCTCCATGGGAGAAGCCACCCAAGTGTGGAGATCAAGCTACCTGACCCTCCGTCCACCATGCCAGATACATTTGTCACCAATTCTGGGTCATCGCTGTACTTCAGAGGAGCCCTCACAGATGTGTTTGTATTTTTCTGGAAGGTCTCTCTCAAATGCAGTCGTTCATGAAAATACAGAGACAATCATTTATGACCTCTAATATTGATGATCATCAGTTTTTAAGCCACTGACAGCCACTTGCTAAATTAAGCCCTGGGTATTCAATGCTGGGCTACGTCCAGGTCCTGGCATCAAATATCCGAGTCCATCTGGTCACCTGAAAATTAACCAGGCACTGGCCGATATTCAGATCGGGGCCCAGTTAGCTTGGTGGATAAAGCTAGGACAGACTGAATATTTCTGCTAATCTACTTAGTACCGGTTCTAGCCAAGCTCCAGCCATGGACTGCCGTGGTGGAAAGACCCAGCCTCTCCTGTCCGCTTCAACCAAGTTGAATATTACCCTCTGTCATTGCAGCTGCAATGGGTACAGTGGATGGTTTATTGGGAGACCTAAAGCATTCTTGGGGCTTTAGAAACTATCAGTTGCAGAAAAAAAATAAGCTCAGATAAAGATTCAATTAAGTGGAAATTTCCAAACATCAAAAAGGAACATGTGTTTAAGTTTGGAACCATTCCCATGTTTTCGGTAGTTAAAATAATATTGACTTCCCAGTTAATAAAGACACATCTCCCAAGAGTTGGAAGTCACTGACTGCACAGTCATCCCCTTCAGAAATGGAGGGAAGGAGCTGCCAATTATTTTCACAGAAAGAAACCCCCCAAATGTCAGCTAAATGAAGCTGTACTTCAAGCTTAACAACTTCACCATTGGAACTATGGACTGGAGCGGAGGGGTAGCTTAATGGATAATGTGGTGGTTTGAGAACCTGGGGAACTGGGTGTGATTCCCACTGCAACTCCTTGTGACTCTGGGCAAGTCACTTAACCCTCCATTGCCCCAGGAACACAACTTAGATTGTGAACCCACCAGGAACAGAGACAATTGTAAACCACTTTGGATGAACCACAGAAAGTCAGTAGATCGAATCCATGACCCTTCTCTCCAAATTGAAGACTTTTCCGGAACGCAGCTAGAGAATTCCATGCTGTTGGAGTGGGATGTGGGGCAGATGTTTCATTAGGTATAGAAGGCATGTGCCATACAGTGCACCTCGCACTTTGTTATTACATTGCTGTGATCCTCCCCACACCCCTCAGCATGATCACCATGGCGGCAGTGGAGTTGGCAGGAGGGGTATTGAACGGCTGAAGATTTTAGCCGAGGGGTACAAGAGAGGCAAATCCTAGGACAGGCAGTAAAGATAAAGGAATAGGACTGAAGGCCTCACAATTGTATTTGTACCCCTTATCCCTGATAACCCCTCCTTGAACCCCCTTTGATCCCTAACTCCTTTGTCCCTCCATTTTGATTTTTAGTGCTTCCCCTTCTAGCTTGAAGGAGAGGGACACTCTTCCTGCCTTCTCACTCACTGATGGTTCACGCTTGTTTTTTCCAGCAGTTTCCTACCCCTACACAAGGCCAGCTTTGGAGGTGGGGGGGGGGGGGGGGGGGGTAACCAGAACAATTGCCCGGGTCAGAGCCTGCTGCCAGATTTGGGAGCACCTCTTGAATTTCTGCCCTAGGCCCTGACCCTATGAGCTTTTCCGCTTTGGTAGCCGACACTCTTGGCCACTCCTAATTCTGGCCCTTCAAGTATATATTATGTAGAATAGCAATGAAAATAGGTTTTCTAGAACCACCACTAGGCTGTTTCAGTGTATTGTTTTGTTTTGAGTAATGCAGTTGAACCTCATGTACGTAGATGAGAAATGTGACTGGTGTATTTACTTGCTACTGGGGAAAACTGCTTCCTCTGTACCAGGGATTCCCAATCCTGTTTCTTGGGCACAGCAAGCCAGTCTGGTTTTTTCAAGATATTCACAATGAATATGCATGAGATAAATTCGCACTGTGCATATTCATTTCGGTTATCCTGAAAACCTAACTGACTGGGTGTGTCCCAAGGACTGGGTTAAGAATCCCCTGCTCTCTACTAGCTCTAGAGATGACTCGTCTTACAAAATCTTTCAGAACTAAGTCCAAGCCCAGCGAGCAGTCAACACACAAGGCTTCCGTACCTTGAATACATTGTACCCCGTGTTGCATCTGATCAGCACTTGTTCCTTAAAGGTATACTGGGACTGCAGAGGCTCGATCTTTCCATTCACTGGTGGCTGCAAGACTGGACACGAGTTTCCTGGAGCAGGAAAGTAAAATGGTAACGTTTGTAGGGAAGACGTCTGCAACAAATATAAGAAAGCATCGCAGCAAATGTGGATGTTTTGTGGACGATGTGGTCAAATCTCTCTCTTTCTCCCTCTCACTCCCTTCCTCTCTTTCTCTCCCTTCTTCTCTCTTTTTCTCCCTTCCTCCCTCTTTCTCTCTCTCTTTCACTCATTCTCTCGCTCTCCTTTTCTCACTTCCTCCCTCCCTCTATTTGTTAAAAATGTTACCTCTCCCCCAATATTCAGCCTGTGACAGTATTTGTTTATTTAAAATGCCGGTTGCTGCAGGTAGAAATATCCCTATAAGACGAGAAAAAAAGGAGGCGCAAACCTAACCGTAAACAAAATACTGTGGTGAATACAAATAGGATATCAAGAAGTCTTTATTATAAACAAGCTGAAAAGACGACCCAACATGGCCGCGTTTCAGCACAAAAGCCTGCCTCAGGGGTCTGGTAGATCTATATAAATCATGAACATAAAACAACCATCAAAAGAGATACACAGACTTACAATGAATGATTAAATAATTAAATAAATGAATGAATGGTAAAAATGAATAAATAATCAATTAAATAAACGATTAGCACATCAGCTTGTCCTATATAATAAAAGGCACCTCCAACATTCTGAAGCTGACTGCATGGCTGAGGCATTCCTGCTCTCTGTATCTATCTCCTGAATTGACATCACGTACTTCCGGGTTCGTCACAAGCAGAAGTGACCAACCACACGAGGTTTCTCGGCTTCAGAATGTTGGAGGTGAATTCTATTAAATAGGATTGGTCAGTTCCTTGAAGCACAGCCAGAGCTCAGCGTCCTGCACAGTAACGCTCAGACACCAGAGAGAGAGAGGGAGAGAGGGGGCCTGACACCAGAGAGAGGGGGGGGAGGAGGAGGTATCTTTGTCACACACACACACTCTCTCTCTCACACACACACTCTCTCTCTCTCGCAGTCAATGTCTTTCTCTCTCTCTCACTCTCACACACTGTATCACATTCACTCTCTATGTGTCACACAGTCACACACACTCTCTTGGTCTCATACACTCAGTCTCACAGAGAGTCTGTGTCTCACACACGCTGTATCTGTGTGAAACACACTCTCTCTCTCACACTGTGTCTCACATACGCACTTGCACACACTCTCATTCTCACACACACACTCTCTCTCACACACACACACTCGCACATTCACTCTCTCTCTCACACACAGTCACTCTCACATACACTCTCTCAAACATACACACTCCGAGGAAAACCTTGCTAGTGCCCGTTTCATTTGTGTCAGAAACGGGCCTTTTTTACTAGTTTACAATAAAGTCTTCTTGATATCCTTTTTGGATTCACCTCACTATTTTGTTTACTGCTTGCAGAAGTATCCCTATATCCAGTGGCAGAACCCGGGTAATGGCTGCTGCTTAATGTCCAGGTACTGCAATGAGTACCCGGTACTATCCAAGTAGCAGCGATATTCAGCCACAGTCCAGATACATTTAGGACTGCACTTTTCCTGGATAATTATTCAGCAGCAGATTGAATATTGGCACTATGTGGGTAACTGGACCTTCCTGTCAGGATCCAGGTAGCTCCACGGTGATCTGTAAAGATATTCAGCAGGTTCTACCTGGATAGTGCAACTGAATATCTTTCTCAGTGGCAATTCATCCAGACAGAAGATTCTGCTACGTGGATGAATACTTTTGAACATCAACCTTTTTATATACATATATCACCTTCCCGAGAGTCATTCATACATAATTTTACAAAATAAAAACAGAAAAACAGAGCAGCTCGCAATATAAATATGCTAAATCAACTGAAAAATAAAAACCTTAATGATAAAACAATCATTAAAAACTGCACAAACAACAAATCATTAAATTAACACCAGCTAAAACACTTAATAAACTCATAATAAGCACACAAAAAATACTGTAAATAATATACAAAAAAGTAAGCAGTCTCAGATTTCAGTTTATCCGGATGTTCCACTGCCTCCTTACACTTAACCTGCCCAAGATTGAACGTCATATGTTATACATTTATTGGGATTTATTAATCAGCTTTATGAAGAGATTCAATCTAAACAGACATTGCTTGAGTTCTTCAGTATTGCACGGGAATGTTTCTAAATAAAGTGAACAATGCATTCTGGGAGCAGTGATCCAGGGGTCACAGTTTTACCTGTTGCACTATACGTTAATTTCCAGCCACCATTTTCTCCAGAATCATCACTGTGGAAGAGGATCTGAACATTATGACTTCTTGTTTCGATCTGTCCTGGGGATTTCTCGCCGCAGAAGGGACCAAATTCTTTTCTCCCAGCTTTAATCTGAGAGAGGATAGAGAGAAATCCATCACACAGGGACAGTGAGATAGTATGAGCTCACCATCCTGCTTATTTTCGAACGAGAAGGCCGGCCATCTTACGACACAAATCGGGAGATGGCCGGCCATCTCCTAAACCCGGCCAAATCGGTATAATCGAAAGCCGATTTTGGCCGCCTTCAACTGCTTTCCATTGCGGGCCGGCCAAAGTTAAAGGGGGCGTTTCGGCAGGGTACGGAAGGCGCGATGGGAGCGTGGTTACGAGATGGCTGGCCTCGGCTGATAATGGAAAAAAGAAGGCTGGCTCTGACGAGCACTTGGCCGGCTTCAATTGGTCCATTTATTTTTAGGACCAAGCCTCAAAAAGTGCCCCAACTGACCAGATGACCACCGGAGGGAATCGGGGATCACCTCCCCTTACTCCTCCAGTGGTCACCAACCCCCTCCCACCCCAAAAAAGTTTTTTTTTTAACATTTTTGTGCCAGCTTCTATGCCAGCCTCAAATGTCATACCCAGCTCCATGACAGCAGTATGGCGGTCTCTGGAGCAGTTTTACTGGGTGCTGCAGTGGACTTCAGGCAGGCAGACCCAGGCCCATCCCCCCCTACCTGTTACACTTGTGGTGATAAATGTGAGCCCTCCAAAACCCACCCGAAACCCACTGTACCCACATGTAGGTGTCCCCCTTCACCCATAAGGGCTATTGTAGTGGTGTACAATTGTGGGGAGTGGGTTTGGGGTTTTTTGGGGGGCTCAGCACACAAGGTAAGGGAGCTGTGGATCTGGGAGCAATTTATGAAGTCCAGTGCAGTGCCCCCTAGGGTGTCCGGTTGGTGTCCTGGCATGTGAGGGGGACCAGTGCACTACAAATGCTGGCTCCTCCAATGACCAAATGCCTTGGATTTGGCCGGGTTTGAGATGTCCGCCATTAGTTTCCATTATCGGCGGGAAACCAATGGCAGCAATCTCTAACGCCGGCCATCTCTAACACCAGCCCAAATGTTGAGATTTGGCCGGCCCCGACCGTATTATCGAAACGAAAGATGGCCGGCCATCTTGTTTCGATAATACAGTCGGGTATGCTGCTTTACGGGGCCGGCCTTGGAGATGGCCGCCCATATAGATGGCCGGCCCCGTTCGATTATGCCCCTCCACGTCACCTGGCTGTCATCTCTCTTCCTTCCACCAAGCGAAAGGTGATGCTTATGTTACATATTGGGACTGTAGGAGGCTGCTAGAATCTGATACCGTCCTATATATTGAATGAAGTCCTCCACTGAGTTCACTATCTAGTACTCAATGATATCACACTGAGGACTCATTCTTCACTATAATAACTCTTAGACACAGAATATTCATTGATTATTTGGAGAAGGATTTTTTTTTACTGTCTGTCCTGCTCTTCAGGTTCTCATGTTGCTGAGTGGTCATATGTGTTTCAACAAAGGAGTATCCATCCGTATTTGAGGCTTTTCCTCCATTAAATTACCACAGTAGTAAATACATAGAGTATAATGATTTAGAATTGGTCATATAGCAAACCACAAGCGATGATAATTTAAGTCCAGAAAATCAGGCTAAAATGAAAAAAAAGGTCCCAGAACAATTCTTTGCCTCTTCTTTCGTAAGATGTGCATCCATTAGCACAAGATTGGATCATTAGCATGCCTTAAAATATTTAATGTGGACAGAATCGACTAAACATTTGTTAACTAATGAATTAATGCACGTAAAGATGATTTGTGTCCATTAGGTTCTAACATGTAAGAAAATGTTATTATTAACACCCAAGTAGGAAATAAACTGGAAAAAAAAGTCCAAAAACTGGGAAGAAAAGGCCAAAATTCCAAAAACAAACTGATTTTCCCCCCTATTTATTTATTAGGATTTATTTATTCTCGTTTTGAAGGAATTCACTCAAGGCGGTGTACAGTAAGAATAGATCAAACATGAGCAATAGGCAATTACAGCAGTAAAAATTTTCAAGTAACAATACAAAGTATGGCATAGTTACTACTTACAATGTCAACACAATACGTAATAGAACATTATAATTGGTAGTGAAGGGTAAGGCAAAGTTGTAACATATAGATGAGCAAGAAAGTAGGAAGAGTTAGAAAGTAGGGTAACTGATTTGAAGAAAGTTGCACATGAGGTCAGAGAGATGGTTAAATATTATCTCAGATACAGTAGGAGTGGATAAACATGTCCTGCTGCAGTATTTTCAGTGTGAGTCACTCCTTGTGTGTGTGTGATTGAGACTAACAAGTTAGTTACTTCTTCCATTAAAGGCCTGGTTGAAGAGCCTTCACCCCCTTCTTAATAACAAGAATGACATTTGGGGAAACACATCATTTTTGGTCCATTTCTATAAGTATAATCAGGAAGATATTTAAAATGGTTTTGTTTTTCCATTTAAATAAATCTTTAATTTACTGTAGGAAAGACTGGTAAAAATGTGGCTACTGACTTAAGGGTGTTAGTCCACTTTAAATGTTAATAAATAAGAATAAAAAATTGAAAATAAGGTGATAATAGAGTGGCGTAGCAAGGCCGGGGCAGTCCGCCCCGGGTGCACGTTGCTGGAGGGTGCAGAGAGCGTACATTTTGACACACATTTTTGGCGCCATATATAGAATTGGGGGGGGGGGGGGATTTAAAAAAAACGGGTCCTTTTACCAAGGTGCACTGAAAAATGGCCTGCGGTAGTGTAGACCCGTGTTTTGGATTTGCGCAGAATCATTTTTTAGTGCACTTGTAAAAAAAGAAAAAAGCCTTTTCAAAACTTTTGGGTGAAAATGGATGTGCGGCAAAATGAAAATTGCCAGGCGTCTGTTTTGGGTCTGAGACCTTACCGCAAGCCATTGACGTAGCGGTAAAGTCTCACACGGTAACTGGGCAGTCATGGTCTACACGTGTCAAATGCCACTTGACTCGCCTAGCTGCTGCGCATCAGGAAATAAAAATAATTTTCGGACACGCGTAGCAAACGCCAAAATTGAAATTACCGCAAGGGCCACGCGGTAACCGGGTGGTAACTCCAATTTGGCACGCATTGGGCATGTGTAGGCGCCTACGCAGCTTAGTAAGAGGCCCCAAAATATCTACTGAAGCCCTTATTCATCTGCCAAAGTATATAATCCAGAGATACCAAGTCTCATTCATCAGGAGTGTGTAACACTCATTTAAAGGCTCTCTTACTCTCTGAGACCTTCTCTCATTCATTTGGAGTGTGTCACACTCATCCGAAAGCTCTCTCACTCTCATACTTTCTGAGTCTCTATTCTTACTCAGCAGGAGTGTGTCACAAATCGAGGGCTCTCTCACTCCTACTCACACTCTCTGAGTCCTTCTCTCATTCATTCGTGTCACACTCATCTGAAAGCTCTCTCATTCTCATACTTTCTGAGTGTCTATTCTTACTCAGGAGGAGTGTGTCACACTCAATCGAGGGCTCTCTCACTCCCACTCTCTGAGCCCTTCTCTCATTCATTTGGAGAGAGTCACAATTGTTTGAAAGCTCACTCTCTGATCCTATTCCCTCACTCATTAGGAGTGTGTCACACTTATTTTAACGCTCTCACTCTCACACTTGAAGACCCTTCTCTCACGCATTAGAAGTGTGTCACACTCATTGAAGGCTCTCTCACTCCCACTCCCTCTCTCTGAGCCTCCTCCCTCACTCATTAGAAGTGTGTCACACTTATTTTAACGCTCTCTCTCTCTCTCTCTCTCTCACTCTCACACTTGAAGACCCTTCTCTCACTCATTAGAAGTGTGTCACACTCATTGAAGGCTCTCTCACTTCCACTCCCTCTCTCTGAGCCTCCTCCCTCACTCATTAGAAGTGTGTCACACTTATTTTAACGCTCTCTCTCTCTCTCACTCTCACACTTGAAGACCCTTCTCTCACGCATTAGAAGTGTGTCACACTCATTGAAGGCTCTCTCACTCCCACTCCCTCTCTCTGAGCCTCCTCCCTCACTCATTAGAAGTGTGTCACACTTATTTTAACGCTCTCTCTCTCTCTCACTCTCACACTTGAAGACCCTTCTCTCACTCATTAGAAGTGTGTCGCACTCATTGAAGGCTCTCACTCGCACTCCCACTCTCTGAGCCTCCTCCCTCACTCATTAGGAGTGTGTCACACTTATTTTAACGCTCTCACTCTCACACTTGAACACCCTTCTCTCACTCATTAGAAGTGTGTCACACTCATTGAAGGCTCTCTCACTCCCACTCCCTCTCTCTGAGCCTCCTCCCTCACGCATTAGAAGTGTGTCACACTCATTGAAGGCTCTCTCACTCCCACTCCCTCTCTCTGATCCTATTCCCTCACTCATTAGAAGTGTGTCACACGCACTCAAAGGTTCTCTCTCTCTCTCCGAGTGCCTTCTGAGGAATTGGCCACCACCACCCTTCCTGCCACTGCAAATTATATCCTTCTTAAACATTAAGCACGTTGTGTCAGCAGAATCTAGCAGTGCGACTTTTTCTGCAGCGCAGAAATAAAATTTACCTTTACGTAATCATAGGGACAGGAAACCTCTGGATGGTCCTCAACGTCAAACCTGTCTTCAAAGTGAAGGGTGACAAAGAAGCCCTCTTCCAGCTCTATCCTGTACAAGCAGTCGGAGCTCTTTGGATATGGATTAGGGAAGTCGGCGCTGGTAATGACCCCCGTGCGCTGGGTGAAGAGGTGATCACTACACTCCACTGCAAGGCATGCAGAAACAAGACCAGAAGACACATGAACGGAATTCTCTAATAGGGTGCTTACATGTATGCGCCACTTATGTGTGTAATTGTACAGAAAACTGTCACTTATGTGCAAAAGTGACAGTAGATCAACTGAGTGGTATTCTGTAAGGGCTTGTGTAAGTGTTATATCTTGTAAATGCAAAGGGTATTCACATGGGTGGAGCTTGAGAGGGGAATGGGTGGAGTATGGGAGAATCATGGACAGATCATGGGAGGGGCATGGATGGAGCATGGGAGGGGCATGGGTGGAGCATCAGACATAGGTGGAGCATGGGAAAGTGATGAATGGAGTATGGGGAAATTATGGGTGGAGCATGGGAAAGTCATAGATGGAGCATAGGAGGGTCATGAGTGGAGCATGGGAGGGGCATGGGCAGGGCTACCATTTACATGCACAACTTACAGACTACTTTAAGTTACGAGTGCTCTTGCCCCATTTAGGTGCCCAAAGATACATCAGGTCTATGGCTGGTGGAACTTTAGGAGCCTAAATGGTAGACGTGCCACAGAATCTGGCCACTCAGATTTCCTTATAGAATAGGATCTCACCGCTCAGCCTCAGGCTGCCTAAATGGAGGTGTCCACTTACTTGCCCTCAAAGTGGAAGATATAAAACAGACAACTGAAATGGAGAAGGCTTTAAGCATTCATTTAGGAAGCCTGAGGGATATATTCTCAAAATGTCACCGTAATGATGCGCGCTAAGCCCAAATGCAATAAAGGCAGTTCTGCACGCAACTGCAATGATATAATACTAGGGTAAGTCTGCCTAACTTTAGATGCGAGCTCTTACGCTAACTCATTGGCTGGCGTAAATGTACGTGACTAACGATAGGCAGTTAGGTGGCTAAAGGATAGAATTCTGTAACCCATGAATATAACTGCTCGACACGCTCCTGGCCCGCCCATGTCCTTCCCCGGTCCATGACCCCTTGTACACCCTGGAATTTGAGCGTATAGAATAATGAGTAAAGGCACTTATGCACATAACTGCTGAGTGGTGCCAATTATAGCCTATTTTATCGTCAATGACATCGATTATCAGCTCATTATTAATGAAGTTACACTCACAACTGCCTTTATTCTATAAGCCAGTCTCAAATTTCAGAGCCGAACTCTCTAGAATGAGGGGGGGGGGGGGGGGGGGGAGGTCTGAATATATGAGAGGGGAGATGGAGTCATATGCGTGTTTGTAGGATTTATCTTGTCGTAGGAGGTAGGGGAGGTGTAGTAAGTAAAAACTAGTCGGAGCAAGGCTGCCAAAATATTCATTTTATCAGGCGATTGGAAGAGATGACTTTAATATCAACACTGATAACCTATTACCTGGCGTTAACAATGTTACTCGGTACTAGGACGGGAGCAGACTGCTGGAACTGGAAATACCTTTACACGTCCTGTTGTCAGAGTGGAGCAGGTAGCCAAATCTGCAGGAGCAGTAGAATCCCCCTATGTAGTTGTGGCAGTAGTGGTCACAGGTCAGCTCCTCGTCACTCCTCTCCGTGCACTCATCGATATCTGTCAAAGAGTAAAGAAACCACGGTGACGAACCCACCAGCCTGAATCGCACTGGATGAGGGGTACAGACACATCAGATCCAAAGGCTGATGGAAAAGTACTGGCTTAATAATATTGGTATCTCCAAGCCAGGAGGAAGGAAATGATGGTTTTTAAACCAAAAATCCTTTCACTTGGTGGTACGTTTCTAGTTAAATTTCCCTGTAAGTGTATGATTACTTGGCATGGAGTTAATTATCTCTTTATGTGCTCTAAAAGACTACAAGAATTTGTGGCTGCTAGAGAGAATTCTCCCATACTCCACCCATTCCCCTCCCATGCTCCACTCATGACCCTCCTATGCTCCATCTATGACTTTCCCATGCTCCACCCATAATTTCCCCATACTCCATTCATCACTTTCCCATGCTCCACCTATGTCTGATGCTCCACCCATGCCTCTCCCATGCTCCACCCATGCTCCTCCCATGATCTGTCCATGATTCTCCCATACTCCACCCATTCCCCTCTCAAGCTCCACCCATGTGAATACCCTTTGCATTTACAAGATATAACACTTACACAAGCCCTTACAGAATACCACTCAGTTGATCTACTGTCACTTTTGCACATAAGTGACAGTTTTCTGTACAATTACACACATAAGTGGCGCATACATGTAAGCACCCTATTAGAGATACCCCAGGAATGGAATCTCCTGGTTAAATGTGCTGACTAGGCCGCTTGATTCCAAATTCCTACTGGTCAATGATTTAAGTCGATTAAGTTTATTGCTGTGTATTTTATACATGGATATATTTCCTTTCTTGGATTCTCCCCATTGTGGACAAATTATTTTGGTGATGTTTCCTTATTTTTATATATAGTATAATTGGATTGTATAGAATATTGTGAATTCCATGCATTTTGATGTAATATCATCTTTATGTAATAAAATGAAAATTATTAAATTAAAAAATAATATTGGGATCTCTGATTACATCTTCCCTCCAGAACACACAAGAAGCTCTTCCCATCTCCTAATTCCTGTCCAAAAAAAAAAAAGCCATAGGGAGTTGGGAAAGGAGAAAGTGGGCCATTCATCCTGGTGGTCTTGGTACCACATCGAAGACCTGCTCCCACTCTATACATGATATTTACTATTGCGTTGTCCATACTGAGGTGGATGTGAAGCATCTGTTCATGCTTTCCAAAAATACTAGGACTAGGGCGCATGCAATGAAACTACAGTGTAGTAAATTTAAAACAAATCGGAGAAAATGTTTCTTCACCCAACACGTAATTAAACTCTGGAATTCATTGCCGGAGAACGTAGTGAAGGTGGTTAGCTTGGCAGAGTTTAAAAAGGGGTTGGATGGTTTCCTAAAGGACAAGTCCATAGACCGCTACTAAATGGACTTGGGAAAAATCCACAATTTCGGGAATAACATGTATAGAATGTTTGTACGTTTGGAGTAGCTTGCCAGGTGCCCTTGACCTGGATTGGCCACTGTTGGGGACAGGATGCTGGGCTCGATGGACCTTTGGTCTTTTCCCAGTATGGCATTACTTATGTAGTTATGAGGTGTATCGGAGCACTGAAGCTGCAAAAATTTGTGAATTTTAGTCCGAGAGTCCGAGATATAGCTGATCGAAGCCCTTCACAATAGAACTGCATTTTGATACAGTCAACCAATATGTGTTGTATTACAGTTCCTGGACCCGGTATTCAATCAATGGTGGGCAGCGCAGTTGCTGTCTGCCAGCAGCGTTAAACTCAGATATTCAATGCTGGGCTATATCCGGTGACTGGCATTAAATATCTGTGTTTATTTTGGCCACTAAAAAGTTAATTGGCTATGCAACACTTCAACTGATGGAGACCACTGGTAAGTGTCTTGATTCTCAGGGCAATCTCTTGAAATGGGTAGTTTTGCACATACCATGACAGTAATGAACCTCACTCCTAAGCCAGGGCATGTGATGTACAATCTCTCCCTCAGATTTACTGCTAATACTCGCTGTAGTACATGCATCATGCCAAAGAGTTCTCTCTGGAGCTGGGCCGTGGGTAGTGGAAAGAGACCGAGCAACTGGAGAGATACGTTTCCTTTCATGTATTAATATAAGTTGATTTAAGAGCCACTTGAAAGCACTTGCTTCACACAAGAGAACTAAAGAAAAACAGGAGGTTTTTGTGCCAGTGGTGAATGAATGGGCCTCCCTAAGGTTGATTAAGTAATCGACAAAGGAGTACATCGTCATTTGTTTGAGGCTTTTCCTCCTATAACAGTAGCATCACCAGAAAACACATTTATAAGCAGATATCAATCTGATTTGATTAGTCGTTATTAAAATAGGTGTAGCCCAAAACATCTAGGTTTTAGCCCTGGGCATTTTTGCTTTGTTCCATTATGGCAGAAAAACCCAAATCCTGGTCTCGACACACCCCTGCCAAATTCCCTTGTGATTTGAATGCACTTCACACGAACTGCATAGAAAAATGACTTAAAATGGATTTCAAAAATATCAATTTGATCCATAGGAGCCAACTTTTCAAAATGATTGGGGGTGCTGAATTATTTTTTTTTTTGCAGGTGGTGCATTCCCCCTCCCCCTCCCCCTCACCCCCTCCCTCTCTCCTGTCCCCCTCCCACGTCCCCCATCCACCCTCCCTTGTTCCCCCCTCCATCTCCCTCCGAGTTCCAGGCCCCCCTCCTTCCCTCCCTTCGAGTTCCAGGCCCCCCTCCCTCCCCACTCTCTCTCCTTTCCCTCCCCCCTCCCTCTGGGTTTCAGGGCCCCCCTCCTTCCGAGTTCCAGGGGCCCCCCTCCCTCCCAGTTCCAGTGTCCCCCCTCCCTCCCTTCAAGTTCCAGGCCCCCTCTCTTCCGAATTTTAAAAGTCAACTATCTTACCTCATCGGGGTTAGGGCGGCAGCAGCGGTAAAAAGCATGCAGGCTCGGATCGGTGCTTAGTTGTTTTCCCTTCTCTCAGCTCTGGTCCCGCCCTCATTTCCTGTTTCCGCAAGGGCGGGACCAGAGCTGAGACAGAGAGAAGGGAAAACAACTAAGCACCGAGCCGAGCCTGCATGCTTTTTACCACTGCTGCCGCCCTAACCCCGATGAGGTAAAATGACTTTTAAAATTTGGAGGGAGGGGGCCTGGAACTCGATGGGAGGAGGGAGGGAGGGAATGAACTTCCGGTGGGTGAAATATTGGGGGTGCTCGAGCACCCACGGAGTCGGCGCCTATGATTTGATCATTTTTGAAAAAAAAAAAAAAAAGTCTAAATGCTGTTTTGTGCTGCTTTTTGGATGTTTTTCTGTTTTCAAAATAAGCCCAATGGTCTCAGCTCATTAAAGGCTGCAAATGGATATATGCTGCAACTCAGCCAATCGCAATCCAGGGCACACCTAGTACCACTGGGTTCAGGATATCCACAATGAATATGTATGAGACAGATTTGCATACACTGCCTCAATTGCATACAAATCTAACTCATGAATATTCATTGTGGATATCCTGAAAACTCGATGGGACTAGATGTACCCCGAAGACTGAATTGGGAACTAAATACAGTAACACAGAAAATGATGGCAGAGAAAGACCAGTATGGCCCATTCAGTCTGCCCAGAAAGGTGGCCAGGATTGTATCTGCCTCTCTGTGCAAGTCCTCCCCGCCTTTTGCTCTTAGGGTTGCCATTGCTGATCTAGGGTTCCCCCTTTATATTTTGTTTAAAGTGTAAAATTCATTTATGCTTTTCTTTAAGTGGAAATACTATATACTTTATTCCATCTTCATCCCATATAGGCAGGGCTTTTTTTTGAGAGGGTACTGAGTACCGGCACCTTTTCCATTGTCTGCTAAAATTGACCCATGGTCCCCAAGTTTTAATGAAAGAGCTCAGGCTCTACACATCAATTCTGCCTGGTCATAGATTCTGTGACTGGTTGCATAGGGCCTGGCTATACTGGGGTGGGTCCCTCAGTGATCACCCCACCCCTGAAGGGTGGCCTCGCATTTGAGTACCGGCACATTTTCCATTGTCTGTTAAAATCGACCCATGGTCCCCAAGTTTTAATGAAAGAGCTCAGACTCTACACAACAATTCTGCCTTGTCATAGATTCTGTGACTGGTTGCAGGGGGCCTCAGTGATCACCCCACCCCTGAAGGGTGGCCTCGTATTTGAGTACCGGCACATTTTCCATTGTCTGCTAAAATCGACCCATGGACCCCAAGTTTTAATGAAAGAGTTCAGGCTCTACACACCAATTCTGCCTTGTCATAGATTCTGTGACTGGTTGCAGGGGGCCTGGCTATTGTGGGGTGGGACCCTCAGTGATCACCCCACCCCTGAAGGGTGGCCTAGCATTTGAGTACCGGCACCTTTTCCATTGTCTGCTAAAATTGACCCATGGTCCCCAAGTTTTAATGAAAAAGCTCAGGCTCTACACACCAATTCTGCCTTGTCATAGACTCTGTGACTGGTTGCAGGGGGCCTGGCTATTGTGGGGTGGGACCCTCAGTGATCACCCCACCCCTGAAGGGTGGCCTCGCATTTGAGTACTGGCACCTTTTCCATTGTCTGCTAAAATTGACCCATGGTCCCCAAGTTTTAATGAAAATGCTCAGGCTCTACACACCAATTCTGCCTTGTCATAGACTCTGTGACTGGTTGCAGGGGGCCTGGCTATTGTGGGGTGGGACCCTCAGTGATCACCCCACCCCTGAAGGGTGGCCTCGCATTTGAGTACTGGCACCTTTTCCATTGTCTGCTAAAATTGACCCATGGTCCCCAAGTTTTAATGAAAATGCTCAGGCTCTACACACCAATTCTGCCTTGTCATAGATTCTGTGACTGGTTGCAGGGGGCCTGGCTATTGTGGGGTGGGTCCTTCAGTGATCACCTCACCCCTGAAGGGTGGCCTGGCATTTGAGTACCGGCACCTTTTTTGCTAGAAAAAAATGCACTGCATATACGGAACCTCTGTCTTTACCCACAGCTTTTTGAATTCCATTTCAACCCCACCACTTCCCATGGAAGAGCATCCCAGGCACCCACCGCCCTCTCCCTAAAAAAAGGTATTTCCTGATGCTGCTTTTCAGTTTCCCTTCTTGCAGTTTCATTTCATATCCTCTAGTTCTACAGCCTCCTTGTTTTGGAAAAAGGTTTGTTTACTCATTAATATCTTTGAAGCACTTAAATGTCTGTATCGTGTCTCCCCTGTGTCTCCCCTCCTCTAGGGTATACAAATTCAAAATCTTCCTCTCTTCTCATGAATCTTCTGGCGTAGACCCCATACCATTTTATTGGCTTTCCTTTCTGTAGTCTCTGCGGGGAATGCCAGTGGTAGGCAAGCCAGAGGATGCTTAGGGGAACCTCTAGCAATTGAAACACAGCTGATCAAATTAATTCATTGATAAGAAAATACTTACCCACCGCTGCGTAATGGGCGTCAAAGCCAGTGAAGCGTTCCTCATTTGAAAAATCAGATCGAAATGTGAGACTCAGAGAATTACCGGGAGACAAGATGGCCTGATGGCCTGGAGCCTGCTCAGTGTCTGTGCTTTCTCGGCCACAGAATGTGGCTAAAATTTGACCTTCGGCTTCAACCTACAAGTCAGACCAAAAGGAGTTAATACTTCAGTGCACAAAGCTTTAAGCGGACCTCATAAATCAACTCTTTCTGCCTGACAGCTGACATTACACATTCATTCAGAGAGGATAACAGCGCAAAGAGGAAAGGAGAACCTGCCTCGCACAAACAGAAAGTGAGTAAGTTGCGGAAAAACACGTTCTTTACACAGTTTCACAGTATGAGGGAGAATTTCAATAGAGAGAAAGGAGTAAAATCATACTTATTATATCTGAACGCACAAATTTATTAAAAATACAATTTTTTCAAAACTTTCTTTCTATATGCATGTGGACACTGAGTAAATTCTAGCAGACTTGGCAGAGAAATATCTTCTCACCCAGAGGAAAGTCAGGGGCTACTTTTCAATCCAAAATGTCCAGTCTTGAAACACAAATTTTCTTTAAAACACACGCTCAATCTCTGACTGGCTTTGTGAACAACACATATACATTTTTTTCACTGATGCTCTCTCACACAGGACAAGTATATTGATGCTGCAGGTGAAACTTCAGCCATTCCTCCCAATGGGCAGTTCAATGCTCTAGCCTATTGTTCAGCATCTCCCCTTTCCCTCTAAGTCCAGCATCTTTCTCCTTTATCTCCTCTCCAGGTTGCCAGCATCTCCCCTTCCCCTCTATCCCTTCCCTAGGTTGCCAGCATCTCCTTTATGTGAAACTAAGGAGCGTCAGCGTGCACAGGACAGGAGGAGCAAGAAGAGCAGGGCAGGAATGCGGCTGCGCCAGAGATGGCGCTGAAGGAAGGCTTCGGCTGGCAGGGGTTGGGTATCCCCTCCAGCAAAGGTATTTGCGAGGCGAGGGGGGTGTGAGAAGGAGCGAGGTGGTGGCGGCGGGGTGGAGGTGAGACAAAGCAAAGCGAGGCATGGCGGTGGGGGGGGGGGGGTGGTGGCGGGGCGGCACTCAAAATGTACCCCCAACCTCGGACTCTGGTCCCCTCCCACCGTAAGGTCTGGTTATGCCCCTGCTGTTAAATAGTGCACATCAAGGTAGTTTTTTTAAGAAGGTTTATTTGTCATTTGCATTTTTAAATACTAGCATTTAGATACCTACATTGCTTACAAAGGCAAAACCTGATTTTAGAAAGCTGGTACCTACATGTGCAAATCTACCGTACACAGAGATTTCAAGGGGGTGTGGCTAGGACATGATGTGGACGGGCAGAACTAAAATCTACACATGTGTTCCCTATTGACAAAGGGAATATAATTCAGGTTGGAAAAGAGACAGCTGAGGGGAGATATGATTGAGGTGTACAAAATCCTGAGTGTTGCAGAACAGGTAACAGTGAATCGATTTTTTACTCTTTGAAAAAATACAAAGACCAGGGGATACTCAATGAAATTACATGGAAATACTTTTAAAGTAAATAGGAGGGAATATTTTTTTTACTCAATGAATAGTTAAGCTCTGGGACTTGTTGCCAGAGGGTGTGGTAACAGCGGTTGGCATATCTGGGTTTAAAAAAGGTTTGGACAAGTTCCTGGAGGAAACGTCCATATTCTGCTATTGAGACAGACATGGGGGAAAGCCACTGCTTGCCCTGGGATTGGTACCATGGAATCTTGGTACTCTTTGGGATTTTGCATGGAATATTGCTACTATTTGGGTTTCTGCCAGGTACTTGTGACCTGGATTGGCCACTGTTGGAAACAGGCTACTGGGCTAGATGGACCATGGCAGTTCTTATGCTCTTATAATTCACACTAGCCGTTGAGCCCGTAAAAACGGGCTAGTATAGGACAGGGGGGGTTGAAAGGCCCCTTCTCCTGGCCGCTGCAAGGCCCCCCCCCGCCGCCGAGCTCGCCGCTGCCCCTCCGAGGTCACCGCTACGGCCCCCCTGGAGTCGCCGCCACCCCTCCACCCGGGCCGGGCCCTCGCTTCGTTATTGAAACAGCGCGGGAGCGCAGCACACAGCTCAGATGAGCTGCCGTCCTTCTTCTCTGCCTGTGTCCCGCCCTCGTGGGAGAGGGCGGGACACAGGCAGGGAAGGAAGGCCGACGGCAGCTCAGCTGAGCTGTGTGCTGTGTTGACGCTGTTTCTATAGCGGAGCGAGAGCCCAGCCCGGGTGGAGGGTGGGTGGCGGCGACGACTCCGGGTGGGGGGAGTGGTGGTGGCGACCTGGGGGGGGAAGCGGTAGCGACGGCGGTTTCGTCCCTCCCCTTGCGCAGTAGAGACCCTCTCTGTCCCACCCCCGTCATCACATATTGACGCGGGGGCGGGACAGAGAGGGTCTTTACTGCGCATTTGCGAGTGAGTTCGGTCACTCACCGTTTATATGTTTGATGTCCGTAGAAGTTTTCCAGAAGTTCTCATTTTGGCCAGCCCTCTACAGGAGGGATTAAGGGAAGTATCCTCTTTAGTTCCCCACTGTTTGAAATTAAAGTGAAATGACGGCTGCAGCCTCTGTGTCTAATTGGCAGCAGGTCACACAAGTAGGTTTGCAAAATGGTTGACATCTACGAGTAAATGCTGCATTTCTTCTGCTCATGTTTTCCATGTTTATACTCATCAAATGGCTGCTTCCATTGCACGTAGCCGGCACATCCATGTACATTCTTGCAGGTGTTTTAGAAAAGGTTCTTCATCCGCAGAACCTCTTCTAAAATACCACCAGAACTAAGCACATCCTGATCTTGATATGTTGATTCTGATCTCTTTGTTGTTTGCTACATTTGTACCCTGCGCTTTCCCACTCATGGCAGGCTCAATGTGGCTTACATGGGGCAATGGAGGGTTAAGTGACTAGCCCAGAGTCACAAGGAGCTGCCTGTGCCTGAAGTGGGAATTGAACTCAGTTCCCCAGGACCAAAGTCCACCACCCTAACCACTAGGCCACTCCTCCACTGTTGCTACTATTTGAGATTCTACATGGAATGTTGCTATTCCACTAGCAACATTCCATGTAGAAGTCGGCCCTTGCAGATCACCAATGTGGCCGCGCAGGCTTCTGCTTCTGTGAGTCTGACGTGCAGGACGTCAGACTCACAGAAACAGAAGCCTTCCGCAGCCTTCTACATGGAATGTTGCTAGTGGAATAGCAACATTCCATGTAGAATCTCAAAGAGTAGCAACATTCCATGTAGAATCTCCAACAGTAGCAACATTCCATGTAGAATCTCCAATAGTATCTATTTTATTTTTGTTACATTTGTTCCCTGCGCTTTCCCACTCGTGGCAGGCTCAATGCGGCTTACATGGGGCAATGGAGGGTTAAGTGACTTGCCCAGAGTCACAAGGAGCTGCCTGTGCCAGGAATTGAACTCAGTTCCCCAAGACCAAAGTCCACCACCCTAACCACTAGGCCACTCCTCCACTCCAAATGTTCTTATATCTTCCAATGGTAGAAGGTTTGTGAGGAAGAGGCAGATTATCACTATATTGTTTATTGTTTACTAATTTAGTTAGAAATGCTTTATAATCAGTGTTCAGAATGAAGTTTCGGTACCCAGTTCAGAAGCAGGAAACAGAACCTGACAACACATACAGACTACTGCAAGGTCTACCTAATCTAACCGTTGCCTTGATCTCAGGCACTATCATCAAAGGATCCTCTGGGCTCATCCCTTAGTTTCCTCAGTTCTGTTGCTTTATTTCTTCCACAGCAAGAGGCAGAGACAACAAAGAAGCCAGTGGCACCTTGTGGACTAACTGATTTATGGAGGTATTAACGTTTGAGGACAGAAGTCCACTCTGCCAATCTAATCTATTCCTATTTGACTGATAAATCTGACAGAAAAAAAAAATCATACATGAGTTTTCTGTCATTTTCAAAATTCCCCTAACTTACTCCAGAACAGCACTGCTAGACATTGGAAGAGGCCAGAACTCACTGTTACATCTACAGCCTTCGGCAGGAACAGAAACAAGACAGACCCATATAATATTCAACCCTTCCTCCTGATGACAGTGAAGGAAAAGTGTAGGAAGGGAAGGAGACTTTAAAGAAATGTGGCCTGAAGCTACCCTGGACCAGAAAACTGCTTTCTAATCCCCAAGAAAGAAAGGAGACCCCGGGAGTACTAAAAGAGAGAATCGTCCTGAAACGATCTGAAAATGAGTCGGTTTTCTTTAATGCTGAGGTTCTGTGATATCCCAGCTCCTGCTAGGGCTGATCTGCTATTCACAAATGACTGTGTAATCTATGTTCAGGGCTGTGTGTTTACTTGGAATCCAAAGAACAAGTCGCTGACCTCCCGGACGGTCTCCTTCTCAACCCTGTCTCTCTTTCGGGAAAGATAACAGATAATAACTCCACTAGCTGCATCCCCACCCAGCTCTGCATGTGGAAAATGCAGGGCTCCGAAGTAGGGATAGAAAGGGACCTGGACCAGAATGGCGAATTCAGAACCTTCCGGCATTTCTTCTACTCTTGAGAGCTTGCAGCTCTGAACAGTCCCAGTGTTAAGCATTGATATGGCTACTGACAAGGGCCAGAACTCATAAGAAATTCATATGGTCATGTTCAAATGACATCAGCAGGGGAATGCAGATTATGTACGATGCGTGGCATTTTTATTAAATAGTCTGACTTACCAAAGTAAAATGGAATTATTAGAATTATAACGAAACATGTGACCAAAGACCTCTGTGTGTGCCTCTAGGCAGGTTGGTGTCATCTTGCAAGAGATACCTTCTTGTTCAACCATAGAGGTATACAGTCAGGAGCCTTTTCAAAGGCCTGTGTGTTAGAAACGATATGAGGAGAATTATTGGTGTGAGGGAGCCAGTTTGCGCCATTTTTAAAGTCTGGTGCCGGCTTTAAATAAGTCTACTTGACTGATTTCCGCCGCGCGTCTTATCTTCCGCATGGACCGATATACTCACATCACCCCTCTCCTCAAGTCACTTCACTGGCTCCCGATCAGATACCGTATACAGTTCAAGCTTCTCCTACTAACCTACAAATGCACTCAATCTGCAGCCCCTCATTACCTCTCTACCCTCATCTCCCCGTACGTTCCTACCCGCAACCTCTGCTCACAGGACAAATCCCTCCTATCAGTACCCTTCTCCACCACCGCCAACTCCAGACTCCGCCCCTTCTGCCTCGCCTCACCCTATGCTTGGAATAAACTTCCCGAACCCATACGCCATGCGCCCTCCCTGCCCATCTTCAAATCCTTACTCAAAGCCCACCTCTTCACTGTAGCTTTCGGCACATAACTACTTACCTCTATTCAGGAAACCTACACTGCCCCATTTGATTGACTGCATACTTGCCCTTTAGATTGTAAGCTCTTTTGAGCAGGGACTGTCCTTCCTTGTTTAAAATTGTACAGCGCTGCGTAACCCTGGTAGCGCTTTAGAAATGTTAAGTAGTAGTAGTAGTCGTATTTTTGCACTTAGTCCCCTGAGGAAGCGGCGAAAGAATGAAGAGCTAAGTGTTTTAATATTTAATTTTGGATATCTAAATAGAATACGATAAAGATACATTCCAAGAAGATTGTAAGAATATTGGGTGCACGATATATAGTAGAAACTTTAAAAAAAATCACACCAAAAATTGTTAGAAATGATAGTCTGGAAAACAAGCGGGGCACATGCCAGAGCAAATGTGAGTGAATTCTGCAGTGAAAGTCAGTGTGGAAGGTATGCTGGAGTCACACTGCACTAGGCAGCTTGAATATTGCTAAAGGACACTGTACTATGAGAGTCAGCACTTCTATCCATAAATGCAGCTCTAACTGTAGTTTTTATCACTGATAACAATGCTCAAAACCAGTAGAGTGCTATGGGAGAGACACTTGGGTGGAGGTTAAAGGCAAGGCCTCATATTCAGATCGCAGTTAATTCAAAATCATTAAACTGCTCACATTTTAATCATAGACTCATGCCTACCTTCCTACCCTTAATGTCAACTAGCATCACTCCGGATATCTTCGCTTTAATTTTGTCTTTTTTTTTTTAGGTTTTTATCTTTTATTTTATCATTCAACCGTGTTGCTAGCTGAGAAATTTGAATATTGATGGATAGTAAACACATGAGTGCCTGATAGCCTGAGACTGCACGTTGAGTTCCCCTTGAGAGGGCCAGGAGGGCGAGGCGGGCTCCTGTTGGGGTGTGCTCGTCTTGAAGGCATTCAGATAAGTTATTTAAAATTCCAGCAAAATTACTTAATTTGTCAGCTAGCAACACGGTTGAATGATAAAATAAAAGATAAAAACCTAAAAAAAAAAGACAAAATTAAAGCGAAGATATCCGGAGTGATGCTAGTCGACATTAAGGGTAGGAAGGTAGGCATGAGTCTATGATTAAAATGTGAGCAGTGTCTCTCCCGTAGCACTCTACTGGTATTGAGCATTGTTATCCCAGAAATAAGCAGTGGATTTTCCCCAAGTCCATTTTCCTTTTTGTTTAGGAAGCAGTCCAGAACATTTTTAAATCCCGCTAAGCTAACCGCCTTTACCATATTCTCTGGCAACGAATTCCAGAGTTTAATTATACGTTGAATGAAGAAAACTTTTCTCCGATTTGTATTAAATGTACTACTTTGTAGCTTCATCGCATGCCCCCTAGTCCTAGTATTTTTGGAAAGAGTAAACAAACGTTTCACGTCTACCCGTTCCACTCCACTCATTATTTTATAGACCTCTATCATATCTCCCCTTCAGCCATCTTTTCTCCAAGCTGAAGAACCCTAGATGTTGTTTACTGTATTTATTTATTTATTGGGATTTATTAACCACTTTTATGAAGAGATTTACCCAAGGCAGTTGCAAGCAACTGCTGGTGTGTAACTACAGGGTTACTAATTTCCAAGAGCTATATTGTTTTTGGCAGATCTTAAAGCCACATTGATGTACCAAACTGCATGAAAAGATACAGTGAAATTAGAAAAGGTACAAAGAAAGGCGAGCAAAATGATTAAGGGGATGGAACGTCTCTCATATGAAGACGGCTGAAGGGGGGGGGATATGATAGAGGTCTGGTGTAGAGCAGGTAATCATGAATTAATTGTTTGTTCTTTCAAAAAGTACTAAGACTAGTGGAATATTCCACGAAGTTACATGGTATTACTTTTTAAACAAATAAGAGAAAATATTTTTTCATTCAATGAATAGTTAAGCTCTGTAACTAATTGCTTGAGCAAGTAGTAACAGCAGTTAAAAGAGCTGGGTTTAAAAAAAAGTTTTGGACAAGTTCCTGGAGGAAAAGTCCATACACTGCTGTTAAAGTAGACACAAGAAAAGCCACTGCTTATCCCTGGGGTTGGTAGCATGCGCTGCTTTTTGGGATTCTGGCAGGTACTTCAGACCTACATTGGCCACTATTGGAAACAAGATACTGGGCTAGATGGACCATTAGCCCGACTCAGTATGGCAATTCTTATGTTCTTAAATATAGGGCAAACTTTTAAAAAAAATGGGTCAAATGCCACTCCTGAAATAGGAGAAATCTTTCACTGCAGCTTGGACAGCGCTTTTTACAGATCCTAAGAAGAGAGTACAATGAGAACCGATAAACTCACCAACCCACTCAGTTATGAAAGCCCACCTTCTATAATTACCCTAATCACTCCCTTCCTTCTTCTCTCTTCCCAACTTAATCTCTGCACAATACTAACCGTTTCTGATATCCTGGAATGACAATGTTAACAAAACTATGTAAGCCACATTGAGCCTGCAAATAGGTGGGAAAATGTGGGATACAAATGCAATAAATAAATCGTATTCCTTGCCCAGTTGGGCCCCTTTTAAGAAGCTGCGGCAAAAGGGGGCCTGCGCTGGTGACGGGCGAATGTTTTTGATGCTCACTGAGGCCCCCTTTGACAGCAGCGGGTAAAAGGCAGGTCTTTCTTTTTTCAGGAAATGGCTGTGCGGCAAGTGAAGAACTTGCCGCACAGCCATTTCGGGGGTGGGGGGGAGCCCTTACCGCCACCCATTGAGTGGGGGTGGGAACTACCACTTGGCTGCTGCGGTAGCCCGGCGGTACTTCGTTCTTAGCAAGTGATAAGCCCGCACTGGGTTTACCACCGCTTTGTAAAAGGGGTCCTAAGCCAGACAGTATCTCAGAAGACACCTCTGCAACCACCCCCCCCCCCCAACCCCCAACCAAAAACAATGGCCGTCCATTCCAATATAGTGAAACACACACTTGAAGGGTTGCTACTTTGATTTGAAAAGAAACAGTGCTGGACCCATGTCTTCATTTTCTGCCCTTTCTGTGCTCAACTCTCTGTTTCTTAGTTCATTTTATATTGGCTCAGGGCCCATGTTGGTCAACATTGAGCTTCCCAGCTGTGCCTCTGATTATCCATTCTGCATTTCTAGTAGGAAATGTGAATGTGAATAGCTGGCCTCCTGGGAAGATGGAATACTTTCTATAAATGTACCTGCCTTGGTGAACTGTGTTTCACGTGAACTGAATTCCATTAATGTTATTAAAGAAGCCTTAGATTCAGTCATGCCTCCTACGAGCTAGGATATTAAGTTCTCCAGCAGACCAGAGACAGAGGGCCTAATGTTGCCTTTCGTGAGGGTCACGCTACAGAACTCATTCTCCTACCTCCACCTCTTTTTCTCTCTTTGAACAGTCAAGCAGGGCCGCCCAGAGGGGGGGGGGGGGGCAGGGGGGACGCAGTCCCCTCCACCCGCCCACCCTCCGTCCACCACCGGGCCGGGCCCCCCTGAATTCAAATCATAGCGCCTCACCTCGACCTCGCTGCATGTGAAAGAAGCGCAGCAGAGGCAGTCTGCAGATCGCCTCCCTTCGGGCCTTCCCTCCCTGTGTCCCGCCCTCGCGCAAGTTACGTCAGACGAGAGCGGGACACAGGGAGGGAAGGCCCGAAGGGAGGCGATCTGCAGACTGCCGCTGCTGCGCTTCTTTCACACGGAGCGAGGTCGAGGTGAGGCGCAGGCGCTATGATTTGAATTCAGGGGGGCCCGGCCCAGTGCTGGACGGAGAGGGGCAGCGATGGTGGCGGGGGCTGGGCCCCGGGGGCGGCCTTGCCACGGGCCCGGCCCAGTCTCTCGGCGGCCCTGCAGTCAAGGCTCTACTTTCAAAAGGAAGAAAACCAAACTCTCAATTAGCCAGCATCAGGAGAAGAGTCCTCTGTGATCTCATATGCCCCAAATCTGTCACACCTTTAGGTATTTCTTGGGTTGGTCTGAAAGGTATCACAGCCTATAAGTCTCTTGTTTTCTCTCAGACCAATATGGCTACTAGACATCCAAGTTACAGTCAGTTGGGTCATGAATTGATCCTTGTATGCTAATGATTGCTATGGAGTTGACCTTCTCTTTGCTAAATACAGGGCTCAAATTTCCTGCTAGTTCTGATTGCATGAAAAAGAAATTGTACACATGATAACGAGGGGAAAGTGGTGGATATTTAGCAAAACTTTCTACAAAAGTACTGCTTGTTTCATGAGCAGTTGCTTTCTTTCCCTTCTACACACTAGACTAGATAAGCTTTGGTCATCCATCAAAGCTGGAGATGAAAAGAAGTCAACAATGCAAGGGTTTAGGTCTGGGAGTCAGGTGCCAAATTTGGCTCCTTTGAGATGGGAATCAGGCTGCAATTCCTGAATTTAGCTGCTTTGTTTCATCAGGTGCCTAAAGTTAGGAGCTATAGGTATGAGGTTAGGGCCCAGAAAAAAAAATTACATGCTTAATTTAGGAACCTAAAACTAGGCGAATGAATTGCAGGCTTAACTTTAGGATTCTGAATTGCAGAAGTCTAAATTTCAGATCATTTTCATCTAAAGCTTGGGTGCTTACATTCAGCTGAAAATCCACCTAAACTTAGATACCTAAAATTTGTAATTAGCATTTTATTTTTTTAAATGTCCCCCAAAAGACCTGTGGGCTTTTTGTACTTTATTTCTATCTGGCCCTTAATGCTTTGATTTCCTATTTAGAGCAGGAATAAACGTGGTATTTTACTTGGAAGCTACCCATCTCTATAAAAAATAAAAATAAAAAAATCACTCAAAACTGCTCTTGTGTGAGAAATCTCAGTTAAATGAGCAAAATAATGAGCAAATTGTAGTCTGGTGTGAAGTGGAATACGATGGTATTGAGTCTTTGGTCTCCTGTGTGAGAACATTAAAACCAGGCTGCTCAAGAGTCATGAAAAATTACCTGATCTACAACAAAAAGGAAATGATTCATTGTTAGGCTGAAATGCACACACAGTTCTCTGTTTTTAATAAGTATTGAGTTTAACTGGCTCAAGTCTTTCTTCGCTGTCTCTAGACTGATTCTATTGAATCAAGTGAGAAACGAGAAAGGGAGAAAGGGGAGGAAGAGTCTAACACATGGAAGAAACAGGAAACGACTCCGTTACTGGAGGCCATAGTTGGCGATTACTGTAGGCATGACGTTGCCCTACATTTTGTTCCATCAAAGAAGTGTATTTTTCCTAAAGAATGAGACAATAATCGGGGTTTGTCACTTGTCAATCTCATAAGGGTAGGAGTTCCCTTTAGTTGGGAGAGAAGTATAAAATCCCCAGTAAGGAAGAGCAAAGAGGTCTTTCTCCATAGAAAGAACAGAAGAGTGAAAGGGGTCTTCTCAAAAGGAGTCCAAGAGGATATTGACTGTTGGGGTGGAAAGATAACAGGAGCATAGCTGGTCCTACTGACAGTTGGCCTGGTGGTTGCAGTTTCAGAGGAGATGGTAAGCGTTCCTATTATGAATTATGTAGTTATTCCCTCCTTTCCCCCTATTTTACTTTTCTGCTCTCCTCTCCTCTCTTCCCAATTATTTTAGCCTGTATGACACTCAGGAGGCATGTCTGATGAGCGGGATAGAAAGCCTTTAATAAACTTGGTGCACAAGGGAGCCAACTAAAAGGCAGTTCTAGTCCCCTGGAACTGATAGAAAACTGAGTACTTATCTTACCAAGTTCTGGAATTTTAGTCTAGTGGTTAATGCAGCGGACTCTGATTCTGGGGAACTGAGTTCGATTCCCACCACAGCTCCTTGTGACTCTGGGAAAGTCACTTAACCCTCCATTGCCCCAGGTACAAATAAGTACCTGAATATATGTAAATCGCTTTGAATGTAGTTGCAAAACCCACAGAAAGGCAGTATATCAAGTCCCATTTCCCTTTCCCTATTTGAGATTCTGTTGCTACTATTCGAGATTCTAAATGGAATGTTGTTACTATTTGAGATTCTGTTGCTACTATTCGAGATTCTAAATGGAATCTTGCTCCTATTTCAGATTCTAGATGGAATGTTCCTATTATTTGAGATTCTACGTGGAATGTTGCACGTGGAGGAGTAGCCTAGAGGTTACTGCAGGGTGAGAACCTGGGGGCCTGGGTTCAATTCCCTCCACAGCGCCTTATGACTCTGGGCAAGCCACTTAACCCTCCATTGCCCCAGGTACAAATAAGTACCTGCATATACCATGTAAACTGCTTTGAATGTAGTTGCAAAAACCACAGAAAGGCGGTATATCAAGTTCCATTTCCCTTTCCCTATTTAAGATTCTGTTGCTACTATTTGAGATTCTGTTGCTACTATTTGAGATTCTACGTGGAATGTTGTTAGTGGAGGAGAAGCCTAGTGGTTAGTGCAGTGGACTTTGATCCTGGGGAACTGGGTTCAATTCCCTCCGCAGCGCCTTATGACTCTGGGCAAGCCACTTAACCCTCCATTGCCCAAGGTACAAATAAGTACCTGCATATACCATGTAAACTGCTTTGAATGTAGTTGCAAAAACCACAGAGAGGCAGGATATCAAGTCCCATTTCCCTTTCCCTTCTTTCCCCTGGTTGGAGTAAAACCCAAAACAGAGGCAGCTCTGCTTGCTGTAGAGGCCTCAAGTACAGCCTGTAGACAGCTAAAGACATGTAGACTATACCAGCAATGACGGAGTTAATTTCCACAGAAATCTGGGATGTTTCTAGAGAGCAAAGGCCAACTTTTCAAAATGATTGGGTGCTAATCTCAACAAGTTTCCCCTCCCTGGACACCGTGAAGGTGTTTGCATAATATTGAGGGACCTCAGGCACCCACAAAGCTGCTGCTACCTAAGCTAGAGAGTTAGTGAAGAGACTGGAGGGTGGGAAGTTGGGCCTCCACAATCCATAGCAGGAGTCCCTGATTCCCTGGGACTCACATCAAGCCAGAGGATTTCTAATACAGAAAGCAGATGAGAACCGCCAAAGGGCTGTGTCAGCATTACCGCACCAGTAGCCACTAGCCTAGCTTTGTAAAAAGGGGGGGGGGGGTTAAGCGTTGTTCCTGAGGCAATGGAAGGTTAAGTGACTTGCCCAGGATCACAAGGAGCTGCAGTCGTCATTTCTTTTAAACGCCGGCCACATTGTTTAAACATATTCCCAGATATTAAAGCACCAGTTGCTATCTGTTGACCATCAAGATGTTCAGCAAATTTTCTGTCTTAAATTTCTGGATAGTTACGTGAATAGCAGGGTTGAATATCGTCACTATCAGGATAAGTTTCCTCTCCACCCCTGGCCTGCATCACTCCACACAGGGGAAGCCTGCAATGGATTCCAGTGTCATTATCCTTAAAATACTGGCTGAAAATCGACAACTGGCCCTGCTCAGCGGAACCTCTCTTTGTAGCAGGTGCTGTTGCCTGGATAAGTGTTTCGAAAATTAGACGGATAGTTTGTGATTATTTTTTGCAATACAGCTATTTAATCTGTGAATGAGCTACATATAATCAGAGGATTAACCTAATGGGACATCACAATGCAAAGAATTTTAAAAAAATGCTCTTCTCTTCTTCATACCCAACAGAAGACTTTACATCCTCTTATCATACTCATTTTGTGCCTGGGATTTTAAAGTGGCTTATCCTTCCAGCTGTTCCACATGTGTTTCTATCCTGGAAGCTCCAGTCCACTTTGCAGCAAAGAGAAGGGAGCAGCAAGGATGGGAAGGGTTTCGCCGCCCATTCCCTGTTGGCGAAACGTTATTGAAAATGGAACATTTGAACTATGAGCGAAAAGCCTTGTTCTATACTTGGACAAACAGAGCTGAGGAAGTTAAGCAGTAAAGTCAAAGAAGTTAAGACCATTCAAAAGAAAGGCTTTGAAAAGCACCAAACAAAAGAGAGATTTAGGGATCTCTGTGGGAGGAAAACGCTGAAGCAGAGGTATAGAAAACAAGTGGAACAAAGTTTGTAAAGAAAAGTTGGTTTTTCTAATTCTTCAGGTTCACGCTCTGAAAGAAAGCACTCGCGTGTCTTAAAAAAATACCCATAAAAATGGTCAGATGTGACAGGGGAGGCAAGGAGGTAGGGTCATGCCAGCCGTGGAACCAGAAAATGCAGAGATAACCAGAATCTTATTTCTCCCGAGGGGAACGGAACACTTTCAAAACAAAGGAATGAGGGAAGCCACTTAGTAGCCTGTTGGTAACACAACTCTCGTACTACAGCAGTATCAGTGGATGTTTAGTTCATAACCCGTGGACACTACAGATGTCTTATTGTTTGAAATATCACCAATAACTAGTGGCCGATACACTTACTCAGATACAAGAGTAAAGCACAAGCTGTGAGTGAAACAACAAAATCGTCAACCTTACTTAAGGCCGAGAGGGGCCCTTGTACTAAGCTGCGTAGGCGCCTACGTGCTCAATTTGGAGTTACCGCCCGGCTACCACATAGTAACATAGTAGATGATGACAGAAAAAGACCTGCACGGTCCATCCAGTCTGCCCACAAGATAAACTCATATGTGCTACTTTTTGTGTATACCTGACCTATTTGTATCTGCCATTTTCAGGGCACAGACCGTAGAAGTCTGTCCAGCACTAGCCCCGCCTCCCAACCACTAGCCCCGCCTCCCACCACCGGCTCTGCCACCCAGTCTCGGCTAAGCTCCTGAGGATCCATTGCCTTCTGAACAGGATTCCTTTATGTTTATCCCACGCATTTTTGAATTCCGTTACCGTTTTCATCACCACCTCCCGCCCTTGCGGTAATTTCATTTTTGACACGCGTCCGCTACTCTCGTCCAAAATTTTTTTTTTATTTTTCAGCACACCTTAGTAAAAGGGCCCTATAATGAGAAGAAAAAGACTTCAGTGGCTGCTCACGACTGAAATATAAACAAGCCAGAGAGCTTCACATCAGGCACATCACCAGTCTAAAAAAAAAATAATAATTTGAAACAACAGCAATATTTTCTCTTCTTAAATAAATTCTCAAAAAATTTTTCAAAATCAAGCAACATCCATTAAAATACAATATCTTTATATACGGAAGCAAAAATCATTCTTCAAGAAAACATCCATTTCACAATACCACCTCTTCAAGGGAGAACTCCCACAAGTGCTGGTCAGAGTATATGACAAATTTTTCTTTCATGGCTATAGTTGCTAATTCCAGAAGAAAATCTGTAGGGATAGGATATGATCTAGGCTGCAAATCTAAAAATTGCCCCAATACCAATAGTGGACCAGCCTGTGGTGTGGAGGTACAGAGTGACACCACATCCAGAGTTGCCCTAAGCAAAGGAATATGATCAAGCATCATGCAAGTTGCACGAAAAATGAGTTAACATTAGTAACATAGTAGATGACGGCAGAAAAAGACCTGCACGGTCCATCTAGTCTGCCCACGATAAACTCATATGTGTATACCTTACCTTGATTTGTACCTGTCTTTTCCAGGGCACAGACCGTATAAGTCTGTCCAGCAGTATTTCCCGCCTCCCAACCACCAGTCCCGCCTCCCATCACCGGCTCTAGCACAGACCCCGTATAAGTCTCCTCTCCCCTATCCTAGCCTCTCAACCACCAACCCCTCTTCCCCCGCCACCCAATTTCAGCTAAGCTTCTGTGGATCCATTCCTTCTGCACAGGATTCCTTTATGCCTGTCCCATGCATGTTTGAATTCCGTTACCGTTTTCATCTCCACCACCTCCTGCGGGAGGGCATTCCAAGCGTCCACCACCCTCTCCGTGAAAAAAATACTTCCTGACATCTTTCCTGAGTCTGCCCCCCCTTCAATCTCATTTCATGTCCTCTCGTTCTACTGCCTTCCCATCTCCGGAAAAGATTCGTTTGCGGATTAATACCTTTCAAATATTTGAACGTCTGTATCATATCACCCCTGTTCCTCCTTTCCTCCAGGGTGTACATGTTCAGGTCAGCAAGTCTCTCTTCATACGTCTTGGAACGCAACTCCCATCACTACTTTTGTGATCTATTTGATTAAATGTCCTTGCAATAGGATATATATTGCAGGGGCATAGCCAGACAACAGATTTTGGGTGGGCCTAGGCAGGAAATGGGTGGGCACCAAGTGTTCTTCCCTACCCCCACCAGAAAAATATCTGAGCTGGCGGGAAAATGCTTCTTTCCACCTTGGCAGCCTGCAGTAGGCATGCGCTGAAAACTGAGCGTGCACAGGTGCCAGTATCATGGACAGCAGCGTTTTAATTACTATCAGGGGGAAGTCTTCAGCTGGCGGAGCTTGGGGTCCCCACCAGCTACCGCTAAACGTGTGCTACTGTTGGGTGGGCCTGAGCCCTAAGTAGGTGGGCCCTGGCCCACCCAGGCCCACCTGTGGCTACGCCACTGATATATTGGAAAAATCACTAGACCTTTCAGAGCTAGCATTGACGAACATCGATCAAGTTTTCAGCGCGAGAAACCAGATGCTCCAGCGGTTCCTCATTGTTTGCAAAAAACTTCATGCTTATGACTGTATGGGCTGGTTTATCACTGATCACATTCCTATGGACAATCGAGGTGGGAATAGGGGGGAAAAAAAGACTTGAACAGAAATGGATCTATAGATTAAGAAGTTTGAAATCTGTTGGCCTTAATACCTTTATTGATTGGAAAGTGTTCCTGTGATATATTACTTCTTATGAACTTTTTGACTGGTTCCTCTGTTGACATAATCTTTTTAAGTTAGGCACCATTTTGAATTCTCCGGAGCAGCGCTGTACGTAACGCTGCTGGCTGCCAGTGGGTAGCTTGGGCTTCTTTTTGATATATTTATATTGCCATGAACTTTTAAAATCTTTTCTTCACTTCCCTTTTTTAATTTTTTTGCAGTGTTTCCGCACTTGTGTCTTGTGGAAGTCTCTCCTGAAGAAGCGACATTGTGAAAGATATAAACAGGATGGAGTCGGTCCAGAGGGCGGCTACGAAATTAGTAAGCGGTCTTGAATGCAAAAATTATTGGGATCAGGCTTATGAACCTCAACATGTATACGCTGGAAGAGAGGAGGGAGAGAGGAGACATGATAGAAACGTTTAAATATCTCAAGGGCATTTATGTACAGGAAGAGAGCCTTTTTGAAATGAAGGAGAGCTCTGGAATGAGGGGGCATATGATGAAGTTGAGAAGGAATAGGCTTAGGAGAGATAAGTGACTGTCTGATTGATTGTATGCTATTGATCATTGGTTTCAACATCTCTGAGAGAGCCGTTTTTTCAAGATATCAACTGTATATCCCCTGAAGCAGCCCAGTAGGGCGAAACACGGCCTGTGTCGGGCTATTGTATGCATATTCTAATTTATTATTAAAATCATTTTTATCCATCAACGATCTGCTTTGTATATTTTCTATCTTTTTTATTGGACATAACTTAATACATTTCTTGATTAGTTTTCGAAGGTTGCCCTTCTTCCTCAGATCGGAAATAAGGTTATTACTATACCATAGCATTATCGGTGTTTCCCCAAACATTACAGGATATCTCTAAGAGACACTTATTTTGCTTATTTCCGATCTGAGGAAGAAGGGCAACCTTCGAAAGCTAATCAAGAAATGTATTAAGTTATGTCCAATAAAAAAGGTATCATCTTATTTTCTTTTCCATGTTTTATTTTGTTTGATTTCTATTGATAACTGTTAAGGGGGAAATTAATCTAAAAATTGAGATTACTGCTATATGTAATAAAAGTGAGGTAAGTAAGCCATTGTGACATCACTGATGAGGTTGGCTCTTAGGCATTGGTGGAATGAGCCATTATGACATCACAATATCAGCTCTGGTTACCTGAGACTGTAACTCTTTACAGTAAGGGGGTCGTTATCAACATGGACTACCATTAAGAGATGTGTTATTTTACTGTTAAGGGGAGAGGTGTGGTAGCCGTGTTAGTCCACTCTTAAAGGTTATCAATAGATAATTGATATCCTCATGCATACCCCCACCCTCCCACTCTGTCAGACTGTCAAAGCAATGCTTTGATGTTTCTCTTATATATACTATCTGCTAACACATTTGCTTATTTCCGATCTGACGAAGAAGGGCAACCTTCGAAAGCTAATCAAGAAATGTATTAAGTTATGTCCAATAAAAAAGGTATCATCTTATTTTCTTTTCCATGTTTTATTTTGTTTGATTCCGTTTCTATGTGAAACAGACGGTTCCATAGAGAATGATTTGAGCTTCCATATATAAAGATAAGTGTACTTTAGCAGATTGTTGCCTTTTCTAGTACTAGATGAAAAGGCAAATTAAACTTTCCTGATTAACCTGGCCAGCTTCTCCATTGTATCCCCTTCTCAGTCGTACTGGGATATAAATGTGATTTATTATTCCACTTCTCTAGGAAATGTGGCTCCGTCCTGCCTACCAGACCCAGATAATTATCAAAAGTTATTACTATACCATAGCATTATCGGTGTTTCTCCAAACATTACAGGATATCTCTAAGAGACACTTCTAGAAACACTGCCTGTGCATTTCATAGCATTTTCAGATAATTACCAGAGATCTCCCTCTCATTACCTGTAGTAATACTTAGTCTTGATGAAGGACTAACAACTGGTCTTGGAAGTCACTCTTTTCAGTGAACCACTGGCTTCCATAGGAGGAGGGGGCCCCTCAGCAGAACACAATGCAGGATGAGCTGAATGCAAGTGTACAGTAATGATAAGATCTGGTATATTTATATAACGCTATTAACAAGCATAATTCATAGAATTACAATGTCCCTGTTATTGCAGTTAGGCGAAAGACTTACCCAAGCTCATAGAGCAAAGGGGTCAAGAGATGAACAGAAATACCAGTGCTAATCATCAACTCGGACACCCTGGTGGTGGCGTGGGAATGGGGAGGGAGTGGGATAGGGGGCAGTTAAAACCAAACAAGCCGTAAAGCCTGTTAAAATGGGCGACATTTTTGTTGTGAAGAATGTAATGAAATAGCCAAAGCAAGAAATGAGAGTGGATGTCTACACTACACTTTTATATACTACGACCCTCGTCTCTGCCCTGCCCCCCCTCCAGCCACCCGTGTCCAGCGACTCTCCTCTCTCCCCTGCCCCCCTCCAGCCACACATGTCCAGCGACCCTCCTCTCCCCCTGCCCCCCTCCAGCCACACATGTCCAGCGACTCTCCTCTCTCCCCTGCCCTCCCTCCAGCCAATCATGTCCAGCGACTCTCCTCTCTCCCCTGCCCTCCCTCCAGCCAGTCCAGTGACTCTCCTCTCTCCCCTGCCCCCCTCCAGCCACCCATGCCCAGCGACTCTCCTCTCTCACCTGCTCCCCCTCCAGCCACCCATGTCCAGCGACCCTCCACTCCCCCTGCCCCCCCTCCAGCCACCCATGTCCAGCGACTCTCCTCTCTCCCCTGCCCCCCCTCCAGCCACCCAGGTTGTCCAGCGAATTCTTTGGGGCAGGCAGGAAAGATCCCCAGTCTTGACTCCCTGCCCGCTGCCGGCACTGACTCTCCCCCGCTGCTGGATCGCTCTTCAAAATGGCCACCGAGACTTCAGACTGCAGCAGGGAAGAGTCAGCGCATTCTTCGTTTTTTCAAATTCAGTAAGCACTTTTACGTTTTAGATTTTTTTACGTTTGGTTGATGCAACTGGGCCTAAGTGGCAACTGAGAAGGAGACAGAGCTTCAGGTGGACAAAGGGAATCCAGCCTGGAAGCAGGAATTAGAACAGGGGAAGCCGGTTCAAGGCCGAAGTGTTATCCTGTGACATACATTGCCTGCTGGAGTTGGATTGCTATCAGGAGTAACAGAAGCAGGCCTTGGATATATTCCAGACACAACAGGATGGGTAGTAGACAAGAGTCTGTGTAAATATATACGGCATTGAGTATCTTGAAAGAATAAAGTGGAGTAGCCAAGATTATCACCAATAATCTCGGATGGACAATGTATATAGAGTTTCTGAAGCGTTGTCTGCTGGTTGCAGAAGTTCCAGTAAAGTTGTTTGCATTCTACAAAGTCCCGGAGTGCAGTATGATTTTTAGCGAGTCTCATGGACTGAGAGAGGTGCCAAATTGAGTCTCTCCTAGTCTTCCCAAACCCTGGATCTTTATTCCAGACCACTGACCCACTCCTAAGCTCATTAAATGGAAGGTGTGATGGTATGTTTGGGACAGAACAGAATTGCTAATAGGGAAAACTGGGCTCAGGCCCAGATGCATCAGCAAAACATAAAACAACCGAAAACGTAAAAGTCATTACCGTTTTAGAAAAAACGAAGGATGCAGTAAAAAAAAAAAAGACGCACATGTTCGGCGCGGTATTCAAACGTCAGATGCATGAAAGTATCGTTAATCTGGTGTAATCTCCGCTGATCGCCTCCCTTCGGACTTCCCTCCTTTCCTCCCTGGCCTGCCCTCGTCTGATGGGGAGGCCAGGGGCTGCGGGAAGCTGCGGGAAGCTGCGGGAAGCTGTCATTTCAATGCAGGGGGGAGGGGGGAGCGAAGGACATCCATAGACACAGCTCGTCTTTTTTTATATATAGTGAAGGACGTCCATAAAGGATGTCCATAGGCATGCGCAGAGCAGCCAGCATAACACTTGGCTGCTCTGTGCATGCTCGACCTGCCGACTGTTTAACGACGGAATAGAGAATGCAAGTGAGCTACAACGAGCAGCTCATTTGCATTCCTTTTCCTTGATACATGCCCGTTCCTTACCGATTCGCTAAGGGAATCGGTAAGGAAAGGGCTTTAATCCCCAATTTGACCGTTCACTTGTCTACTAGATTTAAGCTCTTTGAGCAGGGACTGTCCCTCTATGTAAATTGTACAGCGCTGCGTAACCCTAGTAGCGCTTTAGAAATGTTTAGTAGTAGTAGTAGTATGAGCGATGAGCTGAGTGGAGGCAGAATGCAGCAATGAGAGAGAAATATGTTTTCCTTGTGACCCGAGTTGCGGAGCTAAGCTAGTCAAGGGGTGAGACCCGGGTTACACTGGGAAGAGGCAGTGGCGTAGCAAGGGAGGCTGCCACCCGGGGCAGGGCGGTTTGCCGTTGCACACCCCCCCCCCTGGTGCAGCACGATGACACCCCCCCCTTGGCGCATCGACACCCCCCCTCCCGACCCAGTGCCTACCCTCCTCCGTGCAACCAGCTCCCTACCTTAAAAAAAAATATCGGAATCCAAGGCGAGGTGCAGCGCCTCACGCCTGCACATAAAGGAAATGTGGACCGTCTCATCGGACCTTCTCTCGCTCTGTCTGTCCCGCCCTTGCGGAAATAGGAAGTTGCGTCAGCGGAGGGCGGGACAGATAGAGCAAGGGAAGGCCCGATGAGACGGTCCACATTTCTTTGACATGCAGGCGCGAGGCGCTGCGCTTTGCCTCGGATTCTGATATTTTTTTAACGGTAGGGAACTGGTTGCACGGAGGAGGGTAGGCACTGGGTCGGGAGGGGGGGTGTCAATCCGCCGAGGGGGGGGTGTCATCGTGCTGCACCCGGGGGGGGGGGGGGTGCAACGGCGAACCGCCCTGCCCCGGGTGGCCCCTCCTGCCCCCCTTGCTACGCCACTGGGAAGAGGGGAAGGGGTCACTGGCAGAGAGAAGATGGGGTGGGCTCACGGGCTGTCACTGCCAGCACTGAAGTCTTTGCCTGCTTCCTAAGTTCTAGGTTCTGTTTTATTTATACTCATAGCAACATAACATAGTAACATAGTAAATGACGGCAGATAAAGACCTGTACGGTCCATCCAGTCTGCCCAACAAGATAAACTCATTTTACTCATGTAATCGATCCAAAAGGGTTGCTGTAATTCAATCCAATTCAAATCAATTCTTGTATACCACTAATATCTCCTGCGGTTTGCAATCTGGGTGAGGCAAGAGCAGAAGTTGTCAGGGTGTAAGCATGACAAAGAGTATCATAGGATAGTCTTATGGAAGATTCCAGGAAACAAAAGTAGTCATGGATTTTTATGGAACGGTTTTTGGAAAGAGAAAAGATTTTTAACATCTTCTGGAAGCTAAGGTAGACATTGTCTCTTCTAAAGGCAATAGGTAAAGAGTTTGATAATGTAAGTCCTAGTACTGGGAGTAGTGATTCAAATATCTTAACAGCACATTACATACGTAAGTATTGCCATATTGGGACAGACCAAAGGTCCATCAAGCCCAGCATCCTGTTTCCAACAGTGGCCAATCCAGGTCACAAATACCTGTGAAGATCCTGAAAAAGATCAACACATTTTATGCTGCTTATCCCAGAAATAAGCTGTGGATTTTCCCCAAGTCAATTTAATAATGGTCTATGGACTTTTCCTTTAGGAAGCCATCCAGGCCTTTTTTAAACTCCGCTAAGCTAACTGCCTTTCCCACATTCTCTGGCAATGAATGACAGAGTTTAATTACACGTTGAGTGAAGAAAACTTTTCTCCGATCCCTACTTGATCCCTTCTGGCTGGCAGGAGGAGTTGGCAAGTCGCATTTCGTAGTTGTGTCGCAGCCTCCTCCTCTTCCAGCTTCCCCCTGAAGTCAAAAGATCACAGTGGGGTCTGTGGAAGTCCAACCTCACAGGAAAGGAGGCAGAGTAGCCAGAAGTGTAGCCAGATTTTGATGTCAGAAGGAGCAGACCTTTTGTAAAATAAGCACCGGGGCAAGGCTCAAGGGCCCGTCTTCACAGACACCGTTTCATTCAAAATCCGTTTGGGGGGAGTGGCTGCTCCCCTTGCACCCCACCTAGCTACACCTCTGCGAGTAGCAGATAAAAGCACAACCTGCTCAATTCTTTCTGCCAGCTACAGTCAATCCCTGGAGCAGGACCAATGATGACTGGGATGTGAAATAATTATGCTGGGGGAGGGAGAAGCAGAAAAGGTGATTTCAGTATGTTAGAGGTGTGAGGGAGGATGAGGGGAACCTACCCAGTGGACCGTCTTCAGGTGATACCACGACACCTTTAGCTCCCAGAAGTGTCCTTGTTTTGTCCGCCAACTAAATCTGTGTTACTGCCCTCCATTCCAGAACTTTCCCTTCAGTGCGATGACTCCGTAGCGTTGGAACAAAACACTTAGCCCCTGACCCCGAGGAAGAGAAACTCCAAACAAAAATCCAGAGTCTGTGGGGAAAGAAGACGGTGCGGCCTCTGTAGAAAATATTAACCAGAAGCGGCCGACCTCACTGTTTGTTTTACAACTATCACAGGGTCACCGTCCCCTGTGCTGTGCAGAAAGCAGTTAAAAAGATGCAGGAGGAAGCCTCTGTGCACAGATTGAAACCAGGATCAGAGACCACTATCCAGGCTCTCTTTCTTCTTCATTCTGATTATTTAAATTCAATCAAGCCTCAGTATACCACAGTATTTATGGAGTCGGTATTCAATGTGGCTCCTACCCACTTAAGATCCACTCAGCGGGCTGTTCCTGGTTAATCGCGCAGTGCCACTGAATATCCTCTCGGACCACTGCAGTGCTACGCAGTTAGCTCCAGGGCAGTCTGTGGGTTGAGTCATGGAGCAGCTGACAGTTATGCAGGTTCTGGGCCATTTTCAGTGCCAATATAGCACAGATAGGCAGGGCCGCAGAGAGACTAGGCCGGGCCTGGGGCAAGGCCGACCCGCCTCCACCCCCCGCCGCTGCTGCTACTACTACTATATAACATTTCTAAAGCGCTACTAGGGTTATGCAGCGCTGTACAATTTAACATAGAAGGACAGTCCCTGCTCAAAGAGCTTACAATCTAAAGGACACGTGAACAGTCAGGGGCAGTCAAATTGGGGCAGTCTGGATTTCCTGAAAGAGTTAGGTGCTGAACGCAGCATTCAAGAGGTGGGCTTTAAGCAAAGACTTGAAGATGGGCAGGGAGGGGGCTTGGCGTAAGGGCTCGGGAAGTTTGTTCCAAGCATAGGGTGAGGCGAGGCAGAATGAGCGGAGCCTGGAGTTGGCGGTGGTGGAAAAGAGTAATGAGATGAGGGATTTGTCCTGTGAACGGAGGTTTCGGGCGGGAACGTAAGGGGAGATGAGGGTAGAAAGATAGTGAGGGGCAGCAGACTGAGTGCATTTGTAGGTAAGAAGGAGAAGCTTGAATTGTATGCGGTATCTGATCGGAAGCCAGTGAAGTGACCTGAGGAGAGGGGTGATATGAGTATATCGGTTCTGGCGGAATATAAGACATGCAGCAGAGTTCTGAACAGATTGAAGGGGGGATAGATGGCTAAGTGGGAGGCCGGTGAGGAGTAAGTTGCAGTAGTCCAGGTGAGAGGTAATGAGAGTGTGGACGAGAGTTCGGGTGGTGTGTTCAGAGAGGAAAGGGCAAATTTTGCTGATGTTAAAGAGGAAGAAGTGACAGGTCTTGGCTATCTGCTGGATATGCGCAGAGAAGGAGAGGGAGGAGTCAAAGATGACTCAGAGGTTGCGGGCAGATGAGACGGGGAGGATGAGGGTGTTATCAACTGAGATAGAAAGTGGAGCTGCTGCCCCCCATCGCTCCCCCCACCGTAGTCTGCGGTCTCACCTGCCTGCCTCCACGGATCCGGGCCCTCTTCATTCAAAGCGGCAGTTGCAGATCGCGTCTCTTCTGGCCTTCCCTCCCTGTGTCCCGCCCTCGCCTGATGTAACTTCTGGTTTCCGCAAGGGCGGGACACAGGAAGGGAAGGCCAGAAGAGAGGCGATCTGCGACTGCCGCTTTGAATGAAGAGGGCCCGGAGCTGTGGAGGCAGACAGGTGAGACCAGGGACTTCAGCGCCGGAGGCCCAGAGAATTTTGCCCCCCCTGCCCCCCTCTCATCTGGTCCTATCTGCAGGTCCCCCAAGAGGCAGTTCCCATCTCTACCCACTTAGCACTTGCATAATTCACGGGTCAGCAACTGACCTGGACATGGCCATGGCATTAAGGGGTCCTTTTACTAAGGTGCGCCGAAGAAATGGCCTGCGCTGGTGTGGATGCGTGTATTGGATGTGCGCAGGTCCATTTTTCAGCACGCCTGCAAAAAAAGGCCTTTATTGTTTGGCCAAAAACGGACGTGCGGCACAATAAAAATTGCTGCACATCTATTTTGGGCCTGAGACCTTACCGCCACCCATTGACCTAGCGGTAAATTCGCACGTGTTAACCGGGCGGTAATGGTCTACACACGTGCAATGCCAATGTTGCAAATCGGGCATGTAGGAGGGAAGCCCTAGATCCCGCCAGCCTTGGGCCCTCAGGCACTGGCCGGTTGCCCGTATGGTCATAAATGTGGTTGTCCTATAACACAACCCTTCCGTTGTACGATTCCCTAGTGTGGTTGTGCCACACGAACTTTATCTTACCACAACATCACCCTGTATTTGTTCACACCGGAGTCTGTAACGCCTCTCCGGTACTATGTAAGCCACACTGAGCCTACAAATAGGTGGGAAAATGTGGGATACAAATGTAACAAGTAAATAAATAAATAAAATCTATTGCAGCCTGCAAAAAAATCTCATTTTTCAGAACCATGGTAGAACTCTGTATTGTAGTGCATAAACACTATACGTAACGCGTTCTACGTACTGCAGTGATGCAAAAACTAATTCTTAATACAGCATCGAATGAGGAGCTGTAAAAACACTTTCTCTCCATTTCCAAGGATATCAAGAATGGCCACAATAGCCCTTGTCTTTGACAGAACAGATCAAGGGAAATTTTGTTCACAAGAAGAGATCTCCGATTGTGTTCGTAGAGCCCACCCATAATCTTGGCATTTGCCCCGAGACCTTGATTAATGGATTGAGATCACAGCGATAAGAAACTCTTTCTATGGGCTAATCAATAGTAATCAATGGGACCGGCATACATCATCACAGCCGTGTAGACGCTGGTGACAGAAATTGGGATCTCTGGTTCTCACCTTGGCATAGTCGTATTCACAGAGGTAGGAAGGCTCCAGGTCAAAGTGCATGAAATAAAGCCTAATTCTGTATCCTTCAGGGACAGAGATATTCCACGTCACTTCTGAATCAGTAGGATAAGAATCGGGAAAGTTGGGTGATCGGATCTCTGCAAACATTTCAGTCAAATCCACAGCATCGGTGCCCCGGGACAGCCACATGCAGAAGGAGCAGAACAGCAGAATCCTAGGAAAGAGGTGAGAAGACTCGTTACTGAGGATCCCAGGGTAGTCTCGGATTTGTACATCATACATAGAGGGGCATAATCGAACAAAAACGTCTATCTCCATGGGCGTTTATCTCCGAGAACGGGTCCGTGAAGGGGCGGACCGAACCGTATTTTCGCAAAAAAATAGATGTCCATGTTTTATTCGACAATGTGTGAGCTGGGCGTTTTTTTGCTTTTCAGCGATAATGGAAAATGAAAGCGCCCAGCTCAAACACGAATAAATCCAAGGCATTTGTTCGTGGGAGGGGCCAGGATTCGTAGTGCACTGGTCCCCCTCACATGCCAGGACACCAACCGGGCACCCTAGGGGGCACTTTTACAAAAACACAAAAAAAAGGTAAAAGAGCTCCCAGGTGTATAGCACCCTTCCCTTGTGTGTTGAGCCCCCCAAATCCCCCTCCAAACCCACTGCCCACAAGTCTACACCATTACTATAGCCATAAGGGGTGAAGGGGGGCATCTACATGTGGGTACAGTGGGTTTGGGGGGGGTTGGACGACTAAGCATTAAGCAGCACAATTGTAACAGGTAGGGGGGGGGATGGGCCTGGGTCCACCTGTCTGAAGTCCACTGCACCCCCTAACAACTGCTCCAGGGACCTGCATACTGCTGCCAGGGAGGTGGGTATGACATTTGAGGGTGAAAATAAAAAGTTGTGAAATATCATTTTTTGTGGTGGGAGGGGGTTAGTGACCACTGGGGGAGTCAGGGGAGGTCATCCACGATTCCTTCCGGTAGTCATCTGGTTATTTAGGGCACTTTTTGGGGCCTTATTTGTGAAAAAACAGGGTCCAGGAAAAGTGCCCTACATTCTAGCTACAAACGCATACTTTTGTTCCATTATCGGCGAAAGGCGCCCATCTCTCTTCAGCCGATAACCACGCCCCAGGTCCGCCTTCGCCACACCTCTGACACGCCCCCATCAACTTTGTCCGCATCCGCGACGGAGTGCAGTTGAAAACGTCCAAATTCGGCTTTGGCTTATACCGATTTATTCGTTTTTGGGAGATAAACGTCTATCTCCCAATTTGGGTCGCAATATAAGCGTTTTTCTCTTTCGATTATAAGCAGGATAGTAACATAGTAGATGACGGCAGAAAAAGACCTGCATGGTCCATCCAGTCTGCCCAACAAGATAAACTCATATGTGCTACTTTTTGTGTATACCTTACCTTGAATTGTACCTGTCCTTTTCATGGCACAGACCGTGTAAGTCTGCCCAGCAATATCCTCGCCTCCCAACCACCAGCCCCGCCTCCCACCACCGGCTCTGCCACCTAATCTCAGCTAAGCTTCTGAGGATCCATTCCCTCGGAACAGGATTCCTTTATGTTTATCCCACAGTTATAATCCTATTTCAACATGATAACTGTTAGCTTTATTCATATTCAGCTCCATTTTAGAAAGGCTGTAAAAGCAGAAATTGAGACCTGCAGGCCAGTGAGTCTCAAAGTTTCACCAATATTTTGGAACTGAATTTGCCGAAACAGACCCGGCTCTAAACTACAGGAAAACTGGATGTTTATGCCACTAGGTGTGTGCAACATAATCATCCATTATAGAAAAATAAACATATATCCCCGATATTCAGCGCTGTTTAACTGGCCAGAATGGCTGCTGACCGGTTAAATAGCGCTTAACCGACTATCCCTCACTGAATATCCTCGGTTAGCAGCTAGCTGATTATATCGCCTGATATAACCGGCTATCCACCGATTTTTAAAGCCGGTTTAGTGCTCATATTTGTCTGTATGAAAAACGGTATATCTTTGGCCGGTTTAAAGATAACCGGCTAACTCCTGCGGTCTGAATAGAAAAATAGAAAATCAACCAGTTCCAAGCCAGCACTTAACCAATTATAACCAATTATAGAACCATAGAAAATTGCGGCAGATAAAGGCCATACGACCCATCCAGTCTGTTCATCTATATCATCCGCTATCTCTTCCTCCCCCTAAGAGAGCCCACATGCCTGTCCCGTGTTTTCTGAATTCAGATACAGTCCTCGTCTTCTCCACCTCCGCCATTCTAGGTGTGAGCATGTTCTTGGCGTATGTGCCCCTTGAAGGAGTTAACCTCTGTCGGTCTGTAGAGGGAGCTGGAAGTCACAGGGCAGTTTCACAGTAGAAACTATTATTTCAGTGACATTTCCTCCCCCAACCCCAAAGGGCATTCTACAGTATTTTATGGATTTTGGGTCAGTATGTAACAACATTATTATTACAAAATCAGGATTCCTTTTAAGCTCTGCTCCTTAACCCACAAAATCATCTATGGGTTGGTTCCTGAGTACATGCTCCCATTGATCGACCTTCCTCCCAGGAATGCCACGCCTGCTGCACGGACGTATCTCCACCTACACTTCCCAACTTGTAAGGGAGTCAAGTACAAAAGGATTTTCACCTCTTCCTTCCGCTACTGGGGCCCTAAATCCTGGAACGCTCTCCCGCAGCACCTTAAAGCACAAATGGACCACGGCCTTTTCAAGAAGCTGCTGAAAACCCGCTTCTTTACTAAAAGCTACACCCCTAGTTACTCTGCAATATGATAACCCCCTCCTGATCCCCACCTTGCTCTGCCTTCTGTTGCTAGTTTTTTTTTTTCCCACCGTCTATCCTCTGTCTCCTTGTTTGTATATCTGCCTAATTTTTGTAAGCCACATTGTGCCTGCAAGAGTGGGAAAATGTGGGATATAAATGCACAATAAATAAATAAATAAATAAATAAAACTAACCATAATTATGTTAATGTAAGCCAATGACAAATCAAAAAAAGTGAGCTAGCTTATGGAGCATGAAAACAAACCCAGCCTAAGAATCTTACCATTTCTTTCTGATCAGTGTCCACCGAATCCTTTCAGTTGTATAAAAGTCAAGTTGTTTTTTTTTTAAACTATTTGCAACTTAGAATTTAGCAATAACGAACATAAGCACTGCCATACTGAGACAGACTGAAGATCCATCAAGCCCAGTATCCTGTTCCCAACAGTGGCCAACCCAGGTCACAAGTACCTGGTAAGATCCCCAAACCATAAAACAGACTTTAGCTGTTTATCCTAGAAATAAGCAGTGCATTTTCCCAAGTCTATCTTGATAATTAATTGCTTATGGACTTTTCTTTTAGGAAGCGATCCAAACCTTTTTAAAACCCCGCTAAGCTAACTGCTTTTACCACATTCTCTGGCAACAAATTCCAGAGTTTAATTACAAGTTGAGGGAAGAAATATTTTCTCCAATTTGTTTTAAATTTACTGTTTTATAGCTTCTCTTTAATGATCCACTCCTATCCCCTACGGTTCGCCAACCTCAATCCACCAGAATGACAAACGGGCCTGTTCTCTTAGGCCAGATGTACTCAAATGGACAGCTCCATTTTAGACAGATTGTAGAAGTCGCAGTTGAGATGTGCAGGCCAGCACATCTTCAGTTTCACCAGTAGTTTAGAATAGAACCTACCAACGTAGAGTCTGTTCTGAAATACAGGAGAAATGGGATGTTTATGCACTGGGTGTGTCCAGCATACACATCTATTATAGAAAAATGGTTCAAAGCATACAACCAGTTATCTTTGGGACCCTAGAAACTGGTTGTTATTCTGATAATGTCACAGTGACCAGTTTCCCTTGTCAGTTTGGCTTTTGGGAGGGCTGAAAACCGCTGGGGGATTAAAAGGGTAACCCCCCCCCCACCATTTGTTCCAGTGGAGTGCTGCTTAAGAGCCGCTGTTTCCCAAATCCTAAACATTTTTGGTAGCAGGTAACTCCTGACAATGATATTTTAGGCCATAGAAGCTTTGGTCCCCTTCTGGAATGGGGAATAACTATCTATGAACTCGTCATGCCTTTGCCCCCTAAAACATGCTCCCTTGCCACGTGCATGCACTTGGGTCTGATATGTACATAAGCACTGCCACACTGGGAAAAGACCAAGGGTCCATCAAGCCCAGCATCCTGTCCCCAACAGCGGCCAATCCAGGCCCCAAGAACCCGGCAACCCCCCCCCCCCCAAAAAAAAAAAAAATATCCTGGCTTTGTAAATGCAAGATAAACTTTTAAGTGTCATCTTAAGTATGTCTCAAATGAAAATAGGGTTTGTAAAATAAGGGCCATAATCTCACGAATGGTAACTACCTTTATCCTGATAACTAAAGCCCTTGGGGAGTACAACCGGTCATCCCCCTACACTAAAAAAAAAAGTGAAACCGGTTACCAGTTAAACATATTTCATAAATGGGAAGAGCGATTTTCAAAGCCATTTACACACCTCAATAGTGATTTACCCACATAGCCCTCCCTGAAAGTGGCTGAATCTCATGTGCACATACTTTGAGACTCATGCAACGATTGCATTTTCAGATCTATGCAGGACTCTTGCCTTGCAAAATTAACTTGCACAAAAGAAAAAAAGAAAAAAAAAACCCCCACGCATCTACTGCCGGGAGCGCAACAGTGTCATCTGGGGAAAGACCAAGAATGATTTTCTTGTAATCTTCTCATCTGGCCCACTCCCCCTCTACCAGAGACATGCTTTAAAAAAAACCCCAGATGAAAACGTATCCTTAAGAGATGGCAGGTCTCCTCCAACCTGCTTTTAAAAGCCGGGAGAGAAATGCACAAGAGAGACACCAAGGTGCTGAAACTTCCTCAGTTAAGGCCACGGATTGCAGAAAGTGCTGGGCCCATTGCTATTTTCACACACAGTCACCACCAGCAGCTAAGTTTTTCTGCAAAACCTTGTCCTAGCGACTTTGCTCTGGATCCTTTCAGCTTCGTAGAATGCAAAGCAACTGCATCCCTGAAGGGGACCTGAGCTCATGCCCCTCTCTCTCCCCCTAAACACAGGTCACTGCTCCCCCTGGAATCCCCCGACCTTGTGAATCAACTAAAGCAGGCTGAAAATGCAGAAGTCAGGCTCTGCTCCAGCACCTAATCCATGCAAAGCCCTTATCAGCAATGCAGCAGGCTCAGAAGAGCAAAGCGAAAATGTCCGGGTCCCTTTGACACTAGTGGCCGCCTTTCATGCTCACCTCATTTTTGCAGCTTTATCCTTTCTGTATTTTCCTTTCGTTTTGCCCTTCTCAGTTTAACTTGCTCCCAGGGCTCTTCTGCTGTCTCTTCCCTTATCTTTGTTCTCAGATGGAGCTTTTGTTGCCTGCTGCTCTGGATGCAGGTCACGCCTCCCCTTGCCTGGAACAGGCTTCCTCACAGACCCTGCCGGGAATGGGATGAAAAACTCCAACCTCTCCCCCAACTGCATATTCTACTCCCAAGCGACAAGAAGAGGGTTGTTCAATAGAGTTTCCCCTCTTCTTTAAAACTTTTCTACTCAAATCCATGGGGTACTAAGTCTTCCTGCAGCTCATCCCTTCTTTAAAACTTTTCTACTCAAATCCTGGGGTTCTGACGTCTTCCTGCAGCTCATCCCTTCTTTAAAATTTTTCTACTCAAATCCTGGGGTACTAAGTCTTCCTGCAGCTCATCCCTTCTTTAAAACTTTTCTACTCAAATCCTGGGGTACTGACGTCTTCCTGCAGCTCATCCCTTCTTTAAAATTTTTCTACTCAAATCCTGGGGTACTAAGTCTTCCTGCAGCTCATCCCTTCTTTAAAACTTTTCTACTCAAACCCATGGGGTATTAAGTCTTCCTGCAGCTCATCCCTTTTCTACTCAAAGCCTGGGGTACTCACGTCTTCCTGCAGCTCATCCCTTCTTTAAAACTTTTCTACTCAAAGCCATGGGGTATTAAGTCTTCCTGCAGCTCATCCCTTCTTTAAAACTTTTCTACTCAAATCCTGGGGTATTAAGTCTTCCTGCAGCTCATCCCTTTTCTACTCAAAGCCTGGGGTACTCACGTCTTCCTGCAGCTCATCCCTTCTTTAAAATTTTTCTACTCAAATCCTGGGGTATTAAGTCTTCCTGCAGCTCATCCCTTCTTTAAAACTTTTCTACTCAAATCCTGGGGTATTAAGTCTTCCTGCAGCTCATCCCTTTTCTACTCAAAGCCTGGGGTACTCACGTCTTCCTGCAGGTCATCCCTTCTTTAAAACTTTTCTACTCAAATCCATGGGGTATTAAGTCTTCCTGCAGCTCATCCCTTCTTTAAAACTTTTCTACTCAAATCCTGGGGTACTAAGTCTTCCTGCAGCTCAGGGAAACCTAATAATGCCTATTTGCTTCACTCCAGCTGCAGGTGATGATCTGAATATCAACTTTTGGCCCTCAGACTGCATCCTGAAGAAGAGGTTTTGGTCCATGCTGCTGTCTCAGCTGCAGTCTAAAGTTTTAATTGTCTGACTGGTTGGAAGAATATTACCCTCTACAGTGGTGCAAAGTGTATTTTATGAAGTGCATTAGATAGTGAGCTAAGGCAAGTGATGATTAATCGGTGCTGGTCTTTGAAATGATTAATTTGAGGGGGAAGGATTGTTAGAATGCTTCAGAGATTTTCTTAAATCACTAGAAAGAGAGTTATTGATCTTGATTAATCTGTGTAATTTTGTTGAAGCTTGTTGGCCAATAGGTTTTAACCCCTGTTGTGCTTGGAAGATATGCCCTATTGGCAGGGTTTTTAACCAGTCAAATGGGGTGCAGAGAAGGGTCTTGAAATCTGAGGCAATTTATTGAGCCTTTCTTGACATAGTAATGTAGTAGATGATGGCAGAAAAAGACCTGTACGGTCCATCCAGTCTGCCCAACAAGATAAACTCATAAGTGCTACTTTTTGTGTATACCTTACCTTGATTTGTATCTGCAATTTTCAGGGCACAGACCGTAGAAGTCTTGCCCAACACTAGCCCCGCCTCCTAACCACTAGCCCCGCCTCCCCCACCCGCTCTGCCACTCAATCTCGGCTAAGCTTCTGAGGATCCATTCCTTCTGAACAAATATCCACCACTCTCTCCTAAAGGACAAGTCCATAGACCGCTATTAAATGGACTTGGAAAAATTCCGCATTTTTAGGTATAACTTGTCTGGAATGTTTTTACGTTTGGGGAGCGTGCCAGGTGCCCTTGACCTGGATTGGCCACTGTCGGTGACAGGATGCTGGGCTAGATGGACCTTTGGTCTTTCCCAGTATGGCACTACTTATGTACTTATGTACTTATTTTTATTTATTGCACTTGTATCCCACATTTTCCCACCTATTTGCAGGCTCAATGTGGCTTACAAAGACCTTTTATGGCAGCGCCATGCCAGGATAGAGAAATACAGTTGGAATTACAATGAGATCGAGGATGACAAAGAAGAACTAGGCAGACAGTTATAGAGAGGCATCAATCAGAGTAAGGTGGAATGGTGAGGTGTTCTAGTTAAGCTATGGATTCTCTTGGTAGGCCTTGTTGAAAAGATTTTCGAAAGTTAGCAATTTCGTTTATTGTTTTCAAATTTGTTGGCAGTGCGTTCCACAGCTGCGTGCTCATGTAAGAAAAGCTGGTAGCGTGTGTTCGTCTGTAATTTAATCCTTTGCAGCTCGGAAAGTGTAGGTTAAGAAATGTGCGGGCAGATCTTTTAGCATTTCTGGGAGGTAAGTCAGCGAGGTCTAACATGTAAGTTGGGGCCTCTTCCACGCATTTTTGAATTCCGTTACCGTTTTCATCTCCACCACCTCCTGCAAGAGGGCATTCCAAGTATCCACCACTCTCTCCGTGAAAAAATACTTCCTAATATTTTTCTTGAGTCTGCCCCCCTTCAATCTCATTTCATGTCCTCTAGTTCTACCGCCTTCCCATCTACGGAAAAGGTTCGTTTGCGGATTAACTCCTTTCAAATATTTGAACGTCTGTATCATATCACCCCTGTTTCTCCTTTCCTCCAGGGTATACGTGTTCAGGTCAGCAAGTCTCTCCTCATACGTCTTGTAACGCAAATTCCATACCATTCTCATAGCTTTTCTTTGAGTGAATGTTGTTATTAGGACAGTTACTGTTAGGATAACTGTGTATTACTGTCATTTTAACGATGTGGAGGCATATTTTCAAAGCACTTAGAACTTACTAAGTTCCACTATGTAACTTTAAAAGTCTAAGGGGCCCTTTTACTAAACTGCATAAGTATTTGTCTACGCATGCCCAACACATGCCAAAATGGAATTACCGCCTGGCTACTGCGTGGCTCTTGCAGTAATTTCATTTTTGGCACGCATCTGATACGTGCATCAAAAAAATAACTTTTATTTTTGGACGCGCATAATGGGCATGCACCAAGTGGCATTTGACGGGCATAAGTCATAACCGCCTGGTCACCACGTGAGACTTTACTGCTAGGTTAACGGCTGGTGGTAAGGTCTCAGACCCAAAATGGATGAGTGGCAATTTTCATTTTGCCGCATGTCCATTTTTGGCAAAAATTTTTAAAAGGCATTTTTTTGCAGGTGCGCTGAACAATGATTCCGCGCGCGCCCAAAAACACGCATCTACACTACTGCTGGCCTTTTTTCAACGCACATTAGTAAAAGGACCCCTAAGTTTTTAGGGCACCTTTAAATGTCCGAGATGAGGATTCTGCTCTAAGGGGAGCGGGGATTGAATTCCAGAGGGACTATACAAAAACCCTAAAACGAGAATGGCAAGTAGCATCAAGACAAATATGGCAATTGGAAGGTACTGTAAGAACATGATGAGTAGAAGAACGAAAAGTGCGAGAGGAAGCATTAATTAATTTATTTTATCTATTGGGATTTATTAACCATCTTTATAAAGGGATTCACCCAAGGCAGTGTACAGCAGGTACAGTTTAATATAGAACTTACAATTTTGTTAACAGCATAACAATACTAAAATAACAAAGAATAAACATAAATACCATGAAATAGGGTCAAAAATATACACATTTAACAGCACTAAAATTCAAATAATAGAGATATAATACAATGTGGAGGAGTGGCCTAGTGGTTAGGGTGGCGGACTTTGGTCCTGAGGAACTGGGTTCAATTCCCGGCATAGGCAGCTCATTGTGACTCTGGGCAAGTCACTTAACCCTCCATTGCCCCATGTAAGCCGCATTGAGCCTGCCATGAGTGGGAAAGCGCAGGGTACAAATGTAACAAAAATAAAATAGATACTATTGGAGATTCTACATGGAATGTTGCTACTATTGGAGATTCTACATGGAATGTTGCTACTATTGAGATTCTGTTGCTACTATTGGAGATTCTACATGGAATGTTGCTATTCCACTAGCAACATTCCATGTAGAAGGCTGTGCAGGCTTCTGTTTCTGTGAGTCTGACGTGCAGGACGTCAGACTCACAGAAGCAGAAGCCTGCGCGGCCACATTGGTGACCTGCAAGGGCCGACTTCTACATGGAATGTTGCTAGTGGAATAGCAACATTCCATGTAGAATCTCAAATAGTAGCAACAGTGGAGGAGTGGCCTAGTGGTTAGGGTGGTGGACTTTGGTCCTGGGGAACTGAGGAACTGAGTTTGATTCCCACTTCAGGCACAGGCAGCTCCTTGTGACTCTGGGCAAGTCACTTAACCCTCCATTGCCCCACGTAAGCCGTATTGAGCCTGCCATGAGTGGGAAAGTGCGGGGTGCAAATGTAACAAAAATAAAATAGATACTATTGGAGATTCTACATGGAATGTTGCTACTATTGGAGATTCTACATGGAATGTTGCTATTCCACTAGCAACATTCCATGTAGAAGGCTGCGCAGGCTTCTGTTTCTGTGAGGCTGACGTCCTGCACGTACGTGCAGGACGTCAGACTCACAGAAGCAGAAGCCTGCGCAGCCACATTGGTGATCTGCAAGGGCCGACTTCTAAATGGAATGTTGCTAGTGGGTCTCTGGGCAAGTCACTTAACCCTCCATTGCCCCATGTAAGCCGCATTGAGCCTGCCATGAGTGGGAAAGTGCGGGGTGCAAATGTAACAAAAATAAAATAGATACTATTGGAGATTCTACATGGAATGTTGCTACTATTGGAGATTCTACATGGAATGTTGCTATTCCACTAGCAACATTCCATGTAGAAGGCTGCGCAGGCTTCTGATTCTGTGAGTCTGACGTCCTGCAGCATTCCATGTAGAAGGCTGCGCAGGCTTCTGTTTCTGTGACGTCAGACTCACAGAAGCAGAAGCCTGCGCGGCCACATTGGTGATCTGCAAGGGCCAACTTCTACATGGAATGTTGCTAGTGGAATAGCAACATTCCATGTAGAATCTCAAATAGTAGCAACAGTGGAGGAGTGGCCTAGTGGTTAGGGTGGTGGACTTTGGTCCTGGGGAACTGAGGAACTGAGTTTGATTCCCACTTCAGGCACAGGCAGCTCCTTGTGATTCTGGGCAAGTCACTTAACCCTCCATTGCCCCATGTAAGCCGCATTGAGCCTGCCATGAGTGGGAAAGCGCAGGGTACAAATGTAACAAAAATAAAATAGATACTATTGGAGATTCTACATGGAATGTTGCTACTATTGGAGATTCTACATGGAATGTTGCTATTCCACTAGCAACATTCCATGTAGAAGGCTGCGCAGGCTTCTGTTTCTGTGAGTCTGACGTCCTGCACGTACATGCAGGACGTCAGACTCACAGAAAGAGAAGCCTGTGCGGCCACATTGGTGATCTGCAAGGGCCGACTTCTACATGGAATGTTGCTAGTGGACTAGCAACATTCCATGTAGAATCTCAAATAGTAGCAACAGTGGAGGAGTGGCCTAGTGGTTAGGGTGGTGGACTTTGGTCCTGAGGAACTGAGTTCAATTCCCACTTCAGGCACAGGCAGCTCCTTGTGACTCTGGGCAAGTCACTTAACCCTCCATTGCCCCATGTAAGTTGCATTGAGCCTGCCATGAGTGGGAAAGCGCAGGGTACAAATGTAACAAAAAAAAAAAAAACTAGGCCACTTCGCTATGTCTGGTCCAGTCTAACCGACTGAAAAAACAACTGCTGCTAGCGTCACCGTTTTCAAAAGACAATTCGAAGTCAGAAGATTTTCAGCTCTCTATTCCCCATTCTTGGAGTCAAAATATGGAACTCTTTACCTATTCCCATCAGAATAGAAAACAGCTATCTCAAAGAGGCTAAAAGCCTTTCTGTTCTCAAAGACTGCTTCATAATAATCCATCATGACTTCTACTTCCTAATATCATCCATTATCCTTTCCTTTTAATGTTTTTAGTCTCAAGCATTACACCAATGTTTCTTATAACTCACAATAACACTATCTGCTTTTGTCTCACCCAGAATGTAAACTGCACTGAACCCTGAAAAGGAGATATGAGCGGTATACAAGAATTGAATTGAATAATGCTGGGAATGCTAAAACAGAGCTTTCGCAGTTCCTGTGTGCCTTCATATTGGCAAATAATGCTTAGTAGCTGAAAAACTCTAGGGTCTCCATTTATTTTATTGCAATCATTTCTGGCTAATTTGTAGTACCGTTGAATTTCCACTTCTATCAAATAAAAAAAAAGCGGTGTTTTGCTTCCTTGATGAACGTGTAATCGTCTGCTTGTGTGCATCGCTGATGAAGAGGAGTGTCTCATGATACTTTCCATGCCTAAGGTACAAAGCGAAACTTGCAGAGAAACTGTGTCCCTAGGTAATTCACTAACTGTGCTCTCAGCAAGGCTACGGCGTAAATCAGAGCAGCAGAAACGAACAGCCTGGGGACAGGGAACAAGACAGCAGAGCGTTCTTGAGTCTTTTTCCTGAAAATGCTGCCTCCTCCGCTCTTTAACATGTTCATGAGTCAAGACCTGCGGGACCTGTGCCTGAGGAGATCACTACTACTACTACTACTTATCATTTCTAAAGCGCTACTAGACGTATACAGCGCTGTACACTTGAACATGAAGAGATGGTCCCTGCTCCGCAGAGCTTACAATCTAATTAGGACAGACAAACAGGACAAATAAAGGATAAGGACAAAGAGTAGCAAGATTCCGGAATCCCAAAGTGTGACAAGATTCCGGAATCCCAAAGAGTAGCAAGGTTCCGTGCAGAATCCCAAAGAGTAGCAAGATTCTAGAATCCCAAAGAATAGCAAGATTCCGTACAGAATCTCAAACACTAGCAAAGATTCCGGAATCCTACAGACTACTACTACTTATCATTTCTAAAGCGCTACTAGACGTATACAGCGCTGTACACTTGAACATGAAGAGACAGTCCCTGCTCGACAGAGCTTACAATCTAATTAGGACAGACAAACATCACCTTGATTTGCTTCCCCCCCCCCCCCCCCCCCCGTTTTGTTTTATTTCTGTTTCCCACCTGCTGAGATCAAGGCCAAGCACACCCCCTCCCCCCAACGAACATGCACAATCTGACTTTCTAAACCAGGGGCTCTCAGCTGCAGTCATCCAGAACTGCAAACAGGTCTGGTTTTCAGGATAAATGATGCTCTGCAAATTAGCCTGGATCTTAGATCACATCTATGCAAATATACCAGATGAAAACTCATTGCAGATATCCTGAACATTAGACCCTTCTGACACTGCTTTTTACACTTCCCTCCAAATCTGAGAATCGCCTTTGGCTGGGGTCTACCAGACAAGCCCACCCCTTCATTACCTTTGAGTGACAGTGTTCTGGGGCAGGGAACCAAAATGTTCCTCCTGTTACTGCAAGAAAGGTACATTTTGGCAGCCTGCTACACAAGAAAGAGGGAGAATGGTGTGGGCTGATGATTGGGAAGAAAAGCAAATCTGAATAAGGCAGAGTGCTAGGCGTTTACTCGGTTCTCCTGTGACACTTCAAACCCATCCATCACTGTCTATTCCAATCTGAAGGCCTGGCTTTTCAGGGGTCCTTTTACTAAACTGCGTAAGCGCTTACATGCGCCCAACACGCGTCAGTTCTGTTACCGCGTGGCCCAGGCAGTAATTTCATTTTTGACGTGCGTCCGATACGGGCGTCAGAAAATATTTTTATTTTCTGGCGCACGAGCGTTAATCAGCATTCTGACGTGCGCCGACCGTTACCGCCCAGTTAATGCGTGAGATTTTACCGCTAAGTCAATGGCTGGCGGTAAGGTCTCAGACCCAAAATGGAAGCACGCCAATTTTCACTTTGCCGCACGTCCATTTTCGCCCCCCCCCAAAAAAAAAAGACAAGGCATTTTTTTACAGGTGTGCTGAAAAATGATCCTGCGCGCTTGCCAAAACCCACGCCTACACTACCGCAGGCTATTTTTCAGTGCACCTTAGTAGGGTTTTGGAGGGTCAGACTGATCAGATAGACTGAAGTCATCAGCCAGAGGTCTCTTCTCTCTTGTTCTAGAAGGGAGCTCCTTTTCTTTAGCCTGTACCCTGCTCTATGCTGCCTTGGCAGCTGGAGGGGTCTCGTAAGTCGAGATAAACTTAGTAAGTCGAGATAAACTAGAAACTACATACTGGAGATAGATGCTGGTGAAGCTCATGTTTACTGAGGCAGATTCATTACATGCTTTCTTTAGTATGTTATATACGTCCCGCACAACAATATAATACTCGTAATTCATCTTTATTCGATTTTCCTACTCCTCGGGGAATTATTTTTAAGAAATCGTTTACGTGTTTGTTCTCATATCAGGTACCTACTCTATGGAACTCTCTTCCACTTAAACTAAGGCGCATCCCTAGGTATACTATTTTTTAAGAAGGGTTGAAGACATTGTACCAAGGAAGTGCAGTGTAGGGCTGTTTTGGTAAGGTTATTTTTGATTAGGATAATATGATTACCATAAATTTGACTCAATTTTTTTGTCACACCCTAGATTTTTCTTAAGTCTGGTATCTTTGTTGTAATCCGCTATGAACTATATCATTGGTATTTGCGAGCTATAAATGAGTTAACTGTAACTGTTTACCTGGACAATATATGTATTATTTTATGTATTTATTGGGATTTATTAACCACCTTTACGAAGAGAGTCACCCAAGGCGGTGTACAGCAGGTACAGTTTAATGTAAAACCTACAATTTTGTTTACAGCATAACAATAGTAAAATAATTAAGAATAAACATAAATGCAATTAATGAGGTAAACTTGAGAATAGCAAATTCAAACCTAATAACAGAACTACCATGAAACAGTATCAAAAATATACACATTTAACAGCATCGGAATTCAAATACCAGAGATATAATACAATGCTAACATAATACTAATGATACACCTATTAATAACACAATTGGAACATTCAACTAACAGATATAATGCTAAAGAATTTCTACAAGACGGCTTACCATATAGCTGAGAGACCAAGAGCAGATATTTGATGGGAACAAGATGCGTGGTACAGAGTCAGTTGGGATAATCTGATGGTTGGCTAAACTTGAGGCATATGTGAGACTCCCCACTATAACTGCGGTCTCCTTAATATCATAGGTCTGTACCACACTGTATCAATATGGCAGTAAAACCTGCCCACTGTTCCTACATGTTAGAGACCCACTGCTGAGCTTTTGTGCATGATCTCAGAGACTAGGGAGCCATGTTGGGTACATTACACAGAAGCAGCTCAGATTTTTAGGGAGCTAAAAGCAGAAGGCAGGGGGGAGCAATTTTATATAAGAGAGAGAGAGAGAGAGAAAGGTGGTATCCTGTCAATGTCTCTCTGAAAGGCATTTTCTGACCTTTTATTTTTTTTGAATGCAGAACTTATGCTTATGTTTAATAGAACTTGATATACTGTAAATTCCAACACAACTGGATCTAGTACATAAGTACATAAGTAATGCCACACTGGGAAAAGACCAAGGGTCCATCGAGCCCAGCATCCTGTCCACGACAGCGGCCAATCCAGGCCAAGGGCACCTGGCGAGCTTCCCAAACGTACAAACATTCTAGACATGTTATTCCTGGAATTTTGGATTTTTCCAAGTCCGTTTAGTAGCGGTTTATGGACTTGTCCTTTAGGAAACCGTCCAACCCCTTTTTAAACTCTGCTAAGCTAACCGCCTTTACCACGTTCTCCGGCAACAAATTCCAGAGTTTAATTATGCGTTGGGTGAAGAAATATTTTCTTCGATTTGTTTTAAATTTACTACACTGTAGTTTTATCGCATGCCCCCTAGTCCTAGTATTTTTGGAAAGCGTGAACAGACGCTTCACATCCACCTGTTCCATTCCAGTCATTATTTTATATACCTTTATCATGTCTACCCTCAGCCGTCTCTTCTCCAAGCTGAAAAGCCCTAGCCTCCTTAGTCTTTCTTCATAAGTGGCGTACATTAAAATCAAAATCATAAAACTGCAGAAGAAATAGGAATGCCGTTAGATATAGGACAGAATGCACTCAATCACTCATTCAAGATACCTAACAAAATGAAACAAAATATGAGGAACTTGATCTGAAGGAGTCAAGCGCTATTCTTTATTCATTGGGGGTGGAGGCAAAAATTTATTGTTGCTTCTTTGGAAAATGAAGAGGGATTGCCCATCAAGGATAGTAAGAACTCCAGGTATGTTCTTTAACGCAATCTAAACTTCAAACATAATCCCACGCTAATTGTACAATGTCCATTCCAGCACATTCTGGGGTTTTCCATCCTGTTAGGGCTAGAACCTACTGGGAAATGTGCTGGACAGAAAACCCATTTCAATCAAACTCATGAGGTAATATTAAAGCTGGACAGGGGCGTTTTAGGATGGAATTAGAAAATCAAAGTGAGGAGCAGGTGGTCTCCCTTGTGCCCAGCGTTCTCATTCACTCCACTCAATCACAGCCCATCTCTCTTCTTTAATTAGAGGTTGGCGGCAGAGATGAAGATGGATAGTTGAGGCCTTGGTTGGAAAGTCAGTGGCGGGTGACGTTGCCATATGTCACTGGCCAGCTCGGTTGATGAAACCTTGTCAGCAAAGCAGTCAAGAGTGAGGTTGACAGTCTCTAGTGTCTTCACCGAGGACCCTGACACCTACTGACTAAGCCTTCTCTTCTGGAGAAGTCAGGTTGTGAAGCAAACACCTGTCCCGCACTTATAGTAACTTACGGGGGATGGGGATGTGTTGAGGATGGTATAATTATAAAGGCTTAAGACAAATTCACATACATTCAAGAAAAGAAAATCAATGAAAAGACTAGGTATAATTAATAAATCAGAAGTTTGGGGGGAGATACTATAATGACATTTGAAGTCTCTGTATTATCTGGTTTTGAATAAGATTAGTCACGTAATCTAGGTCAAAGTAGAATAGCTGCTATCTTGGTCTTCTTAGATGCAAAAAAAAAATACAAGTTGAACAAATTTTAATCTTGAACAAAAGCAGAAGAATTAGACTGGATCCCTGCTATCTGTGACAGGGACTGATACTACTACTACTACTATTTAGCATTTCTATAGCGCTACAAGGCGTATGCAGCGCTGTACAAACATAGAAGAAAGACAGTCCCTGCTCAAAGAGCTATGTAATAAAAGTGAGCCAAGTATAGGACAATCAAGCCATTGTGACATCACTGATGAGGTTGGCTCTTATTGGTGGCCTGAGGCATTATGACATCACAATATCACCTCTGATTACAAGAGACTACTACTACTACTATTTAGCATTTCTATAGCGCTACAAGGCATACGCAGCACTGCACAAACATAGAAGAAAGACAGTCCCTGCTCAAAGAGCTATGTAATAAAAGTGAGCCAAGTATAGGACAATCAAGCCATTGTGACATCACTGATGAGGTTGGCTCTTATTGGTGGCCTGAGGCATTATGACATCACAATATCACCTCTGATTACAAGAGACTACTACTACTACTATTTAGCATTTCTATAGCGCTACAAGGCATACGCAGCACTGCACAAACATAGAAGAAAGACAGTCCCTGCTCAAAGAGCTATGTAATAAAAGTGAGCCAAGTATAGGACAATCAAGCCATTGTGACATCACTGATGAGGTTGGCTCTTATTGGTGGCCTGAGGCATTATGACATCACAATATTAGCTCTGGTTACAAGAGACTACTACTACTACTATTTAGCATTTCTATAGCGCTACAAGGCGTACGCAGCGCTGCACAAACATAGAAGAAAGACAGTCCCTGCTCAAAGAGCTATGTAATAAAAGTGAGCCAAGTATAGGACAATCAAGCCATTGTGACATCACTGATGAGGTTGGCTCTTATTGGTGGCCTGAGGCATTATGACATCACAATATTAGCTCTGGTTACAAGAGACTACTACTACTACTATTTAGCATTTCTATAGCGCTACAAGGCGTATGCAGCGCTGCACAAACATAGAAGAAAGACAGTCCCTGCTCAAAGAGCTATGTAATAAAAGTGAGCCAAGTATAGGACAATCAAGCCATTGTGACATCACTGATGAGGTTGGCTCTTATTGGTGGCCTGAGGAATTATGACATCACAATATCACCTCTGATTACAAGAGACTACTACTACTACTATTTAGCATTTCTATAGCGCTACAAGGCGTATGCAGCGCTGCACAAACATAGAAGAAAGACAGTCTCTGCTCAAAGAGCTTACAATCTAATAGAAAAAAAATAAAGTAAGCAAATCAAATCAATTAATGTGAACGGGAAGGAAGAGAGGAGGGTAGGTGGAGGCGAGTGGTTACGAGTCAAAAGCAATGTTAAAGAGGTGGGCTTTCAGTCTAGATTTAAAGGTGGCCAAGGATGGGGCAAGACGTAGGGGCTCAGGAAGTTTATTCCAGGCGTAGGGTGCAGTGACACAGAAGGCGCGAAGTCTGGAGTTGGCAGTAGCGGAGAAGGGAACAGATAAGAAGGATTTATCCATGGAGCGGAGTGCACGGGAAGGGGTGTAGGGAAGGACGAGTGTGGAGAGATACTGGGGAGCAGCAGAGTGAGTACATTTATAGGTTAGTAGAAGAAGTTTGAACAGGATGCGAAAATGGATAGGGAGCCAGTGAAGGGTCTTGAGGAGAGGGGTAGTATGAGTAAAGCGACCCTGGCGGAAGACTAGACGGGCAGCAGAGTTTTGAACCGACTGGAGAGGGGAGAGGTGACTAAGTGGGAGGCCAGCAAGAAGCAGATTGCAGTAGTCTAAACGAGAGGTGACAAGGGTGCTGAATTACCACGAAAAACAGGCACCAGATTCCAGAACCAAGTGGGATGAAAAGTAGTGTCTGAACTTCCTTTACATAGTAGCAATTTTAAAACAGGAGAAAATATTTTTTTTTCACTTAACACATAGTTAAGCTCTGGAACTCATTGTCAGAGGATGCACTAAAAGCAGTTAATGTAGCAGGGTTTAAAAAAAAGATTTGGACATGTTCCTGGAGGTAAACTCCATAGACTGTTATTAAGGTAGACCTGGGGAAAGTCACTGCTTATCCCTGTGGTTGGCTTCGCGGAATGTTGCTACTTTTTGGGACGCTACCAGGCACTGGGGACCTGGATTGCCCATTGTTGGAAGCGAGATACCGGGCTAGATGGACCTTTGGTCTGACCCGGTATCTTATGTCCTTACGATCTATTGTATTCCTGTAGAAGGGTCATATCAAGTAGAGAAATTTACTGGCCTGCAGTATTCTGCTACAGGTCCCACTTTGGGAGCTGTTTCCTAGTTCTGTAATAGCAGGAGACTCTATGGACATGAGTATTATGCTGTGCTAGGCTACTAGTGTCTTGTATCCCGCTAGCTCCCTTATTTCTAAGGTTCAAAACAGGTTAACATAATATATGTTACATGATACATCAAAATTACACCCTCACATAAAAATATCAAATATCTATCATTCCAAAAACCTTTCAAACAACCACGTCTTAACAGCCTGCCTAAAAAAATTTCATAAGATGGACTATGGCGAATATATAAAGGCAGTAATCAGGAGAGACACAGAGGCATATTTTCAAAGCACTTAGACTTACAAAGTTACATAGGGGCTCATTTTCGAAAGAGAAACATGTCTAAAAAGTGGCATCAAGCGGCATTTGGATGTTTTTCTCATAAAAATGTCCAAATCAGTATTTTCGGAACCTATTTTTCAGATGTTTTTCTATGCTGTTCTTCTGCAGTACATCCAAATCTCAAGGGGGGCGTGTCAGGGGCATGGTAATGGTGGGATTTAGGCGTTCCTAAGACTTGGGACGTTTTTCAACCATAATGGAACGAAACAAAACCGTCCGGGACTAAAGCTAAGACGTTTTGAGCAAGACCTGTTCTTATAACAAATAAGAAACAAAAAGGTGACCTACATGACCAGATGACCACTGGAGAGAATCAGGGGGTTACCCCCAATGCCCCCCCAGTGGTTACTGACTCCCTTCCACCCCCCCAAAAAAGGAAATAAAAATATGACTTACCAGCCTCTATGACAGCCTCAGATGTTAAAGTTAGGTCTATTTGAGCAGCAGGCAGGTCCCTGGAGTAGTGTAGTGGTCAGTGCAGTGCACTATGGAGTAGGGGACTCAGGTCCTTATCTCCCTCTACGTGTCACACTTGTGCTGGAAACTGTGACCCCTCCCAAAGTTACCCAAACCCTACTGTATCCCTTTCACCCATAAGGGCTATTGCAATGGTGTACAGTGTGTGTGTGTGTGTGTGTGTGTGTGTGTGTGTGTGGAGGGGGGTAGTGGGTTCTGGGTGGGTTTTGGAGGACTCAGGCAAGAAGATAAGGGAGCAAAGGTGAGATGTATACCTAGGAGCATTTTTATGAAGTGAACAGTAGTGCCCACTAGGGTGCCCTATTGCTCCCCTGGGATGTCTGGGGGACCTATGCTGGCTCCTCCTACATCCAAATGGCATGAATTTCTGTGTTTTGCACTCATTCATTTTTTTTCCAAAAATGGACCAAAAAAACACAAAACATTCAAAGCACAAAACCTTGTTCAAAACAGTATTTTTGAAAAAAAAAAAAGATATATGGTTTTTTTTTAATGGCCTTCTTTCCTATTCGGATTTTGGATGTTTTGTGTAAAATGTACAAAATCATACTTATACGATGTCATGAAATGCCTAGCCACCCACCTGGGGCTACCCCACAGCCACTTAGAGGGTCTATTCCCCAGCACAGTTCAGGCCCGCCTGCACCCGCCTCTTGTGCTCTACACTAGCTCCCTCCTCCCACTGACTGGGTCACAACTACCTCTGGGCAAGTCTCCTGCTCTCAAGTTATCCCCAGTGATTTCTAGGTTACTGGAGGCCACACTCCCAGTGGTCCCACAGTTCCTAGAAAGCACTCACAGACCCAACACACAAACCACCAGGATTCTTTATCAGTCCAGACAAGCAGAGGCAATAAAGTGAAAATTGTATATTGTCTTAGAAACATTGAACAATGAACAGAAAAGTGCAATCTACAAAGAATAACAGGTAACTGAAATATGGATCAATTATAACACTAACTAAACATTTGTTTACTTTCTAAAAAGTACTTGGGAAGATCAGGACAGATAACTGTTCACAGAGCCTCAGCAAAATGATCCTACTCTCTTTTCTTCCCGGCTAAGATTGAACTCAAAACCAGTAACTTTTGGGTAGCTTCAAACTCCAGGCCAATCAGAGCCCAGAACAAAAAGTTTGAAAGTATACTGCAGAGCAGACTGCCTTTCCAAAAGGCTTAAACAAAGAAAACAGCCTTGGTTCTGCAGCAGCTTCAAAATATAAACATGCACCACTTCTGGCCAAACTAGAGAAATGCACTTCTGGAAATCCCCAAACACACTGTTTTGTCACAAATGTCATATCGAAAATACCCCTCATAGTAACCTATGGAACTTTGTAAGTCTAAGTGCTTTGAAAATGAGCTCCATAGTGATCATGAAGGGGATAAATCCCAGAATGAAAATAATTGGGTCTGACACAATTCCATGGCAAAGCAAAGTGTGGGTTCTTTCTCAAAAAGCTGAACAGATAGATCAGCACAGGCAGATTGCTTGGGGCACCAGGTCCAACATGACTAGGAATCAATAGACCAACTTTCCTTCAGGTCATTTGGATGCAAAGTGGCTGTGACTTACAAATGTTTATGTTTTTTCATGAAATCCTCCTCTACTTCTCAGAACAACCCAGATATTAACTTATTTATTTGCATATAATTACTTTACTTTGTATCACCTCTGTCTCTACGACACAAAACTGAAAATGGTCTGGCATTCATTAATAACTTGTTGATTAGAAACAGCCAAACATTAGCACAATACATATGGCAAATTAATGCTAAGCCATAATTAGACAAAACAGTATTAAATATTTTAGTCATTATTAAGAATTACATATCAGCTTTCATGATTTGCTGTTGTGAAAGATTGGTTTGCATTGATTAAAATAAATGAGCTATTATTTATAATTGAGTGCAGCATGCGATTAATTTTTATACTTTGTAATATTTATCTTTTACTGTGGAAAATTTCATACAATCATTAATAACCAACACAAGTGCCTTTGTACTAACATTCATTAACCACTTAACACATGGTTAAAGCCCAGAAATGGGCTTCCACATGATCGCATTAACAAGATTTCTGGTAATTTGCCTGTTTGGCTACTGAATTTTTCTGTTAGGAGGTGTGGCATGGACAGAGTGTAACATAGTAAGTGACGGCAGATAAAGACCTGAACGGTCCATCCAGTTTGCTCAACAGTCACATTCATTCTCAATTCTCTGAGATTTTTCCTATTTACAGTCAGACTAGAATTTTTATTTTATTTATTTAGATTTTGCTCACACCTTTTTCAGTAGTAGCTCAAGGTGAGTTACATTCAGGTACTCTGGATATTTCTCTGTCCCAGGAGGGCTCACAATCTAAGTTTGTACCTGAGGCAATGGAGGGTTAAGTGACTTGCCCAAGATCACAAGGAGCAGCAGCGGGATTTGAACCAGCCACCTCTGGATTGCAAGACCGGTGCTCTAACCACTAGGCCACTCCTCCACTCTTAATACAACAACATTTCCTTCCTTTGCCACCATCTTTACAGATATTGGGGGGTGGGGGGGGGGGGGGCAGGAAAGCAGGTCTACTAAAATACCTCCGCATTGGTTACAAAGCTTGTGTAAGCTGTTAACCTTCTGAGTTGTAATACTGATCTCCAGCCACTAGAGGCTGCTGTTGGCTACTGATTACACAGTACACACACCACACTGGTATTAACATCTTATGAACTCCAGAAAGCAGCTCTCTTTGGCTCAATTGAAGTACTATGGTGAGTGTTAGCAGTACATTTGACAGATTGAGTTCATCCTCCATACACCTTGGCTTAGGAGTGAGGTTCACTCTTGTCATGGTATACGCAAAACTAAGCCATTCGCTGAAATTAAAGCTTGGGGGCTCTTTGTTCCTTCTTCTTCTACAGTACCTGCAGCTAAGCTATAGATGGGGCAATGTTCAAGTAGTCACCCTCGGTCTAATTCTGCTTTCCATTTTCCGTTTCAATTTAAATTAATATTGATGCTTTGTTTATCTTTAATTACTATTCGTTTTGATAAAGAAATTACACCCATTCACTTTTAATTATCACCTTGCTGGGTAAACAATCAGGCAATTAAAAAAATAAAATCATTCAGCGAGAGAAAATAAAGTTTCCTATTCTTCTCCGCATCTGATAATGAGATAGCATCAAGCACCAGGCTTTACCTTCATTAGACTGTTTTGCTGTGAGTTTTTATTCAGTGCGAAAGGGGAATTTTATAGGACAAAAAACGAAAGCAGCGGATAAACGGAGGCAGAATTTGTCATGGTACCACTTATGGCGACTCAGTGTCTGATGTAGAGAGTTGCACGGGGACAGAAATCTTACCCATCCCCGCCCGTCCCTGCTGGAATCTTACCCGTCCCCACCCATCCCCACTGAAAGCTTACCCATCCCCACCCATCCCTGCAAAAATTTAACCCATCCCAACCCGTCCCCACCCGTCCCCGCAAGAATTTAACCCATCCCCACCCGTCCTCGTAAGAATTTTAATGGTACATAAAAGAAAATTCCAGTTAGCTCCCTCAGTCTCTCTCTGGATTTGAGCCACAGCACTGTAGGCAAGGAAGGAATGGAAGCTGAAACTTAGAACACTCTGGTGTGCACATGTAAGACTTGTCTCCAATTCACTTGCACTGTGTGCTGAGAGGTTGCCACATGCACGTGCCAGTAGGTCAGGTGACATCTAATTCTCGTGCCTGTGTCAGAGCTGAGGTCTGTGCACCAGCCTGGTAGCAAAGAAGATTAATAGTAACATAGTAAGTGACAGCAAATAGACCTGAATGGTCTATCCACTCTGCCCAATAGTCACACTCATGATCAATTCATCATTAAATCAACAAGTGTGATATTATATACTTGATTATGGTCTTTCTTTCGTGTTTCTGGAACAAAGACCACAGAAGTCTATCTGGCCCTGTCCTTATGTTCCAACTACTGGGGTTGCCGTTGAAGCCTACTCCAGTCTATTCGTCTTCTCATTTGTGGGACACAGACCATAAAAGTCTGTCCAGCACTGTCCTCATATTCCAGCCACTGAAGTTGCTGTCTAAGCCCTTTCCAGCCCATCCTACACCAGATTGCCATGTATGAGACATAGACCATACAAGTCTGCCAGGTATCAGCCCTAGTTCATCACAGCCAGAGTCGCCATCTAAGCGTCACTTGACACATCCACACACATGCAGCCATTTAAGGTTAGGTTTTATATAACGTCCATTTTCTAATTAGAGATCCTCTGTGTTCATCCCACGCCTTTTTGAATTCTGTCATCATTTGTGACTCTACCACCTCCTTAATGGAAGACTTTCCCCATTTGTGCTGTTAAAGCAAAGAAGAAGAAGATGAGGAGAAGACAGCACTCAAAGAATTTGGTATTCGGTAGATGAGAGGCTGGTGCAGGTGCAGCTTACACTTCTATGAGAAGACCGCAGAGCTGCTTCCATCCCCGCGGGAACCCCGCAGGAACTGCCTCCGTCCCTGCGGGAATCCCGCGGGTTCCGCGGGATTCCCGCGAACCCCGTTCCCGTGCAACTCTCTAGTCTGATGTAAGTTGAAACACCAAATGGAGGAGGATCCTAATGGTTAGTGCCGAGGGCTGAGAACCTAGGGAACCAACTTTGATTCCCACAGTGCCTCCTTATGACGCTGGGCAAGTCACTTAACCCTCCATTGCCCCAGGTACAAAACTGATTGTGAGCCCACTAAGCAGGGACAGATCACAAGCTTGTGGGTCCCTGGGCCAACTAGCACCCAGGCCTCCCCTTCTCGGCTGCAACTGCCATGTGTATATAGTTTTACTCTCCATCATACATGCAACCGTGCAAGTGTTTTACATTTATACAAGTACGCATATAACGTTATAGGGTATTGACACAAGCGTAAATAAATGGTAAATGCTAGGGTTTCAGCAGAGTCTATAAATAGATTTATCACACAGTTTAATTAAAACAAGCGTGCACGGCACTGAAAAACAGGACAGGGCGCCAGCAATGTAAGACCAGCATGGGACAAACGCCTTAGCTGGCGGGGGGTTGGGGACCCCCGCCAGCCAAACTGCGTCACTGCACCAAATCCATTTCTACCACAGCCAGACTATTTTTCTATTAATGGCCATGCGCTAATGTAGCCATTAAAAATAATAATCACATGAACACTTACTGACTCCAACAAAATATTTAAAAAATGATTAGCGCCCTGATTAGCACAAACAAGGGCATTTATGTACAGGAGGAGAGCCTTTTCCAAATGAAGGAGAGCTCTGGAATGAGGGGGCATATGACAAAGTTAAGAGGGAATAGGCTTAGGAGTAACCTAAGGAAGTATTATTTCACAGAAAGGGTGGTGGAGGCGTGGAATGGCCTCCCAGTGGAGGTGGTGGAGTCTAGGACTGTTCCAGAATTTAAAAAGGCATGGGATAAGCATGTGGGATCGCTTAGGAAGAATTAGGGGTTACAGAGGATGGGCAGACTGGATGGGTCATATGGCCTTTATCTGCCGTCATGTTTCTATGTTTCTATTCCACCAATGCCTAAGAGCCAACCTCATCAGTGATGTCACAATGGCTCAATTGTCCTATTCTTGGCTTACTTTCCCCCCTTAGTGCGAAGAGTTTCAGTCTCTGGTAACCAGAGCTCATATTGTGATGTCATAATAGGAATAGGCTTAGGAATAACCTAAGGAAGTATTATTTCACAGAAAGGGTGGTGGAGGCGTGGAATGGCCTCCCGGTGGAGGTGGTGGAGTCGAGGACTGTTCCAGAATTTAAGAAGGCATGGGATAAGCATGTGGGATCACTTAGGAAGAATTAGGGGTTACAGAGGATGGGCAGACTGGATGGGTCATATGGCCTTTATCTGCCGTCATGTTTCTATGTTTCTATTCCACCAATGCCTAAGAGCCAACCTCATCAGTGATGTCACAATGGCTCAATTGTCCTATTCTTGGCTTACTTTCCCCCCTTAGTGCGAAGAGTTTCAGTCTCTGGTAACCAGAGCTCATATTGTGATGTCATAATAGGAATAGGCTTAGGAATAACCTAAGGAAGTATTATTTCACAGAAAGGGTGGTGGAGGCGTGGAATGGCCTCCCGGTGGAGGTGGTGGAGTCGAGGACTGTTCCAGAATTTAAGAAGGCATGGGATAAGCATGTGGGATCACTTAGGAACAGGAAGAATTAGGGGTTACAGAGGATGGGCAAACTGGACGGGTCATATGGCCTTTATCTGCCGTCATGTCTCTATGTTTCTATCTATGCAGATGTGGAACTTACTGCAGGATGACTGCGTGCATCCCGTGGTAAGCCATTTGAAGTTGCGCTAAGTGCGAGATAGTTCTTACCATAGCTAAGTAAAAAGACCCCCCCCCCCCCCTTAGTGTGCAGACTGCCTAATAGTGGGTACCAAGTTATAGAATAAGAGGGTTACTGTGAAGCCAGGGGGGCTACACCCATATTACTAGGTGATGGCACGGATTTAAGGACAAAAGATCCTTACACTGAATGACAGGGAAGGTGGATGGTTTATGCTTTTATCGATCTTCATATACCGTCTTCCCTTCTAGATAGCAAAACGGTTTACATTTGATAGCAAGATTTTGGTCACTGTTCCAGTCACTTTTCAAGAAAGAAAAATGGGAGTTTTCATATCCAGTCAAATAGGAAAACAACTCTTACTAGAAATGAGAAAGATGTTTGCAGCATAAGTGAGTAAAGAGCTGCTGCTGTCATCTGATTTTTTTACAGAAGTCGTTTTCCATTTTGTAGAGAGGTGTGGTAGCCATGTTAGTCCACTCTTAAAGGTTATCAATAGAAATCAAACAAGACCTTTGAAATAAGAATGATTGAATATTTTGACACCCAACAAACAGGACTTAATAAGGATCTGGGTTTTCTAACCCATTATAAACCATAAAGTTGTATTTCTCTGTTTATTACCCTCCTCTCACCTACCAACACCCATCCTGTAAGAATATCAATGAAATGCTTTGATGTCCCCATGCATACCCCCACCCTCCCACTCTGTCAGACTGTCAAAGTAATGCTTTGATGTTTCTCTCATATATACTATCTGCTACCACATTTGCTTATTTCCGATCTGAGGAAGAAGGGCAACCTTCGAAAGCTAATCAAGAAATGTATTAAGTTGTGTCCAATAAAAAAGGTTTCCATTTTGTAGAAAAGGCGATTACCTATTGCCATGAATAATCTAACTATCCTCCAGGAGAACACACTGGCTTACTGACACGATGAAATTGCTTTCAGCAGAGGACGAAGGGTGATTACCCGGGCTTAGAATGGAAAGTGTACTACACACCTTGCATGAGGGGGAAGCATACGAGGGGGCAGCCTGAGTTTAAGCTAGTAAGGTGGATGCACAAGTGGAAAACAAATGTTCTTGATGCCTGGGCTAATAAATCTAATCTGTCAGCTCCAGTCACACATCTATTCATTCTGTAGCAAACAGTGATTAGGAGGAACTGTTTCAAGTGCCAGCAGCCACCTCAGTCACTAGCAGAGGGATTTCAAAGTAGAGTGGAGCTAAGGAAAAGATGCTGTATGGTAGCTTTGAGCTACAATTTCCCAAAAGTACAGGCTTTAAAAGTGTGTTTGCAGCCTGCAGGTTTACGATGCTGACTGCTGATCATTTATCTACAGCTGGCATAACAGGCCTGTTTGTAAGTGTTCTGCCTCCAATTTGCATGGAAACTAATGATGAATAGTTTCCACTTTTTGTCTCTCCCTTGGGCATTTCTTGACAGGGTTATCCATTTGCATGCAGGCAGTCTTGTAGTTCCCTGTCAAGGAGGTTTGATAACAGGAGACAGCATGAACCTATTTGATCCATTATGTAGGCTGAAGCCAGTAGGCAGAGCTTGTCGCCCTATCAAGTTCATTGTTTTGGGTGTACCAAGATGGCAGCAGCTGCATTGGGGAAAATTAAAACCTCCTTGGGTGGAGACGGGCTTCAGTCTTGTGACATCATTCCATCTCCTGTTATCAAACCTCCTTGTTCCCTGTAGTAGGCTCTTCTAGAGCACATGTCCACTTCCCTGCCTTGCCTTGTTCTCAGTGCATGCTGGGCAAGTAGGCTGCCCTGCCCTGCCTCCCCACCCCACCCCTGCTTTCTCTTCCCTCCCTCGGGGCTATAAGAAGTTACAATTCACTGTTCTTGCTGTGCATGCTTTTAAGACCAGGGGCGTAGCCAGACACCCACATTTGGGTGGGCCTGGGCCCAAGATGGTTAGGCAGAACAACTCCGCCCTGCCCCACAAGTGATTTGGTCTCTCACTCTCTTGCCTGCATGCCATATGGTCTCTCAAACATTCCCCCTACCCCGCATACCTTTTAAATAGCAGATTTTCAGCTGCAGCGAGCAGCAACTAATACACACTGCTCATGTTGGCCCCACAGTCTTCCCTCTGATGCAACTTCCTGTTTCCGCATAGGCGGGAATACATCAGAGGGAAGGCTGGTATGCAGGAGGGACAGTTGTTGGGAGTTTTCGGCTGGTGGGGCTTGGGGATCCCTGCCAGACACATCATAGGTGTGCTGCTACTGGGTGGGCCTGAGGCCAAAGTGGGTGGGCCTAGGCTCATCCAGGCCCACCCTTGGCTACGCCACTGTTTAAGACCAGTGTAATTCTATCAAGTTTTCCACCCTACCATTCCATTCCTATCCTACCATCCTTATATAAGTATCAACAGCTGAATCGTCTCCCAGCCTCTCATGCCTAGGGAACGCTGGTTGAGAACGGACTCTGGTAGCAGAGGCTACAATTCTTTCCAAGCAACTAAACTTTAAGTATATTTTCTCCTTGCTTTTGACTACTACATTAAGAAGAGTTGGATAAAGAATTAATACACTTATAGTATTTGGGTTTAAACTACATGTGAAAGGACAGAGCAATAAGAACCATAGATACAGCCAACACAAATTTGTACTACTCAGCTTTAAAGCAACAGTTCCACTGTTTGAATTCTAGTGAAGGAGACGTCCAACTGGCAGTCAGAAGTAGAAACAGCTCTAGTGCAAATCCAGAAAAATCATTATGTAACCTTTCTCTTCATCTCCAGTCCTCATTCTTGGAGACCCAGCAGGTCTGGCTTTTAGGTTCCAACAGTCAGGGTGATCTCCTATCCCTAGTGTGATAAAGTCACCTCCAGGATAGTTGGGTTAAGGCAGTTTCAGTCTGAAATACAAGTCCCAGAAGGCATTGCAGGCAAGGAGCTAGAGGGTGAGATGAAGAACCCGGACTGGACTCCTAGCTGCAATCGGGGAAGACATGGGTGTAAACTGGCAGGTTGTGTAGAGTGACTGCCACTAGGCGGAAAGAGAGTTAGGAAACCCTGTGTGCAGGAGCTCATCATTGGTCTCATTAGTTTAATGCTCAACTCAGCTGGTTTGGGGGTGAGGAAGCTAATGGAAGGAGAATGATTGGTGGTGGTAGCTGAAGCCAAGGATTGATTAGGCAGGTGGGAAGGAGTCCCAGGAGTTCAGTTCAGGAGAGAGAAGCAGAAGGAGAGAAGCAGTTGCAGGCTGAAAACCCTTGGGCAGGGAGGTCCCTAAAGTACTGAAGCAGGCTGAAATTCTTGGGTGAGAGGAAGTCCCAAAAGTATTGAATTCACTGTGAAGCTGATGCAGGGGAAAACCCTTGGGTAGAAGGAGTCCCTAAAATATTGAACTCTTCTGAAGGTAAAGAGGATAGAAGGTAGAAACTGCTACTGGGTGACTGAACTGTGATGATGAACTGAAAGAACTGCTTGTCTTGGTAATTGAATTACTGTTTATTGTGCACTGGATAAAGAGCCCAGACTGGAGCTGACTGTAAGCCTGTATTGAATCCTGGTATGTGCTATGCTGCTGTTGGAACTGTGTACTAGAAACCTGCATGGAATAAAAGTCCTTAAGATTGAAGTTACTGGTGAACATCTATTTCTTCATTGTACCGGGAGCCTGTGGCTGGAGGAGATTGTTCTATCCTTGGCTGCACAATCACTGTTTTACAACTTGGGTTTCAAAGCATTCTGGGAGTTTCTAAATAGCAAAAAAGTTAAGAGGATGTGAAAAACCAGAACGCACTCACTTGTTCCTCTGGACCCAGACTCATGCTTAACTCATCCTCAAGAATATGGAAGACAAACCAATGTATTTATAAAAATGTCTGCATAACCATCCTGTTCACGTTGGTTGATCAAAGCGGTGTATGTAAAAAATCCCCCTCCCACACCATCTTCCAAAAATGGAACAAAAGCCAACAATATAAACCCTGCTGAACCCACTAGAACCACAACATAACCGCTGATTATCTGAGGATCAGCAACAGAAATGCCTTCAACTTTTTTCTGAAGGTCACATAATGTTCGCTTCCAGCCTTAGTTCCAGGGGTAAAGAATTCCACAACAGAGGAACCACAGAATAAAATTAAAAATGTTCCGTTTCTCAGTCTTTGCAGTGGAATCACTTCTCGCAAAGGAACCTCAGAGTTCTGGCTGGAAGAGCCACTCTGACAAATCCACAATATAATTAGGTTCTCCAAGTCTTAGAACCTTAGAAGGTAAAATCAACAACTTTAATTTCACTTCTGTATTGAAATGAAGCTCTGCTCAAGATGTTTGAGCATTTTCTGAACTTTTACAGTCAATCAACTATGGACGCTCTCCCAGTGTGGGTGGTGAAGACAAAATACTTTAACAAGCAGGGAATCCAGCGATGAATGCACAAAGGTGCTCTGTGGGCTGTTTTCCTTCTATGGTAGCAGCCAATGGGAATCATATGCTAATGTATTACAATGAGCTTATATGCATTCCGAGGGATGTGCATAAAGACCCACCTATCTTCACCGAGAGAAATTGTACGGGAGGTCTGGAGCAGCCGTAGCTAGCTTCTCGGGATCTCCTGCCACAAAAAACACTGGGGAGTTGATTTCGCTTTATGCATTGCAAACAGGGGCTGCGAACACTTCCAAGAAGGAACTGCGCATTAAATATAACTCTTCTTTTTTTTCCTGATCAGCGTTTGATCGGAGAAGAGTACCCCTCACCTAAAAGTCTGTCTTTTATGAGGTAGATAAGCACAGTCACTCGTGAGTGTTTATTGCAGATCAGACATTTCTTAAACCACTGAGTAAATATCTTCTTTCCTCCCCCAGCACGCTCTGTATTATTATGAACATATCTGTTCTTTACGAGAGCATCTGCTGAGAGCCGGCCAGAACAGGAACTTCATTCCCCATCTCTGCGTGTGTGTGCAACGCTGTGGAGGCGTGTTCAGGGAATGCGTATAGCAGCCACGTGTATCAATTGACCTCTATGTGCATGGCCTGGCGCTTTCCCCTATTGAGCAGCATGGTAAAAGTCCATGCTACGACGCTAGAGAGTGTCTACATCAGGGGTCAAGCCGTAAACTCCAAATCTAGTGGTGGGACTGCAGCCCTGCTCGTGACTAGAAATGGGTGCAAGCACCTCGGTATTCAAGGTAAGCAACGACTGTATTTAAGTAAAAGTTTTGTCACTTTTACTTGTAAAGAAGTACAGGAAATATTAGTTACTTTTACTTTTACCAAAGAAAGAATGTCATCAATTTTTAGTACTTTTACCCAGCTACCTCTGATACTTGCAGTTAAAAGTAAAAAGTAAAAGCAGAAGAGAGACCTAGATGATTCTTCACCTGCTTGGTGGATCTCTTTGCCACTCACCTCAACAACAAAGTTCTTCAGTTCTGCTCCAGACTCGGACCACACGACAGACCACCTTAACTGTTCTATTTAATTCTCCTTGGACAGTCTTGCATTCTTCGGCAGCATTAAACTTCTGTCGGGGTGAGGTGAGACCCATGGTTATTTGTTCTCTGTGCATTAGTTCTGTTTTCTGCTGATATACATAGGCCTTCCAGACCTGCAGTGTGAGAAGAATTAATGTTAATTAAATGAAAAATGGGGTGGCGTGAAGATATTTTAGAAAAGTTCAGGTAGGGAAGGGAAAGGGAAATGGGACTTGAATTGAATCCAGTTCCCCAGGATCAAAGTCCGCTGCACTAACCACCAGGCTACTCCTCCACTAGCGACATTACATGTAGAATCTCAAACAGTAGCAACAGAATCTCAAATAGTAGAAACATTCCATGTAGAATCTCAAATAGGAACATTCCATCTAGAATCTCAAATAGGGAAAGGGAAATGGGACTTGATATACTGCCTTTCTGCAGCTACATTCAAAGTGGTTTACATAGAATATACAGGTACTTATTTGTACCTGGGACAATGGAGGCTTAGGTGACTTGCCCAGAGTCACAGGTAGCTACAGTGGGAATTGAACCCAGTTCCCTAGGATCAAGGTCCATTGCTCTAACCACTAGGCTACTCCTCCACTCCTTACACTTTGGGATTCCGGAATCTTGCTATTCTTTGAGGTTCTACATGGAATGTTGCTACTCTTTGAGATTGTTCCTGGAATCTTGTTAATGGGACTTGATATACCGCCTTTCTGTGGTTTTTGCAACGACATTCAAAGCGGTTTAGGTACTTATTTGACCATTCGCCAGGCCCCATCCCTGCCCATCTTCAAATCCTTACTCAAAGCCCATCTCTTCAATGTCGCCTTCAGCACCTAACCACCATACCTCTATTCAGGAAATCTAGACTGCCCTAACTTGACATTTTGTCCTTTAGATTGTAAGCTCCTTCGAGCAGGGACTGTCCTTCTTTGTTAAACTGTACAGCGCTGCGTAACCCTAGTAGCGCTCTAGAAATGTTAAGTAGTAGTACTTATTTGTACCTGGGTGAATGGAGGGTTAAGTGACTTGCCCAGAGTCACAAGGAGGTACACAGAAACTCTGCACATGAGATATTATGGAGTGTCAGGGGCATGTCAATCCCTGTTCAAATCCACGCATATGGCATGTTTCTAAAGCGTGTTGCATTGTCACGCCAGCTGCAGCGCCTGAGATGAATTGTAAAGACAACCAGATTCAGGGTCCTAATTCCTGTGTAATGGAGGCGTCAGCTTTTATTTCCATCAGCTGCATTTTCAGCTGTTTCTGATCGCCTTGGGATAATACTGCATTCATCGAAGTGACAGACAGGAACAAGCAGGTCTTTTGGTGTTGGCTGGGGGGAGCAGTAAATGTGCTCAACAGCAAAAGGGGGAAAAAAAAACACAACTCACTTCTCTTCTCTGAAGCCAAGACAGACAATATAACTAAAGAGAACTCTGTGCAGTCAGTTTGCTTGATTTAACAGGTGTTTTACGAATTCCTCTTTTGTTCCCTGTGAAAGATGTTAGGATACTGCATCGATTTAAAAGAATACTTCATTTTCTCCTTCAGAATGTACTTCACGATAAGAGCCTAAGAATTGCTATACTGGGTCGAACCAAAGGTTCACCTAGCCCAGTGAACTGTTCCTAACAGTGACCACATCAGGTTGCAAGTATCTGGCAGAATCAGTAGAAACACGGGTACCTAACCTTCATTCTGTGAGGTGAACAGAGACATCGGTAGGACAAAATGATGGTGAAAAGGAAACAATGTCCTGCCAGGACCTCACGAAATGCAGAACATGGGTTGCAGGTACAAGTCAAAGCACTTGATTCACGCACACAAAGGCAAATTGTCAGCCCTGTTTTCTCACAGGCTTTGGTACTTCTAATAAAGTCTCTTCAAGGATAGTCACAGTTTTCAGTAGACTGTCCCTGGCATGGCTTCACAGTTCCAATAGCCAAGTGATAATTGACCTACCTTGACTGTCTTCAGTCACCTGTTTTATAATCCCTGGAGGCATAGGCTTAAGGCTTCTTACTACACAGGCTGCAGGTTTCTGAGCTATGGCCACTTCTCTTCCCTAGAACTCTTCTCAGGCAGGGTTGTCAGATTTAAATAATTTTTCCGACCCAAACCAGCCTCTAAACCCGCCCAAAAACCGCACACCCCGCCCCCGCCATCACCAACCCCGCCCCCGCCGTCATCATCTCCACCCAACATCAACTGCTCCACCCCGACGTTAACAGCTCCGCCCATGATGTCAACAGCTCCACCCCCAACGTCAACAGCTCCGCCCCTGATGTCAACAGCTCCACCCCCAATGTCAACAGCTTCACCCCCGACACCATTAACCACGCCCCCTGCGGAGCGAAAAACCGTAGCCGGCGAGGAAAAAACCCCCGCCCAACGGAAAAGAAAGCCGCCCAAAAAACCGCAACCCGCAGCGGGTCGCGGAAAGCCGCCCAATTGGGCGGGAAAACCGCCCATCTGGCATCTTTGCTCTCAGGTACTGCAGCTGAGCCAGAACATCCTGGGAGATCCTGGATCAGGGCCTTCCTGTTCTGTTCTGCCAGAGGGCTTTTAACTTCCTGCTTTCTGCCTTGAGCCCTACCCTCCTCGCCAGACAGGCTAACCTATCTATTCCCTGCCTTAAGGTAGCTCTGTTCCAGCCTCCTTAAGGAAACCCTGTCTTGTACCACCTACTCCCTCACAGTTTAAAATATCCTTTTTAGCACTTATGTGATCCCAGGGTTCCACGGAGGGCAGCTCTATAAAGGGACGTCCAAAAAGGTGCCTATTTGGAGTCTAGTCCAGTGGTTTTCCACTCAGTCCTCAATGACCACCTGGCCCCTATGGTTTCCTTTTACAAAGCTGCAGATCTTTCCCAAGCACTAAGGCCACTTTTTGCCGTGGCTAGAAAATGGCCAATTTTCTATTTTCAACATTAATGGCCACATGCTAATGTTAAAATGCTCAAACAAAAATGAATTGTTCCACCACAAAATAGTCAAACTAGAATACCAAAAACCTAGGGTCACTCATGAAATAGTGGACTAGTAGCCTGTATCAGGCCAATAAGTTGAGTTTCTGTCTTTCCTTATGTTTTACTAGCCGTTAAGCCCGTTAAAACGGGCGAGATTTCCAGCTACCCTTCTCACTGCTGCTCCCTCCCCCCTCCATGCCGGGCCCCCTGCACTCTGACCTGACAGCGCCTCTCACCTCCGTGTGAAAGCGCTGCAGGCAGCAGCAGATCGCTCTGCTGCTGCCTGCAGCGCTTCCACACGGAGGTGAGAGATGCTGTTAGGTCAGTGCAAGGGGCCCGATAAGGAGGGGGCGGGAGCGGCGGCGGGGATGGGGGGGAGGGTGGAGGTTGGTGCGCGCGATGTTTGTTTCCAGACGGCTGCGGCAGCATCCAACAGTCCGACTCCGTTTCCCTCTCTGTTCTGCCCTCTGACGTCATCACGTCTTGACACGAGGGCGGGACAGAGAGGGAAGTCTCTACTGCGCATTTGCAGGTGAGTCGGTCACTTGCCGTTTATATGTTTGATAGGGCTTTCTTCTGTTTATATTGTTTTTCTGTACAACTGTTTTTGTTTGATTATAATTGAAATATCTCATTTAAAAAATAGGCTTTTTAGAGGCTGAGCTCTCTGGGATAGGAACCAGAACAGATACCACTAAACCTTTCTATAGTGCTACTAGACATATGCAGCACTACCAGATTATCCTGTGCACCGGCACCCCACATATGATTAAAAACATTTTTTCTTCCTTCATCTCCTTTCCATTTTCTACTTCCTCCTCTTTTCTTCTGTTCTCTTGATGCTAATGTAATTCTTTTCCTTTTTTCTCCTGGTATTTTTTTTTTAATTGTAAACCACTTTGATTTTATTTGAAGGATGATATATCAAATACTTAATAAATTAAACCAAACTATTATGGTTCCTTGTCTTGGCACAATGCGTTCGGCATCTCTGATTTGTTTGAGAGCTATTGGAGAGTGGGGATTTTTTTTTTTTTGGGTAGTCGCTGAATTAACAAACTGAAACAATCAGGTTATTGTTTTCTATTTGGGAAACCTTTAATGGGAAGGGGGACTCCAGAATCTGTTCACGCATAAAGGAAGGTGAAGAGTCTATTTACATTTTCAATGTGGACCTGGAGCGAAAAGCGGATTTAAGAGAATGTCTATTTTCATTAAACCAGGTAATTGCTTTCGTAATTCCCTTTATCCCACTGGAGCTGTGCCGTGAACAGAGAAGCTGATACACATCCAGCGATCAGATTGTGGCAGCAGGTAATAGTGATAAATTTTCCATCTCTGCTGCACTGGCCTGTTTTAATAGCACTGTCCCAGGTAATTGTTTTTAACATTAGCTGAACAGTGGTCTAGCACCAAAATTCTTGCTTGCAGTGGCACTAACCTGACATCTGGAGATGGGGCCTGTGGGATCTCAAAAGCTCTGGCATATTGTCATCTTCAAATAATTTTGTTTTCCTGTTTGTCCAGTAAATGATGGGGCTGATGTCGCTTTGACCCTGGAATATTACAAGATATGAATATCTGCATCAGGTCAAAGATTTACCAGGACCGGTAGTCTGTTTCCAACAGTGGCCAATCCAGGTCACAAGTACCTTGACAGGATCCCAAAAGATAGGTAGACTCTATGCTGCTTATCTCAAGGACAAGGAGTTCTTCATGTCCACCTTAATAATGATTTATAGACTTTTCCTGCAGGAACTTGTCCAAAGCTTTTTAAAACCCTGCTACACTAACTGCTTTTATCACATATTCCAGAGCTTTATTATGCATTAAATGATAAAAATATCTTCTCTGCTTTAAATATACTATTTAGTAGCTTCATGGAGTGCTCCCTAGTCTTTGTAGCTTTTGAAAGAGTAAACAGCTGATTCACATTTGCTCAGGGTTTTAAAGACCTCTTTCGTATCTCCCCTCAGCTGTCTCTTCTCCAAGTTGAAGATCCCTAATCTCTTTAGCTTTTCATCATAGGTCACCCATTTTGGTCACCCTTCTCTGTGCCTTTTCTAATTCCACTGTATCTTTTTGAGATGCAGCAAACAGAACTGAACAATATGCATGGTGCGGATACACCAAGGAGCGATTCAGAGGCATTACGATAGTCTTTGGTTTATTCTCTATTCTTTTCCTAATAATTCCTAACAGTCTATTTTCTGCCACCTTCCTTGGTCCTGAGGAGATGCCTAATCGTGAGAGCGGGTAGGCTGAGAAGCAGGCAAAGCCTGGTTCAAATCCCACAGCAGCTCATGGTGACCTTGGGCAAGTCACTTAAACCTCCACTGTAGATTGAAAGCCCTCTGGGGACAGGAAAATACTAATTGTACCTGAGTGTAGCACTTGCCTTGAACTATAACTTGGAGGGTCAACTGACATGCATTTAATAAAAATATTTTTAACGTGCACAGGTTGATTAAATATGCATTGATTAAGGCAGGAAGTTATCAAGTGGGCTTCTATTGGGACCAGTTGAGTCTCATGACTTGTGGTAAAATAACCCACCATAACAGTAGCCCATGTTGGTAATATCTCCCCTAAATCAGCATTGCATACACTAACCCCCCTGTTTACTAAGCTGCATTTTAAATGGGCTGTGTTGGCATTGCCGCACGGAGGGGGGGGGGGGGTATGATTTTTAAAATTGCTCTAAGAAACTGTATGCCCATTAATCTATTGCACATTGTGTTCAAATTCAAATTAATTCTTGAATTCTGCTAATATCCTCTTTCCAGGGTTCAGTGTGGTTTACATTCTAGGTGTGACAAAGGTAAATAGTGTTAGTGTGCGGTTTGAGAAACATTAGAGGCCACTGGATTAATGCTTGCCATTAATGTGTTCCAATATGCCCACTAACATTTATTAAGGAAATTTTCATTGACATGATGCTATTATTGTTACTTTTCTAGGGGCACAGCCTTGAAAAAGCCTAGTTGGCGAAACACGTGTCGGCGTGGAGCACAAGACTATGAATGAGATGAGCGACATAAGCCTAAATGATTGCTAAATCTCAGTTGGTACAAAGCTAAGTACAAAATATTTTTCTTTCCAATATTGTGGAGGATGAATAAGTTTTAGGAAAAATAAGAAATAATAACAAAATTTAAAATAATTTAACATATAGAAAGAGAAGATAGTGACCTATGACTAGAGGACTATGAAAGTCTACTCACTAGATGCTCGTTATACGTCATCGTGAAAGTTGACATAAGAAAATACCTCTGAGGTCTGATAGGAGGGTGGTTAAGAGAAGGAAATAATGTACAGTATTTGGGATTGAATATTGACATTAATGTGTTGACATTGTAATGTAGCATATCGTGCCATACTTTCTATTGTTGTTTGAATATTTGTACTGCTGTGATGGTCTATTGCTTGTTTGACTTATTCTTGCCGTACACTGCCGTGAGTGAATTCCTTCAAAAAGGCGGTAAATAAATTCTAATAAATAAATAAAGTGAAAAAAGCATGAGCTAAATCCAGAATCACTCCTCCGCCTCTAGCATACCCAGGGTAGGGTGGTGGGGGCTGTCCACCCCGGATGCAGGCAGCAAGGGGGTGTGATGAGCAGTCATGTGGCTGTTGGCTCTGCTGGTCCCCTGTCCTCTCTGATGTCTTCCTGTTCTGGGGCAGGGGACCGGCAGAGTCGACAGCCAAGCAACTGCTCAGCGCACCCCCTTGATTGGAAGAGGGGGTTCTGCTCCCTCTTCCTTTCTCTGATATGTTTAAAGCTTCCTGCATTCCTACCTTGTTCCTACCTGCTTCCCAGGGGATCTCAATTCACCCCAAACTGGGACAGAAACACTAGGTAAACAGAGAGCAATACTCAAAAAGTCCATTTCCTTAGGTAAAACAGCATTTTACTCCCCAGAAAGGGGTCCATAAATTAAAATGAAAATAATAAAATCTAATAATCGTAAACTTACCAAACACTGTTTCCCCTGTGACTTTATTAGGGATTTAATTACCAACGTTTTGAAGAAATTCACCCGTTTAGTATAGAGCAAGAATAATGCTACTGCTTATCATTTCTATAGGGTTACAGGATGTACACAGCACTGTACACTAAACACGTATGAGACATTCCCTGATCAACTACTACTTACCGTTTCTATAGCACTGTGTTAGTTGATTTGGTTCCTTTCTTTTTCCCTGTTATTCTGTTTTAACTCTTAACCGTTGTTAATTTTTTTTTTTACCACTAAACCTTTTCTTGCCCTTCTTGTGGGATATCTTCTTTAGCAAAATTGAATTGTTAAGATGAAGAACTAGATGAACACAAATTTGTTTCCTCAAGTTAGGGGCCTTTTTACCAAGCTGGGTTTAAAAAAGGTTTGGACAAGTTCCTGGAGGAAAAGTCCATAGTCTGATATTGAGATAGACATGGGGAAGCCGCTCCTTGTCCCTGGATCAATATCATGAATCTTGATATTATTTAGATTTGTTGGAAACAGGATGGTCTAGATGGACCATTGGTCTGACCCAGTATGGCTATTCTTATGTTCTTATGGAGCAAGAAAGGCATACTGTTGACATGTGCTGAGAAGTTCCCACAGAAATTTTGGGATGTGCGGGTGCTACCCTCGCACTAAAAAATAAAATGTTTTGGTGTCGGGAGGTGTATATGGGGTGAAGAGAGGGCAAGTTCTGCGCTAATCAGTTAGAACATAAGTACATAAGTAATGCCACACTGAGAAAAGACCAAGGGTCCATCAAGCCCAGCATCCTGTCCACGACAGCGGCCAATCCAGGCCAAGGGCACCTGGCAAGCTTCCCAAACGTACAAACATTCTATACATGTTACTCCTGGAATTGTGGATTTTTCCCAAGTCCATTTAGTACTGGTTTATGGACTTGTCCTTTAGGAAACTGTCTAACCCCTTTTTAAACTCTGCTAAGCTAACCGCCTTCACCACTTTCTCCGGCAACGAATTCCAGAGTTTAATTACACGTTGGGTGAAGAAAAAGTTTCTCCGATTTGTTTTAAATTTACTACACTGTAGTTTCATCGCATGCCCCCTAGTCCTAGTATTTTTGGAAAGCGTGAACAGACGCTTCACATCCACCTGTTCCACTCCACTCATTATTTTATATACCTCTATCATGTCTCCCCTCAGCCGTCTCTTCTCCAAGCTGAAAAGCCTTAGCCTACATTGCTGTGTAGTAACAGATCAGTGCATGACTATTAATACAAAAAAATAGGAAATTTGGCCATTTTACCCCAGCGGTAAACATGGCCTTAGCGCATGTGAAAGGCCTGCATAAGGGCATGCTTACACCACTTTTTACCGATGTCTGGTAAAATGGCCTCATAGTATTGGCAAAAGTCCAAAGGGGAACAGGAATGTAACCTCTATGAGAGTCCAAATAAACCAGAGAAGTAGAGGATAACTCACTAACAGGGGGTCCGAAAGCTTGTCTCGAAGGGCCCAATTAAACGAGGGCTGGGCCCGTTCAAGAAAGCTCTAGGGGCTGGGCAGCAGGAGGGGGGATAGCGGGAGCAGCGTCCACGCAGCGTGGGGTACGGCGTTGCCCTAGGTGATTGGCTGATTTGAAGGGAGAGGCGGTTCAGGGTGGCCATTGGAGGAGAGGGTGGTTAGGGGGCGGAGTGAGGTGGGATAAGGCTGAAGGAGGGTGAAGTGTTCTGGGCGTTCCTGCTGATCCTCGGAGGCGGTTCCCCACCCTCCCTCCCTTATATTGTTCTGGTGTTCCTTTTCTTTGGTTTGTTTCAGGTTGATGGTCTTGGAATTGTCGCAGCAAAAAAAACCCCCCAAAAAACAACCAAACCCCAAGCTACAGGAGCTCTGGCTCATGGAGGCTGAGCCAGGGCATCAAAGGCGGATCGGGTGACCCGGAAAAGGTGTGGAGGTCCACACGGATCAGGGCCCCTGCTGTGAAGGCGGAGCCCGGGAAGATGGAGACTGGAAGCGGAAGTTGTCGCTTTGCTGACATGGCGAGCGGTGGGGGGGGGGGGGGCCACTGTGATGTTAATTTTGGACACATGTAGCTCGGGGGGGGGGAAGTCATCTTGTCTTAAGTTAATTAAAGTTAAATTGTTAATAAATCAAGCTGCGGCCTATGGTTACCCAATTTTGGTTTCAAGAAAGTTATTCTGGCGGGGCTTGGAGAGGGAAAGGGGGGGGGGGCAAGGTGGGTTGAACGGGTCCCAGCTCCAAGGTTTACTTCCACACGGGGAGTATCGTCAAAAGTGTTCTTTATTAAGGCACAAAAGACCTGACACTATGGCGTCTTGTTTGAACACAGCTACGGTTGGCTCATTGAGGCACTGTTTGTAACATCTGGCTACAAGTACTGTTGTATTTGACCCCTAAGGCAGGCAAGCGTTTCTGCCGAAACACGGCCCCGTGTCGGGTCTTTTCAGTGCCTTAATAAACAACGCTTTTGACGATACTCCCGTCTTCTACTTTGCTGGTTTCTTCCCTTAGTATCGAGGCATTTTCACAATTGTGTCAGTAGGTGCAGAGTCTACAGAAAGTGCTGGCAAAGGGCTTCGCATCAGTTCTCAAACTGAAAATAACAGCACACTTGCCTGTTTTTTTTCTATGGGTGCACCTTGTTTTGCTGGCCTAAGCCTGCCCTGCGACAGCCTGTGTGAGAATGCAGGTAAGCAAGCCAAACCACCACAAGGGTGGAGGTACACAAATTCCTACGAAAAGTAGAATCTGAGGAAAGGGGGAGTAGGAGGAGTAGGCTCTTGAACAACACTAGTAGGCGACGTAGATTAGGAACAATCTCTTTATTTAAATATACACTCGACTCAACACAGCCGTGTTTCGGCGCTACAGACGCCTTCTTCAGGAGTCTATGAAGAAGGCGTCTGTAGCGCCGAAACACGGCTGTGTTGAGTCGAGTGTATATTTAAATAAAGAGATTGTTCCTAATCTACGTCGTCTACTAGTGTTGTTCAAGAGCCTACTCCTCCTACTCCCCCTTTCTTGAGAATGCAGGTAAACATAAGTACATTGTAGATTCAGAGAAGGGAAATGTTCAAAAAGTCCTTTTGTAAAATGGCTTTTCACAGTTGTATGCATGGTACATGATTTAACTGGGAGATGGAAGGTCAAGAGCTCAGGAAATTTCAAAGACTTTTGTCAGAAATCCTTTTGGCATGCGTGCAGGTCCTGCAATGTGAAATTCGCTGTCCTTGCGTATTAGTTATTTATCATTCAGAAAGCCTGTTGATTTCATTTGCTAGTCCTTGTCCTGGAGAGGATGGTACCGTGGCAGTGCTGTTGTGGGCTATTTGCCCTGTTAATTAGTTGATGGATCTGGATCCCTCAAGGAAGGAAGATTTTTAGCTTTGCACAGGGTGGATTTATAAAGTCAGCAGCATGTGACCTTAATGTGATCGTTATGGTCTGGGTTTCTCTTTTTTCTTGTTTACTCTGCTTGGAGGGTGTAAGTGTAACGGAAATGTAAATAAATAAGACCAAATGAAATTTTGTATTCCCAGATAAAAAGGTTTCGCTTAAGACTCCGATATTACTATGTTACTGTAATGCTGGAGATATCTTACATGATACCTGGAGGCCAGTTTGGAGATTCAGCCGTGTCCTGGCTCCTGATTTTTTTTTTATTTTTCAGCTTTAAGGCACAGGTGGAAATGACATGGCAGAGTGATCGTAATCTACATCAATGATCAGCCAGGGGAGCCAATTTATTAAATGAGTCACTTGTCATAAAAAGCTGTAGCACAACTGGAGGAGAAATGCGCTTAATTGAAATATAGCCTGCAGACCAACCCACCTCACAGTTCAGGACAAACGTGATTTATTTAAATATGTTATAGATAACCCAGAAAAACAAAGTCTTGGTTCCGTCATGATGGTTTTGACAAGCTTGCCTTTCAAAACCTGGCTACAATAAAAATGTGATTCCTCAGGTTTGGGTTTTTTTTTTTTGTCTCTGAAAGTAGATATTAATTGAAAAGTACTTGCTTCTCTTTACGTGAACAAACTAATGTTTTGATTGTCAAGTTGATGCTGGGGTGTTTTTGTAATGGCAAGCTTGACAGATCATTAGTTCAACAGCCACGGATCATTTAACTGACTCTAATTGCCGTGGTGTCAGAATTAGTCATCTGCTCTCTATGCCAAGCAAGCTGACACAGACCCAGCTTTGTACCAGCGAGGATGGATGAACTTTAATGAAGGCATCTGAATACTTTGCGGTGAGTCGCCTTCAGTATGCTGTTAAATTGACCATATGAAAACCCTTTCAAAGATTAAAGAAAGCCACACAAGGCATTCTTCACCTTGACCTCTGATGGCCAACTCTGCAACTAAGGGACCAAATTTCTGTCTGGGTGCCTGAGGAAAAAAGGTTTAGCAAAAGCTGTCTTTCAAAATGGCTGACAATGTGCATCAGAAATCTCAGAAAGAAAATGGACAGAAAATAATCGAAAGATTTCAAGCTGAAATGCACAAACACATTCCCTTTACCCTCAACTGGTTATCATCAGAGCTTATTAACTCACTGACTGGAAAGCGTCAAATGCTATGAGGGCAGAGTTGTGTTTTCAAAATAAAGCGGTTCCCATTCATCCGATCCTTGGTGAAGTGCCTTAAGACGCTTGACCTTAGGGATTTTTGCTGTGCCTCCCCTCTCGCCTGTTAGTGTCATAATTTGAGATATTAATTTTTTTTTTCAGTGTTTAGCTCATACTTTTCCAGTGGTACTTCAAGGTAATTTATATTCAGATATAGTCAGGGCTTTTTTTGAGGGGGTACTTGGGGGTACTGAGTACCGGCACCATTTCCATTGTCTGCTAAAATCGACCCATGGACCTCAAGTTTTAATGAAAGAGCTCAGGCTCTACACACCAATTCTGCCTTGTCATAGATTATGTGACTGGTTGCAGGGGGCCTGGCTATTGTGGGGTGGGTCCATCAGTGATCACCCCACCCCTGAAGGGTGACCTCGCATTTGAGTATGGCACCTTTTCCATTGTCTGCTAAAATCGACCCAAGGTCCCCAAGTTTTAATGAAAGAGCTCAGGCTCTACACACCAATTCTGCCTTGTCATAGATTCTGTAACTGGTTGCAGGGGGCCTGGCTATTTTAGGGTGCGGTCCCTCACTAATCACCCCACCCCTGAAGGGTGGCCTCGCATTTGAGAACCGGCACCTTTTCCATTGTCTGCTAAAATCGACCCATGGTCCCCAAGTTTTAACGAAAGAGCTCAGGCTCTACACACCAATTCTGCCTTGTCATAGATTCTGTGACTGGTTGCAGGGGGCCTGGCTATTGTGAGGTGGATCCCTCACTGATCCCTGGCATTTGAGTACCGGCATCTTTTTTGCTAGAAAGAACGTGCTGGATATAGTAGGTATTTCTCTGGTCCCAGAGGGCTTATAAACTGAGGGCCCTGTTTACTAAGGTGTGTGTGCATAAAATTAGTGTACCCTAACTGTGTAGGTGCCCATACAAATATTGTGGGTGCCTACACAGCACAGGGCCACTGAGAGAGGGGGCAACGGGGGCAAAATTCCCCAGGCCCGGGCCTCCAAGGGGGGCCCGGCGCTGGAGTCAGGCCGCGGGCGCTGCAGTCCCCGATCTTACCGGCCTGCCTCCACGGCTCCGGGTCCCCTTCATTCAAAGCGGCAATCGCAGATCACGTCTCTTCTGGCCTTCCCTCCCTGTGTCCCGCTCTCATGGAAACCGGAAGTTAAATCAGACGAGGGCGGGACACAAGGAGAGAAGGCCAGAAGAGACGTGATCTGCGATTGCCGCTTTGAATGAAGGGGACCCAGAGCCGTGGAGGCAGGCCGGTAAGATCGGGGACTGCAGCGCCCGCGGCCTGACTCCAGCGCCGGGCCCCCCTTGGAGGCCCGGGCCTGGGGAATTTTGCCCTCCTTGCCCCCTCTCTCGGCGGCCCTGTGCTGTGTAGGCACCCACAATATTATACATTATAGTATAATTATAGTATTTTCAGTTTTATGCACCATCCCTTTCCTAATAATTCCTAGCATCCTATTTGCTTTTTTGGAAGCCACCACACACTGAACAGAGTTCAGTGTATTATGTACAAATGAAACCTAGATCTTTTTCTTGGGTGCTGACCCCCAAGGTGGACCCTAGCATCAGGTAACTCTGATTTGGATTAATGTGCATCACTTTGCATTTGTCCACATCAGGGGTGCAGCTAGAGCTCGGCGGGAGGGGGGTCCAGAGCCTGAGGTGGGGGGGGCACAGTTTAGCCTGCCTCCCCCAGCCACCGACCCCCCCCCCACCACTTTGGACCCCCCTATCACCGACAACCCCCCGTCACCACCGCCGCTGCCAGGTACCTTTGCTGGCGGGGGTCCCCAACCCCCGCCAGCCGAAGTTTTCTTCAGCGCCGGTCGACTCCGGCGCCTTCGCTGATGATACTGCTTCTGACTCCCGACGTCCTGCGTGCACGTCCTGTATGTAGCCCTGTGCAGGACTTGCACGCAGGACGTCAGGAGTCAGAAAGAGATCATCAGCAAAGGCGCTAGAGTTGACCGGAGCTGAAGAAGACTTTGACTGGTGGGAGTTGGGGACCTTGCGGCGGCGGTGATGGGGGAGGGTCATTGGCAGCATCCAAAGTAGAGGGGGCCAGAGCCTAATCTGTGAGGGCCCATGCCCCCGTGACCCCACCTAGCTACGCCCCCAGTCCACATATTATATTATATTTCATCTGCCACATGGATGCCCAGTCTTCCAATTTTCTAAGGTCTTCCTGCAATTTTTCACAATCCGCATGTGTTTTAACAACCTTGAATAGTTTTCTCATCTGCAAATTTAATCACCTCACTGGTCGTTCATCTCTGGATAGCAGATGGCCAGAGAGATCTTGCCGGGCGGTTTCTTCTGGAAGAACTATCATCCCCGCAGCAATGTAGAGCAGTTTGTTTACTTTAAAATCTTTCTTTCCCCTGTAAACAGTTGTTTAGGGAATAGGCTTGCAGTGTTCTGCGACAACAATAAAATAAAACATTAGTTTGAATCACACAGCACTTTCCAAATTGCTACTTTGTATCCCCAGTTCCTCTCCATTTACAGGATTATAGAATGTAATTGGAGACAACAGCCTATGTAATCATGAAAAATAATGGTGTTAAAAACATTTAGTGATAAATAAATGAAAAATGTAGCCGTATATGTCATTTATTTATTTAAAAGAGCTTCTATCTTTGTGTCTTCCCAAGAGCAGCATAGCTTACAAACAAAATACACAGTCAGTTATTAAAACACCAAGGGGTTGATATTCATCGGCGGCTCGGAAATCCAGTGACGGGCCTCGTCCAGGCTTCGGCGTTGCATTTCCGGGTTTGCAAAGCCAGCTAAATTGCAGCTGTGACTGAGTAAAGCCGTGATTAAGATTGTATTTTTCAAGATTTGGTTGGTAGCGAAACCTTAAGAGTGTCCTCTCTGTGGAGAATTTAGAAACAGCGAGTGGACCCTTGTTTCTTTTCTTCCTTCGAGTGCATTCTCGTTGGCAATTCTGTCTGTTCAGTATACTCTGCGAACATCATTTGTCACCCCTGAGGCAGGCGCTTGGTGATGCCGAAACACGGACCGTGTTGGGTCCTTTGTTCAAGCAACAAATAAAGCGTCTTTCAAGCACCATCTCCTGAGTTGGATTTGTCTGTTGCTCAGCCTCTACTCTTGATTGTGTTGTCCGAGTTACATGTTGCCTCATCTCAGTTATTGAATTGCTGTTTTTTTTTGGTGGCCTTCCTCAAGTGTCTTTAAGAGCCTTGCAAGTAGCCCAAATCCCCGCAGCTCAGAAAATTAATGACGTTGGTAGAATGGAGCACGTTACTCTGCATTTGATGTTTTATTTAGATAACACGAGGATGTTAGAGCCAGGACCTTGATTATACTCTTGTTGTTAAGCATTTGCGCTATAACATCAGAGGTACTTCCAGATTTTCACATTTCTCTGTTTTTTTTTAAACACATTCAGGGGCATTTTCGAAAGAGAAGGGCTCCCATCTTCCAACACAAATCGGGAGATGGGCGTCCTTCTCTCAGGGTCACCCAAATCGGCATAATCGAATGCCGATTTTGGGTGTCATCAACTGTAGTCCGTCTCAGGGATGACCAAAGTTCACGGGGGCTTGTCAGAGGCGTAGCAAAGGCGGAACTGGGGCGTGCTTAAGAGATGGGCGACCTTGGCCAATAAAGGAAAAAAGAAGGACGTCCCTGACGAGCATTTGGTCGACTTAACTTGGTGCATTTTTTTCACGACCAAGCCTCTAAAAGGTGCCCAAACTGACCAGATGACTACCTCTTACTCCCCCAGTGGTCACCAACCCCCTCCCACCCTAAAAAATAAATTATTATTATTTTTTTTTGCCAGCCTCAAATGTCACTCCCAGCTCCATGACAGCAGTATGCAGGTCCCTGGAACAGTTTTAGTGCGTGCAGTGCACTTCAGGCAGACGGACCCAGGCCCATTCCCCCCCCTACCTGTTACACTTGTGCTGGTAAATGTGAGCCCTTCAAAACCCACTGTACCCACATGTAGGTGCCCCCCTTCACCATTAGGGTTATGGTAGTGCTGTACAGTTGTGGGTAGTGGATTTGGGGGGCTCAGCACCGAAGGTAAGGGAGCTATGCACCTGGGAGCAATTTGTGAAGTCCACTGCAGTGCCCCCTATGGTGCCCGGTTGGTGTCCTGGCATGTGAGGGGGACCGGTGCACTACGAATGCTGACTTCTCTTACGACCAAATGCTTTGGATTTGGTCGTTTTTGAGATGGGCGTCCTCGGTTTCCATTATGTACCTGCGGGTGTGAGATGATATACTTTTCTTTATCAAGAGACATTTGCTCATGCGCTCCACCGTCAATCAGTATACAACTGTGCACTCACTGATGAAGGCTTTCTAAAGCCGAAACACGGACCGTGTAGGGTCCAAATAAAGTTTTGATTTGGGAGCACCTTACTTACCCTGGTGTTTGGATTGATCTCTTGAAGTTGGTTTCTTTTCCACCTTTTTTTTTTGTGTTTCCATGTAGATTCATCAGACCCCTGAGGCAGGCCTTCGGGCCGAAACACGGTCGTCTTTTAGCCGTTTCCAATAAAGACTATTTGGTTTTGCTCCTCGGATCTACCTGACAGTAAGTGCACCCATGGTGATTTTTCAAAATGGCCACGTGCTAATGGCAACATGGTCATTAATGTAAAAATTACAAAAAAGCCTTTTGTATGGCAGCAGTAAAATGACCTTAGTGCCTGGGAAAAAAACAGCTCAAAGGCACACTAAAGCCAATTATTACTGCACCTTAGTAAAATATCCCATACACTGTACTCCTGGCACTGTTTTGTATCACTAGAGCAGAAATGGCTTAACCTAGTAATTGAAAAGCCATTATTTTTACAGTAAGGACATTTTTCCCCCATTTCTGTCCATTATAACATAGTAGATGACGGCAGAAAAAGACCTGCATGGTCATCTGCCCAACAAGATAAACTCACATGTGCCATTTTTTGTGTATACCTTACCTTGATTTGTACCTGTCTTTTTCAGGGCACAGACCGTATAAGTCTGCCCAGCACTATCCCCGCCTCCTAACCACCAGCCCCGCCTCCTACCACCGGTTCTGGCACAGACCATATAAGTCTGCCCAGCACTATCCCAGCCTCCCAACCACCAGCCCCGCCTCCCACCACCGGTTCTGGCACAGACCGTATAAGTCTGCCCAGAACTATCCCCGCCTCCCAACCACCAGCCCCGCCTCCCACCACTGGTTCTGGCACAGACCGTATAAGTCTGCCCAGCACTATCCCCGCCTCCCAACCACCAGCCCCGCCTCCCAACCACCGGCTCTGGCACAGACCGTATAAGTCTGCCCAGCACTATCCCCGCCTCCCAACCACCAGCCCCGCCTCCCACCACCGGTTCTGGCACAGACCGTATAAGTCTGCCCAGCACTATCCCTACCTCCCAACCACCAGCCCCGCCTCCCAACCACCGGCTCTGGCACAGACCGTATAAGTCTGCCCAGCACTATCCCCGCCTCCCAACCACCAGCCCCGCCTCCCACCACCGGTTCTGGCACAGACCGTATAAGTCTGCCCAGCACTATCCCAGCCTCTTATAACATTTAAATAGATATTACTATGGCACAGAATTTCACTTTTACATATTTAAAATGAGAGAGAATGGAGCAGGAGATGTGGATAGGGACAGACAGCCTGTTGTCCCTAGGACTGAGGGAGCAAGGGGATGGGCAGAAAGGTAACACAACCTGTTACTTCTAGGACTGAAGGATTCAGGTGTTAGGATACAGAGTGCCACCTCTTGGACCAGGACCACCATTACCCACCTATGGGGCTCCAAGCAAAATTTCATGGATGTGTCCCCCTCCCCCAGTCCAGCCAAGCCGCTTCCTGCAAAATGCAGGCTAAAGGCGCAGAACCAGTAGGAGCCAGCTCTGTGGGTGCTTCTTGAGCACCCCCAAATATTGAACAAACTCCTTGACTTTGCCCAGGGAGAGATCATTTCCATTGGGATTAGCACCCCCAATAATTTTGAAAAGTTGGCTCCTACTGTATGTATTGGCCCCTTCTGATGTGACATCCTGTTTCTGAGGGCTGGTGCCAGCAGAGCCATCAGTGGTCCAGATTACTTGTTTGCTGTCTTCATCATCTCTCTGTCTATCTCATGGCATCTTCACTGATCCCCCTCTCCAGGAAAAGCCCAACAGAACCAACAACACCACAAACAATGCAAAAATATATATTTTTTTGTCTGTACACCCCTAAGAAGCAAGAAGCCTGCACTTCCAAAAAGTAAAGCAAGCCAAATCAGATGAACTGTGAACAGTGTCACCATTCCTACTGGAAAACCTGGTCGGCTCTGTGCCGGATGGAGGTGAAAGTTCAGAGAGGGAAATGTTTCTGAACAAGGGCTAATTTCATTGCGCGTCTCCATTTGTTTAAGAAGATTAAAAAATGGCAGCTGCGGAGTAACCGATTGATCATGAAATGAAACTTAGTGGTGTTAGCACTGCCCCCCACCCCCACCCCTGAGCAGGCAAGGCAAACTGTATAACCATGGAAATAGCTGGGGTAACCGCTGACATGAATCGTCTTGTTGGAATGGATAAGTGACTTGATCGATGACGCTGGGAAAGGACTAGAGGTTCTGTGCAATGAACGAATTCTCATGTGGAATTGCATTGATTTTGCTCACTGTTTTTGTATTCATTATTGATCGGCAGTGATGAGAATGGATAATGTTTATACCCCAGTCTCTTTCTCTTGAAATCATAAGACATCTCAGTGATGGGTACAGTTTGTACTCTTCAGCTTCCTTTATAAATCTGTGTCATGTAAAAATAGGTTCATCCTTTGCCTTTTTTTCCCTCCCTCATCTGACAATTTAGAAAGTTATTCAGATAATTTATCAGCTGTGTGACTGGGGGGTGGGGGTGGGGGGGATGAGAAGTCAGATTGATGGTATTTATGAGCATTTAGACTGCATGGGTGCAACAGTGCATTCTCGGAAAGGCATTGTGAAATCCTGACACGTTAATGGAATGTTAACGTGCCTGGTTCAAATCTCACCGCTGCTCCTTGTGATCTTGGGTAAGTCACTTAACCCTCCATTGCTTCAGGTTCAAACAGTGGCGTTCCTAGGGCGGCTGACACCAGGGGCGGATCGCTGATGCGCCCCCCCCAGCGAAGCAACACCTTCCCCCTCTCCCGGCGAAACGACCCCCCCGGGTGCATTTTTACCTGCTGGGGGGGGGGGGGGGGGTGCCGCACGCTTGTCGGCTTCGCTCGTTCCATGCTCCCTCTGCCCCGGAAGTAACCTGTTCCAGGGCAGAGGGAGCACGGAATGAGCACGGCTGCTCTCTGCACCCCTCCAACGGCGTGCACCTGGGGCGGACCGCATCCACCGCCCCTCCTAGGAATGCCACTGGGTTCAAATTTAGGGGTCCTTTTACTAAGGTGTGCTGAAAAATGGCCTGCAGTAGTGTAGGGCGTGCGCAGGATCATTTTTCAGTGCACCTGCAAAAAAAAATGCCTTTTTAAACTTTTTGCTGAAAATTGCCGCGTGTCCATTTTGGGTCTGAGACCTTGCCGCCAGTCATTGACCTAGCGGTAAAGTCTCACATGGTAACCGGGCGGTAATGACCTACGCGTGTCGAATGCCTCTTGGCACGTGTCTGATGCGTGCTTCCAAAAATAAAAATAAAATTTTGGGGCTGTACGTATCGGACACGTGCCAAAAATGAAATTACTGCAAGAGCCATGCGGTAACTCCATTTTGGCGTGCGTTGGGTGCGTAGAGAGGCTTACACAGCTTAGTAAAAGGGCCTCTTAGATTGTGAGCCCTCCAGGGACAGGGAAATATCCAGTGTACTTGAATGTAAGTCACCTACTACTGAAAAGGTGTGAGCAGAATCCAAATAAATAATAAATAATATATAATTTTTTTTTGGGGGGGGGGGAACTCTAAGAACAATAAATAATAAAATCACAAAGTATTTATCCATTTCACTTTACGTAATGAGAATGTGGCTATTGTGGGAGACTGCTTGACAGGGAAATTTAAAATGTTTAGTGAACATAAGCATTGCTATACTCCGACAGACCAAAGGTCTATCAAGCCCAGTATCCTGTAGTCTGTACAGAAGGTACCTCCTTCTTCTCTCCTCCCCCCCCCCCCCCCCCCCCGCCGTAGAAAGTTTCTCACCAGCAACAGCAGCGGAGACACACACAAATACATACATACATAGGGACAGGCATAGAGAAGGCCAGGCAGAGCCAGAGCTAGACACACAGAGGAAGAGCAGGCAGGTGGGGCAGTGACATCACCACAGGTCGGCCTGGATGAGCCAGGCCCACCCAACAGTAGCGTACATTTAGAGGTAGCTGGTGGTGATCCCAAGCTCCGCCAGCTGAAGACTTCCCCCTGATGGTAACGGAGACGCTACTCTCCACGATACCGGCACCTGCGCATGCTCAGTTTTCAGCGCATTCCTGCTACAGACTGCCAAGGTGGAAAGAAGCATTTTCCTGCCAGCTGAGATATTTTTTTGGTGGTGATGGTGGTGGTGGTGGGGGGGGGGGGGGGGAGAACATTTGGTACCCACCCACTTCTTGCCTAGGCCCACCCAAAATCTGTTGTCTGGCTACACCTCTGAGGTGGGGAGGAGACAGAAACAGCAGGTAAACACAAAGACACACAGGCAAAGATCAAGCAGACATGGAGACAGAGAGGACAGAAAGACTGATAGGAGACAGACCAGAGAGGAACAAAGGAGTAGCACAGGAAAAAGGGTCAGATGCACTAAACTTAACGAGCCATTAACGAGCAAGTAGTAAACCGTGGCATGCACCAAAGGCTGGGCTTGATGGACCAGTCTGGCAATACTTATGTACTTAGCCGAGATTGGGTGGCAGAGCCCGTGGTGGGAGGCGGGGTTGGTGGCTGGGAGGCGGGGATAGTGCTGGGCAGACTTATACGGTTTGTGCCAGAGCCGGTGGTGGAAGGCGGGGATAGTGCTGGGCAGACTTATACAGTCTGTGCCAGAGCCGGTGGTGGGAGGCGGGGCTGGTGGTTGGGAGGCGGGGATAGTGCTGGGCAGACTTATATGGTCTGTGCCCTGAAAAAGACAGGTACAAATCAAAGTAAGGTATACACAAAAAGTGGCACATATGAATTTATCTTGTTGGGCAGACTGGATGGACCGTGCAGGTCTTTTTCTGCTGTCATCTACTATGTTACTATGTTACTTATTTATTTATTAGGATTCATTTACTGCCATTTTGATGGAATTCACTCAATGTACTTATGTACTGCTAAGCCACACTGTATTCCAGTTGGATGCCGTTGAGCCCGCCAAAAATTGCAAGGATCGCGAGGGCATGCGAACAGCTAATTATATAGTTGAAGACATCAATATTCATTACATATTCATAGGCATAAGTACGTAGGAAGTGATGTGTAGATAATGGCATGTGCAAAAGAAACACTGACCAAAAAGACAAGATATCGACCTTATAAAATTACCACCATAATGGAGAAATGACATGCATTGAGCTGACAAGCCTTCATTGAACAGTTTGCACTTCAGATGTCTTGTGGGTCAGTGAAACCTTCTGTCCAGTTGTCATGGCATTGCTGTAGTTCTCAGCTCCAAAATTAGCTCTGACCAGTGATGAGAGGGATGACATGAACCAGAGGTTACTTCTAAAGGTTGCGACTTTTCTAGCTTGTCGACTTTTCACGAGATATATGACAGTTGCTCAATCTTACCTGCTCTAGAAGCCAATGGGATTGGGGAGGGGAGAGAGGTAGAAACTGACGAGGTGGCCTTTGCAGTGATAGGACATTTTTAGGAGAGAGAAAACTTTTTACAGTGACCTTGAGTTGTAGCAAAGATGATTGAATTCCTTATTTTTCCCCGAGCCTACGAGCTGTCTATGTTCCCCCCGAGAACAGGATTCTCAGTCTGAGGGAGTATCTTTCAGCTTGAACGTGAAATAAATCAGAAAGCAATTAAAGCCCCAAGAAGCAAATTCACTCACAGCCCTATCAAACACAGATTTTAATTGCTGTGTCAATCCAGATGAAGTTGTAGAAGTTTTTCAATTTTTGTTTTCAGTAGGACTGAGGCAGGATGAGACACAACTAGGCTTCTATTTTACATCAATCTGTCTATAGAATTTCAGTGTTCAAACCACAGAAAGTGTCAAAGAAAAAGAGAAAACTTCAAGCAAGACACATTGTCCCCAGATTCTTTATAGGTTGCCCAGATCTACACGTAAACTAATTTGTCAATTAGGTGATAACAATCAACAAGCACTGAACTGGTAGTAATTGGGAGTTACGCATGGATCTGCCCTACACCCTATTCTGTAACATGCACTCCTAAAATTTCATGGTGCAGATGATCAGAAGCCCCAAAAAGCGCTCTGAAATTAGCGCCAGAACAGCGCAGGGCAGTAACATCCTTATGATCAGAGCTAATAGCATGCAAATTTAGTCACGCTATTAGCTCTGATCATAAGAGTAATTACATGTTGAGTGAAGAAACATTTTCTCTGATTTGTTTTCAATTTGCTACTTTGTAGCTTCATTTCCTGCCCCTTGTCCTCCTAGTATTTTTGGAAAGCGTAAACAGACGCTTCACATCTACCCGTTCAACTCCACTCATTATTTTATAGACCTCTATCATATCTCCCCTCAGCCGTCTTTTCTCCAAGCTGAAGAGCCCTAGACGCTTCAGCCTTTCCTCATAGGGAAGTCGTCCCATCCCCTTTATCATTTTCATCGCCCTTCTCTGTACCTTTCCTAATTCCACATTATCTTTTTTTAGATGCGGTGACCAGAATTGAACACAACATTCGAGATGCATAAACCAGCACTTAAATGTTTATTTTGCATAAATGTCAAGTTCCCATTTCACAAAGCCAGGATATACACATATCAAACCCAAATGTATGCAAATGAAAAGGGGTCGTGATCTAGGCATGCTTAGGACAGGACAAGGGCGTGGCAGGTAAAGACACATTTATTCTCCGTTTCAGATCGGGTCTAAATGTCTGTATCCTCAGTGATGAAGGTCAGAAGTTAAACTGCTACCAAGCATAGGGTCTGACTGTCTTATAGTGTCATTCACCCCTGATGCAGGCAGAGTAGCTGAAACACAGCTGCGTTGTGTCATCACAAATTTTTATTGCATAATACAATAAATATTTGAACCAAGGTGGTCTCCCGAGTTGTTTGACATTTCCTCCCCTTGGTTGTCACTGCTCTTTAAACTCTGGTACAGAAATTAATTAACAAAGACAAGATTAAATACAGAAAGGGTTTGAGGGAAAACATTCAGATCAACTGTGGAGAATTCTAACACGCCGGGCTAATGATATTATTCCAGTATTTCTGATCAGCGTAAAGAAGTCTGATTGCAGGTTGAAATCAGGTGATGCACCTGCTTAATATACTCTGCTAACTGAGAAAATTCATTTGAAATGGCCCGTCTCCTTCTATTTCCCTTGCTTCCTCTTGAATATTTTTTGCGTGACATATTTGTGTTAATCGAGGTGTCGAGTTCTTGATAGCTTTGCGTGGTGGGGTGATAGAGTGAAACCAAATGGAAAAGTGTCAGAAGTGACATTCCTCCATCTTCGTTACAGGTTAGTTTCTCACCAATGCCAGAGGCAAACTTACTGCAACCCCCCTCCCCCCCATCCCTGAAGAAACTTAGATTGGGAGGGTGGGGTAACAAAGTGGAGGAGCTGGAGAAATGAGCCACAAAAAAACAGGTATAAATTTTGGATGCATGAAAGCTTTGCAGCACAAAGACAGGCTCCTGCAATCAGCCTTTTGTCTTTTGACTTCAAATGGGTCTGAAATTAACCATCTTAATTTCCCAAGGGATGGTCTGCACACTCAGAGCCGTAATTTATAAGAAGGTAAGAATAACCATACTGGGTCAGACCAGTGGTTCATCTAGCTTGGGCCCAGATGCACAAAACCTAACGAGCCCACAACTTGCGTTTTAAACTGGTTCCAGCCAGTTTAAAACGCAAGTAGTTCACCACGGGCATGCACTAAGGGCATTTTCCCTGCCACGGTAGCAGGCAACGAAAACGGAATGCAAATGTTAGAAAAGCTATTACTGTATAATGAGCTGCACTACCGTTTTTCCGATTCCCTTACCATAGGAACCCTAACGAGATGTCTGACCTCTTGTTAGGGCTCCTGTGAGGGAATCGGAAAGGAAAAGGGCCCCCAAAAAAGGAAAAAAAGAAAAAAGCAGGGAGCGCATGTGAGGGGCGTCCTTTAAGGACATATTCTCCCTGCGCTTCTGAGAGACGTCTTTTTTTTTTTTTGCAGTTTTTTGTTCTGCCGGCGCTCGTGTTTTTTTTCCCCCTTCTGAGTCTTCGCCGCACCACTTACCCCTCCAACAGCGAAATTTTTCTATTTTCCTGGTTGCCGGAGAATCGGGACGTCCCTTTAGATTAGGCTCCTCTTCCTGGTCTCTTCAGCCAATCAGAGCGCGTTTCGCTGACAACAGCCAGCTAAGCCCGCTTTGATTGGCTGAAGAGACCAGGAAGAGGAGCCTAATCTAAAGGGACGTCCCGATTCTCCGACTCAGGTACCGAAGGACTAGAGAATGCAAGTGAGCTACAACGAGTAGCTCATTTGCATTCCCTATCGTTGATGCATTTTCTTTCCCTACCGATTCGCTATGGAATCGGTAGGGAATGGGAATTACCAATGTCTTTCATGCATCTGGGCCTCAGTCTCCTGCCTCTAGCAGTGGCCAGCTCAGATCACAAGTACCTGACAGAATCCCAAATAGTAGCTGATCCCAGGGATAAGCAGTGGCTTTCCCCATGTCTATCTCAATAGCAGACTTAAAATGAGTGGGTTTGAACCTGTGTCCCTTGGTTCACAGGCTACCGCACTAATCACTAAGCTACTCCGCTGTTCTAATTCCCTCTTTTTATTTCAGCAGAATGGAGAGTTATGGTGTCCCAGGTGCCCATTTTGCACTCTGGATGCACACACGAAATCAGCTGGAACTGATTGAGTTAGTGTGGGAAGAGAGAAGGTTCCCAAGACGGACTATTACATCCAGCATCGACACTCATGGACACATATGCACAGAAAGAGCTGGGCTGTAGCTTCTGAAGATCAGCCTTTAGTATGGGATAGCCGGAATATAATTAACTGGTGGTTTGAGAATAAATCAATATAACTTAGAGCTTTCTCCTGACTCTCAAAGCTATAATCATTTACATAGCCAGCGCCGCTGGAGACACCTGGAATATTTTCCGCTTGAAAAGGGATTTACAAACGGGGTGAAGCAGGCTGTAGTTCTCAAAAGGACACTAGCAAGTCAGTTTCAAAGGGGGAGATAAGAATATACTTAATCTCATGATGCAGGTCCTGTATGTGTTCAGGCACAAAACAAATTACAGTAAAGTCTCGATTATCCAACTTAAATGGGACCGACCCATTGTCAGATAAATGAAAAGTCAGATAATATGGAAATCAATGGTAACCCCTCTATAAGAGAGCTGAGCGGGGTTGGGCGTGACTGGATAAATAATACAACTGGACAGGAGGTACAAACTCAAAATAAAGTATTTATTTTGCTTAATCCTCAGATTGTTATGTCACAGAACCAGGATTGTAAAGTCAGTTTCTGCTAATTAACATCACTTGTATAGGCCTCTGCCCAGCAGGCCAAATAGTCCATGGGTGAGGGGTTGCCCTGCCCCAAACACGGCTTCTCCGTTGTACTTCACTGGTCGGGTCCGAAACCAGCCGACCTCCCGCACACTTTACAGTTCACTTCAATAATATCAGTGCTTCCCCTCGCACAGTCCTGGCCGATATTTAGCTGGGACCCGCTGAATATGCTCAACAGGAGTACTGGGTTCAATTTTAGAGGGTGTACCCTTGAAAAGGATATAAAGACTCCAGGAGTAGTCCAAAGGAAAGTGATAAACATGGTATGGGTCTGAGGCAGAAGACGTAAGAACAGACATGAAGAATGATGGTGTAACATAGAGGAGAGTGGTGATTGGGGGGGGGGGGGTGGATATTCCAGGCTACGGACTTCAGATTCGATTCTGAGGATGGTGAATAGAAGTGAAACAGTGAAACAGAGCTTCTCCACTGAACAGCCAGAGTACAGTCAACTTCCAACCTTCCTGGCGATCTGAGCCCAGATGCCTCTTTCTGACTTCAATGTGAAAACCCTGACAGCAGGCTCTGTTCAATTCCCTTTCTGGTTAGCAGACTTTAACAATCAATAAAAGAAGAAACTCAGGGTCTGGCAAATAAAAAGCAGAGTCAGGCCAGGTACAAATCACTTTCTTTATGAGCAATGCTGTTTCTGAAAGATTTTCTTTGAACTCTCACTTGTCATTAAATTACCAGACTCCATTGTAAAAAAAACAGATTCCAAAGAAGGAATTAGATGGCTCAAAGAATAGCCAAAGGGATATAGAGCCTGTCACCTAAAGGACTGAACCCTTATTTTATCATCCTCACTTTAATATTCCCTTATCCCTTATTTGTCCTGTTTGTCTGGCCTAATTAGATTGTAAGCTCTGTCGAGCACGGACTGTCTCTTCATGTTCAAGTGTACAGCGCTGCATACGTCTAGTAGCGCTATAGGAATGATAAGTAGTAGTAGGTTCGGAGGACAGAGCCTGTCACTTCTAGAAATGAAGGTCACAAAGGATGGGTTGAGTCTGTCATCTGCAGGGTTGGATTTAAAGGTTGGGTGCCTCCCCTCCCTCCCACCAATATTTTTCGTAAGTTTTGGGGGAGTGGATGGTTTCCCTAGAAATTATTCACAAGTTGGAGGCGCGCTGAAAAATGCACCTGCAGACGTCCAATACACAGACCTACAGCAACACAGGTCATTTTTCGGTGTGCCTTAGGCAGTTAACTGCTGAATATCGGTACCGCTGGCTTCTTGTTTCTGGTTAGTGCTGATATGCAGCAGAATTAACTGGTTAAATGCCACTAAATATCACAGCGATTTAACTGTCTGGAATTTGTTGCTAGAGAATATGGTAAAGGCGGTTAGCTTAGCGGAGTTTAAAAAAGGTTTGGACGGCTTCCTAAAGGAAAAGTCCATAGACCATTATTAAATGGACTTGGGGAAAACCCACTGTTTCTGGGATAAGCAGTATAAAATGTTTTGTACATTTTTGGGATCTTGCTGGGTATTTGTGACCTGGATTGGCAACTGTTGGAAAGAGGATGCTGGGCTCGATGGACCTTTGGTCTTTCCCAGTATGGCAATATTTATGTTTTTAGTGTGTGCTAAAAATAGGGACGTGCTAAATGCTAAAGAAGCCAATGCATTCCCAAGGGCGTCTTTAGCGTTTAGCACGCACCTGTTTTTAAAACGCGCTAAAAAATGCCAGCGCGCCTAAGCAAAAGACTCCTAAAGTTCTTTCTAGCAACACTCTTGCGTATTTGTCATCTCTAATAATCGACAAAGGGAACAGAAGAACAGGAACCCTCACAGTTCTACAGAAGTGTCAAACAGCGAAAGTGACAAAAAAATGGTCGAAGCTAGATGATATAATTTTTTTTTAAACATTGCTTTTGAGGCTTGAGTATGGCAGTCTTGGTCTTGACTACGTCTTTATGGCTAGTCCTGTGACGAGGATAATTAGTGTGTTTAGGATTGCTTGACTAGACTTTTTATGCTCTTGTCTATTTGGTATGATGGAGCAAAGTGTAGGGTATTATATTGTCGGAATATGAGCTCTTGTTTGCTCGTCTCTTTCCTATCATATCATATGGTTCTCCTTTCTATTTGCTATAACTTTTTGGCAATGGAAACTACCTTGATTTGTGCACAGAGTAGGTGATATCCTATATAATAATTCTCACCTCCAACAGGACGTGCCTGGGACCGTGCCTGCTGGAAGTGGTCTGCTAGGCAGGCACGCACTGACCTCAGTGACAGACAATTTGGCAAAGCAAAACAATCGAAGTGCTGGCCATTAGGACACAGGGTACATAGGAGAGTTTTAAAAGACTGAAGGAACCAAAAGTGTTCGGGGGGGGGGGGGGGGGGGGGGGCAAGTTCTGAATGAATGAAGGAAATGAAAATTTACGCGAGGAACACAATCTGAAGGCCGGGCATTTGTACACAGGGTAGATAGGACACTTTAAAAAAAAAAAAATGAAGGACGTGAAAGTATTACATCTTGGGGGAGGGGTCAGGAGGAAAGCGGTGGGGTATCCGGATACTGGGCATTAGGGCCACGGGGGTACATAGACTTTTGAAAGCCTTAAGGAACCCAAAGTGTGGGAAGGAGGAGGAAAAGGAGGGGAGGGAACGGGGTGAGGGGCATTAGGAACAGGGGAGGGGGCCCTGTCACACACTCTCATTCTCACACACACACTGTCACACAGACAGTCTCACTCTGTCACACACCTGCACATTCACTCTGGCTCTCTCTCTCTCAAACATACACACTCCCAGGAAAACCTTGCTAGCGCCCGTTTCATTCGTTCAAGAAACGGGCCTTTTTTTACTAGTATTAAAATAATAAACGATAAACATAACAGGCTCTGTATCTCTACACCTGTCCCTTAAGCCCTTCATTCCTAGAGCTGATAAGCTCTGTATCCATGTGTCCATTCCCCAAAGCCTATAGTCCTAGAATTAAAAGGCACTGTATCTCTGTGTGTATCCCCTGGGCCACTTAGCCTAAAAACGACTGGCTTTTATTCCTATGCCATTCCTCTGAGCTCTCCACACCTAGACATGACAGGTTCTGTGTCTCTTTGCTAAACCCCTGAGTCATCCAGTCTAACAGGTTCTGTGTTCCTGTATCCAGCCCTTGAGCCATCCTTTCCTAAAGGTGACAGGCTCCCTATCTCTAAGTCTGTCCCCTGAGCCCTGCATTTCTATAAGTGACCAGGGTAGGATTTATGCTTTGGCAATCCATGCATGCACCTGGGGCCCTCCAGATGTGTTAATTCAATGCCTCTCAAGGCGTAAAATACGACTCCCCCACCCTCCAACCCCAAGGAATACTGGTTGAAAAAAAAGGAGCTAATTCATAAGATGCTAAGCCCACACGTATCCCTACATCACAAGTGCCTTCCCTTTTCGGCATGCATGGAAGGATTGATTACATCTATTGTAAATGCATTTGGCACCTTGCCATGCCATTAAGGATTCTTCGAAAAAACAAATACAATTTAAAATTGCAGGCAGCGTTAATTTTCAAGCATGACACATGAAAAAGTAAATAAATCAGATGGGTTAAATTCATACCTAAGCCCGGCACAGTGCATTGTTAATGGATTTTATTAACATAGAACGCAGCACATCAAATGCGCTTCGCTGGAGAAATTAGCCTATATGTCCAATACAGGGACGTGTTTGAGCATACTTTTGTCTTGCACAGAATAAATGCAATCAAAAATTTGATTGACGCAGCACAATACTGTATTCTTGAAACAAAGACTCATCTACTGAAGTGAAGACAGCATAGTCAGGAGACCTTCTTGGACTTGAGCGTGTGATCCGAGGTAAACTGTTGTATATCAAGGTGCCTTATTTGAGTACTACTAAATAGAGATAGATGATGTAATAGCATTGCTCATTCTTCTCTACATCATCCGACCTTTGCTAAAATGGTCTGAGGTCCTCTTATCCCTTAAAGTGGCTGCATTGCAACCATGAAACTTGCCAGGGTTTGGTTTGATTGGCAAACAGAATTCTACCATTGTTGTTATCAGATGCACAGTTGGGGAATAGGGAAATATTTGTAGCTTGATTCATCTACTAAATTCGAATGTATACAGGGAAAGGGTTTTCAGTATGGATTTCCCGATTGTTAGACTGCTTTGGTTCATTTCACAGATGAGAGCATTTTAATGTGCAGGAATTAACTGTAAGAAGGTTAATGTGTTAAATTGATTTTACAGAGCCCCGAAATCCAAGTGACGACAGCGTATCAAGGAGTAGGCGATGATCAACAGTGTCAAAAGCAGCAGATAGATCGAGAAGGATGAGGATAGAATAGAGACCTTTGGATCCGGCCAGGAACAGGTCACTGGAGACTTTAGCCAGAACTGTTTCAGTTGAATGAAGAAGGTGAAAGATTGAAGTGGATCAAGAATAGCTTGAGATGAAAGAAAGTCAAGACAACTGCGGTGAACAGCACATTCAAGTAACATGAATTTGTCTACCATTCAACACCATATGAAAGCCACGTGCAACACATTAGTCCCAGTTAGCATACAGCTTGTATTTTTTAAAGAAGAAATAAAATTTGATCATTTTTTTTGTTACATTTGTACCCTGTGCTTTCCCACTCATGGCAGGCTCAATGTGGCTTACATGGGGCAATGGAGGGTTAAGTGACTTGCCCAGAGTCACAAGGAGCTGCCTGTGCCTGAAGTGGAAATTGAACTCAGTTCCCCAGTTCCCCAGGACCAAAGTCCACCACCCTAACCACTAGGCCACTCCTCCACTGTTGCTACTATTTGACATTCTACATGGAATGTTGCTATTCCACTAGCAACATTCCATGTAGAAGACGGCCCTTGCAGATCACCAATGTGGCCGCGCAGGCTTCTACATGGAATGTTGTTAGTGGAATAGCAACATTCCATGTAGAATCTCCAATAGTAGCAACAGAATCTCCAATAGTAGCAACATTCCATGTAGAATCTCCAATAGTATCTATTTTATTTTTGTTACATTTGTACCCTGCGCTTTCCCACTCATGGCAGGCTCAATGTGGCTTACATGGGGCAATGGAGGGTTAAGTGACTTGCCCAGAGTCACAAGGAGCTGCCTGTGCCTTCAGTGGGAATCGAACCCAGTTCCCCAGGACCAAAGTTCACCACCCTAACCACTAGGCCACTCCTCCACTATTTTAACTTAGAAAAGGTTATCAATAGAAATCAAATAAAATAAAACATGGAAAAGAAAATAAGATGATACCTTTTTTATTGGACATAACAATACATTTCTTGATTAGCTTTCGAAGGTTGCCCTTCTTCCTCAGATCGGAAATAAGCAAATAAATTCTGAAAATAAATAAAATAGAAAATAAATTCTGTTTAAGAATATTTTATTTTTCCTTTGTGTCATTATTAATATTGAAACATTTAGGATTTTATTTTTGTTCAGCTGTGAATTTTAGTGTTCAGTGTGTCACATACATGAACATCGTCTGTCAGGTGTGTCCCAACAGAAGATAGCTTCAGAACCACTGCTTCAAGTTGATTTAAGTCCCAGTGGAGAAACATATATTTCCATAAACATGTATTCCTTTTGAAAAATGAGGAGCAGTAACATTGTAATGTGGAGGGGCATTTTCGATATGACATCTAAATTGGAATTGAGACATTTTGTCGAAAACATCTCAAACCAATATCTAGCACACAGCCATAATCACCCAGAAAAACATCTACATTTCTGGTTCGATTATTATTTTAAGCTAGATGATCTCAGGTTCAACACGTCCATCTGTAAGCACCATTTTGAAAAAAAGAGTCCCAGGTAAAAATGTAGAAAAACAAGCCATAGGGATGTTTGTCTGGCAGCATCATTCCTAGTGAACTGGCCACAAAGACACCCCAGCAGTGCAGAGGGGGAACCTAGTGGTCAGTGCAGTGGTCTTCGCATAAAGGGACCCAGGTTCAAATGCCAGCTAAACCCATATTTACTCTTTTCTTATAAGTCAATCCTCCGTTAAATGTGCTGGCCTGCGCTGACGTTGGGAAGAAGATCTTCAGCAGGATATTACAGACAAAAGTTGGGAGCAAATATGGTGTTCGATTTTTAAGTGTTCTAGCTCCTCTTCGGTTACCCAGTGCCTTTATTTCTTCACGCACAGGTCTCTTTGGACCAGGGGCGTATCTGTAATGGGGCCACGGGGGCCAGGGCCCCCGTAGATTTGGTCCTGGACCCCCGCTACCGACGGCCCTCGCAACCCCCCCTCCCGCCGCCAACTTGCCGTCGCCTACCTTTGCTGGTGGGGGATCCCAATGCCCGTCAGCCGAAGCCGTCTTCCTTCGTTGTTTGATTCTTCGTTCTGAGTCTGACTCTGACTCTGACGTCCTGACCCCACCAGCAAAGGTAGGTGACAGCGGGCGGAGGGTCGGCGGCGGTCATCGGGCGGGCCACGGAGGTGGTTCTGCCAGTGGCGGCAATGGTGGCGGGGGGGCGGCGGCGCCGCCGGGGGGGGGGGGGGCTAAAATGTGCTCCCTCATCTCAGCTCTGGACCCCCCTACCGGCGAAGTCCAGATACGCCCCTGCTTTGGACACCTCTCCGGTCGCATACAATTGACCCTCACATCTCAAATTTGTGCTGGTCTTGTCAGGCGTGGCAGGGTACCCTTAGACATCTTCTTTTTGACTGTATGTGCATTCAAGGCTTCTGGAGATCCGTGTGGCGCACTTTGACAGATGTCTTTCACTTTTCTGGTCCAGTGTTATATAAGTATTTGCTGTTCAAGGGTCAATGTTTTAGTACTGTATTAAAGTCTGATGAATGTTTGCTTGTCAACACTATGCTCTCTTTAGCTGTGAACATAGTAACATAGTAGATGACGGCAGAAAAAGACCTGCATGGTCCATCCAGTCTGCCCAACAAGATAAACTCATATGTGCTACTTTTTGTGTATACCCTACCTTGATTTGTACCTGTCCTTTTCAGGGCACAGACCGTGTAAGTCTGCCCAGCACTATCCCCGCCACCCAACCACCAGCCCCGCTTCCCACCACCGGTTCTGGCACAGACCGTATAAGTCTGCCCAGCACTATCCCCGCCTCCCAACCACCAGTCCCGCCTCCCACCACCGGCTCTGGCACAGACCGTATAAGTCTGCCCAGCACCATCCCCGCCTCCCGCCACTGGCTCTGCCACCCAATCTCGGCTAAGCTCCTTAGGATCCATTCCTTCTGAACAGGATTCCTTTATGTTTATCCCACGCGTGCTTGAATTCTGTGAAGGTAGAGTTTTCACACTGGAAAGATCTGCATCCAGCTACTCATCAGAAATGGTGGGACTTGTGGTTTCAAATTTATAAATTTGAAATGTATCTTGCTAAATGTATCTTGCTAATAATGCACCTCGCTTTGTCCTGTATAAGGGAAAATGTCCTACTTCTCAACGGCAAGATGAGCAGAGTTTCTATTGTAGATTTCATTTGTAAATGTGATGTATGCATGAATTCCTATGTGTGTTTAATAAATCCTCCTTTTTCTTCAATGTGCCCCTGTTAATGTACCTGAAGATTTGCAGTTTGCGATAGTTTGCATTGTTTAACATTGTTTCTCGTTGTCACATGTTGTTATTCTCTCTTTATAACAAAACCAATAAAATATTTAAACATGAAACCCTTTCATATTGTATGGTGAGCCCTCCAGGAGCAGAGAAAACCCACTGTACCTAAAGGTCCACGGCAACAATAGCCCTCAGGCTTGCAGGTCAATTATATACTTAGGTAAGGAGGTATTTCTATGTTCCAGGAGAGCTCACATACTCTAATTAAAGAGTTAAACTGGGAGTTGATCCTGGGTCCCATTATTCACTGACCGCTTGGATACGCCATCCGCTTGCTTGCTGCTTTCTTAGGAATACCCATAATATCTGGAGCTGTCATAGAGCCTGGCTACCCCTGGGAGGGGTCATGTCTTAATCCCTCCAGTGGTCAACTGGTTAGTTAGGGCAGCTTTTTCTGACTTAGTTGTGACTGAATTAGGTCTAGATAAAAATGTACTTCTTTACAAATGGGTGGTTTGTTTTGGTTGAATTTTCCTTGCAAATGTGTATTGAAAGTAAATTCGGTAAAATATGTTTTTTATGATCCTGTGCGTTTGACCTCTTTCTTAGATTCGAAGACTGTTAACTCCAATTATGCAACCAGTAGCAAAATCATCGTCTACTCCATAATTAATAATATAGTCTGAGTCTCTCTTCAATTTGCTTAACTTTAGTAAGTGAAACTTATATTTCCTAGAATTGTACCTTGTTGTCCTCCTTAATTGTGGACTAGAGATCGGATAGATTATATAGTTCCTGTTATATATTGAGTAATATGATGTCAATATTACCAATTTTTTCTGTATCAAGAATAGTCTTGATTTAATTTCTGAAAGTATAAAAATAAAATTAAAAAAAATGTAGGTCTTTCCTGCCCCAGTTGTGAGTCTGTCTGCAAAAGCTAAGTGGAAAAAGATTTTCTTTGAATTTGTTCACTAAAATTTAATCATTTTCACAAATGGCTTTTTAAAGCATTGTTAAAATAGTTGCATAGTTGTGATTTTTGAAGAAATGTTATAAGGGGAGATGGAACTTGATATACTGCCTTTCTGTGGTTACAGCGGTTCAACATATTTTATACAGGTACTTATCAGATAGTATAACCTCGACCCAACATAAAAACCTGGACACAGTGGCGTACCAAGGTGGGGGCGGTCTGCCCCGGGTGCACACCGCTGGGGGGGGGGTGCCACGCGCCTGTCGGCTCCGGTCGTTCCGTGCTCCCTCTGCCCCGGAACAGGTTACTTCCTGTTCTGGGGCAGAGGGAGCATGGAACGAGCGAAGCCGAGAGGCGCACGGCACCCCCCCCCAGCAGGTAAAAATGCACCTGGGGGGGAGGTGTCCTTTCGCTGGAGGTGGGGGGGGGGGTTGTGCTGCACCCGTGGGGGGCGCATCGGCGATCCGCCCCGGGTGTCAGCCACCCTAGGAACGCCACTGCCTGGATATCTGCGACACAACTTAACCAAAGATCGTAACGGACATATCCTAACTCTTCTCCCCGCTCTAAGTTCTCCCCAATTGTCTTTACCTTACATGTATCTCACTGTACCATAATATCACCTTGATATTAATCGCAACTTGTATTTGCTCATACCAAAATCAGTTAACGCCGATTACGGTATCATGTAAGCTACATTGAGCCTGCAAAAAGGTGGGAAAATGTGGGATACGAATGCAACAAATAAATAAATAAATATCCATACACGTTCATACATACGTTGTGTCTCATCTAGCATCACATGCAATGAACGTTGAGAGATCAGAAGTCTTGGACAGTAGTGGATACAAGGTGAGAAGGTTCGAGGCTTTATGAGTCAGAATGAGAATCTTGAACAGAATTCGGGAGGAGATCAGCAGCCAGTGATGTTGGATGAAGAAGAGGGGTAATGATCAATGAGGGTGGGAGGGGGGGGGGGCGAGTAACACCTTTCTAATTCTATTAGGTTTGTCTTTCTTTCCTTATTCCTAGGTGCTTCTTTACGAAATAGTTGTTAAAATTCATTCCTTCATTCAGCCTTTGCCTGTGACATCACAATCATCTGCGATTGTTACATCATAAAAAGGAGACCCGCACAGTTACCCCTGACTATGCCAGAGCTCTTAACGTTGTGGAAAACCACCTACTACTACTACTACTACTACTTAACATTTCTAGAGCGCTACTAGGGTTACGCAGCGCTGTACAATTTAACAAAGAGAGACAGTCCCTGCTCAAAGAGCTTACAATCTAATAGACAAGTGAACGGTCGGTCCGATCGGGGCAGTCAAATTGGGGCAGTCTGGATTCACTGAACGGTAAGGGTTAGGTGCCGAACGCAGCATTGAAGAGGTGGGCTTTAAGCAAAGACACCTGAGACTCTGCATCGCTGGAGAGTGACTGGAAGGGGATTAGGAAGGTGGGATTTGAGGGAGGACATAATCTTAGAAATGAGGTTTCTTTGCTTGAGGTCCCACTGAAATAACAAGGAAATAATACGTGAGGATTATCCATTCCATCTCTTCTAGCTGGTCTTCTTTTAATGCCTTTGTGGAGCCCATTCCTTTAGCACTGAGAAATAAGCAGAACAGTGCAGGAGAGTATACAATATTCGGCGTGTGGTGATTATCTGCTGTCATATCAGAGCAAACTCTTGCATGGAATTAGAAGTTACCTGCGGACTCCATTTAATGGGATTCTCCCTAGGAGTGATCAGCATTTTAGAGCAATCATTTTAATGCTTCTGTTTAGTGCTAGTTGGATATTTCAAGGAATCAGTTTGGCTCTGTTGCTTCCTCTCTGATTTCCTCTCTTTTACGCTCCAATATTTTTGCTTTTCTGTGGTTGCGTTCTTTCAGTTTGGATCTATCCTGACCTTAAAAAAATCTTCTGAATCCATGCTTCAGCTCTGCCTGCTTTGCAAATACAGTATCCCTGTAATGCCTGCATTGTGTTCTGATGAAGATTCACTTTTCATCTCTGTGTGCTGTATTCATGCTGTCCTTGTACCAGGGTGTCCTGTGTATGGACCCGTGATCAAAATCAACTGTTCAGTTGTCCGTGCTGTATTCATACTTTTCGATGTATTAGTAGTATGACATCTGCATGGACATCTCTCATATATGGAATCCTAGCGGAGATTGGATGGTGACGCCGGTAATTGGAGAGTAAATCCAATGCTGGGCGGACTTCTACGGTCTGCGCCCTGATTGTGGATGAACAGATAGGGATGGGCTGGAGTGTAAATTTTAAGGGGCTTCGACGTTAGCTTCAGAACCTTTAGTACAAGAACAGTGCTGGGCAGACTTCTACGGTCTGTGCCCTGAGAAAGGTAGGGAAAAATCAAACTCGGGTATAAAGTATTACATACAATGTAAAATGAGTTTATCTTGTTGGGCAGACTGGATGGACCGTTCAGGTCTTTATCTGCCGTCATTTACTATGTTACTCTTTGGGGTTCTACATGGAATGTTGCTACTAATTGGGATTCCGGAATCTTGTAACTCTTTAGGATTCCAGAATCTTCAGAACTTAGTACAAGAGTACTGGGCAGACTTCTACGGTCTGTGCCCTGAGAATGGCAAGGACAAATCAAACTGGGGTATACATATATAGTAACGCATACCACGTAAAATGAGTTTATCTCGTTGGGCAGACTGGACGGACCATTCAGGTCTTTATCTGTCATCATTTATTATAATTAACTATTTCAGCTGTGTGTGCTTTGTTCATTCTGTACCTGTATCAATGTGTCTAATGTGTGAGACTATGATGAAGATTTGCTTTCCAGCTGTCTGTGCTGTACTCATGCTTTAGGTGTGGTTGTACCCGCCATGCAGTGCAGGTTATACTCCCCCCATGCTTGTGTTGTTGGGGTTGTATCTGCTGTACAGGGCAGGTTACTTTCCCCATGATTCTTAGAAATGCAGCAGTCCTTACATAGTTGAAGTACTTTATGCTCGGTCTACACCTTCTTGTCTTTTAGGGATCCACTGTGTATAATCTGCTGCTTTTTAATATTCAGTTTTGTGGGCGTTTAATTCATGAGGAGTTTTCAAATGTGCCAAGTACTAGCTAGAAGATTGTCTGAACTGTCAACCGAATTGCCTCGCTTGCTTTCGCTTCTTGCTTCTTCAGTTGAATGTAGCACTAATAGCCACTAGAGGCCGCCCTCATTTCACTTCTGGGCTTTCTCACTCTCTCCAGCCACCTCTGGGCTCTTCGACTCCTAGGGGCATAAGAATGAGCGGATTTTATCTAAAAAATGATGCCTCTCACTAGAAAAGGCCAGGCTGGTATAGAGAGGTTCTTCTCACTTTGTGCAAATGAGCAATGCTACTGCAGAAAGTATCGAATTTCTCTGGGGAGAATGCGAGAACACTAAATATAACCCCAGAGAAGAGAAAGCAGAAGAGAAACATTAAAAACCTGCATAATTCTATGTAATTAATTACAAGGACTATAAAACAGTGGAAGAAAATTCCAGCAGCTTGCCTCAGACTGTGTTATGGGACCATGGCATTAAAAGCCTTCCAGATGCAGGAAGTCACCATCAGGTGGCAGCCCCCAGCAAGAGACTTCCCAGTGGTTAATGACATTACAGTGTGACCCAGCTGTGCTGAATGAAAAGTAGAGAAATCATTAACCCTGAGTCTGTTCTTATTTTAAAACTCTTTCCCTTCTGGGTTAAGGTGAGTTGGGGATTTTGGGTGTTCAGATCCACCTCTCACTCCAGAGGGCAGGTCAGGCTGCGGAGGACTCACTCTTTTAAAGACACGGGCCACTGGAAGAGAGGCGTGGCACATTCTCAGAGGGGACCCCCCACTCTCTCCAAGCCCATATCTTCCTACAGTCTTCCCCTGTACCCTACAGTATTTCAGTAGTGCAGAAATTCTTGTCTATTTGAATTTAGCTCACACCTTTTCAGAGTAGCTCAAGGCAAATCATACATTCAGGCACAGTAGGAATTTTCCTGACCCCCCCCCCCCCCCCCCCCCCCGAAGGCTTACAATGTAAGAGACAGATGTCGAAAGGGGTTTAAGTGGGCAGGACTCAGGAAAGGCTTCTATGCTTAAACCCCACTCAGTGGGCCATCCTAAGACATTCAGCAACCCTGAACTGCACAGGGTTGCTAAATATTCCCTCTGACCCCTGCAGCTCTGTGTGATAAGTGCTGGGGTGGCTTCTAGGTGGAATTGGGGGGGGGGGGGACGGACAGTTATGCAGGCAGCAGTGATATTTAGGGACAGTAGCTGCATAGCTAAGCGGTCAGATAGGACCACACAAAAGGCAGGTCCCGTCTTTGCCTAGTTATCTATGTGGGCATTGAATACCAGCCAGCATCCATATATCTTTTGGGTCTATGGCTGATCTGCATATTTAATGCTGTCACTCGGACATGGTCCCAGCATTGGACATGGAATATTCTGGTTAGATTCAGCCCACAGCAGTCACCAGCATTAAAAGCACTGACCGCTGTGTTCTAAATACTGACCTGCAAGATCGTACCTGAGATACTGGAGGGTTAAGCGACTTGCTCAAGGTCACAGGGAGTGTCCATAGGACAGTGGTTCCCAAACCTTGTCCTGGAGGCACCCCAGCCAGTCAGGTTTTTAGGATATCCACCATGAATATTCATGAGAGAGATTTGCATGCCATGGAGGCAGTGCATGCAACTCTCCCTCATGAATATTCATTGCGGATATATCCTAAATACCTGACTGGCTGGGGTGCCTCCAGGACCAGGTTTAGGAACCACTGCCATAGGATCTGAACTTAAATATAGAAGTATTGCCACACTGGGACAGACCAAAAGGTCCATCGAGCCCAGCATCTTGTTTCCAACAGTGGCCAATCCAGGTCACAAATACCTGGCAAGATCCTGAAAAAGTTCAAATACATTTTTATGCTGCTTATCCCAGAAATAAGCAGAGGATTTTCCTCAAAACTTGGCTTCCCTGGGTTTTCATCCCACTACTCTAATCATTGTTACTTCTCCACTCCTGCTTTTTAAATAATAGCAAGCTTCGGTGCAAGACAGGGTGATAATATTTTTTAGAAAGGAAAAGGAAAGGAAGGAGGAGTGGCCTAATGATTAGTGCAGCTCCTTGTGACCTTGGTCAAGTCACTTAACCTTCCATTGCCCCAGGTACAAAACCTTAGATTGTGAGCCCCCTAGGGACAGAGAAAGTACCTGCATATGATGTGTACAGCGCTGCGCATGTCTAGTAACACATGCATCCAGCTTTTCCTACATAAGCACGCAGCTATGGAATGCACTACCACTTGACGTGGAAAAAATGCGCGACTTAACCAACTTTCGGAAATCACTGAAGAGCTGCCTCTTCAACAAGGCATACCGCAACGACCCATCATATGAACTTTAACGCAATACCGCTATATCTCTTATTCCGAATTGTGATCTCTTTATACTTGTTTGATTAATCTACTATCGTCACTCATGATCTTTATGTAATACCACTTGTATCTCTCACTCTGGAATGGCGATCGCCATGACGGAACAATGTAAGCCACATTGAGCCTGCAAATAGGTGGGATACAAATGCAGCAAATAAATACATAAATATTAGTGCTATAGAAATTATTATTATTATTAGTAGTAGTAATTGTAGTTTATAAGATAAAAGGGTACTGGTTGTGAGGAACCGGCAGCCAAGGAGACACTGACTCGAACAGTGACAGGATTCAAACCCAAGAGGGACAGATAGCGAAGAGAGTGTCAGAGGAAGGTAGGGTGATGATCAGAGACCAGGTAGGCAGGAGAAAGGGGGCAGCTTGGCTGTACCCAGAGGGTCTACCTACAGATTTAGTGAATTTAGAATTAATTCCTGGCCTTTGCAAGGCTGAGTTCAAGGCAAAAAATGTATTCAGCTATGTGAATTATTTCCCTGCCCAAACTGGCTTTGCAGTCTAGTTGTCCAAGAGGCAACGGAGGGGGGTGACACTTGCCCAAGGTCAGAAGGAGTGTGGGGAAGAGAAGCAGGACTTCAATCATGCTTCCTAGATTTGCAACTTCCTTCTTTAACTCTTTAGCTGCTCCTCCACCTAAATCGATCGTTGTTTTTTTTTTTTTTTTACATAATCTAGCAGTTTGCTGTGCAATTCCAGGGTTTGGAGCCATGCTTTGCATTACCTCATATATGCCATCAATCAGTGATATCTCTTGTTACGTCATAGCCAATGTCTACTAATCGGATACAGGAACTGAGAGCTCCTTGATTATCGCGGCCAATCCCAGAGTTAAGGAAGAGTCAGAAGACAGACCCGCTTCAGGAGTTTTGGGGGAAAGCCCAATGACAACATTTTATCTGATAAACAGTAGAATATAATGATATTCATAGGTTCTCACATGAATTACTCCACTGATCAGGAATGGTACTGCATTCTTTTAGTATAACCCTCCTATATACATGGCCTCCTGTAAAGTAGAGCTTAAGCAGATGCACTTAAGTAACTCATGACTTTGTAAGAGCGCTCCTGCCCTCTCTGTAACACAGGCAACAAGTTTCAAGTTTTATTTCGATTTAGTAGTCCGCCAGTCGGGAGTAAAATCTAGGCGGCTTACAATATACATATAGTAACATAGTAGATGACGGCAGAAAAAGACCTGCACGGTCCAAACAGTCTGCCCAACAAGATAAATTCATATGTGCTGTACCTTACCTTGATTTGTACCTGCCCTTTTCAGGGCACAGACCGTATAAGTCTGCCTAGCAGTAACCCCGCCTTCCAACCACCAGCCCCGCCTCCCACCACCAGCTCTGGCACAGACCGTATAAGTCTGCCCAGCACTATCCCCGCCTCCCAACCACCAGTCCTGCCTCTCACCACCGGCTCTGGCACAGACCGTATAAGTCTGCCCAGCACTATCCCCGCCTCCCAACCACCAGTCCCGCTTCCCACCACCGGCTCTGGCACAGACCGTATAAGTCTGCCTAGCAGTAACCCCGCCTTCCAACCACCAGCCCCGCCTCCCACCACCAGCTCTGGCACAGACCGTATAAGTCTGCCCAGCACTATCCCCGCCTCCCAACCACCAGTCCCGCCTCTCACCACCGGCTCTGGCACAGACCGTATAAGTCTGCCCAGCACTATCCCCGCCTCCCAACCACCAGTCCCGCTTCCCACCACCGGCTCTGGCACAGACCGTATAAGTCTGCCCATCCCTATCCCCGCCTCCCAACCACCAGCCCCGCCTCCCGATCTTGACTAAGCTCCTGAGGATCCATTCCTTCGGCACAGGATTCCTTTATGCTTATCCTACGCATGTTTGAATTCCGTTACCGTTTTCTTTTCCACTACTTCCCACGGGAGGGCATTCCAAGGATCCACCACCCTCTCCGTGAAAAAATACTTCCTGACATTTTTCTTGAGTCTGCCCCCCTTCAATCTCATTTCATGTCCTCTCGTTCTACCGCCTTCGCATCTCCGGAAAAGGTTTGTTTGCGGATTAATACCTTTCAAATATTTGAACGTCTGTATCATATCACTCCTGTTTCTCCTATAATCAACGTTAGGAGTAGGGTATAGGAAAGGAAAGGGTGAGTATAGACAGACAACCGACAGTGAGTAAAAAGAGAAAGCAAGGGAGGGAAAGAACAAGACGGAAGCGCTTCGTAATTCAGCCAGGTGTTTTGCGCTTAAAGATTAGTTGAAAGCATCTTGAAAAAGAAACGTTTTCAGGTCTAATTTAAAGGTGGACACTGAGGTCTGCTGTCACAAAGAGGTGGGCAGGAGATTCCAGAGGTGTGGACATTGAACTGAGAATATTGAGATCCGCTTTGGTATCATCTGAACCTGCATTGTGAAGTGAACTGCCCAGCCAGTCTCCTCTTCACACCTGCATGGCGAGGGCACACTCTTTAGGCAGGGCCGCCGAGAGACTGAACCGGGCCTGGGGTAGGGCTGCTGCCACCCCCCCCACACACACACACACAATTGTCCTCCGCTGCCGCCCCCCATCGCTGCCCCTCCCAATCGCTGCTGCAACAGGATTGAAATACCTTGGCTGGCATCAGCAGAAGACCTCTTCCTCCAGCGCTGACTGCCTGCCCCTGCGGCTGCTTTTCCTCTCGGGACATGCTGGGTTTCAAAACCAAGCATACGCGGCTGAGAGGAAAAGCAGCTGCTCAGCAATGAGCAGAAGAGCAACGCTGGAGGAAGGCTCCGGGTCCTCCCCAGCCTCCAAGTTTTCTCTCTCCTGCTCCTGTCAGGACGCGATCACTCAGGTCCCATCAGGAGCAGGAGAAAGAAAGGGAGAGACCCCGGCGCTGGGCCCCCCTTGGGGCCCCTCCCTGCTCCCCCCCCTCTCGGCAGCCCTGTCTTTAGGTGGCTGATGCACAGACTTACCAGTTCTGCACCAAACCTGTGTCTCACTTACTGCTGCCTCTCTTCCTTCCCTCTAGGCAGTATTCGAGCATCCTCTGAATGTATTTTTCCAAAACAGAAATTCAAGCTGCTGGAGGTGAAGATTGCTCAGAGATTCAGATTCCAAATATTGGAGTGGCAGGACAAACGATACCGGTGCATCCAAACTATTGCACAGAGCGATTAAAAGAGAAGTGTGTGTGGGGGGGGGGGGGGGGGATACAAAATAGTGACTATAACGGAAAAATACAATTACAGGGTACGGAAAGGATAATTAACATTTTGATCTGTATTCCCAAGTCTTGGTCGTGGTATGTATTGTCCCTGGCCAGGTGACATTTCTGTGACAACCTATCTTGCTGCTTTTTCTCTTGTGCCCCTCAGTTTTTCCTCCCTGCTTATTCTTCTGTGGAAAGTCAGGGAACAGAAAAATGCATCTGAACTTCGTCTGTATGACAAAACATTTGCATAGATTTTACTTGTTTTCTTGGCAAGATCTGGTTAAAACATTCAACACTGGGATTATCTGATTGAAGGAACGTGGCTGCTGTGGTGTGTGATAACGATTGCATATCCACACATGACGCATTAGGGGAGTCGGGACCAGCCATGTCCATGGATGCTGGATGAACTGAAATTCAAGTAGTTCACTGGTTAATTAGCCAAGATCACACTCCGGACAAGCCCCCAAGAAGCCCCAAACCTACTGCTACTACTAACTAACATTTCTAAAGCGCTACTAGGGTTACGCAGCGCTGTACAATTTAAACATAGAAGGACAGTCCCTGCTCAAAGAGCTTACAATCTAAAAGACAAGAGAACAATCTAAAGACAAGTGTACAATCTAGAGGACGAGTGAACAGTTAATCTGATAGGGTGGATAGATTGGGGCATTCTATAAGCCCCAAACCTATGCGATGTGCAATTATGTGGCTCAGTCCCTGGTATGTGCAGAGATGCTTAAAATCCTTTGACAACCCACACCTCTAGGCAAAGAGAGAGAGAGAGAGAGGAGGTGGCATACTGAAAAGGCAAAAGAAAGATGAAAAGATAATTGTTGAAATTGAAACCAGAATAAAGAGGTTCTTGGTCTACTAATGGTAGGTCACCAAAGCATGTGAAATGAAACCAATGTCTGTGCCCTGCCTACTGGCAGCTAAAAAGCACTTTAAGGGCACGAGGGAGCGTTTGACTCTTGCAATATCATAATAGACTTTGGAAGGAAATGTCCTTTCTAAATGTCAGAAGTCACCGTGCAGTGTTTGATGCTAATCAGACTGGCTCTTAGTGGCTCCTAATTCCACATCCTTGCTGCCTGCTGTTAAAACACGGAACATTACCACGTAGCAAGCTGTGAGAGATGGGGCTCATTTTCAAAGCACTTTGACTTAACAAAGTTCCATAGGTTGCTATGCAACTTTATAAGTTAAGTGCTTTGAAAATACGCTTCAGAATATGAAATTAGGATTTTGTTTCTTTGGGATACTGATTTAGAAACCCATATGCACTTCTCCTCAAGGACGTGCAACTGTTTGAAATGGTAGAGGGAATGAGAATGACTGTGCACCGGGTTTTCAAAGCAGATGCAGACTTTAGCTTTGAAAATTGCTCAAGGAAAAACGCCAACAGAGCTTTCCATCAACTCTTTGCTGGGCCTTTTTACTACCGAATCAATGTGTGTAGTTGTGGAAACACAAAACAGACTGTGTTGTTTTCTCCTCTCCCCCGAGCTCTGTCCCTGAGAACGGCTCCAGTACAATGCAGGAGCAATGCGTGCATTCTTACAGGATGGGCAGGACACTTTAACTAGCGTAAATGGTTTTTGGAAATTGTTTTCTCCGTGTGCTTTATTTGCAAATAACTTGCACTAAAAATCAAATAATAAGAGGCCCTTTACCAAACTTACGTGGGTCATTCCTACTAAGGTCCTCCCAAGGACTTTCACTAACCACACCCTCTCCCAAAGACATTACAGGATGTGATACCCACAAGCCAGCCTTCTCTGGAGTAGCCCCCACACTCTGGAATGCACTCCCTGAAAGGCTTCGCTTAACACAAGACTACCTCTACTTCAGGAAGCAGGTGAAAGTTTGGCTCTTCAACCAAGCCTTTAATGGAAGAAGTAACTAACTTGTTAATTTCACTCACACACACACACAAGGAGTGAGTCAGGCTGTACTTACTGCAGCGGGACATGTTTATCCACTCCTCCATGTGCAACTTTCTTCAAATCAGTCACCTTACTTTCTAATTCTTCCTACTTTCATCAAGGCCCTGAAAGGAAATGGCCCTGAGTATCTTAAGAATAGGATGATCCTCCACTCACCGCCAAGGACACTAAGGTCCTCCCAAGGACTTTCACTAACTACACCCTCTCCAAAAGACATTACACGATGCGCTACAAGTGAGCCTTCTCCGGAGTAGCCCCCACACTCTGGAAGGCATTGCCTGAAAGGCTACACTTAACACAAGACTATCTCTACTTCAGGAAGCAGGTGAAAGCTTGGCTCTTCAACCAAGCCTTTAATGGAAGAAGTAACTAACTCGTTAGTCTCACTCACACAAGGAGTGACTCGGACTGCACATACTGCAGTGGGACATGTTTATCCACGCCTACCCTAGCTGAGATAATATTTAACCATCTCTCTGACCTCACGTGCAACTTTCTTCAAATCAATCGCCTTACTTTCTAATTCTTCCTACTTTCTTACTCATCTATATGTTACAACTTTGCCTTACCCTTCACTACCAATTATAATGTTCTAGTACATATTGTGTTGTCATTGCAAGTAATATACCATTCTGATTCTAATGTTGTATTACCACGTGGTGTTCAAAATATTCTGCTTCCAACAACTGCTGCTGTAAATCACACTTGTTTATTCTTACTTTTATTAAGAGGACCTCAGATCTTCCCAGCTTGGCTGTTCTATTCAGAACTCTTTTGCATGATATTTTCTTACATGCGCTCAAGCTGTTTTCTGGAAGTATTTATTATCACCGGTCCTATATTTGCTATCAAATTCTTTCAGAGGTCAGGATTCTAAATCACTGAAAAAAACTCCCACTCGGAGAAAAACCAGTGATTCCTGCCCTCTGAAAATACTTCCAGAAAACAGCTTGAGCAGTTGTTGGAAGCAGAATATTTTGAACACCACGTGGTAATACAACATTAGAATCAGAATATTTCACCAGTGGTCCCTATTTAAGTAATATACCATGCCATACTTTGTATTGTTGTTCGAATATTTTTACTGCTCTAATTGCCTATTGCTCATGTTTGATCTACTCTTACTGTACACCTCCTTGAGTGAATTCCTTCAAAAAGGTGGAAAATAAATCCTAATAAATAAATAAAATATGTGCTAAGTCCCTTTTTATTGCAGGGGTACGATGGCCGATATTTCTATCTAAAAAAAACTGATGGGGTGTGGAAGTACTAGTGTACTAGAAAACTATCACAAAAATCTCCGCTACCAAAAAATGACTGAAATGTTCGACATACACTGAATAGTTTGTGCTGTGCAGGAAGGAAAAAGGCCCCAAAGAGCTCCAAGACAATATTTAATCTAACGGAGCTAAAACAGATCACACAGATCTTGCCTTCATCATCGGCCAAAAAACCTTCGAGATGTGTAAAGCTACATAACTAGCATAGAAATAGCTACACTTCTTAGGATTTTCTTATATTAAATAGCACTCAATATGAGTACCAGCACTCAGTGCCGTAGCGAGGGCTAATGGCACCCGGGGCGGGTCACCGCTACGCCCCCCCCCCCCCCCGGGTGCAGCACAGCGTGACCCCCCCCCTCTGCGGCGCACCCCCCTCCCCGGAGTTCAACCTCCCCCCCCCCCGGACCGCATTCTTACCTGCGGGAAGGCCGATCCGCCCCGAGTGCACGTCACTCGGAGCTGCGTCGGCCCCGCTGGTTCCCTGCTCTCTCTGCCCCGGAACAGGAAGTAACCTGTTCCGGGGCAGAGGGAGCAGGGAACCAGCGGGGCCGGCACCCCCCGAGCGCGTGCACCCGGGGCGGACCGCCCCTCCCGCCCCCCCTTCCTACGCCACTGCCAGCACTTATCTTTAAAGGTGGTACTCCAATCATGGCCTGCGTTGCCAAATCAAGTGCGATGCTGTGCTGTCTTTGTCTTCATTCCATATTAATGGTCACATGCTAATTTTCCCATTGGAGCACGGTCATTAGTGCATGAGCAGCTATTTCGTAGGCAGTAAGGGCTGATACGCTTGACCACTCAAGAGTGCGGCAATATAGCTACACTAATTATCGCAGAGCGTACCCACTCTCTGCCCCCAGAGCCACCCCCTAGTTTTTAGCACATGGGTAGCCTGCGCTGATTTCAAAATTACCACCGGCTGCCTGAGCGTGTCCCTTGGTAAGACATTTTTAGGTGCGGTAAGTACATGTTAATGCTTACCACAGCTTAGTCAAAGGACCCCTGAAGAGCCAAAATAATTTATAAAAATAATTAAGTCTCTTGGTGCAGTCAGGAGATGGTCTGCTCACTCTGCCCATAATCTGAGTCGAAATCACACACTGGGTTTTCTGTCAGGTAGCTGGCCTCTAGACAACTTAAAAAAACAAAAAACAGATGGGCAAGGGGTCCACTAGTCCCAGTAAAATGGTAGATGGATTTAAAAACCTCCGCTCACAGGACAAATCCCTCCTTTCAGTACCCTTCTCTTCCACCGCCAACTCCAGGCTCCGCCCTTTCTGCCTCACCTCACCCTACGCTTGAAATAAACTCCCCGAGTCCATACGTCAAGCCCCCTCCTTGCCCATCTTCAAATCCTTGCTCAAAGCCCACCTCTTCAATGTCGCCTTCGGCACCTAACCTATTCAGGAAATTTTGACTGCCCCAACTTGACATTTCGTCCTTTAGACTGTAAGCTCCTTTGAGCAGGGACTTTCCTTTTTGTTAAACTGTACAGCGCTGCATAACCCTAGTAGCGCTTTAGAAATGTTAAGTAGTAGTAGTAGATGAAGAAGAAGACTTACAAGTCTTTATTGTAGAGAGCAGGTAAAAGGATCCCCGACACGGCCATGTTTCGCCCACCAGGGCCGTACTATAAGCAAGTCACTTTGATGTGTATTCATTAACTACAATTAAATATTTCTTTAGCAAAGGTAGCAACCATTTTTAATTTTTTCTGTCCTCTCTTTTTCGTCTCCGCAAATGTGGTAACCCTATGCCCTGCCACATTATCAACCCATGGAGACAGGACAATTTTCAATGGCCCATGTTGTTTGCAATGTGCATGAACACTTTTAGCTTGGATACGCTGAAGTCAGTTTTTGAAGGAAAACTATACGCATTGTTTCCCTACGAAACTTAGCGGCCACAGAGTCCAGGCTCTGAAAGAATTCTACATATTAGACCCGTCATTCGCATGGATGGCCAAGTGAGAACAAAATAGGATGCATGCAGTTGAATATTGAGTACACAGGTGCTGTTATACTACCCTGAGGGGAGACATGATAGAGGTCTATAAAATAATGAGTGGAATGGAACAGGTGGATGTGAAGCGTCTGTTCACGCTTTCCAAAAATACTAGGACTAGGGGGCATGCGATGAAACTACAGTGTAGTAAATTTAAAACAAATCGGAGAAAATGTTTCTTCACCCAATGCATAAACTCTGGAATTTGTTCCCGGAGAACATGGTGAAGGCAGTTAGCTTAGCAGAGATTAAAAAGGGGTTAGACGGTTTCCTAAAGAACAAGACCATAAACCACTACTAAATGGACTTGGGACTTGTGAAGGAGTGGCCTAGTGGTTAGGGTGGTGGACTTTGGTCCTGGGGAACTGAGTTTGATTCCCACTTCAGGCACAGGCAGCTCCTTGTGACTCTGGGCAAGTCACTTAACCCTCCATTGCCCCAGGTACAAATAAGTACCTGTAAGCCGCATTGAGCCTGCTATGAGTGAGAAAGCGCGGAGTACAAATGTAACAATTCCAGGAATAACATGTATAGAATGTTTGTACATTTGGGAAGCTTGCCAGGTGCCCTTGGCCTGGATTGGCCGCTGTTGTGGACAGGATGCTGGGCTCGATGGACCCTTGGTCTTTTCCCAGTGTGGCATTACTTATGTACTTATGTCCTCTACGTGGCTCACTTTTATTACATAGAGCAGTGATTTAACCTATTGTGATGTCATAGTGGCTCATTCCACCAATAAGAGCCAACCTCATTAGTGATGTCACAATGGCTTGATTGTATAGAATGTTTGTACGTTTGGGAAGCTTGCCAGGTGCCCTTGGCCTGGATTGGCCGCTGTCGTGGACAGGATGCTGGCCTCGATGGACCCTTGGTCTTTTCCCAGTGTGGCATTACTTATGTACTGATCTAAACATGTCCAAAGGACTTAAGGTGCCACAGACAGGGGATGTTGTCCAGAGGAGAAAGTGAGAGGCGTTAGGGGCCTGTGCTCTCAAGGAACTCAAGGAAGTAGAAGAGCCATGGAGTTTCCTTTCTGTTGGATTTCACTCCTTTCTGACTAACAGGATGAGATTCTCCTACATAGTTGCTAAAAGAGGTAACATTCCAGGGACTCAGAGACTGAGGCGTGATGTTATGTCCACCAACAAGATTTTGCTGGGGGATTTTCCCCATAGTGGGAGGGGAGGATTTCTGCAGCTTTAAGAATGGTTACATAGTAACATAGTACATGACGGCAGAAAAAGACCTGCATGGTCCATCTAGTTTGCCAAACAAGATAAACTCATATGTGCTACTTCTTGTGTATACCTTACTGTCATGTATACACAGCAGGAACCTGGGTTTGTGAGCCCTTGGGCCACTGCCAAGGAGCAGCAGCGGCAGGAGAATCACCCCAGCACCAGATAAGGCAGACCGGAACTGGAACACGGTGGACTGGAGTAAGGCTTCACCTACACTTGGCCACCTTTCACCAAGAGTTGAGCTCTGGGCTTCAGGCGGCTGGTAGGACTTGCAGGACATGGCAGGACACAGCAGCAGGCTGACAAATAACAGGAACACAAGATACACAAGGGAGTTCACCAGGTATGGGTGCTGCTTGGTTCCAAAAAACTCCCAAAACAATCTGGAGAGCTGGAAGATCCGGACCGGACCAGCATATCTTCTGGAACCCGGGAAACAGTAAACCATCACCTCGCAGCATTCCCCAGGTCTAAACCCCAGGGACTGAGGTGACTGCGAGCCCGGGACCTGGGCACAACCGTGACACTTACCTTGATTTGTATCTGCCATTTTCAGGGCACAGACCATAGAAGTCTTGCCCAGAACTAGCCCCACCACCCAAACACCAGCCCCGCCTCCCAATCTCGGCTAAGCTTCTGAGGATCCATTCCTTCTGCACAGGATTCCTTTATGCTTATCCCACGCATGCTTGAATTCCGTTACCATTTTCATCTCCACCACCTCCCGCGGGAGGGCATTCCAAGTATCTACCACTCTCTCCGTGAAAAAATACTTCCTGACATTTTTCTTGAGTCTGCCCCCCTTCACTCTTATATCATGTCCTCTCATTCTACCGCTCTCCCATCTCCGGAAAAGGTTCGTTTGCGGATTAATACCTTTCAAATATTTGAACATCTGTATCATATCACCCCTGTTTCTCCTTTCCTCCAGGGTACACATGTTCAGGTCCACAAGTCTCTCCTCATACGTCTTGTAACGCAAATCCCATACCATTCTCGTAGCTTTTCTTTGCACCGCTTCCATTTTTTTTACATCCTTCGCAAGGTACGGCCTCCAGAACTGAACACAATACTCCAGGTGGGGCCTCACCAACGACTTATACAGGAACATCAACACCTCTTTTCTTCTGCTGGTCACACCTCTCTCTCTCTCTCTTTATATATATATATATATAATGGAGGAAAAGCTCTTTTGGAAACACTGGGAGGAAAGGCAGTTTTACTGATGGTTACTCAAGGTGAATGAGAAGCTGAACTTTGGTGATTATGGACGATATCGCTCTACTGGTTATTTTCTCTGTTTCCTTGCATTTTGTATTCCCTCACTTGATTTTTGACCAGTAAAAGTTACCTTTAATTTGGATCAACCATCTGTGCATAGACCCCCTTCCTGACATTCAGCCAGCAGTGGGCAGGTGCTATTAATGTCCACTGCCAGTCTTGAACCTGGATATTCAATGCCGGGTCATAATCTAATCACCGGCATTGAATATCCTTTTTTTTTTTTTAAAGCCGGCTAGCGCATGCCCGGTTAACTTGATATTCAGAGCTAACCAGCCATTCATTAGTGTATAAAGATAGTTCTTATTTATGCACTGTGTAATCCCTCTGGATGTTTCTAGGAGCGGCAGTTGGTCCTTCTCAGAGTGCCTGTTTCCTCTCACAAACACTACTACTACTTAACATTTCTAAAGCGCTACTAGGGTTACGCAGCGCTGTGCAGTTTAACACAGAAGGACAGTCCCTGCTCAAAGGAGCTTACAATCTAAAGGACAAATGCACAGTCAGTCAAATTGGGGCAGTCTAGATTTCCTGAATAGGTATAATGGTTAGGTGCCGAATGCGACATTGAAGAGGTGGGTTTTGAGTAGGGATTTGAAGATGGGTAGGGAGGGGGCTTGGCGTATGGGCTCAGGGAGTTTATTCCAAGCATAGGGTGAGGCGAGGCAGAGAGGGCGGAGCCTGGAGTTGGCGGTGGTGGAAAAGGGTAATGAGAGGAGGGATTTGTCCTGTGAGCGGACCCCAATGGGTCCAGGGAGAATTCCCCTCCACTCGTCGGGGTTGGCTTTAGTTATGCAGCAGAGAAAGAGTTTCCCAAACAAGGATCACAGAGAGCAACTCTTTCCCACAGTCTCCAAGCAGCCGCCCATAGCCTTAAGTCTCTGATAAGGCTTCACCCAGTTCCCCTCCCCCCTGAGCAGTTCAAACGGTTTATCTTAGTAAGTGCATCAGTTCAGCAAAACTATCAGCAACCTTTTTTTTTACTTTCAATTTTCCAGTTCATACAAGAAGTCCTTCTATGAGAAGGACTGGCAGCACACCTCCCACTACACAGCACTCATTCACCTGGGTCTTCCCACGCTGCCTTTGGCTGCTGGAGTTCTCTTGCTCTGTATTTTCCCATTCCATAACTGCAGGCTCTGCTGAGGTTTCCAGAGGCACTTCCTCGCCCTCCTCCAAATACTCCATGGTTTCTTTCCCCTCAGAGCTGCCTCTCTGGGCTTCCTGTTCTCTGAGGGTCCTCAGAAATTCCTCCCTTTGCTCACCACACCCAGGAGGAATCCCATACTGTTTTCTCAGCCAAGGGTATTGAGATTCATCACTGACACTCCCTCTAGTGGGGAGACTGAGAAAACTGGCATAATTTGCTAGGACTCCAATCCTGCTCTTTGGGTCTGCCTTTCTCAGCCTGTCTCAAAAGGGGTTCTGGGTATTGTAGTCTCAGTGGATTTTTTTCCTCGTAATGGGGATTGCGCTCTAACCTCATTACAACTAACACTGGCCGGTTACCTCTGAATACCAGGGGCTAACTGGACTCCACCCCTGGAATGTCCCCCGATATAGCTGGCTTGCACTTCGGAGTTAAGCGATCATTTTCAGTGAAGATCACTAGCTAAGTGCTACTGAAAATGACTGACTAGCCACTGATACATGAGCTAACCAGTCAGTGGTTCTCCTCGGCTGCTTAACTCATTTTGAATATCGACAGGAGACTATTTTAATGAGAGAGACTCCCATGCTAGAATTCAGATCTGGTGCTACAGTCAGTTTTTCTCTGTCCTGCAGAGTCTGAAAATGGCCTCTTCCAAAATGAACGTTAAACCCCGGGGGTAGAGGGGTAAGAAGTTGTACTCCAGACTTAGAATGTGGGTTGAGGCAAAACTCTTGTTCCCAGTCCCTAGGGCTACGTTGGGCATGGAGAGAGCCAACTTCAAGGCGGTTGTCTCATCTGACCAGCACCAATCTTGTCCTCTTAGTCACTCAAAACAGTCCAATATCCAGACTTGCGTAAAACACAATTTATTTTCAGTGAATTCCGCAATTACAAAGGCCAGTAGGGGTCACCTAAATCATGATTTTCTATCAGAACAGCAAAGGTTCATTTTAGTTCTCCTTTCTTCACTGACTTAAGACTTGTCTTCTTAGCGCCCTGTTTACTAAGCTGCGTTATAGGCACATCAGCGTTTCTAATGCCCATGTACGCACGTGAACCTTGTATGTGCCTATAATATCCCTATACGTGCCTACACCATTAGCACATACACTAACTGTAGGCACATTAAAAAACCTAGTGCGAACTTACTAAACAGGGCCCCTTAGTTCCCACAGATATTTATCCTCTGGCACCGTCAGGGTACAGATAAACTTTTCTCCCCATCCTCTTCCTTTCTCTGTTGGTTCTATAGGGGAACTAGTTCTGTTTTGCTGGATCCCTCCTCACCAGTAATTGCCACTCAAGGTCCAAGCACTGCTTCCTGAGTCCTAGATGCCCTCCCAGCAGAGTTGGCTGATGAAACAGGCACACAAGGGCTACCACCCCCTAACTTAGGGTCTAGAAACCCCCCTCCCCCATCCCCATCCCTGGTCTTCACTATCCTCCCTGATAACTTGAAGTGACAACAGACACACAACGAACCCCTCCCTACAGGGACTTCTGTATTCTTCTCCTATCACAACTGTAGCACATCCCTCTGATCCTGTCGCTAGGAAATATGTCTCCCTGCACCCTGCTGTCTTTGGAGTCCAGCTGCCAGTTACCCATTTCTGGTATGCCCCAGCTTTGGGGAGACTGACTCCTATCCCTACACAGGAACCTTTAGTGGAAAGAGATAACTGCATTATGTAGTGGAGTAGTGGTTAGGGTGGTGGACTTTGGTCCTGGGGAACTGAGGAACTGAGTTCGATTCCCACTTCAGGCACAGGCAGCTCCTTGTGACTCTGGGCAAGTCACTTAACCCTCCATTGCCCCATGTAAGCCGCATTGAGCCTGCCACGAGTGGGAAAGCGCAGGGTACAAATGTAACAAAAATAAAATAGATACTATTGGAGATTCTACATGGAATGTTGCTACTATTGGAGATTCTACATGGAATGTTGCTATTCCACTAGCAACATTCCATGTAGAAGGCTGCGCAGGCTTCTGTTTCTGTGAGTCTGACGTCCTGCACGTACGTGCAGGACGTCAGACTCACAGAAGCAGAAGCCTGCGCGGCCACATTGGTGATCTGCAAGGGCCAACTTCTACATGGAATGTTGCTAGTGGAATAGCAACATTCCATGTAGAATCTCAAATAGTAGCAACAGTGGAGGAGTGGCCTAGTGGTTAGGGTAGTGGACTTTGGTCCTGGGGAACTGAGTTTGATTCCTACTTCAGACACAGGCTGCTCCTTGTGACTCTGGGCAAGTCACTTAACCCTCCATTGCCCCATGTAAGCCACATTGAGCCTGCCATGAGTGGGAAAGCGTGGGGTACAAATGTAACAAAAAATAAATAAAAAAAATAAGTGGTGAAAATGGCAACGCCATTACGAAAAAGTTTACGCTAGCAAGGCCTAAGCGAACTTTGTTCTGAAGCAAAATCTAGCAAATTTTCAGCTGTGGTGTCCAAGTATTCCTGAACTGTTAAAACAAATGTACAATGCAGTTGAGTTTCAGCAATACAAAGTCACTTTAGCAAGCGAGGCTCAGTCTGGTAAAGCAGGCAGCAACTAAATGCTGACAGGAAAATTACAGTCATTCATGCAAGGGTTGTCTGCCAAGTAATTTCCTTTCACAGAAAACATAGACTTAGTAGGGAGAAGTTGTCTGCAGCAATGCAACAATGAAACAAAATAAAACAAGGCGGAAAAAGGTTTGCAGGACATTCAGGGAGGAGATAAGGGCTGTGCGCTGCTAGACCAGACTGTATACTGTACCATACCATTGATATCCAGTGCTTCATGGAAGAAAATGCAGAGTCGAGATCATAAGCCCAGATCATGTCACAATCAGATAAAAAAGCAAACCTGTAAAGGAAGGCACAGAAACATGGTGCTCGCTGGGGGGAGGGGGGGGGGGGGCTTGGGCTCCATTCAGAATACAGGCTGCTAATGACGTCTTTCTCTTTTATCTTCATCCACATAAGCTTATTGGTATTGATAGCTGACTGCAAATAACCCTTCTCCTGCCTTTCTATCGCTCCATGGGACGACCGCACCTCGAATATTGTGTGCAATTCTGGCCGTCGCATCTCAAAAAAGATAAGTGGAATTAGAAAAGGTACAGAGAAGGGCGACGAAAATGATAAAGGGGATGGGACGACTTCCCTATGAGGAAAGGCCAAAGCGGCTAGGGCTCTTCAGCTTGGAGAAAAGACGGCTGAGGGGAAATATGAAAGAGGTCTATAAAATAATGAGTGGAGTGGAACGGGTTGACGTGAATCGCTTGTTTACTCTTTCCAAAAATACTAGGACTAGGGAGCACACAATGAAGCTACAAAGTAGTAAATTTAAAATGAATCGGCGAAAATATTTCTTCACTCAAAGTGTAATTAAACTCTGGAATTCGTTGCCAGAGAATGTAGTAAAAGCAGTTAGCTTAGCAGGGTTTTAAAAAAAGGTTTGGCTAGCTTCCTAAAAGAAAAGTCCTTAAGCCATTACTAAAATGGACTTGGGGAAAATCCACTGCTTATTTCTATGATAAGCAGAATAAAATGCATTGCACTGTTTTGGGATCTTGCCAGGTACTTGTGACCTGGACTGGGCACTGTTGGAAACGGGGTGTTGGGCTTGATAGACCTTTGATCTGTCCCAGTATGGCATAAAATAAAAGCATTTGGGTCAAGTTATATCCAGTGGAGATAGCAATTTTTAAAATGCCAGCACAGCATTTGAAACACCTGCATAGCCAATGCCACTCTAAGAAAAGGCCGCAGAACTGAATATACGTGGGGGTAATTCTCTAGAGATCAGTTAAAGTTAGGCTTCCCTGGTTCTCAGGCCATCGTTTTCAGCACTATACACGCTTCCTCCAAAATGTTACATCTGAAATGTGGAAGCATTCCTCCACTTGTTAGATCCTTTTTGCTGTGATTTTGAAAAGGTCCCTGTTGCCTATTGGCATGGATCCTTCTAAGTTTGGTTTAATTTAATCCCACAAAAAATAAATCCTAAATGTAACTGCTTAGCTACACCTACTGTGCAGTTAGGTAAATTGAGAGATGCTTTTACTTCTATGTTAGGCCACACTTAACGTTAAGTCAAAACTTTCCTTATTTTCGAATACTTACCCTTCTGTGGCAATAACCGTTGAATATGGTGCCACTTGACAGGAGCACATAAGAACATAAGAGTAGCCATACTGGATCAGACCAGTGGCCCATCTTGCCCAGTATCCTGTTTTCCAAACGGTAGCCAAGCCAGGTCACAAGTACCTGGCAGAAACCCAAATCGTGGCAGCATTCCATGTAGAACCCCAAAGAAAAGCAAGATTCCGGAATCCTAAAGAGTGACAAGATTCCATGCAGAAATCAAAGAGTAGCAACATTCCATGTAGAACCTCATAGAATAGAAAGATTCTGGAATCCTAAAGAGTGACAAGATTCTATGCAGAATCTCAGAGTAACAACATTTCATGCAGAGTCCCCCAAAATAGCAAGATTCTGGAATCCTAACGAGTGACAAGTTTCCATGCAGAATTCCAAAGAGTAGCAACATTCCATATTATAAATCCCAGGGCAAGCAGTTGCTTCCCATGTCTGTCTCAATAGCAGACTATGGACTTTTCCTCCAGGAATTTGTCCAAACCTTTTTTAAACCCAGATACACTAACTGCTGTTACCACATCCTCCGGCAAAGAGTTCCAGAGCTTAACTATTCGTCGCGTGACAAAATATTTCCTCCTATTTGTTTGAAAAGTACTTCCATGAACACGGATAAAGCAGGAGACTAGTGACAAAGAAATAAATGATTTTGTAAGGAAAAGAGGTTGCATAGCTATTTGTCACCCTACTTCTTTCTGTTGTTTATGCAGGCCTGTATAGAGGAGATAATGTCCATTTGTTAGACACATATATAGCATGACAACATTTTTTGTAAAGGGGAGGGGCAAAGGGGGGGGGGCTAAGTGGGAGCCACTGTGCCTTTCTGGTAGAGTATTTAGGGCCCTTGAGCAAATTCATAATTAAAAAGAGAGAACTAAATACACTGAAGGGTAGGTAGAGGTGAACATGGGTAGAGGTTGAGTGTAAAGCCTTTACCTCTACACTGAGACAATAAAAGTTTGTGGTTGTATGACTGAGCAACCATATTATACTCATAGATTTCAATGTGTGATGAATCAGCCTTGTGAGCTCTTCATATTATACAAAATCATAGTAGGTCTAAAGACCTTTACTCTACAGTTAATGTTCTTCCTTTGCATCCTTCTTTGTTGGCTGATCATTTTATGATAAAAGTGTCAAACATGTGTGTCTCCCTGAGGATGAGGTTGATCCTTGCTGTAGCCTACATTTATGACCAAATTGTTATGTGGATCAAATACCACTACCTCTGCTTTAGTCTCTTCTCCTATAAGCATCATTAGGGGAAGTGCCGAGGCATCATTCTTGACCATGAGCGTATTGGAATTGTCATTGAAGAGGGGCCACTGTTCATCTTCTGCTTTCAAATATCTATAAGGAACCCTTTAGTTCTGAAACCAAGCCTTCCCTTTTTGGCTAGGCAGTGCTGGTCCAGCTCCAGCTTTTTGTGGATCAGTATGGCTTTCATATGAAACATGGGTTCAAAACTTTTTTTATTGTCCTGTCGATGCCCTATGAATTGACACGGATGACACTAACACCGTTTATCTAATGGCATGCATTGACATTCCCTCTGCTTTTGACATCACTTACTATCGTGTCCTTGCTTCTTGATTAGGAGGGACAGTATTAAAATGGTTTTCTTCATTTTTAAGATCCAGACAGTATACTGTGTGACGGACCCAGCAGATCTAGAGTAAGGGACACAGAATCAAGACACCAGAAAGGCAAACCTCTATAGGAACAGTGGAGGAACTACAACTTCCAGCTTCCCTGGAGTAGGTCACCTGATGCCTGGGGAGAGGCTAGACTGCACTACAAGTCCCAGGATCCTATGAGGGAGTCACCTGACCCATTCAAGGAGGGTAAGCCAGACTTCAGGTCCCAGAGTTCCTGGGGGAAGAGCCAGGACCTTGTCAGGCTGGCTAATGCTAAGGATTGGCACCTGCCTGGGTTTAACAATTTAGAAGAAGGAGCAGAGTACATGGAGTGGTTACCAGCAGAGGAGGAGAGAGAGATTCAAAGGGTGGCTGCAGAGGCTGGGGAGGAACCCATGGACATTTCTGCCCTGGCAAAGGTAAAAGGACAGAAGCATAAGGGCTTCGTTACATCTTTGCTAGATAGTTTAAGTCTAAGGTGGAAGAGGGCACACTAAAGGGAGAAACCTTGGAAGTTTGGATGCTTGAACCCGCATGGGGCTTGCTGCAAGTATATGAATTTGTTTGGAAAGATAACAGAAGCTGGACTTTGTACTCAAGCCAGACCCATGTGGCTGGATACCAGGTGTTCAAATGCTGGTATGTGAAAGGGCAGGGGTTCCCTTAACCTCAGGACATTTGCTGAGGTGAGGGAATAGAAAGCTTGAGTTAAAAGATGGTACTAAATAACTGAACTTTATTCAAATGAAGGAGTTTCTTTAAAAGACTGTGCTAAGGGAATTAACTTTATTAAGGCTCATGAGGCTGTACTGGGCTGCTGAATGAACTTTATCCAAGCATAGGAGGTTTCCTTAATGGACTGTATTAAACTCTGTGGGAGACAAATGCCTAAGGACTCAGGTGCAGGTGGTACGAGCAGGGTTGTGCTGGTAAATTGTTAACAGGGGGCCCTCTCTCGCCAGCAAAGTAAAAGAGAATTCAGGAGGGGCCCAAGCCCACATTTTGGTATCCATTTGTTAAAGTAGCCATGGAGAACCGGCTCCCAAAATTCTTAAAAACTTAACAAATGGCTCTCGAGAGCCTGCTCCAGCACACCACTGGACCGTACGAGGGCTTTGTCTGACACCCTTTATAGAGTACAGGCTCTATCCTGGGCCCGAAAGGACTGTATTAAACTCTGTAGGAGACAAATGCCTAAGGACTCAGGTGCAGGTGGTACAAGGGCTTTGTCTGAGACCCTTTATAGAGTAGAGGCCCTATATGAACTGAGTTGTTAAGTGCTATGACACCTGAGGAAAGGCTTGTTTTGAAAGTAAGAGAGTTTGGCGTTCATTAACTATTATGGTTTCAAGTTAAAAAAAAAATCCTGCATAAACCGGGGAGGAGTCGTGTCCTTGGATTGGCAAGTTGGTGGCCTACCCATGTACCATGATATGAGTGCAGGTGTCAAGAGTTATTGATTTTTGCTGGATCAGATACAAATGTGTGTATACAGCTGCAAAGACTTATTGGGACAGAATCAGATAAACTGGTCTGACTTTCACCTTCCCCTCTGGAAACTACTGATAACAAAAACTAGCTGGGTGGATACCTAAGTCCATCAACACATCTCCAAAGAACAAAACTCTGAAGATTTCAATCACAGAGACTGGAGTTAACAAAGACAGTGAAACTCCACCTATTCTCAGATAATGACTCAGAGACTGAAAAAGCCTTCTACCTATCTAATCTGACAAAAGAAGCCCACTTACTCTCAAAGACTCTTTTAATCCTGTGTATCTACCAGCAGATGTCCAGACAGAAAGTCTTATGATGTCATTAAAACATGTGACCAGTTACCATGCTCCATCTCAAAACTAGATGAAACCAGTTTTCAGCTATCCCTGAGTTTTTTCATTGGATCGAGTACACCCCACCTGACTTCAGCCTATGGTCCAACAAGAGATTATAATAAACCTGGAACATTTTGTTTGCTTTCTTGGCTCTTGGCTTTTCGCTCTTCTCTCTGGCCCTGCGGTCTTGCACCTCCATGGACCTTGCTAGACTTCGCACACATCCAAGGTTAGACTTTCTCCAGGCTCCAGCAACAACTCTGCAACAAAAAGACTTATTTTCCAGCAAGGATCTCCATCACTCCAACCAGCAGCCTCCATCAAAGTGAGTTACCATTAATCCAGCATAATTTATAATTTAGACTTTTCTAATCTTGAAGCACATTTCCCTTGTGAAAGATCTTTGAAAACTGCCTCTCTCTTGTAACATTATCACATTACCTGTATGGTAAATAAACATTTTAAAGTTAAATATATGGTTTTTATGTTCTGAGCACATGTCCTTAAACCTTACAGTGCAGATTAATGTAATTCAACAAATATAGTATTTAATTCCCCCTTTTCTTACATATTCTTATCATATTACCTTATATTTAATTGGTGGCGAATAGACTATAGAAGAATAGAATATTATTATTTTACATTTATTAAAAAGTGGAGAATGTACCCACGGACGATGACAACTGTTATAAAAAGAAATGATAAGATGTCTTCAGGATGGAAATCACATTGTAGGGTTCCTCTTTAACATCTACATGAGTCATTTGGAAGGATATTTGCAATCTAAAGATATTTTTTTTATTATTTTACGCGAATGATATTTTCATTCTTTGCCCTGTACAAAAAACTTTAGACAAGACATTTTTATTGATTAAAATATTATATAACGTTGATTGAAGAATGGGCATTAGCAAGTTTTCTAAAACTTAACACCCAAAAGACTAAAGTTGTATGGTTTGGTGACTTATGAAAAGATCAGCTCTGAAAGACTAACTCATTCCTTAAGAACCTTTCTAAAGATTGAATCTAGTACTAAAGTATTAGGAATATTGTTAAATTCTAACCTAACCTATAAAAATCAGATCAATGCTTTTAGTAAGAAAATATTTCTTTCATTTGCATAAATTACATGTCATAAGATCGTCATTGAGGTCATCTACTTTTTGGAACACTTGCTCGGGTGATCTTGATCCCTCTCCTTGATTATTGTAATTCACTGTACCATAATATCGGTAATCAGTAGCTGAACCGTTTACGACTATTGCAAAATTCGGCTGCTCGCTTTAATATACGGTTTGGGGAATTAGAGTGAAGCTAGCCCTTTATTGCAGGACTTACACTGGTTAAGAATGGAGGCACACACTAAATTCAAAATCGCATGTTTAGGTCACAAAAGTGTTTATAGGGAAACCTCAACAATGGTGTGTTAACTGTTACCAGCTCTGGGCACCAGAGGACAGTTGAGGAACTCCAAAAATCTTACATTAGCTATACCAATAGTAAAGAACTTGAAGCTGAAATTAACATGGGAACGTTCCTTCTCTTTCCAAGGTCCCAAGATCTGGAATTCAATCCCAGTTTCTCTACGGACTATAGCAAATTTATCTCTTTTCGTAAAGCTTTAAAAACACTATTCTGATTTATTGTAAACCTTTAGTTGTTTCAAGTCGTTATATACTGTATTAAAATTTTACATGGTATGCCCTTGGCATGTCTGAAATCTTTGCACTGAGAGCTCCATCCATTGTGTTGATCACTGCAGGGTATACTTGAGGTGTCCTTCTTGTAGGTGGCATGGCAAATCTTCACATGATCTTGTATGTTTTCGTCTGTCACACCTTTCCTTGGCATACACTGCCAACAGATATTAAGACTATGACAGATGTTTGTCACATTTTTAAAAGCAGATAAAGGCACTGTTTCGTGTAAATGTCTAGTATTGCATCTCAAATAACTTCATGGCTGTTAGGTACTGTCTGGGTTTATTTCATTTGAGATTTTATGTTGTATTTCTTGTTTCTTATGATTTTGTTTGGTCTTCTATTAGTATCAGATTTGATTGATGAGGTATCATCAGTATAAATAAATAAGCAAATAAATGTGACCCACCTTACTCAAGAGTTAACACCAAGCTCAAGAACAGCCATGTGGTAGGGGCCACATTGACCACTGACGTTTGCTTGTGGAGTCCATAAGTTGCTAGTTGACAGTCAGGCTTGTTTTCAAAAGTGATCGCCGGGCATCTTCCGACATAAATCGGGAGATGGCCGGCGATCTCTCAAAAGCGGCAAAATCGGTGTAATCGAAAGCTGCTTTTTTGACACCATCGCCGCTTTCCTGTCGCCGAGCCGGCGAAAGTTCAAGGGGGCGTGTTGGCGGCGTAGCGAAGGCAGGACATGGGCAGGCATGGGCGTGGCTACCAGATGGCCGGCTTTCGCGGATAATGGAAAATAAAAGCGGCGTTAATCAGTATTTCGCCGGGTTTACTTGGTCCTTTTATTTTCACAACCAAGCCTCAAAAAGGTGCCCCAACTCACCAGATGACCACCGGAGGGAATGGGGGATGTCCTCCCCATACTCCCCCAGTGGTCACCAACCCTCTCCCTTTTTTGCCAGCCTGTATGCCAGCCTCAAATGTCATACCCAGCTCCCTGACAGCAGTATGCAAGTCCCTGGAGCAGTTTTTAATGGGTGCAGTGCACTTCAGGCAGGCAGACCCAGGTCCACCCCCTTACCTGTTACACTTGTAGTGCTAAGTGTTGAGCCCTCCAAGCCCCCCTAAAACCCACTGTACCCACATGTAGGTGCCCCCTTCACCCATAAGGGCTATGGTAATGGTGTAGAGTTGGGGGGGATTTGGGTGGCTCAGCACCCAAGGTAAGGGAGCTATGCACCTGGGAGCTATTTGTGGTTTTTTTATTTTTTATTTTTAGAAGTGCCCCCTAGGGTGCCCAGTTGGTGTCTCCTGCGTGCACTACAAATGCTGGCTCCTCCCACGACCAAATGCCTTGGATGTAGCTGGGGTTGAGATGGCCGCTTTTAGCTTCCATTATCGCTGAAAAACAAAAGCAGCCATCTCAAACCCAGCTAAATCCAAGGCATTTGGCCGGTTCAAACCGTATTAAGATGACCGGCCATCTTTTTTGATAATACGGTTCCGGCCAGCTGTTGCGCCGCCGTCAAAATAGATCGCCGATGCAGTTCGATTATGCCCCTCCGCGGGAACTCACACTAGTCCCCCGATCTGAGCAGTGTGGACTATTAGGTGAAATCATGAGGTTGAACAGGGGAAGAGGACAATCTGCCAGACTTAGTGAAAATGGTCTGTGTCTCTGGATGTATTAACCACCCTTACTCAGAATGATCGAATTTTGATCTTTTACTAGACATAGGACAGAGCCACTGACACTGACCTAACGGAAGGTAGGAAAACAAATCATTGGTATGATGGGCTGAACTTAATAAAGATTCACTTTAAATCCGCTTTGATATTATTTAGTAAAAAGAGTGTCTTAATAGTCTTGCTGTCTATTAAAACATTCAGCATCTGTAAGAACCTCTGTCAGCAGGCTGATTTTAGTCCGTTGGTGTTGGCTCATAGCCTAGTTACATAGTAGGGAATGACACACAAAGATAGTCCAGTCTGCACTGTTGTTCCATTTCATACTGCTATGAATAGAGAGAGGTCGCTGAGGGGAAGTGGGGGACAGCATGTAATGGAGACACCTAGTGGCTGGATTTAGGATTACAATTGCAGGCTTCCAGAAAGGCCACCCAGTGCATGGTCCCTGAACAAAAACTATCACTGCCATGACTAGATTTAAACTAAGCTGGAGAAAAAAAAAAAAAAACAGAAAAAAAATCCCAAGGTGGCTGCGAACAAAAAGACTCATGGTGAGAGGTTCCAACTCTGACTCAGAGGAGCAGGACAAAACTGAGCCCAAACAATAAAATGAGAGGGGGGGACAGGGGGGGACAAAGGTCTCGGGACCCGGGCCTCCAGGGGGGCCCGGCGCCACCGCCTGGCCCGCCCTCCGTCACTCTCAGAACTAACCTTAAGCCTCCTTTCACTTCGCAGCAAGCAGCAGCAGTTCAGGCCACTCCTTCCTTCCATGTCCCGCCCTCGCCTGACGTAACTTCCGTGAGGGCGGGGCACGGAAGGAAGAAGGAGAGGTCTGCCCTGCTGCTGCTTGCTGCGAAGTGAAAGGAGGCTTAAGGTTAGTTCTGAGGGCCCGGCCTGATAGCGGGTGGAGGGGGGCCCGGCGACCTCGGGTGGGTGGGCGGCGGCGGGGGCCCCGGCGATCTCGGGTGGGCGGCGACGGGTGGGGGGTGCCTGGGGGCGGCCTTGTCCCGGGCCCGGCTCCGGCTCTCGGCCGCCCTGGAGTGCAGAGAAAGAGAGACAAAAAAAGGAGGGCAGGAAGAAAGAGAGAGAGAGAGAGAGAGAGCTTTCTGAAGTGTAGGCTAGTTAGAGAAGACATGTACAAGGAAGAAGAGAGAAAACTGAAGGTGCAGTTATAATTTAAGAAAATCAGAATAATAAATCTAGGAGAAATGCAATGTAAAGTGCTTTATTGAGCAGAACTTTTCATTCCAGGCTCAAAATTAAACTCCATCTCTGCATTCAGTTCCCTTGCCGGATGTACTAATGCGTTTGATAAGAAAGCACTTGTGCTCTGAGTCTCCTGTCAACCTTCTATACCTCTGCGTTATTTGATCAGCTCTACATTATCAACGTAACTTTGAATAAATTAGGAAATTGTGGCTCTAGTGAAGCCTAAGGACTGTTTCAAAGCTCTGGTCCCAGTGGGTGCTCCGGTGTCTTGGAGGTTTTTCATGCTGAATTCATAAAGTTGATATGTCAGATAGAGTTCCACAATTTTTCAGCAGATAGGAACATTATATTCCTAAATTCTCCTATTCATGATGCCTTTATTAAATTAGAAGTTACTCTACATCAAAGCCTTACTACCCTTTTATGTATTAATAAATGCAGTACACAAACGCAGAGAAAGTAATCTTTATATGAGAGCCCCGAATTTGTTTTTCTTTCAAGTGTTGGCATAGCTTTAGAGGTTGAACTAGTCTCCGTGGCATACAGTATTGGGGGCTTTTGGGGACCCCTTCGTCTATAGAAGCATTGGACAGTAGTGAGTGTGCTTTATTCCAACATACTCATGACGTAATTGCCCCTGTTAAACCCTTTCCACAAAGAGGGGATGAGTCATCTGATTCTTTCTGTCTTTCTTTTAGAGAGGTCATGGATTATAGCCTGGACTCCGAAAATGTGGGTCCTAGGGCCACATTGGCCTACGGACAAAATTAAGAAATCTTTTTCCAATTTAGTAGAAATTAAGGTCTCTCCCTTGATCCCTAAAGAGGTTCCATGAACCTAAAGAGTTAAGGTAAATTTAAAGCATTTGATATACCGCCTTTCTGTTGTAAATAGAAGGGGAGCTAGGATTGTGCCTCAGAGGTTCCACAAGCCAAACGAGTAAAGACGACGGAGTCCAGTAGATCCAGAGGGAAGAAGGGGGTGTGATTTCAGCATCCATCAGGAGAAGAAGAATCAGACTATCCTAGATATCCAGAGCAGTGGCAAGGGACTTGAGTAGATTGAAAATCTAGTCTAGAAAAACTGTTTAGAAGTATCATTTTTTTAACCTTAAACATCCCTTTCGTTGCTGGACAGACTTTTTGAGTGAGTAGTGCCTTTGTTGGAATGACGTACTGAGTGGGAGCAGAGAACCACGGGGACCCTCACATCCTCTCCTCACCCCAAATGGCTGCAAGAGTGAAGAGCCTGGACTGCCAGTCTTTGCCCATTCAGTACCCTGGATCTGCCTACTCTGCTGCTCCCCAGTATCTCTCCACACTCGTCCTTCCCTACACCCCTTCCCGTGCACTCCGCTCCATGGATAAATCCTTCTTATCTGTTCCCTTCTCCACTACTGCCAACTCCAGACTTCGCGCCTTCTGTCTCGCTACACCCTACGCCTGGAATAAACTTCCTGAGCCCCTATGTCTCGCCCCATCCTTGGCCACCTTTAAATCTAGACTGAAAGCCCACCTCTTTAACATTGCTTTTGACTCGTAACCACTTGTAACCACTCGCCTCCACCTACCCTCCTCTCTTCCTTCCCGTTCACATTAATTGATTTGATTTGCTTACTTTATTTATTTTTTGTCTATTAGATTGTAAGCTCTTTGAGCAGGGACTGTCTTTCTTCTATGTTTGTGCAGCGCTGCGTATGCCTTGTAGCGCTATAGAAATGCTAAATAGTAGTAGTAGTAGTAGGTCCCCAGGCATACATGCAATTTTGCCTAAATGTTTTTTTTTTCACTTGCTAGCCACACTTTTCTCAATTGCTCATCTATAGGGGCATCAGATGCACTGAATATTTTTCTTTTTCAAAGCATTCTTTGATATTGCCATGAATTCATTGTTCTTGGGTGCAAAGTATAATGTCATTACTGCACTTTCTTTGGTGTACAAAGTTTTATCTTGACAAAAATGTCTTGCTCTGTCTTCTTCTGTTGGTTGCTAAGTGGAGGTACATGATCACGAGCTCTTGATATTGCTTGTACAGAGGAAAAATTTCACAGCCATTCATGCAGCCAAATAGTTATTTACATATGTAAATAGGTTGTCTTTTTTTTTTCAATATGGCGAAAACAATATGTGGTGGTGAACAGAGCCAATTCTTTTAGCTGCATTTAGAAGAGGTGATCCCGGAGGTGTGCTTAGCTCAGAGGAGTGAAATAATTTGCATAAGCCACATTTTCCACTCTACACAGGTTATTTTGTAGGGAAAAAGTTGCAGCACAAACAGAAGGTGCCAAAGTCCTCAGGTATAAGTAGCTTTGGGATGTTTCAAGTGAAAGTACCAAGATTTTCTTCACTCAACGTGTAATTTAAACTCTGGAATTCGTTGCCAGAGAATGTGGTAAAGGCGATTAGCTTAGCAGGGTTTAAAAAAAAAAAGGTTTGGACAGCTTCCTGAAGGAAAAGTCCATAGAGCATTATTAAAATGACTTGGGGAAAATCCACTGCTTAATTCTGGGATATATACAAATACAAAATCAATGGCTATGTTTTGTTCCCAAGGGGGCTCTGTATGAATACACAACAATAGTGGGACAAAACTTGTATGTGGCAATATATATCTTATAGGCTGTAGAGGTTATCTCATAGCATTTTTAGCGGCTGTGTATATCAGCGTATCATATGCCTCACACGTCTGCAATTGTAATCATAGACTACCTCCAGCCAGCCAGTAGTTTCGTGTTATATTTAGACTTTTAATTGAAACGTACTGCTGTCTCAAAAACTTAACATTATTGCACACATAAAAAGCAAATAATGCACCAATTCGACTTAACTTAAGGGCTCCAGACTTTATGTGTTGTCTTCGGTAGTGAAAGTTCAACAGTTTGAATCCCAAATTTGTGGAGCCCTTATAGGCAACTCCGTTGTTGTGGTAAGCCCGACAGGACCCTGTTTCGCGGTCTCAAGCTTTGTCAAGGGCAAAAACCTAGCAACAGTGTCTTCTATCTGAATCGCGATTCAGATAGAAGACACTGTTGCTAGGTTTTTGCCCTTGACAAAGCTTGAGACCGCGAAACAGGGTCCTGTCGGGCTTACCACAACAACGGAGTTGCCTATAAGGGCTCCACAAATTTGGGATTCAAACTGTTGAACTTTCACTACCGAAGACAACACATAAAGTCTGGAGCCCTTAAGTTAAGTCGAATTGGTGCATTATTTGCTTTTTATGTGTGCAATAATGTTAAGTTTTTGAGACAGCAGTACGTTTCAATTAAAAGTCTAAATATAACACGAAACTACTGGCTGGCTGGAGGTAGTCTATGATTACAATTGCAGACGTGTGAGGCATATGATACGCTGATATACACAGCCGCTAAAAATGCTATGAGATAACCTCTACAGCCTATAAGATATATATTGCCACATACAAGTTTTGTCCCACTATAATTCTGGGATAAGCAGCATAAAATGTATTGTACTGTTTTGGGATCTTGCCAGGTACTTGTGATCTGGATTGGCCACTGCTGGAAACAGGATACTGGGCTTGATGGACCTTCGGTCTGTCCCGGTATGGCAATACTTATGTAAGATTTGCTCACATGAAGAGCAGCAGAAGAGGGGTAAGAGCATACAAGGAGTTGTTGAGCTGAAAGGGAGACAGAGAGGATTTGAAATAGAGAATGCTGAGCCAGGGAGAGGGAGAGAAGTGGGGAATATATGAAGGGATGAGAGAGGTGTAGAAATGATGAGCAAGGCTGGAAGGGCACATTCTACTGTGTATGTATGAGAGTGTGCATGGCTCAGATTCAGAGTAATGGTCAGTCTTTTTGAAAACTTTTACATAGTAACATAGTAGATGAGGGCAGAAAAAGACCTGCACGGTCCATCCAGTCTGCCCAAGAAGATAAATTCATATGTGCTACTTTTTTATTTGCACTATCCCTGCCTCCCACCACCGGCTCTGGCACAGACCGTATAAGTCTGCCCAGCACTATCCCCACTGCCCAACCACCAGCCCCAGCACAGACCGTATAAGTCTGCCCAGCACTAGCCCCGCCTCCCAACCACCAGCTCTGCCACCCATTCTAGGCTAAGCTCCTGAGGATCCCTTCCTTCTGAACAGGATTCCTTCATGTTTATCCCACGCATGTTTGAATTCCGTTACCGTTTTCATCTCCACCACCTCCCGCGGGAGGGCATTCCAAGCATCCACCACTCTCTCCGTGAAAAAATACTTCCTGACATTCTTCTTGAGTCTGCCCCCCTTCAATCTCATTTCATGCCCTCTCGTTCTACCGCCTTCCCATCTCCGGAAAAGGTTTGTTTGCGGATTAATACCTTTCAAATATTTGAACGTCTGTATCATATCACCCCTGTTTCTCCTTTCTTCCAGAGTATACATGTTCAGGTCATCAAGTCTCTCCTCATACGTCTTGTAACGCAAATCCCTTACCATTCTTGTAGCTTTTCTTTGCACCGCTTCAATTCTTTTTACATCCTTAGCAAGATACAGCCTCCAAAACTGAACACAACACTCCAGGTGGGGCCTCACCACCTGTAGGTTTTGGTGTGCAGTGCTGCGTACGCCTTGTAGCACTATAGAAATGCTATATACAGGTAGTAGTAGTAGTAGTTCACATCCTCCAGAGACTGCAGTTTTCTTTGAAACCAGTATGGACACTAGAATTCTGAATGGACACCAGTGTAATGTTTTGTGGACTTGTTATTTCTGTAGATTCCTCCTTTTGAGCATCTAAATCTCCCTAAAACCGTCCACTCTGCAGACTTCACTTACCTAGGAACCAAATGGTGGAACTCCTTACCACCCAAAATTGGAAATCTCCAGGAATATACTAGATTCCGCAAAATCCTCAAATCATTCCTATTCAAACAAACCTCACAAAGAACGACCATATCTCAAACAATTAATTACTACCTGAATTGGTTATTACTCTATTTACCATTAACCTTCTCTTTGCTTCATGTACAATTTCTCATTCATAATAGATTTTCTAAATGTTAAACTTCCATAGTTATCCCAGTATGTTTATGATGCTGTATTGTAAAATTGGATTCTTACAATAAATTACTTTCTTATGCATTATTCTTTATGGATCCTATACATAGCCTCCTTAGACTTCCCTACGAAGAAAGACTAAGGAGGCTAGGGCTTTTCAGCTTGGAGAAGAAACAGCTGAAGGTGGTTAGCTTGACAAGTCCATAAACCACTACTAAATGGACTTGGGAAGAATCCACAATTCCAGGAATAACATACATAGAATGTTTGTATGTTTTGGAAGCTTGCCAGGTGCCCTTGGCCTGGATTGGCAGCTGTTGTGGACAGGATGCTGGGCTCGATGGACCCTTGGTCTTTTCCCAGTGTGGCATTACTTATGTACTTATGTCCTCTACTTGTCTCACTTTTATTACATAGAGCAGTGATTTAACCTATTGTGATGTCATAGTGGCTCATTCCACCAATAAGAGCCAACCTCATTAGTGATGTCACAATGGCTTGATTGTATAGAATGTTTGTACGTTTGGGAAGCTCGCCAGGTGCCCTTGGCCTGGATTGGCCGCTGTCGTGGACAGGATGCTGGGCCCGATGGACCCTTGGTCTTTTCCCAGTGTGGCATTACTTATGTACTTATGTCCTCTACTTGTCTCACTTTTATTACATAGAGCAGTGATTTAACCTATTGTGATGTCATAGTGGCTCATTCCACCAATAAGAGCCAACCTCATTAGTGATGTCACAATGGCTTGATTGTATAGAATGTTTGTACGTTTGGGAAGCTCGCCAGGTGCCCTTGGCCTGGATTGGCCGCTGTCGTGGACAGGATGCTGGGCTCGATGGACCCTTGGTCTTTTCCCAGTGTGGCATTATTTATGTACTTATATATACTGTTTATTGTAAACCACATTGAACTCAAACTTGTTTGGGATAATCTGGGATATAAATGTCACAAATGAATAAAGGACCATTATTGTTGGATGGGATATCCCCAGACCTCCTGCTGTTTGTACTGTGGAGGTCTGGAAAAGATGCCAGCAGAATTTATCATTGGCAAGAACGCATTGAAAGGGGTGTTGGATTAGCTCCTGCCTTTTTTCAGTTCTAGTTCAAGGTGAGTTACCTTTAGGAACAGCGGGTATTTTTCTGTGTCCAGAGGGTTTGTACCTGAGGCAATGGAGAGCGAGTTGCCCAAAATCACAAGGAGCAGCAGTGGGATTTGAACCCTGGCTTCCCAGCCCACCGATCTCTAACCAATAGGGCCTTCCTCCTGTGTAGCTTTCTATTCTTAGGCCATTTAAGACTACATCACATGACTGATATGTCTTTAATGGAGTTATCACCTTCAGAGATCACATAACTTGCAAAGAACACTGTACTTTAGATATAATTAAATAACATGGGAGAATGAGTATTTCATTGCTTTAGGTGTTATATTTAAAGTGGACAGGATCATTAATCACCCACAAAGCAATTACTTATAAGATAAAATATTAATATCTGTGTTCTTTATGTAGTTTTGTCTCTAGTGTCTAACAAAGTGAGGGGTTCTTTTATTAAAGGTGACTAAAAAGTGGCCTTCGCTAGAGTAGGCGTGTGTTTTGGACGCATGCAGATCCATTTTTCAGCACACCTGTAAAAAAAATGCCTTTTGTGTGTGTGTGTGGGGGGGGGGGGGGGGGGGCAAAAATGGATATTCTGCAAAATGAAAATTGGCACACATCCATTTTGGGTCTGAGACCTTACCGCCACCCATTCACATAGTGGTAAGCATCTCGCACATTAACCAGGTGGTACTGGTCAACGCGCTTTGAAATGCCGATTACCGCCCGCATGCTGGAAAATAAAAATATTTTCCTGTGCGTGTAGTGGACATGCGTAAAAGATGACATTAGCACCCAGGCCACATGGTAGCCGGGTGTTAATTTCAAATTGATGTGCATGGGATGAGCGTAGACCAGGGGCGTAGCCAGACTTTGTCGGGAGGGGGTTCCAGAGTCCGAGGTGAGGGGGCACATTTTAGCCCCCCTCCCCCCTGCCATTTCTGACCCCTGCTGCCACCACCACCAACAACAACTTTGACCTCCCCTGTCGACGACCCTCTCGACCCCCCCCCCCCCCACTCCCGCTGTCGCCTACCTTTGCTGGTGGGGGATCCCAGCCCCCGCCAGCCAAGGTCCTCTTCTTCCGGCCCAAGGCTTCGTTCTGTTTCTGAGTCTCACATCCTGTTCGTACCACAAAGCCTTGCGCCGGAAGAAGAGGACCTTGGCTGGCGGGTGCTGGGGTCCCCCGCCAGCAAAGGTAGGTGACGGTGGGTTGGCGGCGGGAGGGGGGGTCAAGAGGGTCATCAGCAGGGGCAGCCCAGGGCCAAATCTACAGGGGCTCTGGCCCCCGTGACCCCATGTAGCTACTCCACTGGCATAGGCACCTACGGTGCTTAGTAAAAGGGTCCATGAGTGATCTAAACACAATCCTGTCGTACATTCTGTCTTTGATTTCAAACCCCTGCTGATCAGACAGGCTGCCCTGTATTTTACTCTGTAAACAAGTTGAAGGAATGATGATCTAGATCAAGGGTCCTCAAATCTAGTCCTCGAGGTCCACAACTCAGCCTGGTTTTCAGGATTTCCACAATGAACATGTATGAGATTTATTTGTATGCAATGGAATCGTACATGTTCGTTGTGGAAATCCTGAAAACCAGGCTGGGTTGGTGACCTTGCGGACTGGATTTGAGGACCCCTGGTCTAGATAGACTCAGCACAAACGTTTACATTACATTACAAAGGTTCTTATATTCTGCAATAACCTTCAAGTTTTATGCGGATCAGACAATCTCTGGTGATTTACAATCAAATCTTTAAAAATCAAGAGTATCTTGAAAAGTTTTTTAAAACTTTCCTAAAAAATATAGCAACTGTATAATCACACATTTCTTGAAAGATAAGTTTGTAAACTTTCTTTGAACAGAGGATAGATTCGTATTAATCTAATACTTAATGGAAGCTCATTCCAGATATGAGGTGTCTAAGTAAAGCTGGAAGAAAACCTTAGCTCTGTATTTCAAAACTTTTAGAGTTTGGAAAATGAAGTATTAAAGAATCTCAGAGATGATGTTTACTGGAGTGTAACTGGATTAGATCACACAAATTTAATGGAGCCAAACTCTACAAGGTCTTAAAGATCACCACACAAACTTTGAAATGAATCTGAGCCTCAACAGGCAACCAACGTAAGTTTACCAACGGAGAGTCATACCTGCCAGCTGAAAAAAATAAGGCGGGCTGCAGTATTTGAAACGATTTGAAATTTCTTAATGTGATTTTTTTTTTGACAGCCTGCATATATGATATTACTGTAGTCCGACATACATAGAACACAACTTTGGACCGCTGAAGACTGAAATATCCAGCAACATATGAAATCACCTGAATGTCCCCCTTCCAATATGCATTTCTTTGCAAAAGATTCCAACTCTTATCTCCTTCCTATTCTCCCTACCCTCCCAAATCACTCACCAGCTTTGAAAAGTGGGAAAGTCCGATGTACCCCAGGGACCTACCTCCACACAAAAGTTTGACACAACTAGATCCAGCCTTTCCAGCATTACTAGGGGACAGACGTTTTACCGTCGGATAAGCCTCTCTGGGAAAAGTGAAGCATATCAAAAGCAAAAGGAGAAATAGGACAGTACAGAGAATAATAATAACTTGGCACAGAGCTGTTGAAAGCAACAACCATTTTATCATGAAATAAGCTTCTCTGGTCTGAAAAAAAATATATTCTTTTATCACTGCTGACATACCTCCTGCATCTCTCATTGCTCTTTGCCCAGGCTTCATTTTCAAGTTTGTCAGCTCTGCTCTCAGGTGCTTGACTGCACCTCTCACCCTCTCAGCTTTCATGACACCTCTTCTGCCAAGCACTATCACACACCTCAGACTAGTTTACTCAAGTAGAGACATATCGTGGTCCTACAAGTACTTAAAGGAGAACCTCGATGACCTATTATTATAATATTGCCCTGTTTTATTTATTTTTTGGTTACATTTGTACCCCGTGCTTTAGGCTCAATGCGGCTTACATGGGGCAATGGAGGGTTAAGTGACTTGCCCAGAGTCACAAGGAGCTGCCTGTGCCTGAAGTGGGAATCGAACCCAGTTCCTCAGGACCAAAGTCCACCACCCTAACCACTAGGCCACTCCTCCACTGTTGCTACTAATTGAGATTCTACATGGAATGTTGTGTTTTGTGGATTGCTTGAACAAAGAAAAGAAGCAACAAAGAAGGAGGAAGATAACATCTATGCAGCCTTAACCCTTGTCCCTGAGGAAAGAGATTGAAACCCCGCGGAGTCGGGCAGTTCCAGGGAAAGGCAACTGATAAATGTTTTAACAAGGCAAGATAGTTCTGCCTGGGAGGCAAGAACTCAAAAGATAAGTGCACAGTTTTCACCTAGTATATACTATTTTAAAAGTTACAAGTGATTTTATAGCACTGTGGTGATTGGGATGCATAAAAAAATGAGCATATGTTGCTCTCCCCAAAAAATTGTCAGAGTTACCCAATGAAAGAAGTGCTATGCCACTTTTTAGCAGCATTATTGACTGCAGTTACAGTGGTTTATATCTGAGGGTACTCTATACATATAAATTATAGATCTGCCACATTATACTGGTGTGAACTGTTTTGCTAGCACTTTCTTGAAGTTGGTGGCTAAGAGTCCTGGTTTGTGTATACAAGCTAGTGGACTAGCAACATTCCATGTAGAATCTCCAATAGTAGCAACATTCCATGTAGAATCTCCAATAGTATTTATTTTATTACATTTGTACCCTGCACTTTCCCACTCATGGCAGGCTCAATGCGGCTTACATGGGGCAATGGAGGGTTAAGTGACTTGCCCAGAGTCACAAGGAGCTGCCTGTGCCTGAAGTGGGAATCGAACTCAGTTCCTCAGGACCAAAGTCCACCACCCTAACCACTAGGCCACTCCTCCACTGTTGCTACTATTTGAGATTCTACATGGAATGTTGCTATTCCACTAGCAACATTCCATGTAGAAGTCGGCCCTTGCAGATCACCAATGTGGCCGCGCAGGCTTCTGCTTCTGTGAGTCTGACGTCCTGCATGTACAGACTCACAGAAACAGAAGCCTGTGCAGCCTTCTACATGGAATGTTGCTAGTGGAATAGCAACATTCCATGTAGAATCTCAATAGTAACAACATTCCATGTAGAATCTCCAATAGTAGCAACATTCCATGTAGAATCTCCAATAGTATCTATTTTATTTTTGTTACATTTGTACCCTGCGCTTTCCCACTCATGGCAGGCTCAATGCGGCTTACATGGGGCAATGGAGGGTTAAGTGACTTGCCCAGAGTCACAAGGAGCTGCCTGTGCCTGAAGTGGGAATCGAACTCAGTTCCTCAGTTCCCCAGGACCAAAGTCCACCACCCTAACCACTAGAGAAAAATAACTTCTTAAGCATCTGTCCTTGTATTTGTCTGTACATTAACATGTGGCTTCAGATAACCTAACTTTGCAACAAATTCCTCTCTCTCTCTCTCTCTCTCTCTCTTCCTTTCCTTTCTATCTTTATGTCTCATACTCTTGCTTTTGCTCTCTTTCACTCTCTCTTTGCTTTTTTTTTTTCTGGGTCCTCTTTCTCTCTCTCCCTTCAATCTCCTTCTTACACACTCTCTCTGTTACTCCTTTCTTCCGTGTCTCTCGTTCTCTTTTCTTTCTCACCCTTTCTCTCTCCCTCCCCTTCTTGCATGTGCGCGCTCCTCCGCTCCTCCTTACTCTGCCTCTTTCTCTCTCTCTCTCACACTCTATCTTTCATTCTCTATTTTCATGCATGATCTCTTTCTTTCTGTCTCTCCCTTACTCTCACTTTCTCTCTATCTCTCACTCTTTCTTTCTGCCCCTCTTCCTCTCTCATGCCCTCCTTCCCCTTCTTTCTTGCTTTCTCTTTTCTCTCATTCTCTTTTTTTTGTTCCTCATGTTGTCGCTCTATTTTTCATCTCCTGTCATTTTATCTCTGCCTGGGAGACACTGACACAATTTTTTCAGGGTTTATGAATTTTTCATTTATATAACCGGAAAAATCCATTGCAGGTTGTGAATTTGACATTTCACCAGTTGCTGTGAGCAGTTGTCAGGCAGGCAGAGTGGCAGAACGTGAGCAAATTAGTTGACCGAGGTATAGCTTAAGTCCAGCTAGAGCTCTCCTGGTTCCACTGGTCAGCAGTGATCACTGGAACAATTGGGAACAGAAAGGTTATTACTGGCTCCGGCAAACTGGCAAAAAATGGAGCAGAGATCAACATGATGACCTGGTACAAGACGTCCAGCAACAAAAGATGATAAAAGGATGGAGACTAAATGGGGGGGGGGGGGGGTCAATATTGAAAGAGGTTAAACCAGCCCTTCAAAACTTACCGGAAACCCACTGTACTCACATATAGGTGCCCCCTTCACCAATAAGGGCTATTGTAGTGGTGGGTTTTTGGGGGCTCAACCAGTGGCGTAGCTACATGGGGCCAGGGGGCCTGGGCCCCTGTAGATTTGGCCCTGGACCCCCCTGCTGACGACCCTCTTGACTCCCCCCCCCCCCCGCCAGCCAAGGTCCTCTTCTTCTCGCAAAAGGCTTCCTTCTGTTTCTGACATCCGACATCAGAAACAGAAGGAAGCCTTTTGCGAGAAGAAGAGGACCTCAACTGGCAGGGGTTGGGGTCCCCCATCAGCAAAGGCAGGCGATGGCAATGGCGGGTTGGTGGCGGAGGGGAGGTCGAGAGGGTTATAAGCAGGGGGGGCAAAGTTGGTGCTGGTGGCGGCGGCGGGGTCAGCAATGGCGGGGGGGGGGGCTAAAATGTGCCCCCTCACCTAGGGCTCTGGACCCCCCTCCCGCTGAAGTCTGGCTATGCCCCTGGGCTCAACAGACAAGATAAAGGAGCGATGGTTAGATGTGTACCTGGGAGCATTTCTTTGAAGTTCACTGCAGTGCCCTCTAGGGTGTCGCAATGTCTGGGGGAACAGTCTAGTAAAAATGTTGGCCCCTCCTACATCCCAGTGGCTTGATTTTCTACATTTTTTCATTTGGACATTTTTTTTTTTTTTTCAAAAATGGTCCAAAAAAAAATGTACAAAGCACAAAATCTTATTTGAAATGGTATTAAAAAAAATAGATGATTGATTTTTCTTTTTTCGAAAATGATCTTTTCTATATGGATTTTGGATGCTTTGTGCAAAATGTACAAAGTCGGACTTGTGCAAAATGTACAAAGTCATATTGAAAATGCCCCTCTATATGTTACTATCCAGACAAAGGTGTCTTTTACAAAGTGTCGGAAAGGCCAACGCAGGCCTAAATGGGGACTACCGCCAGCACATTGCAGCCACTGGAAGTAGTTCTGCCCCAAATGCATGCCATTTCTGGGGGAACCCCCTCCCCCCCAGAAATGGCTTGCGCAGCAGCAACCCAGAAGCAATCGGGCAATGCCACGTGCTACCCGGTTACCACTGAGTTACTGTGGGAGCCCTTATCGCCACCTCAGTGGGTAGCGGTAAGGGTTCCCCCCCAGAAGCGGAGCCAGGTTGAAGGCACGGGGGGAGCGAGAGCGGTGTGAGAGTGGACTTCCGCTGGCGTGCATTTTAAATGCAACATGAGTAAAAAAAAAAAAATAGGTACGGGTGGAAGTCCATTTGTGGGAGCGGCCACTCCCCTGGCACCCCGCCTCTAGCTACGCCACTGGTTCCCCCCTCCCCCCGTATGGCCATGCTTGTCTGAGGGCTTTGTACCTAATGCAGTAAAAATGGCAGCTAGTGCAGGGCACGTTTTCCCATATAAAAGGACCCCTAAGTGCCTAGCATGCGCTTGCCGCAGCTTAAAAGGGTTTCCACACGAGGTGCTGTGCCAATTCTGAGGTTAACATGTGCAAACCATGTTTTTATGGCAGAGTGGGCGTGCCAGCACTGATCTGTTAATCCACGATTAGCACATAAGCCCTTAACATCTCTACAAAATGCTAGGTGTCAGGAAGTGCTGATGCACTGAATTATTCTGAATGGCAAGATTAAAGTGTGGCCATTACTTAAAAAAAAAGGGGGGAAATCAGCCATTTTGCTGCTGCAGTAGAACGTGGCCTTAAGGTGCGGGACAAAGGCGGGTTAGGGCCACTTTTCCGTGACTTTTATAAAAGGGCCCGAAAGAATTTATCCGCTATGTTCTAGTGTTATGTTTAGCCCACTAGTAAAATACCAACTTCCCATGATGAAATCTTCCTCTTATGAGCATCGAGTCTTGGACTATACGTGTACAGACTAGACTGTGCAGCATTTAAATTGCCTCATGACTTCTAAAGAAAAGGAAATTGCAATAACGAGCCATTTTCCCCCCTTCCCTGTCCTTTTTCTAACTAAATGGAATATTATTGATTTAATTATTTATTAATGCGTCACTTCAAATCTTTATATAAAATTAAGTGGCAATGATGTTAGGAAATGGCCTTTTCTATTCATCAGAATGTAGAAATGAATAATTCACTACCGTAGTTCCTCTACTTCTGTACAAAGGGAAGGCTGTTGTGCTGAACAAATACGTGGAGTGTGTCAGGCAGTACCACGGATCTACACACCACTCTCTGATGCTGATTTTGGAGGCTGTTACTTACAGTGATTTGTGATGGGTCTGGGAGACGTTGGCTTCCCCAGGTCTTTAAAATACCTCAGCACGGTTATCGAAGACATTGACGTCTTCGGGAAGAGATGTGTCTTTGTGATCAGTAGTAGCTGAACATTTTCGCTCAGGATCCACTCGGAAGCTTGCTGTAGAGACAAAAACTAAGAATTAAAACTTTTGCGGTATGTTCAAGGCAGGAAGCCTCAAGCCTGTGAGGGGGTTGGACCATTAGCTGATCATGGGATAAAAGGGGCACTCAGGGGAGGACAAGACAACAGGGTAATGACACAAGTATTGCAGCTCCCACAAGGAGATTATCCAACATTTTCCACATTGGGCTTAACTTCGTCTGATAACATTGAGAGACATAATAGTTCCTTCAGATCCTTTCCTCGCCTATTCTCAAACTTGCATCATGAACCAACTTTTACTAAGGTGAGCTAAGCCCTGATGTGTTCGTCTCCAGATTGGTATAAGCCAGAGAAGGGTTATTTTGATGTATGTTGCTCTTTGTGTAAATGTGGGATGAGTGTGTATCTGTGTTGCGGGCTGCTTCTACCCTGTTTCCCCGAAAATAAGACATCCCCTGAAAATAAGACCTAGTAGAGGTTTTGCTGAATTGCTAAAATATAAGGCCTCCCCTGAAAGTAAGACCTAGCAAAGCTTTTGTTTGGCCCCGATGGGACATGGACACAGAAACCTTAATTTTTTTCGCTGCAACCCAAAGATGAAAAAACATTAAAGAAATGCAAGAAACAAGACTGAGGTGGAAAATCTATCGTCCAGCAGACTCCTACCATCCTCCTTCACGCTTTTGTGAAGATCAACTACCGGTAAGTGAGCCCAGAAAGAAAAGAAACATCCCCCTTGCAGAAATAATAAAAGAAAAGAAAATGAGTAACCGAGCCCTTTCGGCGCTGCTCCATCGCCCAAGGGCTAAGTCAGACTAGAAGGATGGAAAGTGTTGCGAATGTACAGGAGGAGCGCATAAAGCGTCACCAACGGGGAACGGAGCTACCGTAGAATTTTTTTTAACGTTTGTAATACGGTAGGGATGATCCTGCACCCTAAGCCCTCTCACAACCTCCCAAGACCCCCAGCCAGAGCAGCCCGGCCCCACATTCCACTACCTTCCCTAGTGCATACCCCTCCATTCCCAGATCAGCCAGGGCAGCTCTGCTCCGCTCGAGTCCTGCGGTCACTGTGGGCAGATAGGCAAGCCACGGCCTACTCCTGCAGGATACCGCCCCCCACTTCAATACTGTTCCCGACCGCCACAGTTCCCCTACTACTCCTGAATAAGACATCCCCTGAAAATAAGACCTAGCGCATTTTTGGGAGCAAAAATTAATATAAGACACTGTCTTATTTTCGGGGAAACACGGTATGTAGTTTATGGGGCCCAATTAGTAGTGACCCGGATGTTGTGTTCCTATCAGTTTTGTGATGATCTTATCCCTTATTTACAGTTTATTTGTGCTGCTTGCGTACCGAATTCTATTCAGAGCCAGGCCTCTATGCTTTTGCGTCTTGTCTATATTGTGCCCGGGATTAGTCTGCTATAATGCCGTTGTATCGCTCCATGGTGCTACCGCAGCTTGAGTATTGTGTTCAATTCTGGTCGCCGCATCTCAAGAAAGATATAGTAGAATTGGAAAAGGTGCAGCGAAGGGCGACTAAAATGATAGCGGGGATGGGACGACTTCCCTATGAAGAAAGACTAAGGAGGCTAGGGCTTTTCAGCTTGGAGAAGGGACGGCTGAGGGGAGACATGATAGATAAGTACATAAGTAATGCCACACTGGGAAAAGACCAAGGGTCAATCGAGCCCAGCATCCTGTCCACGACAGCGGCCAATCCAGGCCAAGGACACCTGGCAAGCTTCCCAAACGTACAGACATTCTATACATGTTATTCCTGGAATTGTGGATCTTTCCCAAGTCCATTTAGTAGTGGTTTATGGACTTGTTCAGAGAGAGAGAAAATCCTGCAATTCAGGCCCGGATAGGAAAATGCTATTGCAGAGGGGGTCGTGGGAAAGGAATCCTAAATCCTTTGAAGTGGACCGATTTATTCCTATACTGAAAGATAAGTTTTAAAAGAAAATATTTTTGCATTGATAACATTGTTGCCACCAATACACATTAGTTAATTTTGGATAACTAAGGTGGTTTTTATGCCATTGATAGAAACTACCAGTACAAGGTGAATTTACATAGATTTCCTCAGAGGCTTTTCCTCCTTCAGTTAAAAAACAAAACAAAAAACCATGATAGTGGATTTGCTGGTCTCAAATTAGATGCATCAGAAATATTGAAATCTGAAAGCAGGAAGCAAGCTATGAAACTGGAAATGAGCAAGTTAGATCCTAAGAGACTTGGCCCTTTTTAATCCAGACCCTCTGAAACGGGAAGTCTTCCAGGTCCTTTAATGACTTAAGTCACTATGACCTGCGATTTAGAAAAAGCAAATATTTAAAGAGCCCTCGTATCCATTTATGGTTCTTTCGGGACTACATTAAATAACAATGGAGAAAGGGTACTTGTCTGTTTAATAGATTCCAGGATCTTTTGTTAGTATCCCTGAAGTATTTCCTTAGGGCTCATTTAAAATCATTCCAAAATGTCATCTTTTCCTTTATGGGCAATTAAATGAATTATGGCATTTATCTTGCTTGTTTATAGAAGCCAGAGTAGCAGCAGTTCATTCTGTGAGAGATCCAGGGTTTAATGGGTATTGCGGTGAATTTTTTAGTAGAGATATGACACTCCTGCTTGCAAATCTCTGAAGACGTATTTCTTCAACAAGGCCTACAATGAGAACCTACAACCCCAGTAATCCACTTCACCAACCCATTCAGTTATGAAAGACCACCTCCTATAATTAACCTAATAAATCCCTTCCTCCTCCTTTCTTCCCTTAATTAATCTCTTCACAATACTAACTGTACCTGATATACTGGAATAACTATGTTAACAATACTATCCAGCTTATAATTGAAAAAGAAAAACGTCTATATTGCGACCCAAATCGGGAGATAGACGTTTATCTCACAAAAACGAATAAAGCGGATGCGGACAAAGTTGATGGGGGCATGTCGAAGGTGTGGTGAAGGCGGAACTGGGGCGTGGTTATCGGGCGATCAGAGATGGGCGCCTTTCGCCGATAATGGAAGAAAAATATGCGTTTTTAGCGAGAATTTAGGGCACTTTTCCTGGACCCTGTTTTTCCACGAATAAGGCCCCAAAAAGTGCCTTAAATGACCAGATGACCACTGGAGGGAATCGGGGATGACCTCCCCTGACTCCCCCAGTGGTCACAAACCCCCTCCCACCACAAAATATGCCATTTCACAACTTTTTATTTTCACCCTCAAATGTCATATTCACCTCCCTGGCAGCAGTATGCAGGTCACTGGAGCAGTTATTAGGGGGTGCAGTGGACTTCAGGCAGGTGGACCCAGGCCCATCCCCCCTCCACCTGTTACACTTATGCTGGTAAATGGGAGCCCTCCAAAGCGCCCCCAAATCCACTGTACCCACATGTAGGTGCCCCCCTTCACCCCTTAGGGCTATAGTAATGGTGTAGACTTGTGGGCGGTGGGTTTTGAGGGGCATTTGGGGGGCTACCTACTTTTTTTTTGTTTTTGTAAAAGTGCCCCCTAGGGTGCCCGGTTGGTGTCCTGGCATGTGAGGGGGACCAGTGCACTACGACTCCTGGCCCCTCCCACGAACAAATGCCTTGGATTTATTCGTTTTTGAGCTGGGCGCTTTCATTTTCCATTATCACTGAAAAACAAAAACGCCCAGCTCACAAATTGTCGAATAAAACATGAACGTCTATTTTTTTCGAAAATACGGTTCGGTCCGCCCCTTCACGGACCCGTTCTCGGAGATAAACGCCCATGGAGATAGACGTTTTCGTTCAATTATGCCCCTCTATGTAAGCAAATAGGTGGGAAAATGTGGGATACAAATGCAATAAATAAAATAAATAGATGGTCTGTCCAAAGATAAAATTGGGAATGGGTACCACTTTGTAAAGAATGGATGCCACCCTTTAGCTCATTTTTCAGTGTATCCATTTTCTGTTAGGAATTTATAAAAAATAATATACATTTGGATAACGAAAGTGAAAGTGCCTTGGTGCTTTGTAGCTTTTACTATATGAGACGTGGGGTAAGGAATAATATATTGTAGAGGAATATATTCGAGTTATTCCCCAAGTTTTCCACGTCATCACTGTGACCCCTGACGCAGGTGCTAGTCACCGAAACACGGCCCGTGTCGGGTCTTTTTGTCAAGGCTCATTCATTAAAGAACTGTGTTCCATTTTTAAAGGCCCGTGGTGCTGTTTTTTTTGCTTACTTTAGAAGTGCCATTCAGGGGCATAGCCATAGATTGACCTGGGCCCACCCAGTAACGGTGCACATCTGACAGTTGACATGGGGAAGTGAACTGGGCTCCCATGGTCCTCCGTCTCCCCTCTCGCCCTCCCTCCTGTATTTCTCATGATGGTTCTAGGCCTGACGGGGTCATAAGAGATTAACAGGGGTTCCTTATCGTAGCAAATGGTGATGTCATCATTCATCCGTTAAACTTTCCATGCTCAAGTAATAACCTCGCAGTGCTACAAATGTTTCATCAAGTAAGCCATACACCATCAAGATGTAAAATTGGTCTTTTGCAATGTTGTCTCGCGTGTGTGGGCAGGGCTTTATTTGAGGGGGTACTCGGAGGTACTGAGTACTGGCACCTTTTCCATTGTCTGCTAAAATGACCCATGGACCCCAAGTTTTAATGAAAGAGCTCAGGCTCTACACACCAATTCGGCCTTGTCACAGATTCTGTGACTGGTTGCAGGGGGCCTGGCTATTGTGGGGTGGGTCCCTCGATGATCACCCCACCCCTGAAGGGTGGCCTGGCATTTGAGTACCGGCACCTTTTCCATTGTCTGCTAAAATCGAGCCATGGTCCCCAAGTTTTAATGAAAGAGCTCAGGCTCTACACACCAATTCTGCCTTGTCATAGATTCTGTGACTGGTTGCAGGGGGCCTGACTATTGTGGGGTGGGTACCTCGGTGATCACCCCACCCCTGAAAGGTGGCCTCACATTTGAGTACCGGCACCTTTTCCATTGTCTGCTAAAATCGAGCCATGGACCCCAAGTTTTAATGAAAGAGCTCAGGCTCTACACACCAATTCTGCCTTGTCATAGATTCTGTGACTGGTTGCAGGGGACTTGGCTATTGTGGGGTGGATCCCTCACTGATCACCCCACCCCTGAAGGGGGGCCTCGCATTTGAGTACCGGCACCTTTTCCATTGTCTGCTAAAATCGACCCATGGTCCCCAAGTTTTAATGAAAGAGCTCAGGCTCTACACACCAATTCTGCCTTGTCATAGATTCTGTGACTGGTTGCAGGGGGCCTGGCTATTGTGGGGTGGGTCCCTTAGCAATCACCCCACCCCTGAAGGTTGGCCTAGCATTTGAGTACCGGCACCTTTTTTTGCTAGAATAAATGCAGTGTGTGTGGGTATTGTATTTCCACCAAACTCACTTCCCAAGAGCCTTGTAAATTCAGAGTAGCCTAGTGGTTAGAGCACTAGCTGCTCCTTGTGATCTTGGGCAAGTCACTTAACCCTCCATTGCTTCAAGTACAACATTAGATTGTGAGCCCTCTAGGACCAGGGAAATACCTACTGTACCTAAATATAACTCACCTTGAGCTACTACTGAAAAAGGTGTGAGCAAAATCCAAATAAATAAACATACAGTAAAATTAGAACTGGTGTTTTGTAGGACTAGGTCCGCAGAGTCGTTGCTAAGGACTGTAATGTTGAATGTTTTGTCGTCCATGTTGGTTCTCGTGCACACCCTTAGATGTCTTGTACCTCACTGGCTGGTATCCAACTGTTAAATTTCTGAAGCCACCCTCTCCATTTCATGTCTCCTTTGACTTCTAAAACTTTTTCAATACGGTAGACCCTTTCAGCATTAGAGTTGACTTTTAATAGTTCTTCGGGGTAAAAAGAACCTTCCACGTCATAATCCCGTATTTTGTAAACAGGCTTCTGTCCTCTGATTAACACATCCATGATTATAAATATCTCATCGGTCCATGTCTGTTCGTACCCCTTTTGAAAAACACCTTTAGTTTTTGACAGTCTTACGTGATCGCCTTTTGCAAAATGTTTCATGGTTGTTTTCTAGTTTCTCATTCCCTCTATAGATCGTTTTCCAGACCTACAGAGAATTTAGAGGCATTGCGTCGATAGGTCTGCCCCTTATGGTTCTGTGAAAACTCTGATTATAGCTACGTAGCATGGCAATACAGTACATTTACATAGCGAAAAGTATTGCATGATATGACGAACCACCACATTTTAGACTTTAGTGCACGGTTAAACCTCTCTATCGCGGTCGCTTTTACATCGTTGTTGGTCACACAGTGACAGATTCCTTTTCTTTTCAGTAATGTTTGTACAGGTTTATTTAAAAACTCTTTACCGTTATCCGTTTGTATTTTTTTTTTAGGCATGCGGCCTAAAGTAAATACCTTATCAAAGGCTTCAGTCACTTCACGACCGGTTTTAGACATGGCCCAAGCGTGTTTCGATAAGATGTCGATAATTGTCAGTATGCATTTATAGCCATGGTTAACAGAAGACAGAGCTAATAGATCCGCCAGGTCTGCTTGTCACTGAGCCTCCAACTCTGAAACTATGGTTTTATTTCTTTGAAAATGAATGCGAGCAGGTCTGTATAAGGTATAATCATCTTGCTCCTTGAGCCATTCATTAATCTGTATTCTATTCAGGACTTTATTATGCTTTCTAGAGGCTCTGAGCAGAGGCGTGATGCCTCTTAAACCACCTCTGGATCATAGTTAATTCTGCTTAGGATGTTTTTGTACATGACTTCATAGGGCAGTGCTCGTTTCAACACAAACGCTATAGTCCACAATTATGAGAGAGAACCAATACAAAAAAAAAGAGGAAAACGATAATGACTCAATTGACATGAGATCTAAAGAGTAGCTGAAAAAATTTCAAACACGGTTACTGGAATCCTGAACATCCAGGGTCCCTGCCACTACTTCTTCAGAGGTAGCTGAAAAACTACGTGAGACTGGAGGGACTTAGAAGCAACAAAAGCCGAGGAAGAAAAAAGATATATTCTGCACCCTGGTATTTAAGTAAACAGTTGCATGGATAATGCAAAAAGAATAATGCCCCAGTTGCAACACAGCAGGCTTTAACAGTAAGAATTGACATCTTCTTCTTTTTTTGAATATCTGAGCAGATCCTGTTCTAAAACAGTAGCAGAACGTGAGACATCCTGACCTGGACATCTCAAATTCTGATTTGTACGTCGTTTCTAAAATGCCGCTCCACGTTGTGTGAGGGAATGAGAGCAAGAGACTGAACTGGATACAAGTCTAATGCATCTTTTAAGAACTGAGCATATAGGAGCTGCCTGGGATTGATTCATGAGTCAAAAAACCTTGAGTCGGCCTCCTTGCTTGGAAAATGCTGGGTTTTGAGCCATGTGCATGTGTGGGTATGTCATGAATTTAGTTTAAGCAGTGACTCCAAACTATATGGGAAAGCAATGTTTCTCACAAGCTAAAAATGGAGAATACAACAGAAATAGAAATGTCTGTGTTTCTTAGGCGATTACGATATCTGAAAAGGTTAAGAGGCTGAAATGTCACGTGGTGTAAGAACTGGAAGGATTTATCTCAACATATACTACTTAATTCCAGAAAAGCTCCAAGTAAAGGACTGTCGGGGGCATTTTCGAAAGAGAAGGGCGCCCATCTTTTGACACAAATCGGGAGATGGGCGTCCTTCTCGCAGGGTTGCCCAAATCGGCATAATTGAAAGCCGATTTTGGGCGTCCTCAACTGCTTTCCATTGCGGGGACGACCAAAGTTCCAGGGGGCGTGTCGGCAGTGTACCGAAGGCGGGACGAGGGCATGCTTAAGAGATGGGCGTCCTCGGCCAATAAAGTTAAAAAGAAGGGCGTCCCTGACTAGCATTTGGCCGACTTGGTCCAATTATTTTCACGACCAAGCCTCAAAAAGGTGCCAGAACTGACCAGATGACCACCGGAGGGAATCAGGGATGACCTCCCCTGACTCCCCCAGTGGTCACTAACCCCCTCCCACCAAAAAAAAAAAGAACTTTAAAACCTTTTTTTCCAGCCTCCATGCCAGCCTCAAATGTCATACCCAGCTCCATCACAACAGTATGCAGGTCCCTTGAGCAATTTTTAGTGGGTGCAGTGCACTTCAGGCAGGCGGATCCAGGCCCATCCCCCTTACCTGTTACACGTGGTGGTAAATGTGAGCCCTCCAAAACCCACCAGAAACCCACTGTACCCACATGTAGGTGCCCCCCTTCATTAGTGGTGTAAAGTTGTGAGGAGTGGGTTTTTGGGGGGGCTCAGCACCCAAGATAAGGGAACTATGCACCTGGGAGCAATTTGTGAAGTCCACTGCAGTGCCCCCTAGGGTGACTGGTTGGTGTCCTGGAATGTGAGGGGGACCAGTGCACTACGAATGCTGGCTCCTCCCATGACCAAATGGCTTGGATTTGGTCGTTTTTGAGATGGGTGTCCTCGATTTCCATTATCCGCGAAAACCGAGGTCGACCAGCTCAACATTTATGTTGACCATCTCTTAGGTCGACCTAAATGTTGAGATTTGGTCCCCGACCGTATTATCAAAACAAAAGATGGACGCCCATCTTGTTTCGATAATACGGGATGCCCCGCCCCTTCACGGGGACGTCCTCAGAGATGGGCGCCCTTAGAGATGGTCGTCCCCGTTCGATTATCCCCCTCCATGTTCTCTAAAGAGGAGAAATTAGCAGAGTGACACTGGAGATGATAGCAGATAAGTTCCACCCATCTAGTCTGCCCAATTGTCTTTCTCTCTGGCTCTCTACCAGATTCTGGAGACCTTTCACAAAGGTGCGGAAGAGCTAATGAGTGGGTAGTGAGTGCCCGATCGGTACTACCACTGGGGTTGTGTGTTCCTGATGGTAATTCCGATTTTGGCGTGTGTCGAATCCTGTGATAGAAAATAATTTTCTATTTTCAACCGTGGGGGTGTTTCCGGTGTCAACCGGCAGTGTACCCAGGTTGGCGCGTGCTGCATGATTATCACGTGGGTAGCGCGTGAGCCCTTACCGCTAGATCAGTGGGTGGCGGTAAGGGCTCAGGCCATAAATAGCGCAGGGCCGTTTCCTGACCCATTAAAAAATAGCCCTTTTCCCAGCCGCGGTAAAAAATGGCCCAGCGTGCGCCTAAAAGACACGCCCACACTACCGCAGGTCACTTTTTACCGCAGCTTTGTAAGAGGACCACTGAGTAGAAAAACCTAAAAATGTGTATAGTTAAATGAATACCAACAATTCCCCCCCACCCAACTCCCTTATGCAAGCTTTTAGTCCAACCTTTCACTGCCTTCTGTGAGGCCAATTTCCAAAGAGGCTGGGCAGACTTATACGGTCTGTGCCAGAGCTGGTGGTTGGGAGGCGGGGTTGGTGGTTGGGAGGCGGGGATAGGGCTGGCCAGACTTATACGGTCTGTGCCCTGAAGAGGACAGTACAAATAAAAAAGTAGCACATATGAATTTATCTTCTTGGGCAGACTGGATGGACCGTGCAGGTCTTTTTCTGCTGTCATCTACTATGTTACTATTCACAAGGAGACAGTCATTTACACTGATAAACCGGCTGCCCAAATATTACTCTTATACTATCCAGCTTAAAAGCACCTGTGTGAGTACTTCTAGCTAAATTGAGGGGAGGTGGGTCTGGGAAGAAATGCATGCAGACTGTATTCTCAGATCCTCACACATTATATTCCATAGCAATTTTACCTGCAGAAAAAAAAAAACAGGTGCAAAGTTTTGTGGGTAATTTATTTTACATATACTTTCCTTTTGAAAATCAGGGGCAAGGTTTACCCATGAACTTTTCAGCAAGGTGGGTGGTCTGAAAATTGCCCCCCTCTATTTGTCACGTTAATGCAATCATCTGGGTCCCAACTCCCTGGCACAGACAGGGGCAGGAGAGGACAGACCGTGGGGGCAGGCAGGAAGAAACTTGCCAGCACCCCTTGGAGGCAGAGACAGAAAGGTAAGGGGCAGGTGAGCAGGAGGGAGTGGCGGCACGGTGGGGGGGGGGGGGGGGGAGGGGGTGGCGCGCGGCAGTCCAGTTCTGCCCTGGGCTCGGCTTTGTCTCTTGGTGTCCTTTTGTGCATTAGACACTAAATAACATTTGCTTTAGATTGACTACAGCTGGTCTAAAGCAAACATTGCAAGCAGTGGATTAGCTGCGTGGGGCCACAGGGGCCATGGGCCCCCGCAGATTTGGCCCTGGACCCTCCTGCCAACCCGCCGTCACCTACCTTTGCTGGCGGGGGACCCCAACCCTCGCCAGCCGAGGTACTCTTCAGGCGCAAGGCTTCGTTCTGTTTCCGAGTCTGACATCCTGCATGTTGTACGTGCAGGACGTCAGACTCACAGAAACAGAACAAACCCTTGCAAGGCTCCCCCAGTGGTCACTAACCCCCCCCCCCCCCCCAAAAAAAAACAACTTTAACAACTTTTGTTTCCAGCCTGTATGCCAGCCTCAAATGTCATACCCAGCTCCATCACAGCAGTATGCAGGTCCCTGGAGCAGTTGTTAGTGGGTGCAGTGGACTTCACCCAGGTGGACCCAGGCCCATCCCCCCTACCTGTTACACTTGTGCTGGTAAATGAGAGCCCTCCAAATCGGCCCCAAAACCCACTGTACCCACATGTAGGTGCCCCCCTTCAGCCATAAGGGCTATGGTAATGGTGTAGAGTTGTGGGCAGTGGTTTTTTTTTGGGAGGGGGGGATTTGAGGAACTCGGCACCCAAAGGAAGGGAGCTATGGACTTGGGAGGTATTTTACTTTTTAAAAAAAAATTGTTACAAGTGCCCTCTAGGGTGCCCGGTTGATGTCCTGGCATATGAGGGGGACCAGTGCACTACGAATTCTGGCCCCTCCCACGACCAAATGCCTTGGATTTGTTCGTTTTTGAGCTGGGCGCCTTCGGTTTCCATTATCGCTGAAAAACGATTATGCCCAGCTCAAATCTGCACAAATCCGATGCATTAGCCCGGCACAAACTGTATTAATCGGGAAAAAAAGATGGGCACCCATTTTTTTCAAAAATACGGTCTGTCCTGCCCCTTCACGTACCCGTTCGCGGACATAGATGCCCATGGAGATGGGCGCTCGCGTTCGATTATGCCCCTCTATGTGTAGCTGGTTCGATCACACAAGGCACATGGGAAGCCCAGACACCAAAATGTGCCCATCCATTGGCTTCCCTTGTTGATGCAATGAAAGCAGGTGAGGCGGGAACACGACAGGAGCTCTTGGGGGTGGGGTGCACATTTGTGGCTTCTGATGCTCCTGCACTGTAGAGCGGCAGGGGCATGAAATCATTTTGGCTTAGCCCCTGCTTTGAGTTGGCAGGCTGAATGCAAACACCTTTACTCTTTTTTCACTCTGCCCCACATGTATCAATACTAACGTGGGCCAGTAAAGAGCTAATACAATGGAAATGGCTGCTAATTTTTCATTCTGTTTCTCTGCTGAATCCTTAGCTGTTCTAGATTAGTTTGCCAAGGGGCAGGGATTAGTGAGCTGTGTCTGAGCACCACCGCTTTGCTTTAAACCTGCACCCTTCAGTTAATAGGGACTCTACACATTACAGGATGCCAGATGCCCCCCCCCCCTCTTCCCCCCCAGCCCTTTGAAAGGTAGTGGCTTTAATAATCCCCTCTGCAGGAACCGCTTCTCTCATGGATGGATGACACCGGCCTTCGACTGAGCTCCGTTATCTGTTGCCCACACTCACTAATAATCACCAGGCTGCGATTCGGGGATAGTGTTTTAATTGTGCCGGTTTCTAAGCTCGCCATTCTTCTCTTCCCAGTTTGCACGCCTGCCGTCCCCTTATCTGCCCAACACGCGCCTCATGTCCCTGAGTGCTTTTAACAGACAAGGACCAACCCATTCAGTCCCCTCAGTCCGTCTTCTACTTGTGGAAGCATCGACTTGAAAAAAAAAAGAAAACTACTGGAAAAGATAGGGAACCAAACAAATATTTGCAATTAATAATTCAGTAGGAGATAAGAGGTGAATGCAAATGCCAATATGTAAATCTAACTGAGTAGAAAACAAGGCTTTAATTGTTCCTAGTGCCTGCCATATATCAGTGTTCTAGGTGGATATTTTCAAAGCACCTCGGCAAGAATCTGAGGCAAGGACGTTTGATTCTGCTGTGAGTTGGACTGCCTAAGAGCACCGTGCAATGCGCACAACTGATAGTATTTTATAAATTGCGTGGCAGGAAAAAACCGAGGCATGGAAAAGCAGCAATCCGAGAAAAAGCAGCCAAACAAACCAACCACCCAACCAGTGGCTGAACACTTCAATGAGGTTTATTAAAAAAAAAGCAGCCTTTGATAACACAGTACGTTTGTTGTCCTAGGTACACAGTGTTATCAAAGTTTTTGCCTTTTTAATAAACCTCATTGAACTGTTCAGCCACTGGCTGGTTGGTTGGTTTGGCTGCTTTTTCTCTGATTTTTATATACTAAATTTATCAGCATGCATGCATAAAATCAGCCCTGGATTAACCATTAGGCAAACTAAGCTGAGAGTTTTTTCCTCTATCCAGGGGCGTAGCCAGACACCCAATTTTGGGTGGGCCTGGGCCCAAGATGGGTGGGCAGAAGAACCGCGCCTCATCCCACAGATGATGTGGTCTCTCCTCTCACCTGCAAGCCATATGGTCTCTCAAATATCCTCCCTCACCTGCACACCTTTCAAATAGCAGATTTTCACCGGCAACGGGCAGCAACTAATACACACTGCTGATGTTAGCTCCATACCCTTCCCTCTGATGCAACTTCCTGTTTCCACCTAGGCAAGAATACATCAATGCGAAGGCTATGGGGCCAGTGTAAGCAATATGCATCAGTCACTGTTCACTGCAGGCGAAAATCTGCTATTTACAAGGTATGCAGGAGGGACAGTTGTTGGGACTTTTCGGCTGGTGGGGCTTGGGGATCCCTGCCAGCCACATTATAGCTATGCTGGTACTGGGTGGGCCCCCCCCCCCAAGCCCACCCTTGGCTACGCTGGTGCTCAGTGTGCTGCTGCGGCTAGGAAAGCGAATAGAATGTTGGGTGTTATTAGGAAGGGTATGGAGTCCAGGTGTGCGGATGTTATAATGCCGTTGTATCGCTCCATGGTGCGACCGCACCTGGAGTATTGTGTTCAGTACTGGTCTCCGTATCTCAAAAAAGATATAGTAGAATTGGAAAAGGTACAGCGAAGGGCGACGAAAATGATAGTGGGGATGGGACGACTTTCCTATGAAGAGAGGCTGAGAAGGCTAGGGCTTTTCAGCTTGGAGAAGAGATGGCTGAGGGGAGATACGATAGAAGTGTATAAAATAATGAGTGGAATGGATCGGGTGGATGTGAAGCGACTGTTCACGCTATCCAAAAATACTAGGACTAGAGGGCATGAGTTGAAGCTAAAGTGTGGTAAATTTAAAACGAATCGGAGAAAATTTTTCTTCACCCAACGTGTAATTAGACTCTGGAATTCGTTGCCGGAGAACGTGGTACGGGCGGTTAGCTTGACGGAGTTTAAAAAGGGGTTAGATAGATTCCTAAAGGACAAGTCCATAGACCGCTATTAAATGGACTTGGAAAAATTCCGCATTTTTAGGTATAACTTGTCTGGAATGTTTTTACGTTTGGGGAGCGTGCCAGGTGCCCTTGACCTGGATTGGCCACTGTCGGTGACAGGATGCTGGGCTAGATGGACCTTTGGTCTTTCCCAGTATGGCACTACTTATGTACTTATGTACGCCACTGCCTCTATCATGCCCTTAACTCTTTCACTGCCATCTGCCACACCCATTATCCAACATGAATTTCAGTGTTTTTTCTAATTATTATAAATATGATGTTTTGGTTCGTACACTGATGATCTTTTCCAGCACTTCAATGGAAGGACTGAGAGGCCTCGTTGTTGGGCTGTGCTTAGGGCATCACTTGGCCTTGATCCGACCCTGCGTAAAATACTTGAAAAGGGAACCTACAGAACATGTCTAACACTGGAAAACAAACCCAAGTGCCCTATTCAAACTTCTAACGCCTCAGAGATAAAGCAGCGAGAATATCCAGTTGTTTCATGCATATTGTTATCTCGTTTCTGTCTTAAGCAATCAATTTGTAGCAATTAGAGTAATCAGAAGGCATTCAGCATTCCTTTGCACCTGACAAGAGGCAAATCCATTGACAGCCCAAGCGGCAGGGAGGAGGGATTGTACAGGAGTGAGGAGTCCTGTTCCATTCATGGAGGGAGACCTCTCCTGTGCTATCAGTCCCACCCCCAACAATTACTGCAAACAGCCATTCTCCCCCCCCCCCCCCCCAAGAAAAGAGCTTTCTTCTGTTTCCAGCCTCTCAGGAAAGATGCTAATCTGAGCACAAGATATCAATTAGCCTTTGAATTTGCTAATCAGCCTTTGCTGATCCAAGTAATTTCCAGCATTTTCCTCCTTCGCAGCCCACTCATGGTGATTTTGAGAGGCCCAGGTGTACCACTATGTACGTCTGTCTGCCTGAGTGATTGATGTGTTCTTCCTTTGTCATGCCTGTAAATTGAAGATTTGTGATTGTGTGAATATATACTAAGTGTTAGCTTCGAGAAGGTCTCCTTTTAGGTGTTCTGCGTGTTTCTACCCTTTATCCCAAATGCCTGGGTCTCATTCACTCATGGACCACACTTAGCGGGGTAAGGGAGAGCTTGCCGTACATTGTTTTCATTTTTGCATGGAGGTGTTGCTCAGTGGTTAGAGAAGTGGCATTGCAAGTATTGGAGATCAAGGTGCAAATCCAACTTCTCATTAGTATTTATATGACTGTAGGCAAATCACTTCACACTCCACTGCCCCACATACAGCTAGGATAGTGGTTCCCAAAACTGTCCTGGGGAACCCCCATTTCCAGGACATCCACAATGAATATTTATGAGCACATAAGCACCACCATACTGGGGAAAAGACCAAGGGTCCATGAAGCCCAGCATCCTGTCTCCGACAGCGGCCAATCCAGGCTTCAAGAACCCAGCAAACCCCCCCCCCCCCCCCCCCACACCCAAAATTTTTTTTTTTACTAATGTTCAATGGACTTTTCCTTCAGGAATCTGTCCAAACCCCCCTTAAACTCCGTAAGGCCAGCTGCTGTCACCACAATCTCCGGCAACGAGTTCCAGTCTAACTACACGCTGAGTAAAGAAAAACTTTCTCCTATTTGTTTTAAATCTACCATATTCTAGCTTCATCTTGTGTCCCCTGGTTTTGTTGTTGTTTGAAAGAGTAAACAAACGCTTCACATCTGTCCGTTCTACTCCGCTCATTATCTTGTAGACTTCTATCATATCACCCCTCAGCCACCTTTTCTCCAAGCTGAAGAGCCCTAACCTTCTCAGCCTTTCCTCATAGGGAAGTCGTTCCATCCCTTTTATCATTTCCGTCGCCCTTCTCTGCACCTTCTCCAATTCCTTTATATCTTTTTTGAGATGCGGCAACCAGAATTGAACACAATGAGAGGGATATCCGGCAAAGCCGACTGACTGGGGGTCCTCCAGGGCAGATTTGGAATTACTCAAGTAGACTCTAATTCAATATGGGCAATAAATCTAAAAATTTCCATTGACAAAAGTACTTAAGCCTTATCCTAGTTTTTAAATGTTATTTGTATTGAATTTATTTTCAAAGGCCTGAGCTCCCTACAAGTATGGCGGTGGCTGTTTTTCTTTAACCAGCAACCAGGCATGAAATCTGTTTTACTATTTTGGGATCTTGCCAGGTACTTGTGACCTGGGTTTGCAACTGTTGGAAATAGGATACTGGACTTGATGGACATTCGGTCTGCCCCAGTATGACAACGCTTATGTTCATATAACCCTTTGGGGCCCTTTTAGTAAGGAACAGAAAAAAGTGGGCTGCGCTGTCCCCAGGGACTCTTTCCTGTATGCAAAGGTTACTTTATCTCAAGAAAGATATAGTAGAATTGGAAAAGGTGCAGCGAAGGGCGACTAAAATGATAGCGGGGATGGGACGACTTCCCTATGAAGAAAGACTAAGGAGGCTAGGGCTTTTCAGCTTGGAGAAGGGACGGCTGAGGGGAGACATGATAGAGGTGTATAAAATAATGAGTGGAGTGGAACAGGTGGATGTGAAGCGTCTGTTCACGCTTTCCAAAAATACTAGGACTAGGGGGCATGTGATGAAACTACAGTGTAGTAAATTTAAAACAAATCGGAGAAACTTTTTCTTCACCCAACGCGTAATTAAACTCTGGAATTCGTTGCCGGAGAACGTGGTGAAGGCTGTTAGCTTAGCAGAGTTTAAAAAGGGGTTAGACTTGGGGAAAAATCCACAATTCCAGGAATAACATGTATAGAATGTTTGTACATTTGGGAAGCTTGCCAGGTGCCCTTGACCTGGATTGGCCGCTGTTGTGTACAGGATACTGGGCTCGATGGACCATTGGTCTGACCCAGTATGGCTACTCTTATGTTATATCTTATGTTATGTATATATGAGCACTCACCGACAACCTTTTTTTGTAGGTGGGAGGGGCTCACGTGCTAATTCTGTGTTAATCACTTAGCGGGCAGCAATACCTATGCTCTAACAGATTAGCATTGCTGTGCCTACTTTCTGCCCCCCCCCCCAAAAAAAAACGCCCCAACGTTAAATTCTCAGCCCACTAGTGGCCAGAGTCCTCCATCAAAGCATACTTCTGTGGAGATGCTGTCCTTTCAGTGTCTGTGTAAGATCCTTCTAGAACCTTCACTTGGTCAACTTCAATTATGTCTTGACACTGACAATTCTTGGCTTCTGTCCCGCTAACTAATCCTTCTACAACTGTAGCCATGTGGGTTATGAGCTGCCTTCTGTATTCCTTACAGTTCAAGGTACCCCTATTAAATTGATCCATTCCTATAGATACTAGGGGGTAATTCTTGATTCCCAGCTTTCTTTGGAACCCCAGATCTCCTCTGCGTTCTATCATTACATTTCATTCATTCTGTTTGCAGTTGCCTCTGCCACTCTTCTTTACATCTTGTTGCATTGCCAGTCTTCCTTCATCTTTATTAAAGAGTCTTCAGTCTGTTCAAAATACTTCTGTGTCTTCTGTCTCATGCTCATTGTTTTGATCATGTGACCCTTCTCCTTTTCCAGCATCACTGACTCCTCATCCCTTCATGTATCCAACACAGAATTTTAACCCTCTCACAATTGGGGGTAGGCACTGGAAGTGGTTGTCTTAGATTTCATCAAAGCCTTTGATACTGTAGGATGAGACCCGAGGTGGTAAAATGAATCAGAAATTGGAATTTGTTCAAAAGAAAGATGAGTAGTGGAATGTCTCAGAGAGACGTGCTGGAGCCAATTCTGTTCAATATATTTGTGAGCAATAATGCCAAAGGGTTAGAAGGAAAAGTATGCCAATTTGTGGATGACACAGCAGAATGAGAATGGACTCCCCAGAGAGGGTGTAATTCATCAGAAGAAATCTACAAAATTAGAAGCTTGGACTAATGATGGACAGTTAAACTTTAATGTGAAGAAATGTAGAATGATGCATTTGGGGTTCAGAAATCCCAAATGCGATAGGAGATGAGAAACTGATATGCACAGACCAGGAAAGAGACCTCAGGGTGATACAGTCCAAAGATCTCAATGTGTTGAAATAATAATGACAAGGCAGTGGCCAAGGCCACAAGGACGCTAGGCTTCGTTGATAGGGATATAACCAGCAGAAAAAAAAAGAGTTGATGAGACTACAATTCATTGGTGAAACCACATTTGGAATAGTGTGGTCAGTTAAGGAGGCTAAATGTTCTTGTGAAGAACAAAAAAAAGACTTGAATCCGTTGTGAGGAAAGTGACAAAAATGATATGGGGTTTGTACCAGAAGACATAAGAGAAGGGACTTGAAGACTTGAATGTGTATGAATGTGTTTGCAATGACCTGCTCCTGGCCAAATCCAGAAGTCACTACTCCATCCTCATCCTCCTCGATCTTTCCGCCGCGTTTGACACTGTCAATCATGATTTACTTCTTGCCACGCTGTCCTCTTTTGGGTTCCAAGGCCCTGTCCTCTCCTGGTTCTCCTCTTATCTCTCCCACCGCACCTTCAGGGTACACTCCCATGGATCTTCCTCCACTCCCATCCCACTATCTGTTGGAGTTCCCCAGGGATCTGTCCTTGGACCCCTTCTCTTCTCAATCTACACCTCTTCCCTGGGCTCGCTGATCTCGTCTCATGGTTTTCAGTATCATCTTTATGCTGATGACACCCAGCTATACCTCTCCACACCTGACATCACCGCGGAGACTCAGGCCAAGGTATCGGCCTGTTTATCCGACATTGCGGCATGGATGTCCAACCGCCACCTGAAGCTGAACATGTCCAAGACCGAGCTCCTTGTCTTTCCTCCTAAACCCACTTCTCCGCTTCCTCCACTCTCTATCTCTGTTGATGACACCCTCATCCTCCCCGTCCCATCTGCCCGCAACCTCGGAGTCATCTTCGACTCCTCCCTCTCCTTCTCTGCACATATCCAACAGACGGCCAAGACCTGTCGCTTCTTCCTCTTCAACATCAGCAAAATTCGCCCTTTCCTCTCCGAGCATACCACCAGAACTCTCGTCCATGCTCTCATTACCTCTTGCCTTGATTACTGCAACTTACTCCTCACCGGCCTCCCACTTGGCCATCTATCCCCCCTTCAATCCGTTCAGAATGCTGCTGCACGTCTTATATTCCGCCAAAACCGATATACTCATATCACCCCTCTCCTTAAATCACTTCATTGGCTTCCGATCAGATATCGCATACAATTCAAGCTCCTCCTCCTTACCTACAAATGCACTCAGTCTGCGGCTCCTCACTACCTCTCCACCCTCATCTCCCCCTATGTTCCCGCCCGCAACCTCCGCTCACAGGACAAAGCCCTTCTCTCAGTACCCTTCTCCACCACTGCCAACTCCAGGCTCCGCGCATTCTGCCTTGCCTCACCCTATGCCTGGAACAATCTTCCTTTACCCATGCCCCCTCCCTACCCATCTTCAAATCTCTGCTTAAAACTCACCTCTTCAATGCTGCCTTCGGCGCCTAACCGCTCGAGAAATATAAAATGCCCCAATCCATCCACCCTATCAGATTAACTGTTCACTCGTCCTCTAGATTGTTCACTTGTCTTTAGATTGTTCTCTTGTCTTTTAGATTGTAAGCTCTTTGAGCAGGGACTGTCCTTCTATGTTTGAATTGTACAGCGCTGCGTAACCCTAGTAGCGCTTTAGAAATGTTTGTTAGTAGTTAGTTAGTAGTACCCTAGAGGAGAGGAGGAACAGGGGATATACAATACAGACATTTAAATTCTTGAAAGATCAAGCAAAACAACCGTTCTGAAAAGCAGAGAGAGAGAGACAATAGAACTAGAGAACATGAAATGAAGTTGCAAGGTGGGAAAATTAAAAGCAAGTAGCATCAATACATTTTCATGGAAAGGCTCGTGGATACCTGGAACGCTGTTCCATGGGAAGTGCCGGGGTTGAAATCAATGCTGGATTTGAAAAAGGTATGGGATAAACACAGAGGATCTTTGTCTAGCAGGAAGATATGATAAAAGTATTGAGCAATTCCATTCATGGTAAAACTTAAATTACTTTCACACTTTAAAGAAATACAATAAAGTAAAAAGGGGGGGGGGAGGGGGAGGGTGGAGGATTTGGTAATTGTGTAGTAATGTGAATGATGGCAGGCCCGGAGCCCTGATAAATTGAGCCACACAACAGGTTGAAGGTGAGCACAGAAATAATATTTTATTAAAGGTGTCGGGTAAGGGGTCATGTTCAGGGCACAGGTATGAGAGAAGATGATCAAAAAACTAGTCTTTAGGTACGGGAACCTCCTCTTGTGGCCAGAGTATGCACTATTATCTTTCAGCAAGACGGCACACTCTGCTTGACTCGGTCTGGGTCCCCAGAGTTACCAGTACAATCTTTAGCAAATAACATACGCTGGTCGGCCTCCAGCCAGGTCCCAAATACAATTCTGTAAGGTCCCGAGTTGAACTTGGCCTGCCTGACTGTCGCAGTTGCAGTTCACACATATGTGATGGAAGTATGCGCAGTAGGAATTCGCGGCTTCCCTCTGGGCCTCTTCAACCTAGCTGTGCCCTGAGCTTTTATATTCCCTGGATCATGTCTTTCTGGCTCTGCCCCTCCTATGTCACTTCCCCCTTGGGTGGGACTGTGAGATCTGGTGGCTTCCTATAGACTCCCTCACAATCAATTGCAACCCAGGGCCGCCGAAAGACTGGGCCGGGCCCCCACTGCCACCCCTCCCCCAGGTTGTCGTCGCCCCCCCCTGAGGGGGGCCCGGCGCCACAGTCCCACCCGCCTCCGCCACCGGGCCGGGTCCCTTCCATCCAAACTCCCGCCAGCAGAAGTGCTGTCTTCTGACTCCGGCATGCGCGGCCCACACAGACGCGCTCCTCTCAGCTGATCTTCGCTGTCCTGCACGTCAGATGCACAGACGCCCTGCAGAGTACAGCGAAGATCAGCTGAGAGGAGCGCGTCTGTGTGGGCTGCGCACGCCGGAGTCAGAACAGAAGACAGCACTTCTGCTGGCGGAGGTTCGGGTGGAAGGGTCCCGGTGGCGATGGTGGGTGGGACTGCGGCGCGGGGCCCCCTTGAAGGCCCGGGCCCCGGAAATTTTGTCCCCCCTGTTCCCCCCCCTCTCAGCGGCCCTGTTGCAACCCTAAAGACAATGGGGGTGGGGGTGACCCACATAAACTGGCAGGTACCACCCTGACTGCCTTTCTGTGCAGACTGGATGGGCTGTGCTGGTCTTTATCTGTCGCTCTTTACTATGCTACTATGTAAATCGTACATTGATATTTAGTTGAATTTCATCTGCTTTCCAAAACTGTTTTTATCTACCGCATGGGTTTGTAGAAAGCATTAGTCAACTGCTGCTTCTTCCTTCTTGAAATAGACTGAATGCTGTGTAATTACCAGGGAGCAGAATCAAGCAAACAACTCCACTCCTCATTTGAGTGTCCATTAACGCAATGCACTCGAAAGTGATTTCTTTCTTTGCCAGGGCTCGTGTGCTCTGATCTACGAAACGCTAAACAGTTTTGAGCTGTCAAGGAACCAGTTTGCACTGCCGGATAAATTCCAAAAAGAATTTTCTCAGGCGGTGTGTTAAAGCTTGCTGTAATGCAACTTATAGTGTTAGTCTGTGTTATGACCAGGGCTTTTTTTGAGGGGGGTACTGAGTACCGGCACCTTTTCCATTGTCTGCTAAAATCGACCCACGGTCCCCAAGTTTTAATGAAAGAGCTCAGGCTCCACACACCAATTCTGCCTTGTCATAGATTGTGTAACTGGTTTCAGGGGGCCTGGCTATTGTGCGGTGGATCCCTGGCATTTGAGCACCGGCACCTTTTTTGCTAGAAAAAACCCGCTGGATATAGTAGGTATTTCCCTGGTCCTAGAGGGCTTGTAAACTGAGGGTCCTGTTTACTAAGGTGCGTGTGAATAAAATTAGTGTCCCCTAACTGTGTAGGTGCCCATACAAATATTGTGGGTGCCTACATAGCGTACATTAACAGGGCTGCTGAGAGACTGAACCGGGCCTGGGCCACCACCGCCACCCCCGATCGCTGTCGCTGCCACCCCTGTGATCGCTGCCGCTGCCTAAATACCATGGCTGGCGTGGGATCTCGAGGCGCCGCCAGCAGAAGACATCTTCCTCCAGTACTGACTGCCTGACTCCGTTCGCTGGGTAAATGTCTCCTGTCGTCCCCCTTCTCCCCCACTGTTAACTCCCGGCTCCGTTCCTTCTATCTCGCTGCTCCCTATGCCTGGAATAGACTCCCTGAGCCAGTACGTCAGGCTCAGTCTCTGGCTGTCTTCAAGTCTAGGCTTAAAGCCCACCTCTTTGCTACTGCTTTTGACTCCTAACCATGACTCTCTTACTCAACACCCTCACTTATCACCCCTACCACTGCAATTTCCCCACCCCTAGCTGTCTGTTCGTCTGTCCAATTTAGATTGTAAGCTCTGTTGAGCAGGGACTGTCTTTTTCATGTTGATTTGTACAGCACTGCGTAAGTCTAGTAGCGCTATAGAAATGTTTAATAGTAGTAGTAGTAGTAGTGCTGACTGCCTGCCCCTGCGGCTGCTTTTTCTCTCAGGGCATGCTCAGCAATGAGCAGAAGAGCAGCGATAGATTCTGTGACTGGTTGCAGGGGGCTTGGCTATCATGGGGTGAGTCCCTCAGTAATCACCTCACCCCTGAAGGGTAGCCTACCATTTGAGCACCGGCAACTTTTTTGCTAGTAAAAATGCACTGGTTATGACAGACTGTGGTCATCTGCTTTGGCAGAAGTTGGAAATAATGCACCAAAATCCCTCTTTCTGCTATCTAATGGATGCAATTAGACATGCAAATTCCCTGCGCAAGTGGTAAAAAAATTGCATTGGATTTCGGATTTAGCTCAGACCTTTCCAGTTGTAGCTGAAGGCGAGTTACCTTAGATACAGTCGATCCCGTATGTTCCTGTCCAATAATTGCTTTTGGAAGTGGAAGTCAATGATACATAGATTTTCCTTCCTGTTACAGGTGAATGAATTCTTCTAAAGGGAAGGTAGCTTCAGAAGAAACAAAGCACCTACTGTCTCCATGGCCTCCTGGACTACAGCTGTAGATACTGTAGCTGGAATGAAAGATGGCGGCCTCAGATTCAACAGTGTGCTGAAAGTGCTCCAACCCACAAGGCTGGAGGAGAAACAACCTTAAACAGGAGGCTCCTCTCAACCGTGATCCATATTGAGGAGGACATTCGTTAATGCCCTGGAATCTGGAATCTCCAACCTTTAGAGTTCTATTAATGCATATATTAATTCTTGACGGCTTTCTTTTCCAAGCAAGCTTTTGACAGATGGTATGTTAACTGGCCATAGGACTGACATGCATGTGATTAACCTGGCTGGCCTCCAAAATAGCCGGTTTTCAGTTCTGTGCTAACCGGTTATTATCGGCACCACTAACTGGCTAAAGAGCTACTGAAAATGGGAATGGTACTTGATATACCACCTTTTTGTGGTTTTTGCAACTATATTCAAAGCACTAACCACTAGGCTACTCCTCCACTCGTTCCACCAATAAGAGCCAACCTCATCAATGATGTCACAATGGCTTGATTGCCTGATACTTGGCTCACTTCTGATATTGTGATGTCATAAGGGAAAGGGGGAAATGGGACTTGATATACCGCCTTTCTGAGGTTTTTGCAACTACATTCAAAGCGGTTTACATATATTCAGGTACTTATTTTGTACCAGGAGCAATGAAGGGTTAAGTGGCTTGCCCAGAGTCATAGGGAGCTGCAGTGGGAATTGAACCCAGTTCCCCAGGATCAAAGTCTGCTGCACTAACCACTAGGCTACTCCTCCACTAGCAACATTCCATGTAGAAGCCTGCCCTTGCAGATCAGCAATGCGGCCGCGCAGGTTTCTGCTTCTGTGAGTCTGACGTCCTGCATGTATGTGCAGGACGTCAGACTCACAGAAACAGAAGCCTGCGCGGCCGCGTTGCTGATCTGCAAGGGCAGGCTTCTTCGCTAGTGAAATAGCAACATTCCATGTAGAATCTCAAATAGGGAAATGGGACTTGATATACCACCTTTCTGAGGTTTTTGCAATTACATTCAAAGCACTAACCACTAGGCTACTCCTCCACTCGTTCCACCAATAAGAGCCAACCTCATCAATGATGTCACAATAGCTTGATTGCCCGATACTTGGCTCACTTCTGATATTGTGATGTCATAAGGGAAAGGGGACGATCTACCGCCTTTCTGTGGTTTTTGCAACTACATTCAAAGCGGTTTACATATATTCAGGTAATTATTTTGTACCAGGAGCAATGAAGGGTTAAGTGACTTGCCCAGAGTCACAGGGAGCTGCAGTGGGAATCAAACCCAGTTCCCCAGGATCAAAGTCTGCTGCACTAACCACTAGGCTACTCCTCCACTAGCAACAGTCCATGTAGAAGCCTGCCCTTGCAGATCAGCAATGCGGCCGCGCACGCTTCTGCTTCTGTGAGTCTGACGTCCTGCATTGCAGGACGTCAGACTCACAGAAACAGAAGCCTGCGCGGCCGCGTTGCTGACCTGCAAGGGCAGGCTTCTTCGCTAGTGAAATAGCAACATTCCATGTAGAATCTCAAATAGGGAAAGGGAACTGGGACTTGACATACTGCCTTTCTGAGGTTTTTGCAACTACATTCAAAGCGGTTTACATATGTTCAGGTACTTATTTTGTACTAGGGGCAATGGAGGGTTAAGTGACTTGCTCAGAGTCACAAAGAGCTACAGTGGGAATTGAACTCAGTTCCGCAGGATCAAAGTCCACTCCACTAACCACTAGGCTACTCCTCCACTCATTCCACCAATAAGAGTCAACCTCATCAGTGATGTCACAATGGCTTGATTGCCCGATACAGTTCCCCAGGATCAAAGTCCACTGCACTAACCACTAGGCTACTCCTCCACTCATTCCACCAATAAGAACCAACCTCATCAGTGATGTCACAATGGCTTGATTGCCCGATACTTGGCTCACTTCTGATATTGTGATGTCATAAGGGAAAGGGGACTTGATATACTGCCTTTCTGAGGTTTTTGCAACTACATTCAAAGCGGTTTACATATATTCAGGTAATTATTTTGTACCAGGGGCAATGGAGGGTTAAGTGACTTGCCCAGAGCCACAAGGAGCTGCAGTGGGAATTGAACCCAGTTCCCCAGGATCGACATCCACTGCACTAAGCACTAGGCTACTCCTCTGCTCCAAAATGACTGGTTAGCTCCAAACAGGAGATTTAACCGGCCAGGAGCAATTTCTTCGACTATTAACGGCTTCATTTATAGACCTGCCCTTCTTGTGGGGTTTTTACATGCACCGCGAAACGTTTTAGCACATGTCCTGTAATCTGCCTGTGTACATGGTACCTTCTGTCCATTCCTATAAAACAGAGGACAATTCTCCCTCCCCCCCCCCCCCACAAACCACGTTCACACACATTCACAAAGAGAAGTCAGCTTGCAATAATCAATGCAGTATAAATAAAGCTGCTGACAGAATCTGAGCAGACGAAAAAGAGAATGCAAACAGAAGAATAGCGTTCAGGCAGTGGAATGCGTCAGCATTTGTCAAAACATAAAATTACAAAAGAAATGTTATCTTCGTCCCACAAAACAAAAGGCCTGTTTGTGCATTTTTTCCCCTAGCCGGAGTCTCTCTCCTTTCTAACCCATTTAATTTTAAACCTTCTGCTTGTCGTGAAAACCATTAAGTTTATCAGCGCAGGCCCTGACGGATAGGGACACAGAGTATTTGAGCTCTGAACTGAGCTGCTGCATGAGTGGGAATGACAGGCATTGCATTCACTACTGACCAATAATTTCAGCCGGCTGTCAGACATTTTCCGTTCTCTTTTTCTATTACCCAATAAATAAAGGATCCATATTGTTACCGTGTGGCCGAGTCCTTCACAGAATGGTCTACCAGTGTGGGGGCATAAGTGGAATAAGCCAGACTAAGCCATCACCTTTCTCCTCTCTAAACTGTGAATGGACTGAAGGGAGAATATTTCTAATCTGCAAACATGGCTTTTAATTTTTTTCTTCCTCAAATGGCAAGAAATTAAGTTGCATTAAGCACTAATGAGCCCCTAATGCAGCTTAAAATGACACATTAAGGGACGTGCTCAGACGTCCTGCAGTAAATGTCACATGTGCTAACCGTGTACTAAAAATAATTAAAAAAAAAACATTTTAAGGGCTGTGTCGGGGGGGGGGGGGGGGGGGAGAGAGTGGGCCTTCTTGCGCTAGTTAATTACTGGTCTCATTGTTGGTTCTCTTAAATATGACTGTTTGCTTTTATATTGCAGTCTTATGACTTGTATATAGGACTTACAAAGCTATTCGATTCCTGTATCAATATTCTGCTGTACTGTTCATTTCTTTGTTTCTAATAACAATAAAAATACAAATATTTGAAAGGTATTAATCCGCAAACGAACCTTTTCCGGAGATACGAAGGTGGTAGAACGAGAGGACATGAAATGAGATTGAAGGGGGGCAGACTCAAGAAAAATGTCAGGAAGTATTTCTTCACGGAGAGAGTGGTGGATGCTTGGAATGCCCTCCCGCGGGAGGTGGTGGAGATGAAAACGGTAACGGAATTCAAACATGCGTGGGATAAACATAAAGGAATCCTGTTCAGAAGGAATGGATCCTCAGGAGCTTAACCGAGATTGGATAGGAGAGCCGGTAGTGGGAGGCGGGGCTGGAGGTTGGGAGGCGGGGATAGTGCGGGGCAGACTTATGCGGTCTGTGCCAGAGCCGGTGGTGGGAGGCGGGGATAGTGCTGGGCAGACTTATACGGTCTGTGCCAGAGCTGGTGGTTGGGAGGTGGGGATAGTGCTGGGCAGACTTATACGGTCTGTGCCCTGAAGAGCACAGGTACAAATCAAAGTAGGTTATACACAAAAAGTAGCACACATGAGTTGTCTTGTTGGGCAGACTGGATGGACCGTGCAGGTCTTTTTCTGCCGTCATCTACTATGTTACTATGTTACCTTTTCTGGCATCGGTATCTCCCCCTGTCTTCCTCATTGAAGGCACGAGTAAACAATTTATGTCCTTGTCCTTCCTGTGTGCCCCTTTTACCCCTTGATCATCTATTGGTCCAATTGATTCTTTTATTGGCTTTAGCTGATTTTTGAAAACACAGTCTTGGGTCAAGAAATAAGCACAGAAGGGGCAGAGACTGAGTCTTACGGTTAATGCAGAGGTTATTACTGCACATTATCTATTAATGCGGAGGGTAATGTAGAGCAGTTAATGCTTTTATGTCAAGAGTCATAATTTACTGCATTGCATGTTATCCACTGAGAAGTTAGCAGTTAGTAACTTTTCTTTCATTTGCTCATTTCTGATCTGAAGAAGGTATTGTTTCAAATGCTAATCAAAAATTGCTTTAAGTTAGTGCAATAAAATAGGTATCAAATTATTTTCTTTTCTTTTGCTTTATTTCTGTTAATTACCTAGGATAGGCTGCAAATAAGGAATCCTGTTCAGAAGAAATGGATCCTCGGAAGCTTAGCAGGATTAGGTGGCAGCACCGGTGGTTAGGAGGCGGGGCTAGTGGTTGGGAGGCGGGGCTAGTGCTGGGCAGACTTCTACGGTCTGTGCCCTGACAATGGTAGATACAAATCAAGGTCAGGTATACATATAAAGTAGCACATATGAGTTTATCTTGTTGGGCAGACTGGATGGACCGTACAGGTCTTTTTCTGCCATCACCTACTATGCTACTATGTAAATGGGCATTTGAATATGGGTGTTACAGATGTGCCTTCTTATTTCAGAGGTTTGGCAAGTATCACACACCAAGAGCAAAGCCTACCTTTAATTTAGGGGCCCTTTTACTAAGCTGCAAGTGGTTCTACATGCATGAAGATCGGGAGGCGGGGCTGGTGGTTGGGAGGCGGGGATAGTGCTGGGCAGACTTATACGGTCTGTGCCAGAGCCGGTGGTGGGAGGCACGGATAGTGCTGGGCAGACTTATACGGTCTGTGCCAGAGCCGGTGGTTGGGAGGAAGGGCTGGTGGTTGGGAGGTGAGGATAGTGCTGGGCAGACTTATACGGTCTGTGCCAGAGCCGGTGGTGGGAGGCACGGATAGTGCTGGGCAGACTTATACGGTCTGTGCCAGATCCGGTGGTTGGGAGGCGGGGATAGTGCTGGGCAGACTTATACGGTCTGTGCCCTGAAGAGCACAGGTACAAATCAAAGTAGGGTATACACAAAAATTAGCACATATGAGTTATCTTGTTGGGCAGACTGGATGGACCATGCAGGTCTTTTTCTGCCGTCATCTACTATGCTACTATGCTACTATGAAGCGCATCCAAATGAGACTACTGCTACTAATAGGACAGGCAAACAGACAGAACAACTAAGAGGTGAGGGATTTAAAGAGGTGGGGATAAAGGGTACAGGGCAAGTGAGTAGTGGTTAGGAGCCAAAAGCAGCGTTAAAGAGGTGGGCTTTTAGCCTGGATTTGAAAACGGCCAAAGACGGGGCTAGACGTACAGGCTCGGGAAGTCTATTCCAGGCGTGAGGTGCAGCGAGATAAAAGGAACGGAGTCTGGAATTAGCAGTAAAGGAGAAGGGGACAGACAGGAGAGATTTATCCACAGAACGGAGTACCCGAGTGGGGGGGGGGGGGGGGGGGGGGGGGCGTAGGGAGAGACAAGGGTGGAGAGGTACTACTGCTAGGCCAGTATGTGCCCTCCTGGTGGTAATTTCAAATTTGGCGCATGCCCATAACGCGTGGGTGAATTATTTAATTTCCTCCTCTGGTGGTTATCGGCACTTGGCACACGCCGACCGGTCACCGCATGTGCAGTATGTGAGCCTTTACCACTAGATCAATGGGTGGCGTTAAGGGCACACTCTGGTTTTATTTTTACTGCAGACCCTTTTCCTGTCCCATTTTTTTGTAGATGCGGTAAAAACTGGCCTGGCGCGTGCCCAATACACGCGCCTACACTACCGCAGGCTACTTTTTACCACGTCTTAGTAAAAGGACCCCTTAGTAAATAGGGTGCTACGTACTTTAATTCTGTACTGACATCAGCAGCAGGGTTTACTATCAGTGGCAACCCCTCTATCTGCATTCGGGACCTAGATCTTCAGAAGGGTAATGGGAGGAATAAGACCTATTCTGATCTGCAGCAGAGAAGGGCTGATACTGCAAAGCCACTTAAATCCAAGTTCCATGAAATGTCCATGCCCCTTTTTATCAAGCCGTGCGACAAAGCCAATGGAGCTCATTGAAAGTGAACGGGCTTTGCCAGCATTGTCGCACCGGCATCCGCTAGGGCAGCTTGATAAAAGGGGTCCTCAATTTCTTGTGGTAAAATAACAGTAGTCCGCATTGACAACTTCCCCCTCAAATGGGTTCATTTTGCCCACATACCATGACACTAATCAACCTAGGCAGGGTATGATCTCAGTCTCTCAAATGTACTGCTAGTGGTCACTGCATACTGCATCAAACAGCTTCCTTCTGAAATTCATAAGATGTAATATGTACAGGCCATATATATATATTTATTTACATAGGCATTTATAACCCACATTTTCCAATTTGCATTGTTTTAATGTGTCTTACAGAGTAAAATGTTGTTACATTTGATTAACTTGTGTGTTGATGAGATAGGGATGTGAACTGATTATTTGCAAGATTGATAGTTGGAGGGGAAGATGATTAGCAGGATTGATAGGGGGGAAATAATTAGAGGAGATTAGGCGTGCTATATAGAATCTGGCAGAATATTTATTTATTTATTTATTTATTTATTAGGATTTATTTACCGCCTTTTTGAAGGAATTCACTCAAGGTGGTGTACAGTAAGAGTAGATCAAACATGAGCAGTGACAATATTCAAAAACAATGCAAAGTATGGCATGGTATACTACTTACAATGTCAACACAATACGTAATAGAACATTATAATTGACAGTGAAGGGTAAAGCAAAGATGTAACATAAATAGGTAAGAAAGTAGGAAGAGTTAGAGACTAAGGTGACTGATTTGAAGAAAGTTGCACATAAGGTCAGAGAGATGATTAACTACTATCTCAGCTAGGGTAGGAGTGGATAAACATGTCCTGCTCCAGTTTGTGCAGCCCGAGTCAATCCTTGTGTGTGTGAGTGAGACTAATGAGTTAGTTACTTCTTCCATTAAAGGCTTGGTTGAAGAGCCGAGCTTTCACTTGTACAGGCTACATATCAAGGTGCACTTGGAAATTCTTTTTAATCATGCCATTGACATCAAATACAGTCGGAAATATTTCTCTATCTTTTTTGATAGTTGAGGATCTTCTGTCTCTCCACCCAGTTCACAGAATAATCACTTGGCAATGAGTTTTCTCCTGTACCTCTATGGAGCTCTTTTACTAAGCCACGACAAAATCTTGGCTTAGCACAAGCTAATACAGGTCTTTCCCATGCACTAAGTCTGTTTTTAACGTGGAGCTACTGAGGCCATGTTAAATATATATTTTTTTGCAGGTCCCACGCTAATTTTTCCATTAGTGCAGGACTTACGAGAAAAATGAATGCTGGAGCACTTAGCACCTTCGAAGTCAGCGTTATCCAGTTAGCACGCGCTAATACAAACACCATAGCTGGATAAAGCTTCCATACCCATGACACACCCCTTCCTGGAAAAGAATTTCCAAGTTCACCTTGATATTTATTTGTAGCATTTGTATCCCACATTTTCCCACGAATTGCAGGCTCAATGTGGCTTACATTGTTCCATAATGGCGATCGCCAATTCCGGAATGAGAAATACATAATTATAATGCAGGTGACAGAATGGATTAGGCAATCAAATCAAAGAGGATTCGTTGTCGTAATGAGAAATAAACAAGGTATTTCGTTAAAGTTCAATTGTGATAGGTTAACTTAAGCAGTCAAGAATAGAGAGTTCGATTTTGTACAGTTCTGGTATGAGTTTTGTTTGGTATTTAGGATGGATCATTGTGGTATGTGTTGTTGAACAGGTTGGTTTTTAGTAATTTTCGGGATTTAATTATGTCGTTTCTACATATTCTGCTGGATTCTACATAGCGCGCCTACCGATCTGTGCCAAAATCCAGGCGTATTGTATAACAACGCAAGTAACTTAATTGGCTTAATCTAATCAACGTTAATAACAGCACTTAACAAGCAACAATAAGCACTAATTGGGAATAATTAGAATTTATAAGTACATAAGTAATGCCACACTGGGAAAAGACCAAGGGTCCTTCGAGCCCAGCATCCTGTCCACGACAGCGGCCAATCCAGACCAAGGGCACCTGGCAAGCTTCCCAAACGTACAAACATTCTATACATGTTATTCCTGGAATTGTGGATTTTTCCCAAGTCCACTTAGTAGCGGTTTATGGACTTGTCCTTTAGGAAACCGTTTAACCCCTTTTTAAACTCTGCTAAGCTAATCGCCTTCACCACGTTCTCCAGCAACGAATTCCAGAGTTTAATTACGCGTTGGGTGAAGAAAAATTTTCTCCAGTTTGTTTTAAATTTACTACACTGTAGTTTCATCGCATGCCCCCTAGTCCTAGTATTTTTGGAAAGTGTGAACAGACGCTTCACATCCACCTGTTCCACTCCACTCATTATTTTATATACCTCTATCATGTCTCCCCTCAGCTGTCTCTTCTCCAAGCTGAAAAGCCCTAGCCTCCTTAGTCTTTCTTCATAGGGAAGTCGTCCCATCCCCACTATCATTTTAGTCACCCTTCGTTGCACCTTTTCCAATTCTACTACATCTTTCTTGATATACACTCGCTAAGTGTATTCTGTAATGAACTGCACCTAAATTCTAACGCGTGCAGTTCAAAAGGGGCATGACTATGGGAGGGGAAATGGGAATTCCCAAATTTACATGCACAATTATAGAATAACGGCCAGTGTGCAAAAGTCTACACACAGGGATTTACACCACATTTTCGTTGGTGTAAATGGAGGTGCATAGTTTTAGGGGCTGGGATATCAACTAATCGTATTCTATATATCACGCCTAAATCTAGGTACCACTTATGGAATACGCTTAGGTGGAAATGTTTATTGTGTGGATTTTTTAAGCACGTTATATAGAATCTGGCCCATTACATCCTATGAATTTTAGAAGGAAACTCTTTGTTGCATTATTACTAGCAGGTACATTTGAGAGATTGAGATAAGTACATAAGTATTGCCATACTGGGAAAGACCAAAGGTCCATCGAGTCCAGCATCCTGTTTCCAACAGTGGCCAATCCAGCTCACAGATACCTGGCAAGATCCCAAAGAAGTACAAAACACTTTATACTGCTTATCCCAGAAATTTTGGATTTTCCCCAAGTCCATTTAACAACGGTCTATGGACTTTTCCTTTAACAAGCCGTCCAAACCTTTTTAAAACTCCGCTAAGCTAACCACCTTTACCACGTTCTCTGGCAATGAATTCCAGAGTTTAATTACACGTTGAGTGAAGAAAAAGTTTCTCTGATTCGTTTTAAATTTACAACATTGTAGCTTCATCACATGCCCCCTAGTCCTAGTATTTTTGGAAAGCGTGAACAGACGCTTCACATCTACCCGTTCAACTCCACTCATTATTTTATAGACCTCTATCATATCTCCCCTCAGCTGCCTTTTCTCCAAGCTGAAGAGCCCTAGCCGCTTTAGCCTTTCCTCATAGGGAAGACGTCCCATCACCTTTATAATTTTCGTCGCCCTTCTCTGCACCTTTTCTAATTCCACTATATCTTTTTTGAGATGCGGCGACCAGAATTGAACACAATATTCGAGGTGCGGTCGCACCATGGAGCGATACAAAGGCATTATAACATCCTCATTTTTGTTTTCCATTCCTTTCCTAATAATACCTAACATTCTATTTGCTTTCGCAGCACACTGAGCAGAAGGTTTCAACGTATCATCGACGACGACACCTAGATCCCTTTCTTGGTCCGTGACTCCTAACGTGGAACCTTGCATGACATAGCTATAATTCGGGTTCCTCTTTCCCACATGCATCACTTTGCACTTGCTCACATTAAACGTCATCTGCCATTTAGACGCCCAGTCTCCCAGTCTCGTAAGGTCCTCTTGTAATTTTTCACAATCCTCCTGCGATTTAAGGAGATCATACCCTGCTTAAGTTCATTAGTATACACTGACAGGCAGATTGCTGAAAAACGCTTAAACGAGTTTTGTGGTAAGCATGCGTTAACCCTTAACGCGGTTTAGTAAAAGGGTTCCTAAGTCTGGTTTTCTTTACTAAGATTTTTAGTGGTTGGAGTTGAACTATCCCAGGTAATTATTACCTCTTCTTTCTCGCTACAGATTTCTTAGGTTCATGATCCTAAAGTTTTGGGGTTTTTTTTTCTGGTTCAGCAATGTTTTACAGTTGCCAGTGGAAGAGTCTCGGGGCCTGAGGTCTGATATGCTAAACAAGGGGCAGGGTAACTTTAGCTAAATTTGAAGAGAAGGGGAAGAAATAATGCAGGCCACTAGAGGAAATTAGAAATTAAACTTATCAGTTATCTGAAAAAAAATTAGCATTTTGTATCAACAATGTAAAAAAAAAAAAAGCATTCTAAAGATTACCCTTGAAATAAAACTGCAGCCCAGAAAGGTCAGCGATAGTGTTGCTAATTATGTGATATCTGGGAATAATAGAATGATAATGAAATTAATTGTTTTTCATTCAACTGTTCTAAGAAATCCCCACTGCCAGACCTTTCTGGATGTGTCAGATCAATCCAGGGTAAGTCTATTTGCATATCTAACAGTATTAATGAGGGAAGAAATTCTTCTCCTACCAAGTGAAATCAACGCCAAATAAGCAGGGGCTGCATTTCGACTAAAAGTTTTAATCTCGATCGATTTAATCAAGGTGGGGTGCTGAGTTTGGGGGTATTGGATTGAGAGGGGTGCTGAGTTAGGCAGGTGATTGGATAAGGGAGATACTGAGTTGGGGGATCAGATTGAGAGAGTGCTGCGTTAGGCAGGGGGATCAGATTGCGGGGGCTGAATTTGGGACGATCAGATTGGGGGTGCTGAGTGGAATGGGGGAACAGATCAGGGACGATACTGAATTGGAGGGATTGGATCAGGGGGATGCTGAACTGGGTAGGGAGATTGAATCACTCAGGTGGGGTGCTGAGTTGGGGGATCAGATTGAGAGAGTGCTGCGTTAGGCAGGGGGATCAGATTGCGGGGGTTGAGTTTGGGACGATCAGATTGGGGGTGCTGAGTGGAATGGGGGAACAGATCAGGGACGATACTGAATTGGAGGGATTGGATCAGGGGGATGCTGAACTGGGTAGGGAGATTGAATCACTCAGGTGGGGTGCTGAGTTGGGGGTATTGGATTGAGAGGGGTGCTGAGTTCGGCAGGTGATTGGATAAGGGAGATACTGAGTTGGGGGATCAGATTGAGAGAGTGCTGCGTTATGGGGATCAGATTGCGGGGGCTGAATTTGGGACGATCAGATTGGGGGTGCTGAGTGGAATGGGGGAACAGATCAGAGACGATACTGAATTGGAGGGATTGGATCAGGGGGATGCTGAACTGGGTAGGGAGATTGAATCACTCAGGTGGGGTGCTGAGTTTGGGGTATTGGATTGAGAGGGGTGCTGAGTTAGGCAGGTGATTGGATAAGGGAGATACTGAGTTGGGGGATCAGATTGAGAGAGTGCTGCGTTAGGGGGATCAGATTGCGGGGGCTGAATTTGGGATGATCAGATTGGGGGTGCTGAGTGGAATGGGGGAACAGATCAGGGACGATACTGAATTGGAGGGATTGGATCAGGGGGATGCTGAACTGGGTAGGGAGATTGAATCACTCAGGTGGGGTGCTGAGTTGGGGGTATTGGATTGAGAGGGGTGCTGAGTTAGGCAGGTGATTGGATAAGGGAGATACTGAGTTGGGGGATCAGATTGAGAGAGTGCTGCGTTAGGCAGGGGGATCAGATTGCGGGGGCTGAATTTGGGACGATCAGATTGGGGGTGCTGAGTGGAATGGGGGAACAGATCAGGGACGATACTGAATTGGAGGGATTGGATCAGGAGGATGCTGAACTGGGTAGGGAGATTGAATCACTCAGGTGGGGTGCTGAGTTGGGGGTATTGGATTGAGAGGGGTGCTGAGTTAGGCAGGTGATTGGATAAGGGAGATACTGAGTTGGGGGATCAGATTGAGAGAGTGCTGCGTTAGGGGGGGATCAGATTGCGGGGGCTGAATTTGGGACGATCAGATTGGGGGTGCTGAGTGGAATGGGGGGGCAGATCAGGGACGATACTGAATTGGAGGGATTGGAACAGGGGGATGCTGAACTGGGTAGGGAGATTGAATCACTCAGGTGGGGTGCTGAGTTGGGGGTATTGGATTGAGAGGGGTGCTGAGTTAGGCAGGTGATTGGATAAGGGAGATACTGAGTTGGGGGATCAGATTGAGAGAGTGCTGCGTTAGGGGGATCAGATTGCGGGGGCTGAATTTGGGACGATCAGATTGGGGGTGCTGAGTGGAATGGGGGAACAGATCAGGGACGATACTGAATTGGAGGGATTGGATCAGGGGGATGCTGAACTGGGTAGGGAGATTGAATCACTCAGGTGGGGTGCTGAGTTGGGGGTATTGGATTGAGAGGGGTGCTGAGTTAGGCAGGTGATTGGATAAGGGAGATACTGAGTTGGGGGATCAGATTGAGAGAGTGCTGCGTTAGGGGGGATCAGATTGGGGGTGCTGAGTGGAATGGGGGGCAGATCAGGGACGATACTGAATTGGAGGGATTGGAACAGGGGGATGCTGAACTGGGTAGGGAGATTGAATCACTCAGGTGGGGTGCTGAGTTGGGGGTATTGGATTGAGAGGGGTGCTGAGTTAGGCAGGTGATTGGATAACGGAGATACTGAGTTGGGGGATCAGATTGAGAGAGTGCTGCGTTAGGGGGGATCAGATTGCGGGGGCTGAATTTGGGACGATCAGATTGGCGGTGCTGAGTGGAATGGGGGGCAGATCAGGGACGATACTGAATTGGAGGGATTGGAACAGGGGGATGCTGAACTGGGTAGGGAGATTGAATCACGGTTGGGGTGTTGAATTGGCTGGAAGGGATTGGATCAGTGACCCGGTGACCACGACTCAGAAGTTATGTGGGTGCAAGCTGATATAATGTGGTACCCACATTATTATTATTACAATTGTACCCCGCGCTTTCCCACTCAAAGCAGGTTCAATGCGGCTTACATAGTAATAGGGATTACAGGATATTGATAAAGAAAATAAAAATTAAATATAACAGAATATCAAAAGTGATAGGTAGGTAGAGAAGGACAGGGGTGAAGGAGTAGGAGATGTGTGAGCAAGGGTAGAAGAGGCAGGAGGGGGAATGGATTACAGGATAAGCATATGGAATTTTGGTGGGAAAGATAGTCAAGGTCATTGTCATCTCCTGGATATGTGAATATGACCAGTTAGCCCTGAACTAGCAGTATAAGCAGGCCAGTTCTGGCTGGTTAAATAGCACTGAATATTGATCCCTTAGGAAATGATTTCAGTCAATTTGATCATTCAGCAAGCAATGCCGCGGCAGCCGAGAAGAGGACTTCGGCTGTCGGGAGTTGGGGTCCCCCGGTTGGCTCGCGCTGCTATGTTGTGATTGGGCACAGCCGCTGCTGACGCACCCGGAAGTGGGAGATGCCATCATTTCAGGAGATGGATACAGAAGCACGAATGCCTCAAGGCTTATGTCCATGCAGTCAGCTTCATAACGTTGGAGGTGCGTTTTATTATATAGCATTACATTTGTACCCCGCGCTTTCCCACTCAAAGCAGGTTCAATGCGGCTTACATAGTAATAGGGATTACAGGATATTGATAAAGAAAATAAAAATTAAATATAACAGAATAACAAAAATGAAAGGTAGGTAGAGAAGGACAGGGGTGAAGGAGTGGGAGATGTGTGAGCAAGGGTAGAAGAGGCAGGAGGGGGAATGGATTACAGGATAAGCATATGGAATTTTGGTGGGAAAGATAGTCAAGGTCATTGTTGTTGTCTCCTGGATATGTGATGGGTAGTAGGATTCATAGAATTAGTTTGGGTCATTAGGATAGGCTTGCTTGAACAGATGGGTTTTTAGTGATTTCTGGAAGGATAGATAAGTCACTGATTGATCTGATAGGTCTTGGGAGGTCATAGGTCATAGCTAAGTGACCAAAGGTAGGATCACACGAAAGGCAGTCCTCTCTGGCCACTGACACTAAATATGGCTTGTGCCCATATAAGTGCCAGCTCCTAGCTGACTCTGTCCCCAGGCCATTCCTGAGTGCCCGGTTTTGGAATGGATGTTTGGAACTGATGTTCACTGTGGCCAGGTTGCTCAATGTGGTTTAAGGGGTCCTTTTACAAAGGAGCACTGAAAAATGGCCTGTGGTACTGTAGACGCGTGTTTTGGGTGTGTGCAACGTGCCTGTAAAAAAAAAAATGCCTTTTTAAAAATTTTTGCCGAAAACGGACGTGCGGCAAAATGAAAATTTGCTGCGCGTCCATTTTGGGTCTGAGAACTTACCGCCAGCCATTGACCTAGCGGTAAAGTCTCATGCGGTAACCAGGCGTTGTGATGACCTACGCGCATCAAATGCCACTTGGCGCATGCCCAATACACCCATCCGAAAATAAAAATTATCTTTCGGATACGCGTATTGGATGCTCACCAGAAATGAAATTACCGCAAGAGCCACACAGTAGCTGGGCGGTAACTTCCATTTTGGCGCACGTTGGGCACGCCTAGATGCTTATGTGGCTCAGTAAAAGGGCCCCTTAGTGAGCAGCAGAAGACTCTCCTGCCCGCTTAAACCATGCTGCATATTGACCCCTTAGAGTAGACTGTAAGCCCTCCTGGGAAAGGGAAACATCTACTGAACCCAGATATAATTTGTAAATGGAGAAAGTACCTGTATGTAATACGTAAACTGCTTTCGTTGTGCCACAGAAAGGTAATCTAAATAAATAAAATAATGAAAAATCCCTTAAAGCAGTGGTTCCCAAAACCTGGTCCTGGAGGCACCCTAGCCGGTCAGGTTTTCAGGATATCCACAATGAATATTCATGAGCGGGATCTGCAGTGCATGCAAATATTTCTCATGGATATTCATTGTGGATATCCTGAAAACCTGACAGGACCAGGTTTGGGGAATCACTGCTTTAAATTAAACAAAAATGTTTGACCTGCACAGTCCTACCCTACAATATCCACCTTCAGGGCTTGCCGACCTGGAACTTTATTTCTTTGACTGCGCAGTCATGCTCATTGCTTCCCAATTACTTCTCTTTCACTACAGCTTCATACCGTTCGTTTTTGTTCCCTGCTCTTTTGTAGAGACAAGAGGGTTGCCTCAGCGTTCAGTCTCTTTACCTTTTCATCAGCAGTCCTTGTATACTCTCACCATGCAGCTTCCCCACTTTCTTTCATTCGAAGAATGTCAGCAGTTCAGTGTTTAGAGCTCACAGAAAGGATGAGATTAGCCATTCACCAGAATCCCCTTCTTCTTGGTGAGCAATACTTTCTTATCTGCCTCCAACTTTCAATAGAGAATAGCAAAGATGAAATTAAAGTGATTAGCTACTGCATCTGCTATCTGACAGTAGGATATGTTCATTAATTTTAGATGTTTGGGGAATTGAAGTCTTAGACCCAGCCTTTATCATGAGAGGCAAAGAAGGGTGTTTGCATATAAAGTTTTGTTCTCGTTTTCCTTCTGCCCTTGGAGGACTTTGAAAACACAAAGTGAACTTGCGATTGCCAACTTTTAAAGTCACTTAGGAATGATCCTAATGAGTCCTTCTGCTTGAGCATTTTACCACTGAAAGAATAACTTAGAATTAGGGATGCAAGTAACATATAAACGACATTTCTACGACTGCCTTCAGAGAGAGAAAATTAAAGGCTTGGCACTTGCTACGCTGTGATCTTATATTCCAGATGACTCAACTGAGTAAGAAGTGACACCTTTGGTGATGTTTGACCACACCACTGACCAAGATTCTCACCTGCCGTTGACATGCTTACAACAAACACTGACTTCAGATAGAAGAGAATCCAGAATCTCTATAGTCCAAAAGCTTGTTAGAAAGCAAAATTAGAGAGAGATGATTTTATTACAACATGTTTGGTGATTCAAAGGGTTTAGAAAGAGGACTCATGAGGGAACCACACTGAAGAAAGAGGTAAAACAGAACTGTAGAGCTGCTAACTTATCCTCTTCAGGGGGTCAGAAGACCTACTTTTAATAGACTAATGCAATATTTTAGACTTTCTTGTTCCTAATTTTCTGACTTCTCTGCCGTGTTCTGGGACCAGAGTTCATGCTCTGACAGGAATTGGACATTTGACAATGAGCTGTGGATTACAGCTGCAGTTTTAACATGACAGTAATTTGCACGGTCATTGTTAACTGCATAGTGCAGAATGTTTCATTGTTAATTTTGCAGTAGAAGCCACAAGCTGACCTAGGTCTACTGTGTGGCTTTTTGCATCAGGCTCTAAGTTTGTACCTGAGGCAGTGGAAGCCACCTGGTTCACGACTTCCTTTTCTATCAAATGTAACTAAGAAAATAGTAGCTCAACAGCTTCAATCATATCTTAACCAAGTACATGCCCTTAACAGACTGGATTTAGACAAGGTTACTCTACAGAACATTCTCTTTTAGCGCTATTAAACTATTAAACCCCTCCTCCAATGCTCACCTACCCTTGCTCATACCTCTCCTACTCCCTTCACCCTTGCCGATCTCTACCTACCTATCCCTTTTATTATTCTGCTATACTTACCTATATTTTCTCTATCAATACTTTGAAATCCCTATTACTATGTAAGCCGCATTGAACCTGCTTTGAGTGGGAAAGCACGGGGTACAAATGTAATAAATAAATAAATAAATAAATAAATATTCATAGGATTCTTGATAAGAGGGGATTAGGGCCTAGACCTCACCTCATGTTCACCATTCCACTCTCTTACTTCGTCTTGATGGTTTGGGTATCTCATTGTTACCTTGCTTTCATTCTTATATGTAGAATAAATCATTTCAAATCAAAGCAATGTACAATCGAATAAAAATTAAAAGCAAAAAAAGAACTCCATAAAATATAGAAAAGAGTGAACCAATCATGCAACAGTGATCCTAACTTCTGTCCTTTGTATAACTGTGGATCAGACTGACAATCATTCATTCTTCTTTTACTTTTATGGGAACTGACCTCAGTAAGCCCCATGGGACAGCTGCGGACTAGATTGGCAACCATTAGGCTACTCCTTAGCCACTACAGCAGGAAGTCAAGGACCAGATGGGCTCGGTGCAAGGAACCCACTGCTTACGGTTCTACATCTGTCCTGTCCTGTAACACCTCTAGGAAAGATGAACTTCTTTGGAAATGAAAGACAACCTTGGGTATTGTTCTTCCCTCCAAAATGCTAAGGCTGTAATGCTATTGGCCTACTTCCCCAGAATAGGCCACAGGTTGTCTGCCCACATTACCGTACTTTCAAGCAATGCAGGAAGGGGTTGGACATGTGTTAACTTGTGTGGAACACATAACCACTCCCTACATTAAAATAGGTGGTAATGAGCCCATTAGGTTTCACTGGCTCTGCTCTGGAGCAGGAGCCTAGAATGTTCCTCCTGCTACTGCATAGGAAGGCACATTATGGAGACTGAAAAGGTGACGGTCAAAGCCAGAAGGATGCTCAGGAAAAAAAGAGGTGATAGTGCCCTTGTACAAGTGTCTGGTGAGGCCCCATTTAGAGTACTGTGTTCAATTCTGGAGACCTGCACCTATGAAAAGATATAAACAGGATGGAGTTGGTCCAGAGGGCAGCTACAAAATTGGTCAGTGGTCTCTTTCATAAAGCGTATGGGGACAGACTTAACGCTCTCAGTATGTATACTCTGGAAGAAAGGCGGGAGAGAGGGGATATGATAGAGATGTTTAAATACCTCCATGGCATTAATGTACAAGAGGTGAGCCTCGCTCAAATGAAGGAAAACTCTGGAATGAGCGAGCAGAGGATGAAGTTAAGAGGTTATAGATTCAGGAGTAATCTAAGGAAATACTTTCTCACAGAAAGGGTGGTAGACACATGGAATCATCTCACAATGGAGGTGGTGGAGGCGAGGACTGTGTCTGAATTTAAGAAAGCGTGGGACAGGCATGTGGGATCTCTTAGGGAAAGGAGGAGATAGTGGTTGCTGTGGATGGGCCATTTGGCTCTTATCTGCCGTCATGTTTCTATGTTTCTATATATAGAACTGCTTGGACATCTGCAATGGGGAAAAAATGGTGTTGCAGTCAGTTGTATATCTTAGTTCAGGGGTGGACAACCCATGGCCCACCACTGAATTTTATGCAAAACCATGGAAAATGTACACAGAAAATGACATTAACCAGTTTAGGCGATTTTAAATACTATATTTCATAAATATTTTCAGAATAGACATTCTAGCAGTTTTCGTTTTTCATTACATTTTTACTTCGTTATTTATAACAGAAGATCTAGGGAACTCTGTACATTTCCAGTTCTGACATTACCTTAATGTTGCGGCTGATACTCATGTGGCTCTCTCTGTATATAAAGGTTACCCAGCCCTTCATTAGCTTATGACATCTATGAGAAGCCAGATCTTCAAAGGAATATCCATCCTTCATAATGGAACATATGCTACACCATCCACATTTCTTATGTCACCCTCCGGTAAACTGCCCTGCTGAAAAAATGTTTTATAATTTTCCCCTGTAGTAAAGAACTTGTGTATTTCTTTAATCCTAATGAAGACTCCATGTGTAGAATCAAAACAGCGGTCCACTCTTGCACATTTATAAATATAAGATGTAATCTCCAATGCGAAACGCTTAACAATTTTAATCGTTCTTTTAAATGAGCCACCCGGGATGTGTGATTATAACTCTTGGCAGTGGTTATAAATTTATAGTGGCAAAGAACATGCTGGGTATTGTGGAAATTAAACACCCAGGGGCATCGATGAATATTAAACTCGTCACTCTGACATACGACGGTAACTATAAACATAAAATCTTTGATTCCAGCTGCTTGTTCGGTATAGACCGCATTCCATAACCTGTTGGAAGCTAATCAGGATTAAGTGGGAATCCGTGTCACTGTTTTTTAAAATGTTTTTCATGTTTAATTCTGTAATACCTAGAAAAGGTGCCAATGTTGCCAAGACTTCAAACAAGTCTCAATTTTAATCCGACAGGGGCTTCCAATAAATGTAAAAATCTTCAACATATGTCACAGGTCCACAGTCCCATCACTCTGAATCATTTATTGAAAAACATGTACAAAACTTCTCCATTGCTTCACGTATTCATTTTACACTCAAGAGTCTGCATACTCCAGGAAGCCAATGTAATTTAAACAATAAAGGTGTTCTCATTTCTGACCTGAATAAGAAGTTACCTTCGAAAGCTAATGAAAAAATGTATTAAGTTAGTCCAATAAAAAAGGCGTCATCTTAGTTTCTTTTCCATGTTTTGTTCTATTTCCATGTACGGCCTTTCAAAGTGGACTAACATGGCTACCCCATCGCTTTACTCAACAATAAAAGGTGTAATTTTGTTCATATTTGGAACATCCTGAGATGAAGATGACCTGCTGCATTTCGTGCTAGTTGTAGCTGTGCAAATTTTAAAAAAGGGCAGGTTAGCCCCAAAGTAAAAGAAAATTACGATAATCAAAGTGGGGTAATACAAAACTTTGGACTAGCAGCCTGAAGTCTTCAGGAGTAAGGTAGTCGTGCAGTCTTATAGTAAGGCAAAGTTTGAAGAAAACGATTTTAACAACTGATCTAAGGTGAGGACGTATGAGGCAATGAAGTGTCTAGAAGGACTTCAAGATAACGTATTTCTTTTTTTATTATTATTTTCATTTAAACAAATATTTACACAAGTGAAACACACTTGAAAAAGTAAAGACAACATATTAACTCAGGAAATGGTCCGCCATGAAAGAGGAAGGAGTATTAAATGAGGAGCAAAATGAAGGAAATGGAGAATATCCCACTTAAGGCAACTGAGCGCACAGCACCTTGGTTAAGGCTTCCTGTCTCATGAAAACAGAGTGAAAGAAAAGCCGAAACAGTAGGGACCACAGAGGGATTAACTTGAATTGCTAGCTCAACATTCTTGTTGCCCCCCCAAAATAGATATTGATTAAGATGGCTCAAAAAACAAAACATATTTAACATTCTCAAACCAAATGATACATCTGCAAGGAAATAATAACAGGAAACGGGCTCCCCATTGAAGAGCTTGAAGTCGAAGCAACAAAAATTGTTTGCGTCTTTTCTGGGTGGTCTTAGTCACATCTGGGAAGCCCCATACTTGGCAGTCCAAAAACGTTTTCATCTTGTTCTTATAATGAAGTTTCATAATTTTTATCTGATGTGGATTTTCATTCAAATATTGTTAGCAGTGTGTCGGTGGTCATCGGGATTTTATCAGCAACCTGTCCGGATACATTTAAGCTATCTTCAGCTAAATGGGCAGCCATTGATTCGTTACTGGCTCCCATCTTTGTTGGAATAGATATGTAAAACGCCTTATTCATCTGTGGGAAACAATTCCATGCAATGTTCAAATTTGTGGAGATATGTCAAATTTCCTAGGAAAATTAATAAAGTGTAGATTTTTATTCTTAGGTTTTCCAAAGTTTCAATCTTCCTTTGAATTATAAAATTATCTTCAATCTTAGCTGCAGCCAAAGATTCCGATTTTTCCATTTTTAGTTCTATAGAGTCTACTACTACTACTATTTAGCATTTTTATAGCGCTACAAGGCGTACGCAGCGCTGCACAAAATCAGCTGAACGTTTATTAACCTTATCTTCTACCAAATGAAATATGTCAGTATTTTACCCAAATTGTGAATTGATAACCCTAATGATACCAATGGGAGAACTTGGGGCTTCTCAGAAGTTATTTGAGCGTCCTTCTTCTATTAACCCAACATTGTCTTTTAGTGTGGAAAATTCCACAGAACTCACGGTTACAGGCTCTTGATGTACTTTCTCTTTCAAATGGACACCAAGGAAAGATGCCGATGATGACACAACCAGATTCTTAAGGGTCCTTTTACTGAGCTGTGTACACGCACCCTACGCATGTCAATTTTGAACTACCACATGGCCTGGGAGGTCATTTCATTTTCTACGCGCTCCCACTAAGCACCCCGGAAAATTTATGGCATGCGGCGCTAACCGGGTGGTAATCAGCATTGTAAGCGTACTGATGATTACTAACTGGATAATGTGTGAGACTTTACTGCTAGGTCAATGGGTGGCGGTAAGGTCTCAGGCCCAAAATGGACGCTCATCAATTTTTATTTTGCCGCACATACATTTTCAGCTAAAAAAAAAAGTCTTTTTTGCAGGTGCGCTGAAAAGTGGATCTGCACGTGTCCAATACACGTGCCTACACCAGCACAGGCCACTTTTCGTCACACCTTAGTAAAAGAACATCTTGGTGTCCCACTTGTGAGCTATCCTTCATCTTGTGCTCACTTTCCAGGGCTGCTGCTCCTGGTCGGACTGGCACTCTGGCTGCTCGGGTGTCAGCCATGTCTCCTGTTGTTGGCTTGTCCCCCCCCCGGCCGCACAATCTCCAAAGCTACTTCAGAGGTTTTTCTGCGGTGGAAACCACCACAGGGTCCACAGGCCTGCCCATTGTTACTCTGGAAACACCTTTCCTTTTCTTCCCCATGTCAGACAGGAAAACCAAAGGTAAAGAACGCTGCACCTCACAATACTCATGTTACCGCCGCCATCGTGCTGCACCCTTGGTCTTAGTGTGTCTTGAACCCAGTTTCCAAGATAACATATTTTTGTCAAAACTTGGACAGAATAATTATTATCCGTGATGATGGTTTTTGTGAGAGGGTGAAAAGGTAACAAGTGAGATAGCATAAAAGAGGGAGGGAACCAGGATAGAAGGAGGGGGACTGAGAAGTGGAAAGGAGGAAGGAGTCAGAGACTCGGAGGAAAGAGGGGGACTGGGATGGAGGAAAAGGACTGAGCAGAGATGAAAGTCAGAAAATGTGTGTGTGTGGTGGTGGGGAAACTGGGAGCATAGAAATATTACCAGATATCACCAAAGATTCTTCCCTTCCTTTTCTAATTGGAGTTTGTGTGTGTGTGATGGATGAATGGGTGGGTCTCAATATATGAAGTTTATGTACATTTTGGCTTAGGATTGTTAACAGTAATTGTTGTACATCAAAACCAGGGTTCAGGATGGGGAAGGTTAGCAAATCGATAGGCCGATGCACAGTAGCCCACGAAAATATTAGTTCAGTTCAAAGCATGCGCTAATTGCAGCAGACGTCACTATTTCCAGTGGCGCCAATTCACTAAATTACATTACTACATTCCACGTTTTCAGGTTACGTGGCAGCGCGTTCCAGAGTTGCGTGCTCGTGTAGTAATTTAATTTAGTAATGTAATTACATTACTAAATTAAATTACTACACGAGCACGCAACTCTGGAACGCGCTGCCACGTAACCTGAAAACGGTCTATGAATTGACCAATTTCCGCAAACTATTGAAAACCTATCTCTTCGACAAGATATATCACAAAGATCAACATGAGTAACTGTATAATTTAACATGTATAACTGTATAGTCTTAAAACTTCCAGACTGTCTTTCAATGTTTTATAATGTCTTTCTGCTCTAACGCCCTCATGTATTTCACCACTATGTAACACAAAACCCTCTGTAAACCAAACGTATATTCACTGCGATTTCCAGTATCCATGACGAAATGTAAGCCACATTGAGCCTGCAAAGAGGTGGGATAATGTGGGATACAAATGCCATAAAATTAAATTAAATAACACCTGGGTTGCCGCACTTTAATCAATCAGCCTCTTTGCCCTGGGAGTGGGTTGGGATAGTTTTTAATGTTCCTAAAGGTTCCGACTTTATTGCTTGAACTCATTAAGAAGTTTCCATCAATTCAGGGCTGCTTCTTTTGGGAATAATAATCATCCCATAGTCCGTTCTGGGCTATGTTCAGTTCAGTACTTATCGACTCTTTCCTAAATGCAGACCGACCGACCCTCTCACCTTCAGTAGTTCTTTACACAGCAAAAAGCTTCACTCCCAGCAACACAGTCCTGGCATCACAATGCTGCAGAGCAGATCAGTGGAAAATCAACATGAATTTTATTAATGAGATTGTAAAAGAGCCCGACACAGCAGGGGCGTATCTGGACTCTGGCAGTAGGGGGGGCCAGGGCCAGAGGGAGGGGGCACATTTAGCCCCCCCCCCCGGCACCACTGACCCCCCCCCCGCCATTGCCAGAGCCCCCCTGCCACCAACGACTCCCCCCCCCCCCCGCCATTGCCAGAGCCCCCCCTGCCACCAAGGACTCTCTCCACCTCCTCTCCCGCCGCCAAACCTCCCCCGCTGACGCTGTTTACCTTTGCTGGCAGGGACCCCAACCCCCGCCAGCCGAGGTCCGCTTCTGCCTGCTTTTAAAAATAATTCTTCAGCTGGCGGGGGACCCCAACCCCCGCCAGCCGCCGAGGTCTTCAAAGTTCTTGTTCGTCGTCCTCCTCCGTGGCCATGCTGTACGCTGCTGATTCGGAGTCTGTCTGACGTTGCACCACGTTGTACGTGCGTACAACGTGGTGCGACGTCAGACAGACTCCGAATCAACAGGGTACAGCATGGCCACAGAGGACGACGAACAAGAACTTTGAAGACCTCGGCAGCTGGCGGGGGTTGGGGTCCCCCGCCAGCAAAGGTAAACAACATTAGTGGGGGAGGGTTGGCGGCGGGAGGGGGGCCAGGGCAAAATCTGCGGGGGCCCAGGCCCCTGAGGCCCCACGCAGATACGCCCCTGCGACACAGGCTGTGTTTCGCCCAATAGGGCTGCGTCAGGGGCTACAAGGAAATAAATGAAACACACAAATCATAAACTATAAAAAAAAATATATAAATATATTCATCAAACATTTAAACAATTAAAAAAAAAAAAACAAATCCTAGCTGATGATAAATTAACACCATGACAGAATAGAATATTAACGTATTCATGGTGTTAATTTATCATCAGCTGGGATTTGTTTTGTTTTTTTTAATCTTTGATGAATGTGTTTATAATTTTTTATAGTTTATGATTTATGTGTTTTATTTATTTCCTTGTAGCCCCCGACGCAGCCAATATGGGCCAATATGGTTGTGGTGATGGTGGAAGGGGGAGCAGTCAGGGGCGTATCTGAACTGCGGCGGTAGGGGGGGCCAGGGCCAGAGTGAGGGGGCATTCTGTTTCTGAGTCTGACGTCCTGCACGTACAACGTGCAGCGACGTCAGACTCAGAAGAAACTTTCGGCGCCAGCTTTAGTGGAAGAAATGAAAGGACCTCGGCTTGGCTGGCGGGGGTTGGGGGTCCCCCGCCAGCTGACGGAATTCTTTTACAGGCAGCCGGCAGCGGCAGGAGGACGCGGACCTCGGCTGGCGGGGGTTGGGGTCCCCCGCCAGCGAAGGTAGGCGACAGCAACGGAGGGGGAGGGTTGGCAGCGGTAGGGGGGTCCAGGGCGAAATCTGCGGGGGCCCAGGCCCCTGAGGCCCCACGCAGATACGCCCCTGGTACAGATAGAATATTTTCTTTGATGTTCTTTTTTTTTTTTTTTTTTTTTTTTTTTTTTGGCACATCCCTGAATTTTACACAACAGAGGCCACAGGATTTAATGCCCCATTCAGGTGCAACTCTCTCTGCAGTATTTTCACAGATATTTTTTAAAAAAAGATACTCCTATTGCTTTCAAACCCTGTTTTCTTCTGCAATTGTGCTGGAAAGTGACAGATCTTCTGTTCATGATGTACCATAGCTTTGCACCTGGCATGATGAGACGTTAACCTCGGGAAAACTAGAAGTCCAATTTGCTTGCACAGAACAAATAAATGGCCCATCACTTGAACTCGGAGCCTTGGCGCTCAATAAATCTCTTGCTGTAACAGCTTTCCATAATCAGCTATTTTTTTCTGGCAGGATTTTCATTGTTTCATAGAGGTCCTATCACTTAGCAACCAGCTGCTGAAATAACATTTCTCTGTCCGCAGCAAATTAAATTCAAACCTGCTCATCAACTGAAGATGTTTCGTGATGCTGAAAAGTACGGTACTGTTTAGAAACCTCTCTGCTCTTAGATCGCCACTAATGAACTCTGTTTGGAGTCTAAGAGGTCTTTTTACTAAAGTGCATTAAACAGTTAGGGACCCTTGTACAAAGGTGCGTAAGGGCCTACCAGGGGCGTAGCTAGTTGGGACCATGGGGGCATGGGCCCCCACAGATTTAGCCCTGGCCCCCTCTACTTTCGACCCCCCACCCCTCCCCCTTCGCCGCCGCCAGGTACCTTTGCTGGCAGGGGTCCCCAACCCCCGCCAACTGAAGTCTTCTTCAGCGCTGGTCTCCGACGCGTTCGCTGATCTGTTTCTGTGAATCCTGACTCCTGACTCTTGGGGTAAGTCACTTGCCCAAGATCACAAGGAGTAGCAGCCAGAGTGGAATTGGGCCTCCCTGGATGTCAGCCTGTTGCTCTAACCCAGGGGGCATAGCCAGACCTCACGGTGGGAGGGGTCCACAGCCTGAAGTTGGGGGCACATGTTGAGTTCCGCTCCCCCACCACCACCACGCCTCGCCTCACCTCCTCGCCCCCACCGCCTTGCCTTGTCTCCCCCACCGCCTTGCCTTGTCTCGCCCCCCCGCACCGCCTCGCTTTGCCCCCTCACAAACAAATACCTTTGCTGGCGAGGGTCCCCAACCCCCACCAGCCGGAGCCTTCTTCAGCGCAGTCTCCTGCACAGCCGCGTTCGCTGCCTGCCCCCTGCTCCTCTTTCTTCTTGCGCACGCTGACGTCAGTGTGCACAGGAGGAGCAAGAAGAAAGAAGAGCAGGGGGCAGGCAGCGAACGCGGCTGCGCCAGGAGACCTCGCTGAAGAAGACTTCATCTGGCGGGGATTGGGGACCCCCGCCAGTCAAATCAGGGGCCCGGATGAAATTTGCAGGGGCCAAGGCCCCCCCATGACCCCCCATAGCTATGCCCCTGTTCTAACCACTAGGTTACTCTGGAAGTTATGCAGGCGTTGGCATAAAGGTGGTCTTTTCTGCCATCCCAGATGCTGGCACTGAATGTAGCCGGTGCTCATGTAACTGCCAGCTCCTCCCCAGCTCCATCCACGGACTACCCTGGCACTAACCAAACCATGCCACGGTGGTCAGATCCGACATTCAGTGCTGCTGAATATTGTTGGCCGGGATGCTGAGCGTGGTTTGAGCAATCAGCAGCCTTTCCTGCTCAATTAAATTATGCTGAATATTGGACCCTGCACGTATTAATACCCATACCAGCACGAGGGTGACCATGATGATATCTGGATGGTGCCGAAAAAAAAGCTGACACTTGTAAAAAAAAAAAAAAAAAAAAAAAGAAGTTCGCTCCAGACTGTGAGACTGGTGAGTAAAGATCCCCTCCACATTGAGTTTCCCAGTACTTTGTAACAAAAAAAAACTGTATTTCTGTAAACAAATCTTTCAGCACTAAACTCCTTCCTGAGGATGTGTTTGCTTTTAAGACAAACACAAAAACTCCCCATGACCATAGATTATGTAAACCAACATATGAGTGTTCTGTCGCAGAGGCGCGGCACGGGATCATTTCACACTGTGAATAACAGAAGCGCCTGGGGATTTCCAGTCCATCAGAATTAAGATACAAATAATTAACCAGTGGTATACAGCAGACGCCAACCGAGGCACTTACAAAAAAAGAATTGGCATGTGAAAATATGCAGACAATTCACATTACAAATGACAGTAGTCAAGAACTTCTCAACTATTGTAGGATCAATTTAACTAAATTACAGCTAGAACAGAATTCTCGGTATTACATTATAAGGCTTAATGTATTCTAATAAGTACTTATGGGTTTCATTTAAAAACAGGATGCCTATGTGAGAAGCCCAAAGAGGTGTATATTTTATAGAGGAATTCCAACTATAACTGGCTGCCTTGTTATACTAATATTTCAAAACTCTCAAGACATTACTTTTTAACAAAATCACATAAGCTAAAGACTTTTTAAAATATTAGATTAGTATCCTTAGTACTTTAGCAAGTTTTAAATTATTGAAAAACACAAAAATACTAAGATGAGGACAGCAGTCCTGCAACAAGAGGGGTGCTATCCAGTCATTTGCATTGTGTCACATGTATGGATGATCTCCCAGTTGGCGAGAGGTTATAGGTGTATGCCCGATCCAATGCGCTCCTAGCTCTCAGAGAATGGGTCCATTCTCTTGAGGCTAAAGTAGCAGACTTGGAGGAGCTGAGGGAGACAGAGAGGTACATAATGGAGACCTACAGGGACATTGTAGAGAAGTCCCACCTCCAGTTTGGCAACTCATGTGCTGCCTTGGAGGAAGGAGGTCTCCTAGAAGAGAGCATCACCCCGGTGAAGTTTGAAGTACTCCTGTAGCCAAGACCTGCCCACCAGGGGATGCACTATCCTCTTGCATCAAGGATATATCTCCAAGAACCTCTGCTCTGGTGCAAAGGGTTAGGGCAGCTGTTGTAGTTGGTGATTCGATCATTAGGCATGTAGATAGCAGGGTGGCTGGTAGACATGAGGATTTCCTGGTCACTTGCCTGCCTGGTGCAAAGGTGGTGGACCTCATGCATCACCTAGAAAGGATTTTAGATAGTGCTGGGGAGGATCAGGCTGTTTTGGTACACATGGGTACCAATGATATAGGAGCATGCTGGACATGAGGGGAAGACAGAGCAGGGCAGGCAATGCAGTAGTGCTGGAGACTGGCGCTGGACAACGCTTCAGCTGGTGGGGGTTGGGAACCCCAGCCAGAAAAACCATGGGCCCAGAGGAATTTTTTTTTTTTGGGGGGGGGGGCCTGGGCCCCCATGGCCCCACGTAGCTACGCCACTGGTATTATCTACAATAACACCTAGATCTTTTTCTTGAGTGCTGACTCCCAAGCATCAGGTAACTGATTCAGATTATTCTTTCCAATGTGCATCACCTTGCATTTGTCCACATTAAATTTCATCTGCCATTTGGATGCCAAGTCTTCCAATTTCCTATAGTCTTCCTGCAATATTTCACAGTCCACTTGTGTTTTAACAACCTTGAATAGTTTTGTATCATCTGCAAATTTAATCATTTCACTCGTCTTTCCGATATCCATATCATTTATAAATATGTTAAATAGCACTGGTCCCAGTACAGATCCCTGCGGCACTCCACTGTTCACCCTCCTCCGTTGAGAGGAATGACCATTTAACCCTACCTTCTGTTTTCTGTCTAATAACCAATTCCTAATCTACACCAGAACCTTGTCTCCTATCCCATGACTCTTTAATTTTCCCAGGAGTCTCTCATGAAGAACTTTATCAAAAGCTTTCTGAAAATCTAGATACACTACATTAATTGGCTCACCTTTATCTACTTGTTTAGTCACACCTTCAAAGAAATGAAGCAAATTGGTGAGGCAATGCTGATTCTGTCCCATTAAACCATGTTTGTCTATGTGTTCTGTAATTTTATTCTTTATAATAGTTTCCACTATTTGCCTAGCACTGACGTCAGGCTTACCAGTCTGTAATATCCCAGATCACCCCTAGAACCCTTTTTAAAAATCGGTGTCACATTGGCCACCCTCCAATCCTCAGGTACTATGGACGATTTTAACAACAGGTTACACATTACTAACAACAGATCAGCAATTTCATGCTTGAGTTCTTTGAGTACCATTGAATGTGTGCCATCTGGTCCAGGTGATTTACTACTCTTTAATTTGTCAATTTGGCTCAGTACATCTTCCAGGTTCATCAAGATTTCTTTCAGTTCCTCCGCAACATCACCCTTGAAAACCATTTCCAGTACAGGCAGATCTCTTACATCTTTTTCTGTAAAGACAAAAGCAAAGAATTCATTCAGTTTCTCCGCTATGGCCTTTTCCTCCCTGAGTGGCACTTTTGCTCCTAGGTGAGATTCCTTCGCAGGCTTTCTGCTTTTGATCTACCTGAGAAAGTTGTTACTGTGAGTTCTAGCCTCTGCAGCAAGTCTCTTTTTATATTGTCTTTTAACCTTCTTTATTAATGCTGTACATCTGATTTGCCAGTGCTTATGTTGATTCTTATTTTATTTTTGTTACATTTGTACCCCGCGCTTTCCCACTCATGGCCAGGCTCAATGCGGCTTACATGGGGCAATGGAGGGTTAAGTGACTTGCCCAGAGTCACAAGGAGCTGCCTGTGCCTGAAGTGGGAATTGAACTCAGTTCCTCAGGACCAAAGTCCACCACCCTAACCACTAGGCCACTCCTCCACTGTTGCTACTATTTGAGATTCTACATGGAATGTTGCTAGTGGAATAGCAACATTCCATGTAGAATCTCCAAGAGTAGCAACATTCCATGTAGAATCTCCAAGAGTGGCAACATTCCATGTAGAATCTCCAATAGTATCTATTTTATTTTTGTTACATTTGTACCCTGTGCTTTCCCACTCGTGGCAGGCTCAATGCGGCTTACATGGGGCAATGGAGGGTTAAGTGACTTGCCCAGAGTCACAAGGAGCTGCCTGTGCCTGAAGTGGGAATCGAACTCAGTTCCTCAGTTCCCCAGGACCAGAGTCCACCACCCTAACCACTAGGCCACTCCTCCACTGTTGCTACTATTTGAGATTCTACATGGAATGTTGCTATTCCACTAGCAACATTCCATGTAGAAGTCGGCCCTTGCAGATCACCAATGTGGCCGTGCAGGCTTCTGTGAGTCTGACGTCCTGCACGTACGTGCAGGATGTCAGACTCACAGAAACAGAAGCCTGCGCAGCCTTCTACATGGAATGTTGCTAGTGGAATAGCAACATTCCATGTAGAATCTCCAATAGTATCTATTTTATTTTTGTTACATTTGTACCCTACGCTTTCCCACTCATGGCAGGCTCAATGCGGCTTACATGGGGCAATGGAGGGTTAAGTGACTTGCCCAGAGTCACAAGGAGCTGCCTGTGCCTAAAGTGGGAATTGAACTCAGTTCCTCAGGACCAAAGTCCACCACCCTAACCACTAGACCACTCCTCCATTTGGGTCCTTTTTCCATTCTTTGAAGGACAACGTTTTGGCTGTAATAGCCTCTTTTACTTCACCTTTAAACCATACTGGCTGACGTTTTCTCTTCTTTCCAGCTTTGCAAATACATGGAATGCATCTGGACTGGGTTGTTTGTGGTACAACACATATAGTACTTTCAGTGGTAAGAAGGCTGAAGAAGAAATGAAGTGTCTTATAGCAGACTCCTGTAGTGTGAAAACAGTCCCAACTCACACGTGTAAATCATAGACACATTTAACCATCTCTTCGGCCTCATGTGCAACTTTCTTTAAATTAGTCACCTTACTTTCTAACTCTTCATACTCTCTTACCTATCTATATGTTCCATCTTTGCTTATACCCTACACTGTCAATTAAAATGCTGCTACTACTACTACTACTATTTAGCATTTCTATAGCGCTACAAAGCATACGCAGCGCTGCACAAACATAGAAGAAAGACAGTCCCTGTTCAAAGAGCTTACAATCTAATAGACAAAAAATAAATAAAGTAAGCAAATCAAATCAATTAATGTGATTGGGAAGGAAGAGAGGAGGGTAGGTGGAGGCGAGTGGTTACGAGTCAAAAGCAATGTTAAAAGAGGTGGGCTTTCAGTCTAGATTTAAAGGTGGCCAAGGATGGGGCAAGACGTAGGGGCTCAGGAAGTTTATTCCAGGCGTAGGGTGTAGTGAGACAGAAGGCGCGAAGTCTGGAGTTGGCAGTAGTGGAGAAGGGAACAGATAAGAAGGATTTATCCATGGAGTGGAGTGCACGGGAAGGGGTGTAGGGAAGGACGAGTGTGGAGAGATACTGGGGAGCAGCAGAGTGAGTACATTTATAGGTTAGTAGAAGAAGTTTGAACAGGATGCGAAAACGGATAGGGAGCCAGTGAAGCGACTTGAGGAGAGGGGTAGTATGAGTAAAGCGACCCTGGCAGAAGACGAGACGGGCAGCAGAGTTTTGAACCGATTGGAGAGGGGAGAGGTGACTAAGTGGGAGGCCAGCAAGAAACAGATTGCAGTAGTCTAAACGAGAGGTGACAAGGGTGTGGATGAGGGTTTTGGTAGAGTGCTCGGAAAGAAAGGGGCGGATTTTACGGATGTTGTAAAGAAAGAAACGACAGGTCTTGGCGGTCTGCTGGATATGAGCAGAGAAGGAGAGAGAAGAGTCAAAGATGACCCCAAGGTTTCGAGCTGAGGAGACAGGGAGAATGAGAGAGCCATCAACAGAAATAGAAAACGGGGGGGGGAGTGGGGAGTGCTCTATTACATATTGTGTTGACATTGTAAGTAGTATACTATTACTTACTTTGTATTGTTATTTGAATATTTTTACTGTTGTAATTGTCTGTTCATGTTTGATCTATTCTTACTGTAGTGTACACCACCTTGAGTGAATTCCTTCAAAAAGGCGGTAAATACATTCTAATAAATAAGTAAAATACATACCAGTGCACCGATGTGAACACATCAAGGTCAAAAATTTGTACATGCAGCTTTATATTTTAACTGGATCCGGGTCTAAATGTCCTCAGGGGACTTAAAACTTTAAATTCGTAGCACATTGATTTTAGAGTTTTAAGTTCTCCAGGGAAGAGAGAAAAGTTCATTTCACTTTTAGCAGGAGTCGGTAACTTTACAGCCACACAAAGGTGTTTGTTCCTAGGGACTTCGTAAGCGAAGCAGATAAGATAAATTCATTTTAGAACCTCTTTTCAGACACCATTTCAGGATGCTCCCAGGCAAGGTCAAACATCTTCATTGCATAAACTTAAATCCTAGGAACCAAGAACACCTGTAATGTTCTGCCTCCTGTCAGTCAATGACAAGCAGGTGTGTTCCTTTACTGCAAAAAATGATGAAGCCTCAAGTCAGAAAATCCCGTAACAGTGATTTAACAAATATCACGTAACAATATTGTTCTATTGTTCCACTTACAATATTCATAATCACATAGCACTTGAGGGGTCCATAAAATCACACGATTTTCTTTTCATATTTTCTTTTGATATCTAATAAAGGTCTCAAACAGTAAAAATGAAAAAAAATATAGTTTCAGAAAATTGCTGAAAGTAGGGAATAAGATTAAAGACACAGTGGAAGAATTAATTCTCACAATGTCAACAGAGCCAGAACGTCACCTGAGCCTTATGGGGTTAATTTTCTCAAACATTTTCCCTGCTAAAACATGCAGAGTTTATCAAATTCACACACAAAAAAGCGGCACACTGAAGGACAGTGTCTGCTGTCACACAATCGCCTGGATTCTACGAAGGGTGCCCAAGTATCTGTACCCAAATTTGGGTGTAATCCAGAGCTGCGCACAATCTAATTGATTAACGAGCCAATTAACATGACTAATTGAATGCTAACAATCAAAAACTCAGCTTATGAGTTATGACCAAAAGCTTGACTCGGTGTGAAAAAAAAACCCACTGGAAGAAGTTTGTGGAAACGAGTCGATGCTAATTAAGGATAATATTCATTTGTATCCTAAAGCTGAAATTTAGACGTGCAACTAAATGGACAAGTCTGATAGGGTCCCAGCTACTGAAATCTTTAAAAGGTATCTTCAAAATTCCAGCAATTAGAACAGATTGGCATGAGGTTATCTTCCTCAGCAGAGAAAGATATGCATGGGATGGACCAACTGGGACTGAATTGAATGACCTTTTTGGAAAACTCGGCAAGGTCCAGGTTTCTCTGGCAACCCTTACTGTGAACTGCAGGCAAATAGAGATGCAATCTTAAAATTATTCTTTAGGTGTAAAGAGGACATATTTCTAACCCTAAAATTTGGATATTCCCTGATGTGGCTACTGCCCCTTAAAAGAGAAGATGACAATATATGTTCACATGTTTCAGGGTTTGGAAGATCTGAGTTTTCTTATTTCAAATAAATCTGTGCAGTGTTCAGTTAGATGCCTTCACGGTTGTCATTCTTTCTATTTTACGATCTGCTGCCATAATTTGGGAATAAGGGCAGCGCTTCGCTCTTCATGGTTGAAGGTCTCATTCAAGCCATTGCTCGAGCCTTTTGATATGTGAAGTTTTTCAGTATGTTTCCATTCTTTTTGGTTGAACTTATGTACGTAAGTATTGCCATACTGGGACAGACTGAAGCTCCATCAAGCCACGCATCCTGTTTCCAACAGTGGCCAATCCAGGTCACAAGTACCTGGCAAGATCCCAAAAAAGTACACTTTATGCTGCCTATCCTACAAATAAGCAGTGGATTTTTCCCCAAGTCCATTTTAAGAACGGTCTATGTTCGTTTCCTTTAGGAAGCCATCCAAACCTTTTTAAAACCCCGCTAAGCTAACTGCTTTTACTACATTCTCTGGCAACAAATTCCAGAGTTTAATTACACATCGAGTGGAAAAAATATTTTCTCCCTTGTGCGCTCATTTGTGTGGGGACCAAGTCTTAATATTTAAGATGGTTCTTCTGTACTTTTGGAGTGGAGGAGTAGCCTAGTGGTTATTTATTTTTTATTTTAGATCATTTATACCCTGCTTTTTGCCACTAAAGCAGCCCCAGAGCGGCTTACAATGAACTAATGACAAAAATTACAATGACAGTGCAGCGGACTCTGATTCTGGGGAACTGGGTTCGATTCCCACTGCAGCGCCTTGTGACTCTTGGCAAGTCACTTAACCCTCCATTGCCCCTGGTACAAAATAAACACCTGAATATATGTAAACCGCTTTGAATGTAGTTGCAAAAACCTCAGAAAGGCGGTATATCAAGTCCCATTTCCCTTTCCCTTATGACATCACAATATCAGAAGTGAGCCAAGTATCGGGCAATCAAGCCATTGTGACATCACTGATGAGGTTGGCTCTTATTGGTGGAATGAGTGGAGGAGTAGCCTAGTGGTTAGTGCAGTGGACTTTGATCCTGGGGAACCGAGTTCGATTCCCACTGCAGCTCCTTGTGACTCTGGGCAAGTCACTTAACCCTCCATTGCCCCTGGTACAAAATAAGTACCTGAATATATGTAAACCGCTTTGAATGTAGTTGCAAAAACCTCAGAAAGGCAGTATTTCAAGTCCCATTTCCCTTTCCCCTTCCAAGATTTATTCTTGCATTGCTTTTCTTGAAATACTAAATAAATTGAATTTAAAAAGTGAGAAAACCTATCATAGCTCAATGAGGGGTCCTTTTACTAAGCCATGGTAAGAAGAAGCCTACGGCAGTATGAGCGCATGTTTTGGGCGCTCGCTGGGCCATTTTTTTTACCGTGGCTGGGAGAGAGGGCTTTTTTTAATGGGCAGGGAAATGGACGTGCGCTGAAATTAAAACCAGCATGTGCTTATTTACGGCCTGAGCCCTTACCGCCACCCATTGATCTAGCGGTAAGTGCTCTCGCACTACTCGTGTGATAACTATGCAGCACAAACCAACTGCTGATTACCGCTGGGAACGCCCCGCGGTAGAAAATTATTTTCCTCTGTGGGATTTGGCGCACACCAACTCAATATTACCACCGGGCACACAGGCTAGTCCAGCGGTAGTGTCGATTTGGCATGCGCTACACACACGTTAGCCCTCCTGCCCCTGAGAGAATTCAATTTGTCTCTTCATATTTTTCGTGTGATTAAGGAGCTATGCTTGGAATTATGGAAATCTATTGTCTCCAAAAATGAGATTCTTGTAATGAGGCACTCATGAGATTATCTCTCACTCCTTTAGTCCAAAAGAGATTTTTTTCAGCTTTGATGACAAAGAAAATAACATGCTTGGAGCCTGGGAGCCATGAATCAAGCCTAAGTGACAGGAAACGTAGGGACAGATGGACCAACCTCCCTACCAGGGCAGAAATTGCTCCACAGGTTTTAATGAAAACATCCCAGTATTTCAGTAAGACATTAGAGCAAACCTTTAATCCATCTGCCTGTTCCTTGTGAGCTTTGCAAAAGAGTTTTGTCTTATGAACCGAGTGTATAACGTTCTAAAACAAAGCACTATTACAAAAATCAGGAGTCCAGAAACCAGACAGAGATATCATCCGAGCTGTGTTGATGGCAAATCAGGAGCCAGAGGCCAGGCAGACTGACCATGCTGTGCTGGTTATTGCATCGAAGGATACTGTTAGCTCTATAATTACTTTTAAAACTGAAGTGTTTCCAGTTGGCCATTTGGATTGAGAGAAGTTTAAAGTTTGATTTTTGTAGGTCATCCTGTTTCTAGACTGGGGTAGGATCTGAGAGCACAGAGGCAAGAGTTTGAAGACCTCAAGGTCATGGTCTATATCTACTACCCAATGCATGACCTTCAACAGCTCCCTTAACCTCTATCTGTTCAGTCTGGGCAGGAGCCTCACATTCATATGAACTGTTTTGTACAGTACGATACAAACTGATAATACATTTAGGGGTCGATGTTCAAAGCGTTTTAATTGGCCAGAAATGGCTCCTGACTGGTTAAATCACCTGTTCAGATCTAACTGCTCATTTCCAGTTAATGCATCTAACACACAACCAGCTTTTTGGGGGGGTGTTCTGGGGGTGGAGTCAGCACTTGGTCGGTTAAGTGCCGATATACAGCATTTAACTGGCCACGGTCATGACATAAATAAGTCAGCTCTATCTTTATGTGATGCTCCATAGCAGGTAAACTGCTGAATATCATTCTTGACTGGTTATGGTTTAGCTGACTCCGTAAACCTGGAGCCTGGACATGGCCTGGCATTGAATTTCTATGCATAACACCAACGAAGGTCAGCAGAATGCTGAATGCAGCCACCTGAATATCAACACCCTTAACTCCTTGAAAAAAACAAATCATCCTTGACTACCACAGTGTGCAAGGAGGCCACAAGGTCATTATCTTTCTCTGATTTGAATAGCTTGACCCAGAGACTCCTGGACTCTGGTTGTGGAATCATATGAGTGTTGAGGGTTACCAGTACGGGGAAGTTATGATCAGCTCTCCAGTGGAGAGAGGTTATCATTCCTCTTCAGCAGTTGTTAAATCACAAGCGGATTGTGAAAAACTGCAAGAGGACCTTACAAGACTGGGAGTCTGGGCATTCAAATGCCAAATGATGTTTAGGGTTAGATTCTAGCCATTTGGATGCCCAGGCTCCGATGAGTCTCTGGGTCAAGCTATTCAACCCAGAGAAGGATAATATATGCAGCGCCTTGCAAATCAGTGCTGAAAAAAATACACCAAGGTGCATTCTGTAAACTATGCCTAAAGTTAGACATGGTTATAAAATATGCCTGGCACCTGTCCGTGCGACTACATTTACTCGCGGGCGTTTTATGCCAAGTAAAACTTGGTGCAAATGCCTGCATCTGTGTTAGATGTGGACCGGGTGTATTCTATAACACACGTAGTTTTTAGAAACTCCCACAACCCACCCATGGCCATGCCCCTTTCAAATATGGGCCTTAGAATTTACGTGCTACTGAAAACCTGGAATATCCACACCTAAATGTACACACATTCCCCCAAATTCTATAATAACACCCCTGACACGTCCACACTGCTCCTATGGCCACACCCCCTTTTCTGCGCCTCTTTCTAGAATATACCTAAAAAATAAGCACACGTAAATTCCAATTATTGCCAAGCACTGATGATAATTGGTTGTTATCGGATAATTATTAATTGGCTCATTACTCAATTGAGTAGCACATGTAAATTGGCCGCACGTACCATTTATTGCACGCTACTCACTGTGCCTTATATAGAATCTGGCCCATAACGTACAATATTCCATACAGCTCTACACATTCCTTGCCAACACCTCATCCCGTGTGCACACCCCCGTGTATTTGTGTCCTGTCTCCCCACATTCACTGGTCAGTGTACACTTATGGGCATAAGGTACAGAATTGCCCTTCCCGGGTGTCTCTTCAGCATTTCTGCATACCACTATTTAATCTCTTTGTATCAGCGACTGCAGCTCTTGTCCAGATAATAGTGATTAGAGAATGACATGGGAACGGGGACCCGTGGTAACCGTGGGGATGGGGGTAGAGCCCGCGGGGACAGATCCCACAGGGATGGGGCGGGGATGGGGACAGAGCCCGTGAGGACAGGGACAAACTTTGTCCCCATGTCACTTTCTACTTTGAAGCCTGTTAATGAACTGGACTGTTATTTATGTTTGATGCAGACGACAATATTTTTATTTTTTGGAAAAACAAGCTAACACGCTGGCCAGAGCTAGCAAAATTTGTGTGAGGGATCCTGTACATCCTGCTACCAGCACATCATCTAAGAAGGCAACTTCTATTCCAGGAAGGACTGTGGAAGACAGGAGAGCTAGATTGAATCCTGAAATTGTTGATGACTTCTTATTCATCCACAGATTTAAAAAATCATAACAGTGCTTCATAGGTTATATTTCTCCCCTCTAGGGCATACAGAACGGGTTGTATTTTGTACCCCTGGACATTTTAACAGGGTGGATTAGGATTCCTTGGGGTAGTAGAAATCAGCTATTGTTAGGGTTGGAAGGGTAGAGGGTGGTGGTGAGGAGGGTTGTTATAGCTGCTCATTGTTATTATTATTCTCTATTTGTAATTTATACACAACAGTTGCACAGCATATTGTTCCTTTTTATATTTTAATACAAAGATTTAAATATAAAATCATGTGTTCAAGGTTTCTGCAGATAAGAACAGAGCCATGGGGATTGGGCGGGGACAGAACCTGTGGAGACGGGACGGAGACAGGGCCTGCGGGGGCAGGGTGGGGATGGAGACAGAACCCACAGGGATGGGGACGGGGACAAATTTTGTCCCTGTGTCATTCTCTAATAGTGATATCCAGCACTGGCACCAGATAATGTAGGACATTTTGCTGTCATAAATGACCCGACCCTGGTGCTCAGCATAAATCCCGACTCCACCCCTTTCCAGATAGTGCCAGGGCAGTCTGTAGTGTTTTTTCCACCGCATTATCCAGTAGCGCTGCTGAAAATCTGCTTTTACCTGGATAGGTCTTTTAAAATTCCGGTCGTGATGCTATTTTAGTAACCGAACATCTGAACTTCCAGTTTATTAATGAGCAGTGAATCCTGACTTCTCATTTACCCAACACAATCTTTTTTTGCATATCCTCAGGAAAATGAGCTCGGGCTTTGTCCAGTAGCAGGTAAGAGCAAACAACCGCTCAGGGCTCTGACACATTTAATACAGACCATGTTCCACTGTGCAAACACTGCAGTGATTGAGCGTCTCTGATCAAAACAATCATGCAGCCTGACTTGCTGCTTCAGGCCGGAGGTTACTGCACTGCACCCCATTTAACGTTTCACAAAAATGCTGAGCAGAAACCAGCTCAGCTTCTGTTTTCCAGACTGTCAGCCTCCCAAGGAAGAGACAGAGAGGGATGGTGTCTTTTTGGAGCAAAGCACATTTGCCAGGTGGATGTTTCTGAGGCATCTTTGCATGTTTTCAAGCTTTTTCCCTCTTACATTTCAGAAGTTCATTTTCTAACTTTGTAGTTTATGTCCTTTTAAGGAAGCACCGTGTTGATGGAGCAGTAGCTATGGAAAATGACCCATCCTTAAATGAATCCTGTAATTACCTGTCCCTGAAGAAAAATGACAACTGTTCATTACCTGAAGGGTGCGAGGTACATCTAGTTAATCATAGCAGATTTGAAATCTAAAGGCATCGCTATGATTTGCGCAATTAACAAAAGACCCAGACACTGGTCACCAAGAATTATTTCACGTGGGGCCAGCCCACTGCAGATGGACCTGGGTTTGATTCCCAGCTCAGCTCTCCTGCTCCCTGGGTTGGCCAGGCGAAGGATACATAGAGGGGCATTTTCGATCGGGGACGCCCATCTCCGAGGATGGCGCCACGAAAGGGGCTGGGCCAACCGTATTTTCGAAACGAGATGGGCGTTCATCTTTCGTTTCGATAATACGGTTGGGGGTTTGGAGATGGGTGGCTTCAGTTTTCGGCCATAATGAAAACTGGGCCTGGCCATCTCAAACCCGGTGAAATGCAAGCCCTTTGGTCGTGGGAGGAGCCAGCATTTGTAGTGCACTGGTCCCCCTCACATGCCAGGACACCAACCGGGCACCCTAGGGGGCACTGCAGTAGACTTCAAAAATTGCTCCCAGGTGCATAGCTCCCTTACCTTGTGTGCCAAGCCCCCCAAATCCACTCTCCACAACTCTACACCACTACCATAGCCCTAAGGGGTGAAGGGGGGCACCTACATGTGGGTACAGTGGGTTTCCGGTGGGTTTTGAAGGGCTCCCATTTTCCACCACAAGTGTAACATGTAGGGGAGGGATGGGCCTGGGTCCGCCTGCCTGAAGTCCACTGCACCCACTAAAACTGCTCCAGGGACCTGTATACTGCTGTGATGGACCTGAGTATGACATTTGAGGCTGGCAAAAAAGTTTTTAAAGTTGTTTTTTTAGGGTGGGAGGGGGTTAATGGCCACTGGGGGACTCAGGGGAGGTCATCCCCAATTCCCTCCGGTGGTCATCTGGTCAGTTCGGGCACTTTTTTGTGACTTGGACCTAAAAAACAAAAAGGGACCAAATAAAGCGGACCAAATTCTTGCCAGGGATGCCCTTCTTTTTTCCATTATCGGTCGAAGACGGCCATCTCTCCTCGGCCGATAAACATGCCCCAGTCCCGCCTTTGCTATGCCACCAACACACCCCCATGAACTATGTTCATCCCTGCGACGGACTGCAGTTGGGGACGCCCAAAATCAGCTTTTGATTATACTGATTTGAGTGCCCGCGGGAGAAGGACGCCCATCTCCTGATTTGTGTCGAAAGATGGGCGTCCTTCTCTTTGGAAAATAAGCTGGATAGAAACATAACAGCAGATAAAGGCCAAACGGCCCATCCAGTCTGCTCTTCTTCAGTAACCACTACAGTAGCTCCTCCTTTTCCTAAAGGATCCCGCATGCCTGTCCCACGCTTTCTTAAATTCCGACACAGTCCTTGTCTTCATGACCTCCACCGGGAGGCCATTCCACGCATCCATCACCCTTTCTGTGAAATAGTATTTTCTTTGATTCCTCCTAAGCTTATTTCCTCTCAACTTCATCCTATGCCCTCTCATTCCACAGTTTTCCTTCATTTGGAAAAGGCTCACCTCCTGTACGTTAACGCAACTGAGGTATTTGAACATCTCTATCATATCCCCTCTGTTCCAGCGTATACATGTTGAGGTCCTTAAGCCTGTCCCTATATGTTTTATGATGGAGACCATTTACAAATTTGGTAACCTCCCTCTGGACCGACTCCATCCTGTTTATATCTTTCCGTAGGTGCGGTCTCCAGAATGGCACGCAGTAGTCCAAATTGGGCCGCACAGCAGACAAAGTTCCTAACCTATCTTTGCGTCTGCACTTTTATCAGCTCGATGGCCTAGTGTAACTGAGCGCAGAAACCTTATGCTTGCAGACCCTTGGCTACCCTCCAGTAGCAGGGAAGGAAGGCCAGTACTGGCTGAACTTCTATGGTCTGTGCCCCAAATATGGCAAAACAGGGCAGACTTTCACAGTCTGTGTCCTGATTATGGAAATGGATTTGGAGGGTCTGGGGTGGGCTTTGACAGCAAATCCAGTGATTGGGAAGTAGGACTAGTACTGGGCAGATTCCTGCAGTCTGTGACCCCAAAATAGCAGGGACAGACCAAGAACAAGTGTGCGTTTCTTCTGTCGCATTCGTATCACATGCTAGGAGAGTATCTCAGAGGGGGAGGAGAGACACCTTAAGGCGTTTACGGTGAGTAAAATATTGTCCATTTGCAACACTGTTGGATTTATGGTTTAATCAACTATTGACAACCAAATAGCAGCAGTAGTCCAAGGAAGGACATGCACAGCAAGATTTACCCAAATGTTCCAAGTGTCAACTTTAATGGAAACAGGACCCAACCTGGCCAAGTTTCAGAAAAACCTTCATCAGGGGTCACTAGTTTCCACAATACATTCACAGATTCAAAGCATGTACTGCAATACCTGCATTTAAAAGAAAAACAAGGACCAACGTCAAAAGTGAAAGAATGCAGCCAACAACACCTGCATAGACAAAGCTCTGGTCCAATTCCAAAAGTTAGTAACTACTAATTTTTGGTGGTCCATCAGAAATGGATATATTCAAAGAATATTCACCAGCATTGTGTACTTCAGTCAACACCAGCATTCCTCATCGGTACATATTTTTAACTTCATTTGCAAATACATTGTCATCAATGTTCTACATTTCATTAAATTATCTACTATAATAAAACTCACCCTCAACGTTCTGAAGACACTGACGTCAGTGAAGCCAAGCCCTGACTTCCTTCAAAAAGGTTTGAAGGTTCGTGGTGGTGAAGCCATCAAAATCGCTCCGGGCCCTGCCCTCGAGGGCGGAGCAATGGCAGAACAATGAAAGGGTTGGCAGGGAGGGAGGCAGGGGGGTGGGGAGCAATGGCAGAACAACGAAGGGGTTGGCCAGGGAGGGGGGGGGGGGGTGTTGGCGACAAAAACCTTGCTAGCGCCCATTTCATTTGCTCTGAAACGGGCCTCTTTTACTAGTATTTTATATTTATATTTTACTAAAGATGGCCGACCAGGATGGACTCTCATAGCCATCTCCCGAGCTGAAGGCCAGTTTCCACCGAATCCCGATCCCAAGACCCAGGACACGATTGTCCCATCCAGTCAAGATCCTTGGAGCAACTGGACTGGAGCCACCAGGCTGGCACTGGGAGATTATGATCGCAGGTCCAACTGCCCATCTTCTGAGTAGATGGGTCTTGCACATGGAGACATGGAATGTCTCCTGAGCCACGTCGAACCAGAGCAGATCCACATTGAGCCAACACATCCTGATCCAGACAGTGAACCTGGCAGTGATAGAACCGGATCCTACCGGTTCTGGGAGGGACCCCTGGTGAGCACTGCTTGAGGCGACGGTCCTTCCAGTGGAGAAGCAGAGTCACGCTGGGGCTGTGCTAAGCCAGAACCAACCCCCATCGAGTTCAGACTTATTCCGGACCGGACAGCAAGCGCCGGCAGAGTTAGAGCCCCGATCCCCATTGACACCAGGAAAAACCCTCGGAGAGTGCTGCAAGAGGTGACAGAGGATCAGAACAGTCGGCACCATGCACACTGGCAAGAACCCAGGGACAGACCGCAGATAAAGGCCCCCCTCAGACCCAGATTGAGACCCTTCCCAGCCTCTACCAATGACAACACCAGATAGCCAGGTGGTATGCCCAGCAGAGCCAGACCCATGCCCACCCGAGCGATCGCACCAAAGGAGAAGCAGATCGATACCAAAAACCCCATACAGGCTCAGATTGAGTCAGCAGTGAGGCCGAACCTCTTCGGAACTGTGTCCCGGCAAAAATGAAGCTGGGATTGTTTTCTACTACCTTCTGCCTTTGATACCACAGACTGAAGATGCTTGGAATTAAATGGCACTTTAACTAAGAACAAAATAAGACTATGAAGAGAAACGCTAACTGCTTATAACCTGAGTCTTTGTTAGTTTGCGGCATTAAATGTTTACTCTTTGTTATTACACAGTGTGGTAGTGTTATTCAAAAGGACTTTAGGATCTCGTAGTCAGCTTATTCCACAAATGAGAATTATAGAGTGAGAATTTTATCCTATAAGATTTTAATTATTGATTCTCTGTGGCAGGGAAGGGGAGAGGCATGTAATATGGTAAATTCTAACCCAAAGCTGTAAGTCCTGACGCTGAACCTAAAATGTATTTTATCTAGTTGCAGATCACATTGATAGATCCGTATCTCCTTCTCCTTACAAGTTTAAACGGATACTGCTCTCCTCACAAGTTAGACTTACATTGCTGATCCTGTGGAACCCTACACACTCTCCTCCAACGTCTTTCCGAATATCCCTTGAATCACGAAGCCCGCTTTGCTGCGATAAGGTCCCTTTCAGACGTCATTACCCCGAATCCCTCAACACAAGGATATCACCAAACATCATGGAAAAAATGACCCTCTCCAGACCTAAAAAAAAACCCACAGATATTTCAGAATTATCCTACTCGCACTCCTCCTCCTCTCCTCCGCCTACAGTACACCAAACCTTCACATGTACAAAATCCACAACATCCCAGTCATCTCCCAGACACACCGCAACAAAATATCAAGACAAACCAACATCAGTATCCCTACGCTCTCTCACAACACCTACAACCCGACATCACAGAATCAAGAAAAGAAACAGAAAGATCAAACCAAACATAAACTAACAACAACAACCTCATCAAACTTTTTTGCAACGAGTCAACTCCCAACTATATTCCAATAACATTCATATATATAAATGCCAGATCAGTGGTGAACAACAACAAAAAACACATCAGGAACTAGACAGAAGATGAAAACCTAAATGTCTTATTCATCACTGAAACCTGGATTCAACTCGAAGACAACCCCATCTTAAACAAAATATGCCCTCCAGGATGCAATATTATACATACCACAAGAGGCACCAAAAAAGGAGACAGAATAGCAGTGATCTTCAAATCTGATCTCAAAACAAAACTGATCTCCAAATTCAACTCCCAGCAACTGGAAATGCTATCGTGCTCACTACAAGCCGACACCCTTCAAGATCAACTGCTGGAATTCTCCAACTTTATCTCTAACACATGAATATTCTACTCAAACATACTGCTACTCAGTGTTCTAAACTTACACCTTGAAAACACAAATGTGGCAAGCACCAAAGACTGTCTCATAACTTCCTCCAACAATGGAACTTCCAGTACCCACCCCCTCAACCTACCTACAATAAAGGCCACACTACTGATATAATAGCCTACAAACTCACAGAAACACACCTCATGTCACACAATAGCATAAAATGGGAAAAAGCACTGTGGTCCGACCACTTCATACTAATGGCGATGCTCAATTGGAAAGAGACTGCCCCTCAAACCCAAACCACCTCTCCAACCTACGAATCCTGAGGCAAAATCAACAACAAAACCTTCTGGACCAACATCTATTTAGATTCTTGGTCGCCCCGCTCCCCCCATAACTCACAGTTCCTAATGTCCTGGGAAGACAGATGCCTGACCGTCCTCAATAACATAGCACCACTGAAAACGAAGAGAACTACCAGAACTAAATTGAACCCTTGGTTCAACAACAAACTAAAGGAACACAAAATAGAATGCAGAAAGCTAGAAAGATTATGGCACAAACATAAAACAGAAGACAACAAAACTAAATGGAAATCTGAAATCAGACAATACAAAAATCTAAATTGAGGACTTTCAAATTTAGCTACTACAAACAAGCGGAAACGACTACAAAAACACAAAAAAACTAAACAGTATAATCAACGCTCTTCTATCCACAGCCCAAAATACTAGTGAAACATAAAATTCACCTAAAGCTTGCTTTGTTTGAACTTGTTATTTTTCATTGTAAAACCAATGGGAAAAACAAAAAAACTACAGAGCAGTAGCCTCAATCCCATTCATAGCCAAGCTCCTGGAATGTCAACATACAACTCACTGAATACCTGAACAACTTCTTAATACTTCATGATTCCCAATCAGGCTTCAGATCACGCCACAGCACTAAAACAATGCTAACTGCACTCATCGCTTACTTCAGAAGAGAAATTAGCCAGGGCAAGAATATACTACTACTACATTTGACATGTCCTCGGCCTTCGATATGGTAGACCATGAAACCTTAATACAAATAATTGACAAAATCAGAATAAGCAGAGCAGTACTCAAATGGTTTGAGCAATTCCTGACCAGGAGATCATATCAAGTCAAAATAGGAAATCAACTATGCTCCCCCTGGAAAGCTCAATCAGGAGTACCACAAGGATCATCCATTTCTCCGATCCTATTCAACATCATGATAGTCCAGTTAGCTAAAACACTTGTTAACTAAGGCCTCAACCAATTTATCTATGCTGACGAAGTGACCTTCTACATCCCTTTGAAAATGACATCAAAGACATCACAGAGAAAATCAAAAGAGGCCTAACACACTAGAAAACTGGGCCACCGCCGTCAAGTTCAAACTCAACAGAGACAAAACCCAGTTCCTGGCAGTAACAGCACCCCACAAACAAACAAACATACCCAACATAACCATATACAGAACTACATACCGCCTCACAAACAACCTAAAACTCCTGGGAGTAATCATCGATCAAAAACTGACTTTCGAACCCCAACTCACAAAGGTAGTAATGAACTCATTCCATACTATGTGGAAGTTGAGAAGAATTAGAAACCACTTACCTTCAAAAGTAATCTGACTAATACAATACTTATATTCCACAATTACCTTGTAAGTTCTATATGGATTACATAAAACGATACCAGGAATACCTGGGAATTTATACAAATAATAGTATACAAATAATAGTTTATACGTATCAATAGAAATCAAACAAAATAAAACATGGAAAAGAAAAAAAGATACCTTTTTTATTGGACATAACTTAATACATTTCTTGATTAGCTTTCGAAGGTTGCCCTTCTTCCTCAGATCGGAAAAAGGATCTGAGGAATCGATCGATCTGAGGAAGAAGGGCAACCTTCGAAAGCTAATCAAGAAATGTATTAAGTTATGTCCAATAAAAAAGGTATCATCTTATTTTCTTTTCCATGTTTTATTTTGTTTGATTTCTATTGATAACCTTAAGAGTGGACTAACACGGCTACCACACTCCTCTAGTTTATACATAAAAATTAAACAGTCGTAATTATTATTATTTATTACATTTGTACCCCGCGCTTTCCCACACATAGCAGGCTCAATGCGACTTACATAGTACCAATATGAAGAATTACAAAGTTGTAAAAAGAATATATAATTTGTAGTAAACGCAATATTAATGGGGTTAACGGATAAGTAAATTGAACATAGGAGGAACTGGGTGCAGAAGGAAATGAGCATTAGGAGGTAGGCGTAGGAAGATGGAGAGGAATGGATATGGGATAGCAATAAGGATAATGGGAAACATGGTCAATGTATAACAATTGTCGATAAGAATCATGTGGGCAGGCTTTAGTTAGGTTGAATTGTTAGGGTAGACTATCTTGAAGAGATGGGTCTTCAGTGCTTTTCTGAAGGGCAAAAGGCCGTTGAATGTTCGGATAGATCTTGGTAGAGAATTCCAAAGCTGGCTACCTAAAAAGGAAAAATTGGATGCGTAGAAGGATTTGTACTTAATACCTTTGCAGTTGGGAAGGTGTAGATTAAGTTAAGAACAGGAAGACGTCAAATTGTTTCTGGTTGGGAGGTCAATAAGGTGATTCATATAAGTGGGGGCTTCTCTGTGTAATATCTTGTAAATATCTTGTAAATCATAAATCCCCCATCTCCAGCAGAAATATCATTCTTCAAGTAAATATCTCTTAGCCAAAGTTTCAAAGCTTTATGAAACAAAAAATACTGTAACTGTTAAATCCACAGGAAGACCATTACACATTTTGCTTGTCACAAAAAAGATGGACGACTGAGGCTTATTTTTATACGTAACTCCTTTAAATGACAGTAAATGCAGTATCAAAAAATTCCCTTAGTCTAGTGGTACAATCATAAATTGGAAAAATAATCAAAGCATGTATTGAGGAGCTATTCCACGGAGTATCTTAACGATCATGACACGAGCTTTCAAATAAATTCTGGCCTAAATCAGCAACCAATGAGCCTTAATCAACAGTAGCGTTACTCTATCAAACTTACCGGCAGCATGAACCAGCCTAATTGCTGTGTTTTGCAATGTCTGCAGCCTCTTTAAGAGAATATTCGTACATCCTACGTATAACAAGTTACAATAGTCCAATTGACTTAAGATGAATGCTTGCACAATCAATTTAAATTGGACAAGCTCAAAACAATGTCTAATTCTCCTTAGTTGTCTCAAATGAAAAAAAAAATATATTTTTCTTCGTGAGCATGTTTCCCAAAGAAACGTTTACTATCTAACACTACTCCCAGAATTGTTATATCTATCTGTTGCTACCGCAAAACAAGATCTATTAATCATCAGAGATTGGCAGAAAGCTGTTTGTTTTGAATCCTGTGACAAAAAAATTTAGTTTTGTCTAAATTTAATTTTAGATTATGAGCAGCAACCCGTTTTTCTACTTCAGTGTTCCCCAAGTCCGGTCCTGGAGTACCCCTTGCCAGTCAGGTTTTCAGGATATCCACAATGAATATGCATGAAAGAGATTTGCATATACTGGAGGCAGTGTATGCAAATGGCCTGCGCTGGTGTAGACACGTGTATTGGATGCACACAAGTACACTTTCTGTCAAAATAGGAAGTGGGAAGTGGACCGATGACTCCAGGGAAACGGGACTGTGGTGATAGAGGAAACAGCGTTATTCACAGACTGTGTTTCGGCCACAGGCCTGCCTCAGGAGTCTTAAATGATTCACGTTGTATGAAAAAGTGGATATTATTCGTGTAGTCTTGATAAAGACTTTTAAACGAAATGATGCAAGCAATGCGGCATCTCTATATTGTCTATAAAAGACAAATCATTTAAGACTCCTGAGGCAGGCCTGTGGCCGAAACACAGTACTGTATCGAGTCAGTGAATAAAGCTGTTTCCCTGGAGTCACTGGTCCACTTCCTATTTTGACAGTTTGTGCTCGTGGGAGTTTGTGTCCATCCACCTCGGTGGATTGCTTTCTCCACAAGTACACTTTCAGCTCACCTGCAAAAAAGGCCCTTTTTTTGGCTGAAAATGGACGTGTGGCAAAATGAAAATTGGCATGTGTCCATTTTGGGCCTGAGACCTTACCGCCACCCACTGACTTAGCAGTAATGTCACATGCATTAACTGGGCAGGAATCAATCAAAGTTTTCCGGCACATGTAGCGGATGCACGTAAAAAATGAAATTACCACCTGGGCCACAAGGTAGCTGGGCGGTAGTTCAAAATCGATGTAAGTAGGACGAACACACACGCCTATGTGGCTTAGTAAAAGAGCCCCTATAGGTTCTAAGTGTAAGAAAACTCTTGAACCAATTCAAACTACCAATTTCCTCTAGCAACTGGATACCATGAATTAACAAAAGAAACATGGAAAAGTAAAATTCATTAAATACGTTGACGTTAGTCTATAAGAAATGTGGGTGGCTGGGTGGGAGTATTATTCCAAGAAATAACCACATGAGTGGTTTTTCAACAATGATACAAATCATTAGTCAGGTCTAGGGCTTTCAAAGGTAAAAAAAAAAACTTCCTTATTAGTCCAAATATCTATTAGCTGGAAACCTACGAGTTAGTCATAATGCAGGCCACTTTTTAGCTCAGCCTAGTAAAAGAGCCCCTAAAGGATCATAACCAGCGGGACTGCAGGGGTCTTACACCATTCTACTTGGAGGGGGGGGGGGATTTCTCAGAATGTCCAGGAGATGGTGCCAAGATATGGTCCAAAGGAAAACAGGAAGGTAACTTCTATGAGAGTCCAAAGTAACCAGAGAAGTAGAGGATAACGCAATGACTTCCAACAGAAAGTATCGTCAAAAGAGTATTTATTAAGGCACCAGAAGAGAGCCTACTAGTTGGGGGGAGGGAGTAGGAGTTCTCAGAATGTCCAGGAGATGGTGCCTACATATCAATGTATTGTGAAATGAGATGATGACTGGCAGCGTCGGAGAGCATCACTGGGTAAATATTTCGGGGAGAATGTGAAACAAGACTCTTCTGTGCCGATGATATAGGATGCAGCTGATGCGGATGTGAAGGAAATTGTGATTTCTCAAGCTCTGGCTGTTTTTTTTTAGAAAAGACAAAGTTGTAGAACTAATTATCATGTTTATCATGTTCACTCACTTGGATTTGTAGAAATAAGGGTTAACAAGTTAGCTGAAGGCAAGACCTTTTTTATTGCACTAATTATCTGTGACTACTTTCTGAAAGTCATCCTCTCTTTACAATCGACTTGATGAAGAGATCCTGTTTAATGCAAGCCTGATGAAGCCCTCGGCCTCCAATCACAGATATATTAAGTTATTCCAAAAGATGCTCTGGCCTACAGCTTCTCTGTTGACTCATATACCTACAAAATTAAACAAGGAAATTAAGACTAGAGATTTGCTACTGTAGATTTCCTGCCTTAGTGAATCTCCAGCAATTGATTTCAATGGAATATACAGCTTGTCACACCGCATGTAAATATTGTACCCATGATAACATAAATAGAAGAATGTTTTCCCATCTAATCCCATACATATGGGACCTCCATAAAGGTCTTACAAGAAGGAATTGCTCAATTTGCAAATTTCACTTCTATTACCGGAGGTCCTTTTATAAAGGTGCGCTGAAAAATAGCTTGCGGTAGTGTAGGTATGGGTTTTGGGTGCGTGCCGATCCATTTTTTAGCGCGCCTGTAAAAAAAGCCCTTTTTTTTGCTGATAATGGACGTGTGGCAAAATCAAAATTGCTGCGCATCCATTTTGGTTCTGAGACCTTACCGCCAGTCATTGACCTAGCGGCAAAGAGTCCGGGCAGTAATGACCTACACGCATCAAATGCCACTTGGCATGCGTTCGTTATGCGTGCCAGAAAATAAAAAATATTTTTCAGACGCGTCTATTGGACGTGCGCCAAAAATGAAATTACTGCAAGAGCCATGTGGTAGTTGGGTGGTAAATCCATTTTGGCTCGCGTTGGGCGCGCATAGACGCTTACGTGGCTTAGTAAAAGGGCCCCTTGGTGTATAGATGTGATTTTGATACATTTGGTAAGGGAATCCCTTGCCTCGGAATTTCTAGGGTGTTTACGTAGCTTCCTGTGGATAACACACGCTACTTTCTGATGCTTTTCTGTATATAGTTTTTCTGCATCAACATAGCACTTCCAGTGATATGGGACTGAATTCTAGAAATGGTGCCTGAAATATCAGAGCTGAAAAAATACCGTTAAGCGCAGTTCTGTAAACAATCGCTTAAAGTTAGGTGCATTTAAATAAAGCTTCGCTCCGGAAGCCACAACATTCATTTACACCAATGAAACCTTAGCCTAAATCCCTGCATCTAAATGAGTGGCGGATCCCCCTAATTATTTATTATTTATTTAATTATGACATTTATACCCCACATTACCTTAAATAGGATTCATGTTCAATGTGGCTCACAATATAACAAAAGTAGAACTGACCAGATGTACTGATTACATGGAACAAAGTAGATATCAATACAAAATTACTAACAACAGCCAAACATGACATCTTGATCATAACATGTTTTTAATACATAGGATAGAACGTGAACATGGAAAGAGCTGTTGCTATTGCAGTTGAGTTAGAGGGCTAGTTATTTCTGTTCTTAGAGGTCGATCTTATCACGTGAGTTTTTTTCAATAGTTTACGAAATATGAGATGCTCTTCAGTTTGACGTGCGTAAATTATAGGAATGCCACTGATCCACCCCTACCCTCCCATGGAGGTGCCCCCCTTTTGGAACCTTCATGTACAATTTACACATGTAAATTGAGTGGAGGAGTGGCCTAGTGGGTTAGGGTGGTGGACTGAGGAACTGAGTTCGAATCCCACTTCAGGCACAGGCAGCTCCTTGTGACTCTGGGCAAGTCACTTAACCCTCCATTGCCCCATGTAAGCCGCATTGAGCCTGCCATGAGTGGGAAAGTGCAGGGTACAAATGTAACAAACATAAAATAGATACTATTGGAGAATCTACATGGAATGTTGCTACTATTGGAGATTCTACATAGAATGTTGCTACTACTGGAGATTCTACATGGAATGTTGCTACTATTGGAGATTCTACATGGAATGTTGCTACTAGTGCAGATTCTACATGGAATGTTGCTATTCCACTAGCTAAGGCTGCGCAGGCTTCTGTTTCTGTGAGTCTGACGTCCTGCACGTACGTGCAGGACGTCAGACTCACAGAAGCAGAAGCCTGCGCAGCCACATTGGTGATCTGCAAGGGCCGACTTCTACATGGAATGTTGCTAGTGGAATAGCAACATTCCATGTAGAATCTCAAATAGTAGCAACAGTGGAGGAGTGGCCTAGTGGTTTAGTCCTGAGGAACTGAGTTTGATTCCCACTTCAGGCACAGGCAGCTCCTTGTGACTCTGGGCAAGTCACTTAACCCTCCATTGCCCCATGTAAGCCGCATTGAGCCTGCCATGAGTGGGAAAGCACGGGGTACAAATGTAATAAAATAATAAATTTTAATTCATTCCAATAAGCACTAATAATTGCTTTATAAAATCTCAATTATTGGTGCTAATTGGCTCAATATTCAATTACATTGCTGATGCTCCCAAATTTGCTCGCACAATTGTTAGCATTTTTTTAAAATAGAATTTGGAGGATGAAGTGTGACCATATCCAGTTCATTTGCATTTATCTGTTTTACTGGGGGGGGGGGGGGGTCCTATTCTAGCTGTGAACCATTTTTTCTATAGGCCTCTGTTCCGTGCTGCAGTTACCAGTCTCAGGAACTCTGCTATTTTTCTAACAGCCTCCCATTAAAGTAAAACGCACAGGGTCGGCCTTGGCCTGACATTCTTCCACAATGACTTGAGCCTGTTTTGCTGCAGTACAAATGGAAGTAGTGGAGGTTGCCCCCCCCCCCCCCCCCCCCCCCCCCCGCACAGTCCTGTTTGGTTAAGTAATCTGGAGGATTTGCAGAAGCCCAAGGCTCTTGTTCTCCCCAGTTCCACTTATGTCATGCAGTGAGTTGCTGCATTCAGTTGCCTGTTTACCCAACAGACTGACCGACCACTTTACCTGAGCTGCTGCAATTAAGGTTTAATGGAACCAAGGTTAAAACCTACTGAGTGTGTGTGGTTTTAAAAGCAGTGCTTGAAGCTACTGTTGTAGGTCTTTTAGAATTTCTTTGCTCCATCTTCCCATGCTCTATTGCTCACTCTTTGGACCTGAACATGTACACCCTGGAGGAAAGGAGGAACAGGGGTGATATGATACAGACGTTCAAATATTTGAAAGGTATTAATCCGCAAACGAATCTTTTCCGGAGATGGGAAGGCGGTAGAACGAGAGGACATGAAATGAGATTGAAGGGGGGGCAGACTCAGGAAAGATGTCAGGAAGTATTTTTTTCACGGAGAGGGTAGTGGACGCTTGGAATGCCCTCCCGCGGGAGGTGGTGGAGATGAAAACGGTAACGGAGTTCAAACATGCGTGGGATATGCATAGAGGAATCCTGTGCAGAAGGAATGGATCCTCAGGAGCTTAGCTGAAATTGGGTGGCGGAGCAGTTGGGGGGAAGAGGGGGTGGTGGTTGGGAGGCGAGGATAAGGGAGGGCAGACTTATACGGTCTGTACCAGAGCCGGTGATGGGAGACGGGAAATACTGCTGGGCAGACTTATATGGTCTGTGCCCTGAAAAGGACAGGTACAAATTCAAGGTAAGGTATACACATATGAGTTTGTCTTGGGCAGACTGGATGGACCATGCAGGTCTTTTTCTGCCGTCATCTACTATGTTACTATGTCTTATTCCTAAGTCTCCTTTTTTGGTATCCTAACATATAATATTGTATATGTTTATATTGGGGTTCAGCATTCAAAGGAAGTTAACCAGGCAGGAAAGGCTCTTACCCGGTTAAACTTCACTGGTTGACCGTCGATATTCAATGGCTCTTGACTGGTTACAGCTGCTGAATATCGTCACTATCCAGCCATTCTCTAACCAGTTAGGGGTGGTCTGAGGGCAGAGTTTGGGCACAGTCACAACTTAGCCACTTACCCCCAGATTCTGTACAGCACGCCTAGAGATCCACGTTGAAATCAGCATGGATTCTATAACAATATGCGCAATTCAATTGGCTTAATAAGCTAATGAGTGCCAAAAACAGCACTTAACAAGAAATAATGAGCACTAATTGGCACTGATTAGAATTTAGGGGCCCCTTTAACTAAGCCGCGTAAGCATCTACGTACGCCCAACGTGCGCCAAAATGGACTTACAGACTGACTACCGTGTGGTTCTTGCGGTAATTACATTTTGTCTAGTCATGCCACTGCGAGGGGGGCATGTACACTGAAGCACACAGTCAGTTTCGGTCAAAACCAAAACCATACCTGTAGCCTAAAATTCGGTCAGCCTCTATTTTCTGAATCAATAGTTACATATGTAAATGCTGCTATTTAAATGTGGACATGTCCCTAATTAATGGTCAAAATGGATTAATTCAATAAGAAAAGGACACACGTGCTAGAAAATTCGAGAGACAGGTATTATACTCCAATTACCCTGGCTTTGGAATCACTACTGTCATGCAATCCACAAAATGAACCCATTTGGAGATATCACCTCGAGGAATACATGAGACCAAGATACTGCCTTGATACTAACAGAGTTTTTCTGAAACCCATCCAGGTTCCTAAAATACCTGTTCCAGACTTAAAGATGCCACCCCTAGCATCCACACTATAAGAATTCTGCTTTATTAATTCTTTGGTATGATAAGGCAATACTCATCTAGTTTAAAGAGAATCATTCCCTGGTACATCTGCAGACCTCAAATGGGAAAATCCATCACATGTCACGTGACTTTGCAATTCTTAATTAAATGCAGAGAATCCCAGGAGTTCAACCATGTTTGCAAACGTTCAGTGCCTGCCCTTTTTTAACGGGCAGAAGGCTAAATCAATAACTCATTATTATTTCAAGCAGTGTGTCACAATCTGACAAATATGAAGTTACTTTTCAGGAGCTGATGAATGGCCGAGAACATAATGCCATGCAAACAAAGAGTATGTGGGAGTAGGTAATTGTGACAATGGATGACATTAACTTATCTAACACAGTAGTGAAATGCTTCAACCTTGCCTGGGCTAAAAGGCGTGAAAGCCTCTTTGGCTGCCGTTGGTAAAGATTAATGGAGGGAATCAGGTAGGGTGGGGAAGGTGCTATAAATCGCTTCAAGTTCCATAAGGGAGGGGGTGTTTCAATCCAAATAAATAAATAAACAACAAATAAATTACAGCATCGTAGGTTTGCAGAATAAAACCTGTAGCCTTTTATTCTGGGGGAGGCATCTAGTCACCCTGGCCCTTGTCTACCTCCCTGACAGGAAGGGGACTGGGGGAGGTATTGGGATTGAAGCAGAACTAGAGTGGGAGCACGGTTTTTTTCTTGGCCTGCATTTCAGGGGTATTTCCATAAAAATAACTTTCAGATGAAAAGATGTTTTCTTCTTCTGCTATCGTAAATTTGCAAAGAGAGCTGGAAATGCCATGGAAATGCCAGAAATGTGAAAGTAATTATATCGTTCGGCATTAAATGTATTTTCATTCTGATTAACTGATAAAAAGTTTTGTTAATAGCATCAGCGTATTGTAATACATAAAACCGATGGGCCCAACCAAAGTTTGGAAGGAAATTTGAGACCTGAGAAATTTGACTGCTGATAACTTCCTAGAAGCCTTGTCCAACTCCGTGTGGATGAAAAGATGATGACAGTGTCAGGAACAGGTTGATATCTGGAATAGAGGCTTAGCAACGGCATTAGAAAAAAGTGTTCCTCTAAAGAAGGTCAAATGTTCCCCATGGTTCTCCCCAAAACTATGAGTCATTAAGCATCAAGGACACCAACTTGAAAGAAAATGGCGAAAATCTCACCTAAAGACAGCCAAAAAAACAGTACTTCTCTCAACACATTGAACAAGCTGAAAATTCAACCAAGCAACTATTTAAAATAGTAAACAGCCTCACAACAGAACCAGCCTTCCCAGCCACAACTAACCAGCAATGATTTTGCCACATACTTTGTCAACAAAATTAAAGTTCTCCATCAGGACCTACAGACAGTCCCATGAGAACACTCCCTCTCCCCCACCATGAATATCCATCCGGGACTCACTCAACTAGGTCACAGAGGAAGCTCTTGAAAAAATTCCTGAAAGGTCAATGGCCTACAACCTGCTCTCTTGACCCCTGGCCAGCAAAGGTAGGACAACGAGCGAACATAGGCTTCATTGAGGAGGTCACCAAAATTTTTAATTCCTCTCTTGCGGAAGGGCAGCTGGAAACAATACTAAAAAGAGCAGTAGAGCGCCCCCTACTGAAAAAGAGCTCCGTTGACCAGGACAAACTTGAAAACTACAGACCAGTCTCTAGCATTCTTTTCTTGGCAGTCTGCGTTCAACTCAATGACGGGCTGATTGAAAGTAATTGACTTGACCCATGTCAATCTGGCTTCAGACCTGGGTACAAGACAGAGACGGTTCTTGAGTCCCTTCTTGATGATTTGTACAGAAACTGTGACAGGAGATCTGACTCGATACTAGTGATGCTGGATTTCTCAGCAGCCTTCGACACTGTTTATCATAATATCATGCTTACAAGACTGGCAGAAATAGGTATCAGTGACACAGTATTTACATGGTTCAAATCCCATTTGTCAGCAGACAGCAACAGCACATCATTATCATGGGCACTGAACTGTGGGGTACCACAAGGATCCATATGGAGGGGCATAATGGAACAGAAACGCCTATCTCCATGGGCGTTAATCTCCGAGAACGGGTCCGTGAAGGGGCGGACCGAACCGTATTATCGATAAAAAATAGACGCCCATGTTTTATTCGCCAATGTGTGAGCTGGGCGTTTTTGCTTTTCAGCGATAATGGAAAATGAAAGCGCCCAGCTCAAAAACGAATAAATCCAAGGCATTTGTTCGTGGGAGGGGCCAGGATTCGTAGTGCACTGGTCCCCCTCACATGCCAGGACACCAACCGGGCACCCTAGGGGGCACTTTTACAAAAACAAAAAAACAGGTAAAAGAGCTCCCAGGTGCATAGCACCCTTCCATTGTGTGTTGAGCCCCCCAAATCCCCCTCAAAACCCACTGCCCACAAGTCTACACCATTACTATAGCCCTAAGGGGTGAAGAGGGGCACCTACATGTGGGTACAGTGGGTTTGGGGGGGTTGGACGACTAATAAGCATTAAGCAGCACAATTGTAACAGGTAGGGGGGATGGGCCTGGGTCCACCTGCCTGACGTCCACTGCACCCCCTAACAACTGCTCCAGGGACCTGCATACTGCTGCCTGGGAGGAGGGTATGACATTTGAGGGTGAAAATAAAAAGTTGTGAAACATCATTTTTTTGTGGTGGGAGGGGGTTAGTGACCACTGGGGGAGTCAGGGGAGGTCATCCCCGATTCCCTCTGGGGGTAATCTGGTCATTTAGGGCACTTTTTGGGGCCTTATTCGTGAAAAAACAGGGTCCAGGAAAAGTGCCCTAAATTCTAGCTACAAACGCATCCATTATCGGCGAAGGGCGCCCATCTCTGTTCGGGTGATAACCACGCCCCAGTTCCGCCTTTGACACGCCTTCGACACGCCCCCGTCCACTTTGTCCGCATCCGCGACGGAGTGCAGTTGAAAGCGTCCCAAATTCGGCTTTTGATTATACCGCGTTATTCGTTTTTGTGAGATAAACGCCCATCTCCCGATTTAGGTCGGAACTTGGGCGTTTTTCTCGTTCGATTATAAGCTGGATGGTCTCCCATTTTATTTAATATCTACCTCAAGCCTCTGGCTGAGCTGCTTCAGTCAATGGACACAAAATTCTACATCTATGCTGATGATATGCAACTACTCATACCCATTGAACCAGATCTACCCACAGCTCTTAGTAAACTGTCTGCCTGACTAACTGCAACTCAGGAATGCGCAAACAACAACAAACTCTGCCTGAACCTAAGCAAAACAGAGATTCTTTGGGTACCAAGCACAGGTGTACAAATACCTGACTTCAAAATTCCTTTTGGGAAGTATGAATCTTGGGATACTGCTAGACTCATCACTCGCTCTGATCCCACAAATCCAAACAACTTTTAACATTTGTATCTATCACCTGCAGCCAGTGGTGATCCTAGGTCAGCTGCCACCTGGGGCGGATCACCAATGCACAGCCCCCCCCCCCCTCTGGTGCAATGACACTCCCCCGGCGCATCAACCCCCCCCCCCCCCAGGTGCATTCTTAGCTTCTGGGAGCAGCCGCGCGGCTGTCGGCTCCCTGCTCCCTCTGCCCCGGCAAAGGAAGTAACCTGTTCCGGGGCAGAGGGAGCAGGGAACCAGCGGAGCCGACAGACAGCTGCTCTCTGCACCCTCCAGCAGCGTGCACCTGGGGCAGACCGCCCCCACAGCCCCGCCCTTGGTACGCCACTGCCTGCTGCATCAAAGAAACCTCTCTCCATATATTGATAAGACAAGACTGACCACAGTGGTCCATGCCATGATAACATCATGGCTAGACTACTGTAATTCTCTGTACACTGGTCAAAGCTCTAGAGTTTCTATCAGCTCCAACTAATACAGAATGCTGCAGCACAACTGATAGAAGACTGACAGCGGTGTGCCCACATCACAGCCTTCCTGCCAAAACTACACTGGTTACCAGTACCTTACAGGGCTCAATTTAAAACTCTCCCCCTGATATCCAAAGGAATTTAACCGGCTAGGATCAGCACCTGGCTGGTTAAATCTCTCATAACTGGCTATTCGCTGATATTCAGCGGGACGTGGCTGGCCATTTCCCACTGAAAACTGATGGTTGGTGGCTAGTGGTTAACTGGTTATATCCGTCAATTCCGAATTCCGATGCATCGCTGTTTATTTTTAGAGTCCATACTTGGCAGTCCTATCTTTGGCTGGTTTGACTTTGACTGGTCAGTGCTGAATATTGGCTTGGTCAAAGTCAAACTGGTGAAAAGTAAACTGGAATTCAATGTTGGTCACCGGAAACTGCCCGACATTGAATATCTGCTTTTAGCTCCGACCACGGGAGTTAGCCCGGCTAATTACTGCGGTCTGACTATCAGCCTCTCTGTTTGATTTTCAAGGTCCTCAGACAAAATGGGGCAGAGTACTTAAAGAATAAGATAGCTCTTTACACACCTTTGAGACCTCTAAGATCCTCTCAAGGAGCATCACTATCTGTCCCCTTCTCAGGAGTAGCCCCTGTGCTCTGGGATTTACTCCCAGAGGGGCTATGTTTAACTCGAGACTACCTCTACTTCAGGAAGCAGGTGAAAGCTGACTCTGTCCTGCTTATTTTTGAAGGAGTAAGGGGAGGTGATCCCCGATTCCCTCCAGTGGTCAGTTGGGGCACCTTTTTGAAGCTTGGTCCTGAAAAAAAAGGGACCAAGTGAAGCCGGCGAAATGCTCGTCAGGGCCGGCTTTTTTTTTTCCATTATCGGGCGAAGCCGGCCATCTCCTGACCATGCCCCTGTCCCGCCTTCGCTACCCTACCGACACGCCCCCTTGAAGTTTGGCCGGCTCCACGACGGAAAGCAGTTGACGCCGGCCAAAATCGGCTTTCGATTATACCAATTTGTCCGGGTTCAGGATATCACCGGCCATCTCCCGATTTGTGTCGGAAGATGGCCGGTGATCTCCTTTGAAAATAAGCAGGATAGAGTCAGTTAGGATAAACAGATGGATGGTTAAACTCAAAGCAAATTCTTTGTATAGTTAAGCAAGAGATAATGAACTGATCTAAGTTCACAGTGTGTGTAACAAGCTAGTCCAGATGCAGAATGAGTGTATGGTCAATCACCCTATGTATTAGAGGCTTAGGAGAAGAGCCAAGCTTTGACTGGTCAGTGCTGAATATTGGCTTGGTCAAAGTCAAACCGGTGAAAAGTAAACTGGAATTCAATGTTGGTCACCGGAAACTGCCCGACATTGAATATCTGCTTTTAGCTCCGACCACGGGAGTTAGCCCGGCTAATTACTGCGGTTTGTACTTCTGAGAGCAGAGCGTGATTCTTTGAGGAAATGAGTCCAACAACATCCTGAAACAAAGAGAGATGCAAGTCAAGTACTGCTTACCAAGTACATAAGAAGTACATGAACTGTATCAGTCCAATGGTCCTTCGAGCTCATCGTCCTTTCCCTGACTGGGGTCAGTTCAGATCTCTTGGAAGTCCCCAGCAGATCCAAGCTGGGGAGCTCCACTCCCTGCTGCAATTACTAAGCTAGCATTTGTTAATGAATCTGTCCTCCAGAAACTTGTCCAAACCGTTTTGGGGAGATATGGTACACATGTTAAAATAATTGAAAGGTATCAATGAACAAGTTCACCTTTCCGAAGGGAAGAAAACTGTAAATCTAGGAGACATGATATAAAGCTGCAAGAACATAGACTCAGGGACAATGTCAAGAAAGTTTTTCTTTTCACAGAAAAGGCAGTAGATATCTGAAATGCCATTTTGGGTACTCGCATCGAACATCTGGCTATTAGCGGCCGGCTATCCCTTGTCCAGTTAAGCGCGATAAGTTAAACCGGACAAACATAGGTCTCTGCTCTGTGTGGCCCTATTTGTCTGAGTAACTTAGGTGGACAGGTGCTGAATATCATCACTTAACCACAGGGCTGACTCCGCCCCCGGACACCCACAAACTCTTTGACAATGAGTTTGGCATTAGTGCAGGTATCCAGCAGAACTTTCCGGCTAATCAGTAGATAGCCCTGCAAAAGTCATTCAACCAACAGTTAAATATCGACCCCCCCCCCCCCCCACTTTGAGCATCATTTTAAAAGAGTGCACCAAATTTAAGGGGGCGGAAAGGTGCCTATTTCATGCTTATTGTATAAAGACAAATAAACACCGATTTGACTTTATCAAATGCAGAAATTGTGGCTATGCTCTGGTATAAATGTCCATGCGTAGACCGTACGTAAATTAAAGTATATAATCATTTACATGCAGACGTTGCATCTCTGCTAATGCTCCACCTAGACCATGCCCTTGGCAACACCACAGCTCTTTAAAAATTGTGCTTACTTATACGCAGAGCGCAAGCTTATGAGATATTTTACATGAGTATATTATCATATATGAGTGAAAATGACTTTATAAACCATTTTGAATCTAGAGAGTTGCACAGGGACAGAAATTTCACCCATCCCACCCATCCCCAATGGAATCTAACCCATACCCATCCGTACCCATTAAGATCTATGGAAGCGGTGCAAAGAAAAGCTACGAGGATGGTATGGGATTTGCGTTCCAAGACGTATGACCAAAGACTTGCTGACCTGAACATGTACATCCTGGAGGAAAGGAGGAACAGGGGTGATATGATACAGACGTTCAAATATTTGAAAGGTATTAATCCGCAAACGAATCTTTTCCGGAGATGGGAAGGCGGTAGAACGAGAGGACATGAAATGAGATTGAAGGGGGGCAGACTCAGGAAAGATGTTAGGAAGTATTTTTTCACGGAGAGGGTGGTGGACGCTTGGAATGCCCTCCCGCGGGAGGTGGTGGAGATGAAAACAGTAACGGAGTTCAAACATGCGTGGGATATGCATAGAGGAATCCTGTGCAGAAGGAATGGATCCTCAGAAGCTTAGCTGAAATTGGGTGGCGGAGCAGTTGGGGGGAAGAGGGGGTGGTGGTTGGGAGGCTAGGATAGGGGAGGGCAGACTTATACGGTCTGTGCCCTGAAAAGGACAGGTACAAATTCAAGGTAAGGTATACACATATGAGTTTGTCTTGGGCAGACTAGATGGACCATGCAGGTCTTTTTCTGCCGTCATCTACTATGTTACTATGTTATTCTATCCCCGCAATTTGTTCCATCCCCTCCTGTACCAGTAGGAGTTATTTACTCACTCACAGCCCTCTGTTTCCCCCCATCCCCCAACAACCTCCTGTGGTTTTTTGGATGGTATTCACTGTTCAAGCAATGAGTGTCCCAGGCCTCGGTCTGTTGTTCCAGCTGTCTCTCTGGGCATTCCAAGCCTCATTCTGGCACTGCAACTGCCTCTCCATACATTCCCAGCTTCATTGTGGTGCTCTAATGGTCTCTTTCAGTGCATTCCAAGACTCATTCTGGAGTCACCATAGATTTTGACTATACTCTCGGCAGGAATCCCAAGGCAACTTTTTCCATCCCCACAGGAGTCCCACGGCAGCTTCTTCCATCCCCACGGGATTTCCATGGAACTTCTTCCATTTTCGCTGCGTCCATGAGATTCCCACATCCCCATTCCCGTGCAGCTCTTTATTTGAAACCCTCCTGCCCTGTGCTAATTTTCACTCTCCTCTGCCCCTGCCAATTTCCCCCCTCATCTCTATCCCTATCATTTCCCCCTCCCAGTGCTGATCAGCCAGCAGCAGGATAAAGCATGCTGAAATGCCTTGTGACATCTCCTCTGCCTCCGAGGACTCGATTTTTTTTTGTTACATTTGTACCCCGCGCTTTCCCACTCATGGCAGGCTCAATGCGGCTTACATGGGTCAATGGAGGGTTAAGTGACTTGCCCAGAGTCACAAGGAGCTGCCTGTGCCTGAAGTGGGAATCAAACTCAGTTCCTCAGTTCCCCAGGACCAAAGTCCACCACCCTAACCACTAGGCCACTCCTCCACTGTTGCTACTATTGGAGATTCTACATGGAATGTTGCTAGTGGAATATCAACATTCCATGTAGAAGTCGGCCCTTGCAGATCACCAATGTGGCCGTGCAGGCTTCTGCTTCTGTGAGTCTGACGTCCTGCAGGACGTCAGACTCACAGAAACAGAAGCCTGCGCAGCCTTCTACATGGAATGTTGCTAGTGGAATAGCAACATTCCATGTAGAATCTCCAATAGTAGCAACATTCCATGTAGAATCTCCAATAGTATCTACTTTATTTTTCTTACATTTGTACCCCGCGCTTTCCCACTCATGGCAGGCTCAATGCGGCTTACATAGGGCAATGGAGGGTTAAGTGACTTGCCCAGAGTCTTCTTGAACTCTCACCAAGTGGGGCAATATAGTGCTCCGTGAGTCAAAGGTCTACTCAGCCTTCAGGTGGCAGAGGAGAACATGGCTTGAGGGATTTTTGGTCTTCTGTGATTCTGCGGAGGTCTGTGTACGCTAATTTCCTATTATGTCTGGTGTATATGTTCTAGTAATTCAACTACACTTAGTCAATCCTCTTAGAGACAGAGGATTATGTGGACAAATTTCAGTCGGTATGTTTTTCTGTCTCACCACGTATCATTCTCAGTGTATCTTCTGGTTTAGGGTGAAGAGGAGACTGATAACGAAAGGGTTTGACTTCTCTAATCAGCACTATAGAAAATTTCCATCTTTAGGCATTGCGAACGATTTTCATTTGACTGTATTTCCACAGATTTAAAAAAATTTTTGTTGCTTAGTGAACGATACTATTTTTTGAAACAAAAGCCCCTTCTCTGGTCCTTTCAAGCTGCATATGTTCTCAGTTGTAAACGCTTTGATTCTCCCAATTAGCCACTGCAAAATTACATGCTGTAGCTGAATGCCTGATTTTAATGATACAGCCAAAGATTTCAGAGGGCTTCTTGCCACCAAGCTGGGGCTGTGGGGGGGGGGGGGGGGGGGAATTTAAAGTATTGTCATTTCTACATCAGGAGTCACAGTTGGCCTCTTCCAGATATCCTAAGCCTGTATCCTGCCACCTAAGGGTTTAAATAATTAGCTACCAAAACATCCCACAGCCAGGCCCCCAGTTCACAAACATTGAAATGGCAAAGTGTTTGTTTATCAATTTATCATGAAAAGCAGCGCAAACAATTTGCCAATTTGTCAATAATTGTTTAAGATGGAAAAAGCAGGTCATTATTTATAGCGACTAGGGAGCAGCTACGCTCCACAGCACACTCAAGCCTTTTAAGGGGGGGAGGGGAGGGGGGTTATTTTTTTGGAGCCATGTCTTGCTGTTCTGCTAATGACCGTATTATTCTGATTTCATTAGCTAGTCTCTTGCTGAACTGCTTTTATGTTTAAACAATTTTTATTGAACAAACAATAAAATAAGAATCCAAATAACACCCGTGAATTGTTCATCATTTCCAGTGCATGTCATCCCCTCCCCCCCCATCCACCTCCCTATGAATAGTCATAATCGTGTATGTTCCAATGGAAACGTTAAAGAAAAAAAACAGTCACTAGGACAACAATATAGCAATTCCATAGAAGAAGGGGAGGCCTGAACTCTGATGACCTTCCCCCATCTAGTCCTAGTGTTCCATTATTATGTTCAACGATTGTAATGATGACACAACATAAGAAACAACCAGTCAGCTGTAAAAACCACAGCTTTGAATTCCCATAAGGAATTACAAACAAATTATTGGGTAGTCATCAAAGACATTTACAGAAGTTCTTCCCATTCCCCCCCCCCCTAGTCCCCACCTCCAACCCTCCCTCTCCCATCCCTGACCCGTAAAACAACACTCATAAATCGTATTCTAGGGAAAAAAAGTGGGGGGGAGAAGTGTGTGCTGCACACCGTACTCACTACATATAACCCAAGTCCTCGAAATCAGCCCACCTTTTTTGAAAAGCACCACCACCAAGGCCCGAAAATCAGTTTGGGTTAAGAATCAGACTCCTGGCTCTATGTGGCAAAGACCAAATGTACACATCCCACACTGCACGAAACACCCTCAGGCGTTTAGGGGAGCACCTGGCGTACTGACGCTCCAAAAGCATTAATGCGTGCATACGATTCCTCCAAGCCCAGAAAGAAGGAGTTGCTGAATTGCTCTTAATGGATGAGATTCTAATGAATCACACTTCTACAGTTTTTTTTTCCCCACAGCGCCTTTAGCGATGGTAATTGTTATAAAGAGGGTAGCGTAATCTCTACGATTCAATGAAACTACATTGGATGGGGATCTTGATAAGGCATGGGCTGCCTATTAGAGAACTCCAAATTTCCCCAGCAGCAAAATCTTCTCAAGTCTAATGACCCTTTTGTGCCGGCCAGCTACTAGGGCCATCTTGGCTGGAAGCACAGGGAGAAAGTATTTTGAACCTCAGCCCTGCGGGCTTTGCTGCCTGAAAGCTGTACAATGCTGGGTTCTGGATGGTCCCTTGCTGCATTGCCTAGCTGCGAAGGAAGCAAATTAACTAGGAAGGAGAAAGGTGAGTAGTTGAGTGGATGCTGTTCAATATCATTATGAACAATATTGCCAAAGTATTAAAAGTTATATACTCTGCTGTGCGTCTTATATTCCGCCAGAGTCGCTATACTCACGTTAGCCCTCTCCTCAAGTCGCTTCACTGGCTCCCTATCTGCTTCCGCATACGGTTCAAACTTCTCCTTTTGACCTACAAGTGCATCCACTCTGCAGCTCCTTAGTACCTTTCCGCTCTCATCTCTCCCTACACTCCTCCCTGTGAACTCCGTTTGCTGGGTAAATGTCTCCTGTCGTCCCACTGCTAACTCCCGGCTCCATTCCTTCTATCTCACTGCTCCCTATGCCTGGAATAGACTCCCTGAGCCGGTACGTCAGGCTCAGTCTCTGGCTGTCTTCAAGTCTAGGCTTAAAGCCCACCTCTTTGCTACTGCTTTCGACTCCTAACCATGACTCTCTTACTCAACACCCTCACTTATCACCCCTACCACTGCAATTTCCCCACCCCTAGCTGTCTGTTCGTCTGTCCAATTTAGATTGTAAGCTCTGTTGAGCAGGGACTGTCTTTTCATGTTAGTTTGTACAGCGCTGCGTAAGTCTAGTAGCGCTATAGAAATGTTTAATAGTAGTAGTAGTAATATGCTGAGCATTTGCCTAAAGAATAACAATTCTAACACACTTGCAAACTTCTGTGCTTCATACAGCTTGTAGAATTAAGAGGTAAGAGACTTCAGATTCCCGGTGCTATTTCCCTTAACTTGGAAAAGCACCGCTCTGCTGCGCCGCTGGTTCGCTTTACTTTCCAGTGCGGTAGCTAGCGGGAATCCTCACTAGCGTATCTCCCTCTGTTAAGTGCCTAAACTCCTAATTAAAAGAAACTTTTGCCTTTTTGTAGATGCCACAAAGATATGCAACAGAGTGGACACCCTGGAAAGAGAAGACAACGTGAGATTTGAAGACGGCCAGAGAGAGATGGAGATTGACGTACCGGCTCAGGAAGTCTATTCCAGGCATATGGTGCAGCAAGATAAAAGGAACGGAGTCTGGAGTTAGCGGTGGAGGAGAAGGGTGCAGATAAGAGAGATTTACCCAGTGAACGGAGTTCCCGGGGAGGAATGTAGGGAGAGATGAGAGTGGAGAGGTACTGAGGAGCTGCAGAGTGAATGCACTTATGCCGGGTTACCATGGGAGCCCCTTACCCTCACCTCAATGGGTGGCAGTATGTTCTCCCTGCAGCGTGGCCATGCAGTAAAGAGTTATCTTGCTGCACTTCCATTTTTTGGGAGGCTTTTTACCCACTGCAGTAAAAAGGGCCCTGGCACACAGGAAAAACAGCCCCACGGGGCCATATTCCCTGCAGCTTCGCGCCTTCTGTCTCGCTGCACCCTACGCCTGGAATAAACTTCCTGAGCCCCTACGTCTTGCCCCATCCTTGGCCACCTTTAAATCTAGACTGAAAGCCCACCTCTTTAACATTGCTTTTGACTCGTAACCACTTGTAACCACTCGCCTCCACCTACCCTCCTCTCCTCCTTCCCGTTCACATTAATTGATTTGATTTGCTTACTTTATTTATTTTTTGTCTATTAGATTGTAAGCTCTTTGAGCAGGGACTGTCTTTCTTCTATGTTTGTGCAGCGCTGCGTATGCCTTGTAGCGCTATAAAAATGCTAAATAGTAGTAGTAGTAGCTTAGTAAAAGGACCTCTAACATCAATATTAGAAAGGCATTAATGAACAAAGGGAAGGAAACTGTAGAACTAGGGTCCATGATATAAAGCTGCAAGAATGTAGACTCGGACTTACTGGACTTTGTCTTAAGTAGAGGAGTGTGGTAGCCGTGTTAGTCCACTCTTAAGGTTATCAATAGAAATCAAACAAAATAAAACATGGAAAAGAAAATAAGATGATACCTTTTTTATTGGACATAACTTAATACATTTCTTGATTAGCTTTCGAAGGTTGCCCTTCTTCCTCAGATCGGAAATAAGCAAATGTGCTAGCTGACAGTGTATACAAGTGAAAACATTCAAGCATTACTATGACAGTCTGACAGGGTGGGAGGATGGGGGTGGGTCGGAGGTATGCATGGGGACATCAAAGCATATCATTGATATTCTAACAGGATGGGTGTGGATAGGTGAGGGGTGGGGTGATCAACAGAGACATACAGCTTTATGGTTTATAATGGGCTAGGAACCCCAGGTCCTTGTTAAGTCCTTTCTGTTGGGTGTTAAAATATTCAATCATTCTGACTTCAAAGGTCTTACGTTCTTGTATGGTTTTAAAGTTACCTTTCAGGATTCTCACTGTGAAGTCACTGGTACAGTGTCCCTGGTCCTGTAAAATGTTGACCAACAGGCGCGGGAACCCTGCTGGCACCAGTATTGTTCATATGATGTCTATGTAAATTGAATCTTGTCTTAAGCATCTGGCCTGTTTCTCCAATATAGCATCCTTCCTTACATTTTTTACACTACATAAGTACATAAGTACATAAGTACACTGAATGCCCAGAGGGTGTCTGGTAGACGCCTGTTCTATAAAGGGACATAGCTGCCTGTTTTCCTTTATAGAATATTAACCTCACAGTGAAAACGCACCTGTAATTATGTGCAAGCAGTAATGCCAGCTACAGAACTGGAATGCATTTCTCTATTGTGTCCTGTTACACAGCTGAAACTTACCTTTAACAGGAAAGCCCAGGAAAGAAAAGTCCCTCTGGAACAGGCACAGCTGGTACATAAGCATATAAGCATTGCCACATTGGGACAGGCCAAAGGTCTATCAAGCCCAGCATCCTGTTTCCAACAGTGGCCAATCCAGGTCACAAATACCTGGCAAAGATCCCAAAAGAATACAAAACATCTCTATAATATTAGCAAAATTCGCCCGTTTCTCTCTGAACAGACCACCCGAACCCTCATCCACTCGCTCGTTACCTCTCGCCTTGACTATTGCAACCTGCTACTCACTGGCCTCCCACTTAACCATCTATCCCCCCTTCAATCTGTCCAGAATTCCGCCGCGCGTCTTATCTTCCGCATGGACCAATATACTCACATCACCCCTCTCCTCAAATCACTTCACTGGCTCCTGATCAGATACCGTATACAGTTCAAGCTTCTCCTACTAACCTACAAATGCACTCAATCTGCAGCCCCTCATTACCTCTCTACCCTCATCTCCCCTTACGTCCCTACCCGTAACCTCCGCTCTCAAGACAAATCCCTCCTTTCAGTACCCTTCTCCACCACCGCCAACTCCAGGCTCCGCCCTTTCTGCCTCGCCTCACCCCATGCTTGGAATAAACTCCCTGAGCCCATACGCCATGCGCCCTCCCTGCCCATCTTCAAATCCTTACTCAAAGCCCACCTCTTCACTGTAGCTTTCAGCACATAACCACTTACCTCTATTCAGGAAACCTACACTGCCACATTTGATTGACTACATACTTGTCCTTTAGATTGTAAGCTCTTTTGAGCAGGGACTGTCCTTCCTTGTTTAAAATTGTACAGCGCTGCGTAACCCTGGTAGCGCTTTAGAAATGTTAAGTAGTAGTAGTAGTAGTATGCTGCTTATCCCAGAAATAACCAGTGGATTTCCCCAAGTCCAATTTAAGTGGAGTGGAGGAGTGGCCTAGTGGTTAGAGCACCGGTCTTGCAATCCAGAGGGGGCAGGTTCAAATCCTACTGCTGCTCCTTGTGAGCTTAGGCAATCACTTAACCCTCCATTGCCTCAGGTACAAACTTAGATTGTGAGCCCTCCTGGGACAGAGAAATATCCAGAATACCTGAATGTAACTCATCTTGAGCTACTACTGAAAAAGGTGTGAGGAAAATCCAAATAAATAAATTATTTAAGATTCTGTTGCTACAATCTGAGATTTTACATGGAATGTTGCTACTATCTGAGATTCTATATGGAATGTTGATATTATCTGAGATTCTACATGGAATGTTGGTACTATTTGAAATTCTGTTGCTACTATTTGAGATTCTACATGGAATGTTGCTATAGTGGAGGAGTGGCCTAGTGGTTAGAGCACCAGTCTTGCAATCCAGAGGTGGCTGGTTCAAATCCTACTGCTGCTCCTTGTGAGCTTGGGCAATCACTTAACCCTCCATTGCCTCAGGTACAAACTTAGATTGTGAGCCCTCCTGGGACAGAGAAATATCCAGAGTACCTGAATGTAACTCATCTTGAGCTACTACTGAAAAAAGTGTGAGCAAAATCTAAATAAATAATAATGGTCTATGGACTTTTCCTTTAGGTAACCATTATGGAGTAGATTTTATATATCACACCTAAAAATTTGGCGCCGAAACAAAATTTGCTTAGGTGTATTCGATGAAGTATGTTTTAATTTAGGTGTACCTTATAGAATAAGCCTTAGTTTCTGTGCAGTTTATAGAATATGCTGAGTACTGGTCCTCGCGACTAAACTTGCTCATGGTCAATTACGCCAAGTAAAATCTGGTGTAAATCCTGATTCCTAAATTAGGCAGAGAGCAGGTCAATTCTATAACATGCAAACAACATGCATAGATTTTAGAAATGACCATGACCCACCCATTCCATGCCCATAACCACGTCCACTTTTCAACTATCCAGCTTACTTTTGAAGGAGATAGCCGGCCATTTTCAGACACAAATTGGGAGATGGCCGGTTATCTCCTGAACCTGGCCAAATTGGTATAATCGAAAGTTGATTTTGGCCGGTGCCAACTGCTTTCCGTCGCGGAGCTAGCCAAACTTCAAGGGGGCATGTCGGTAGGGTAGCGAAGGTGGGACGGGGCGTGCTCACGAGATGTCCGGCTTCGCCCGATAATGGAAAAAAGAAAGCCAGCCCTGACGAGCATTTCGCCAGCTTCACTGGTCCCTTTTTTTCAGGACCAAGCTTTAAAAAGGTGCCTTAACTGACCAAATGACCACTGGAGGGAATCGGGGATGACCTCCCCTTACTCCCCCAGTGGTCAACAACCCCGTCCCACCCAAAAAAAAATAATATATATATATATATATTTTTGCCAGCCTCTATGCCAGCCTCAAATGTCATACCCAGCTCCCTGACAGCAGTATGCAGGTCCCTGGAGCAGTATTTTGTGGGTGCAGTGCACTTCAGGCAGGTGGAGCCAGGCCCATCCCCCCCTACCTGTTACACTTGTGGTGGTAAATGTTAAGCCCTCCAAAATCCCCCAAAACCCAATGTACCCACATGTAGGTGCTCCCCTTCATCCCTAAGGGCCATGGTAGTGGTGTACAGTTGTGGGGGAGTGGGTTTTGGGGGGATTTGGGGGGCTCAGCACACAAGGTAAGGGAGGTATGCACCTGGGAGCAATTTTTGAAGTCCACTGCAGTGCCCCCTAGGGTGCCCAGTTGGTGTCCTGGCATGTCAGGGGGACCAGTGCACTACAAATGTTGGCTCCTCCCACGACCAAATGCCTTGGATTTGGCCGGGTTTGAGATGGCCGGCATCGGTTTCCATTATCGACGAAAACCGATGCTGGCCATCTCAAACCCGGCCATCTCTGACATTTGGCCGGCTCCAACCGTATTATCGAAACGAATGATGGCTGGCCATCTTTTTCGATAATACGGTTCGGGACTGCTCTTTACTGCCGGCGCTCTTTGGCTGGCGCCGTTCGATTATGCCCCTCCACGTGACTTATATTTATGTACACCAGTTACAGAATATGCTTAGCAAGTAGTGCACGTAAATTCTAATTAATGCCAATTAGTATTGATAACTGGTTGTTAACATCCAAATTAGTACTGATTACCTTGTTAACTAATTAAGTTATGCACATTGTTATGGAATACGCTTCAATTCCTGCATAGAAATCTCAACACAATATGTAGAATCCCGGGGTATAGGGGGCTGTCAACCCAGGATGTCAAAGATGCCGAGAGCTTCCACATCACACACTTCCCTTGGTAGGTTAGCTGTGTAGGTGTCTGAAGTTTGAAAAAAAAAAAAAACAGGCAGAGGTTTGGAGGGGGCAGCCAGAAATTGTAGAAAGAAGCTAATAATGCTATATACTGAGGTATCAGAAAGCAACTCAGAGAAATGTCTGCGTGGGAGGACTGAAAACATTGACAATACACTAATCAGTACAGAATCTGTCACAGTCCTGTTATTTTTTTTCTTCTGCTTGTTAAGCTATTGTGAAAAGAGACATTAAAAACATAAAAAAAAACAATGGTAGCACTTGATGACATGAAAGGAAGGTCGGCTACTTTTTTCAGGAACCTTCTTATGTTGGAAAATTAACAAGATACTCATGAAGGGACAGGGCAAGGCAGGGAAGGGACGTTTATTTATTTATTTGTTACATTTGTATCCCACATTTTCCCACCTTTTTTTCAGGCTCAATGTGGCTTACATTATGCCGTAATGACAATCACATGGAGGGGCATAATCGAAGGGAAACGTCTATCTCCATGGGCGTTTATCTCCGAGAACGGGTCCGTGAAGGGGCGGACCGAACCGTATGTTCGAAAAACATGGACGTTTATCTTTTTTTGAGCTGGGCGTTTTTGTTTTTCAGCGATAATGGAAACCGAAAGCGCCCAGCTCAAAAACGAATAAATCCAAGGCATTTGTTCGTGGGAGGGGCCAGGATTCGTAGTGCACTGGTCCCCCTCACAAGCCAGGACACCATCCGGGCACCCTAGGGGGCACTTTTACAAAAAAAAAACAAAAAACAAGGTAAAACAGCTCCCAGGTGCATAGCACCCTTCCCTTGGGTGTTGAGCCCCCCAAATCCCCCTCAAAACCCACTGCCCACAAGTCTACACCATTACTATAGCCCTAAGGGGTGAAGGGGGGCACCTACATGTGGGTACAGTGGGTTTGGGGGGCGGTTTGGAGGGCTCCCATTTACCAGCACAAGTGTAACAGGTGGGGGGGGGATGGGCCTGGGTCCACCTGCCTTAAGTCCACTGCACCCCCTAATAACTGCTCCAGTGACCTGCATACTGCTGCCAGGGAGGTGGGTATGACATTTGAGGGTGAAAATAAAAAGTTGTTAAATGGCATATTTTGTGGTGGGAGGGGGTTTGTGACCACTGGGGGAGTCAGGGGAGGTCATCCCCGATTCCCTCCAGTGGTCATCTGGTCATTTAGGGCACTTTTTGGGGCCTTATTTGTGGAAAAACAGGGTCCAGGAAAAGTGCCCTAAATTCTCGCTAAAAATGCATATTTTTTTTCCATTATCAGTGAAAGGCGCCCATCTCTGATCGCCCGATAACCACGCCCCAGTTCCGCCTTCACCACGCCTTCGACACGCCCCCATCAACTTTGTCCGCATCCGCGACAGAGTGCAGTTGAAAACGTCCAAATTCGGCTTTCGATTATACCGCTTTATTCGTTTTTGTGAGATAAACGTCTATCTCCCGATTTGGGTCACAATATAGGCGTTTTTCTATTTCGATTATAAGCAGGATTGTAACATAGTAAATGACGGCAGAAAAAGACCTGCACGGTCCATCCAGTCTGCCCAACAAGACAAACATATGTGTATACCTTACCTTGATTTGTACCTGCCTTTTTCAGGGCACAGACCGTACAAGTCTGCTACTTCCCGCCTCCCAACTATGAGTCCCGCCTCCCATCACTGGCTCTGGCACAGACCGTATAAGTCTGCCCTCCACTATCCTCGCCTCCCAACCACCAACCCCTCTTCCCCCCACCTGCTCCGCCATTTCCGACATGAGTAATACAAAACAGTTTAACATTAAAGTTCATAAATGATGAAGTAACTCGTTGAGTACGTTGGGTAGAAAGATCAATTCAAGCATGAGAGGTAAAGGGGTGATGCGTTAATGTTCATTGGTGAAAATTGATTGAAGCAGTTAGGTGTATAGAATTCGATTTTTATCTGGTTGTGGTAGAGTTATGATGTTAGGTCATTTTGATGGCTCATTATGGTATATTTTTTCAAACAGGTTGGTCTTTAGTAATTTACACAGGATCAGTCATATTTTTTGGTTCAAGGGACTTGAGGGGTCCTTTTACTAAGCCGGAAGCGTGTCAACACGCGCCAAAATGGAGTTACTGCCTGACTACCACGTGGCTCTTGTGGTAATTTCATTTTTGGCGCACGTCCGATACACAAGTCTGAAAATGTTTTATTTTTGAGTGCGCATAATGGACGTGCGCCAAGTGGCATTTGACACATGTAGGTCATTACTGTCTGGATTCTTTACCACTAGGTCAATGGCTCGAAGTAAGGTCTCAGACCCCAAATGGATGCGCGGCAATTTTGATTTTGCTGCACGTCCATTTTCATTTTAAAAAAGGCCTTTTTCACAGGAGCGCTGAAAAATGGATTGGCGTGCGCCCAAAACCCGTGCCTACACTACTGCAAGCCATTTTTCAGTGCACCTTTGTAAAAGGACCCCTTAATTTTCAGGTGAAAAAAAATGTATTTCTTTGCAAAAGATGTCGAGCTAGAGTTACTGTACCAAACTGGGCACATGGGTTGCTGAAGTGGAAAGGAACACACCAGTTCAGTTTCCCCTTGTTTGGTTCAATTTCTTCATCCTTGTCCCAAACACTGGAACGCACTACCTCGCCGCCTTAAAACTCAAGTGGACCATGCCCTTTTCAAGAAGTTGTTAAAGACATACCTCTTTGCTAAGACTTACTCCCCAACTTACTCTGTTGATTGATGCATCCCTTGTCCCTTACCCTGCCTAGCTCACGCTGTTAGATTCTCCTCCCCTATTTGCTTCTTGTATACTTGCCTAAGTTTTGACTTTGGACTTTTACTTAATTCTCTGTAAGCCACATTGCGCCTGCATGAGTGGGAAAATGTGGGATATAAGTAACCCATAAATAAATAATGTACCAGCTCCTGCAGTCACTTCATACTACTGACTAGCAGCAACTAAAAGGGACAGTGAGATATTTTTAATGTAAAAAAAACCCAAAAGATGTTCATGTTGCCAGCTTTAAAGAGATGGTTGCTCACATGCATGTTGACACGGGGCATATCTTTGGTTGTATGCAATAGTCACCGTGTCTGAACTGAATGATATACAATCTGTATGCCAATATGGCCCAGGATTCACTAAGTCCCTTGTAGTATATAAGTACATAAGTATTGCCGTACTGGGACAGACCAAAGGTCCATCAAGCCCAGCATCCTGTTTCCAACAGTGGCCAATCCAGGTCATAAATACCTGGCAAGATTCCAAAAAAGTACAAAACATTTTACGCTGCTTATCCCAGAAATTTTCCCCAAGTCCAATTTAATAACGATCTATGGATTTTCCTTTGAGAAACTGTCCAAACCTTTTTTACACTCCGCTAAGCTAACCGCCTTTACAACATTCTCTGATTCACTTTTTCTGCCCTTGTAGGGGTGGAACTGGCCTTAGGGAGAGAAACACCTAGGACTGTGCTAACTCGGTGGCCAACTGGAATGTGCCATGGGGGGAGGAGTTAGGTGGGCCCCAATTTTAGAGGAAAAGTGTTTTTCTCTTGCCTCTGTTCACCCACTCTATATCAAGTACAGATCTGCATCTAGCAGTCCAAGACATAGTTGAGGTTGGTTCCTGAACAATCATCCAGATCTTAGAGCAGCAGTAAAAGGAGAGCCCTCCCAGAAGAGGAAGTTTTGGATCCCTTGTTACTGCATCCCAAGAAGCAGGCTGATCTCTGAACAGGGAAAGAGCTGCAGATCCTGGGAGGGTGGGGTCCTTTAAACTGCAGAGGTAAAGGGATATGGAAAACAGGGACTACCCTGAGCATAAGTGGCCAGAAGAAGAACTCCCAAGTGGAGGGGAGATCATTGGACACAATGATCCAGGGAGAGAACAGGAGCAATGGGAGGCTTTTCTCCAGGAACAAAAATTTTGCTGGCCAAAGCTAGTTAGAAACCTACTGTTACTGGAGGTGTGAGCTGGAAAGAGAGTCCTCCAAGGAGCAGAACAGGAGTATCCAGCACAGAAACTAAAGGGACATGATAGAAGCCACTGCTTGCCCCGGGATTGGTAGCATGGAATGTTGCTACTCTTTAGGGGGTTCTACATGGAATGTTGCTACACTTTGAAATTCTGCATGGAATCTTGTTTAGAATTCTGGAATCTTGCTACTCTTTGGGGTTCTACATGGAATGTTGCTACTCTTTGGGTTTCTGCCAGGTACTTGTGACCTGGATTGGCCACTGTTGGAAGCAGGATACTAGGCAAGATGGACCATTGGTCTGACCCAGTATGGCTATTCTTATGTTCTCAGGGTGAATGGGAAATAGAATTGGAGTGATGAACTGGAGTTGTGGATTTAAATTACAATGGACAAAACTGTAACTATTTCTCAAAATGTCTTTCAGGAAGGTACTACGCCAAGTTAAGTTGCCCTAAAGTTAATCGGTAGGGCTGAACTTGCTGTGTTCTGCGCTCTTATTGCCTTACCATCCCCTCACCAACGAGTGGATAACTTCAGATAAGTGGACATGAGGTGACCTTAGAGAAGTTCTCTCCCATCCTCACACCCACATTCTCGCAGGACCTATCAAAAACCTTGTTTACGTAACCTTGAATCACATCACCCCATGGAGCTTGCTGAGAGATTTTTTAATTATTTTCTTACATTTGTACTCCGCGCTTTCCCACTCATGGCAGGTTCAATGCGGCTTACATATTATATACAGGTACTTTATTTGTACCTGGGGCAATGGAGGGTTAAGTGACTTGCCCAGAGTCACAAGGAGCTGCCTGCGCCTGCAGTGGGAATCGAACCCAGTTCCCCAGGACCAAAGTCCACCACCCTAACCACTAGGCCACTCCTCCAAACTGTTAAATAGGGGATTCTGATGCTCCGTACACCTGTACCTTATTTGAGACATCAACCTTGTTACATTACCAAATGACTCAACTCCTCATAATGTAACCATAATCAAGTAATAACTTATTGTACTTCCATCGTTACAATGTATTGTAAGCCACACTGAGCCCGCAAATAGGTGGGAAAATGTGGGATACAAAAGCAATAAAATAAATAAATAAATATTTTAGTACAGATTTTAGCTTTCTTATTTGCTTTGAGTTGGTGCATTTAGTTTAAATATTTGAATTTACCTCACACCTTTTTAAGGCTGTAGCAAAACATTTCCGTATCCCCTGTAATTTTGTATCTGTGGCAATGAAGGGTTAATCTGACTTGCTCAAGGTCATGAGGAGCAGCGGTGGAATAGTACCTGGTGTTAACCACTAGACTTACGCCTTCAAGTTGTCAATAGAAATCAAACCAAATAAAACATGGAAAAGAAAATAAGATGATACCTTTTTTATTGGACATAACTTAATACATTCCTTGATTAGCTTTCGAAGGTTGCCCTTCTTCGTCAGATCGGAAATAAGCAAATGTGGTAGCAGATAGTATATATAAGTGAAAACATTCAAGCATTACTATGACAGTAAAATAGATACTATTGGAGATTCTACATGGAATGTTGCTACTATGGGAGATTCTACATGGAATGTTGCTATTCCACTAGCAACATTCCATGTAGAAGGCTGCGCAGGCTTCTGTTTCTGTGAGTCTGACGTCCTGCACATATGTGCAGGACGTCAGACTCACAGAAGCAGAAGCCTGCGCGGCCACATTGGTGATCTACAAGGGCCGACTTCTACATGGAATGTTGCTAGTGGAATAGCAACATTCCATGTAGAATCTATAGAAATCAAACAAAATAAAACATGGAAAAGAAAATAAGATGATACCTTTTTTATTGGACATAACTTAATACATTTCTTGATTAGCTTTCGAAGGTTGCCCTTCTTCGTCAGATCGGAAATAAGCAAATGTGCTAGCTGACAGTGTATATAAGTGAAAACATTCAAGCATTACTATGACAGTAAAATAGATACTATTGGAGATTCTACATGGAATGTTGCTACTATTGGAGATTCTACATGGAATGTTGCTATTCCACTAGCAACATTCCATGTAGAAGGCTGCGCAGGCTTCTGTTTCTGTGAGTCTGACGTCCTGCACATATGTGCAGGACGTCAGACTCACAGAAGCAGAAGCCTGCGCGGCCACATTGGTGATCTACAAGGGCCGACTTCTACATGGAATGTTGCTAGTGGAATAGCAACATTCCATGTAGAATCTATAGAAATCAAACAAAATAAAACATGGAAAAGAAAATAAGATGATACCTTTTTTATTGGACATAACTTAATACATTTCTTGAGTAGCTTTCGAAGGTTGCCCTTCTTCGTCAGATCGGAAATAAGCAAATGTGCTAGCTGACAGTGTATATAAGTGAAAACATTCAAGCATTACTATGACAGTAAAATAGATACTATTGGAGATTCTACATGGAATGTTGCTACTATTGGAGATTCTACATGGAATGTTGCTATTCCACTAGCAACATTCCATGTAGAAGGCTGCGCAGGCTTCTGTTTCTGTGAGTCTGACGTCCTGCACGTATGTGCAGGACGTCAGACTCACAGAAGCAGAAGCCTGCGCGGCCACATTGGTGATCTACAAGGGCCGACTTCTACATGGAATGTTGCTAGTGGAATAGCAACATTCCATGTAGAATCTATAGAAATCAAACAAAATAAAACATGGAAAAGAAAATAAGATGATACCTTTTTTATTGGACATAACTTAATACATTTCTTGATTAGCTTTCGAAGGTTGCCCTTCTTCGTCAGATCGGAAATAAGCAAATGTGCTAGCTGACAGTGTATATAAGTGAAAACATTCAAGCATTACTATGACAGTAAAATAGATACTATTGGAGATTCTACATGGAATGTTGCTACTATGGGAGATTCTACATGGAATGTTGCTATTCCACTAGCAACATTCCATGTAGAAGGCTGCGCAGGCTTCTGTTTCTGTGAGTCTGACGTCCTGCACGTATGTGCAGGACGTCAGACTCACAGAAGCAGAAGCCTGCACGGCCACATTGGTGATCTACAAGGGCCGACTTCTACATGGAATGTTGCTAGTGGAATAGCAACATTCCATGTAGAATCTATAGAAATCAAACAAAATAAAACATGGAAAAGAAAATAAGATGACACCTTTTTTATTGGACATAACTTAATACATTTCTTGATTAGCTTTCGAAGGTTGCCCTTCTTCCTCAGATCGGAAATAAGCAAATGTGCTAGCTGACAGTGTATATAAGTGAAAACATTCAAGCATTACTATGACAGTCTGACAGGGTGGGAGGATGGGGGTGGGTAGGAGGTATGCATGGGGACATCAAAGCATATCATTGATATTCTAACAGGGTGGGTGTGGATAGGTGAGGGGAGGGTGATCAACAGAGACATACAGCTTTATGGTTTATAATGGGTTAGGAACCCCAGGTCCTTGTTAAGTCCTTTCTGTTGGGTGTTAAAATATTCAATCATTCTGACTTCAAAGGTCTTACGTTCTTGTATGGTTTTAAAGTTACCTTTCAGGATTCTCACTGTGAAGTCACTGGTACAGTGTCCTGGTCCTGTAAAATGTTGACCAACAGGGGTGGGAGCCCTACTGGCACCAGTATTGTTCATGTGATGTCTATGTAAATTGAATCTTGTCTTAAGCATCTGGCCTGTTTCTCCAATATAGCATCCTTCGTTACACTGAATGATATATACCACATTGGAAGTTGGAAAGCCATGTAAGAAATAAGTGAACGATGATTCCGTATATTTTGTTTCTTAGTAGCAAAAGAACTTAGCAAAGGTGAAATGGATTGCATGGATCAATTTTTCAGATTAATGAAGAAGCTGCTAATGAAGTGTATGAAGAAAATAGGTGTAGGGGAAGAGAGCGGATTGCCTAAGAGGAAAGGATATGACAAAGCTCCATCTCCGGAGGCTTATCCTCCACTGCTTCATGCTGGGTATTTTACAGCAATTGAGTGAGTAGCTGACAACTGATCCCTGCCACTTAGCCAAGTGTCTCTGTATCGGGTGACAGCTACAGGAAATTACAATAAAAACTGTCCCTGTCATAGCCAGGACTTTTTTTTTTTAAGGGTAACATTGCTATTCAGAAACTGCCATTCAAATACCAAGCTGTGGATCCATCTAGGTCTTTCTTTGTCCCCCTGGCAACGACCCTCATTTTCTTCTCATAGCCCGATTAAGAGAGACTATTTTCCTCTTGGAAAATAAGGGTTCTATGGTATGTAAGTGACAATCATCTACTGGAAAATAGAGTTGATAAAGCAATTGAAAGTCAAAAAGCATCTCTCTGACATGCCAAGTTTCACATTATTCTTGAAATTGCTGTGGGGAAACTGTGTACTTTGAAACACCTTCCATTATTCGGAAGGATCTTTCATTGAGTGTAATTCTATTAACCCTGCTGTTGTCTGCACGGGGGGGTGGGGGGGGGGGATACCTATTGACAATGCTGTTGGGGTCCTCAAAGCAGTTTATTAACTGAGTTATGATTAAAAGTTCTCAAGCCTAATTGAGATTTGGAACTTTTTTCAGACTCTCTTCATATCTTGCTCATCCAATTAAAAGGTTGGGACTTTATTTTCTAAGCTTTATTCCTTATTAAAGGCCAGTTTCTGGAAATGGAATCTAAAATCTAGATGCATCCAGAAAAAGTGCTGTTCTACTAACCGTGTCTAAAGTTAGGCAAGATTTTTAGAATAGTGCATAGGACACTGAAAACCTCGCGTGTAACGTTCCTCCAAATTCTATGACTACATTTGAGTAATGCCCCTGACACACCCACATTCCTATGGCCGCGCCCCCTTTCAGCTACAAACGACGAGAAATTGCGCCTCTTTTAAGAATACGCCTAAAAGAAACATGTGCAAATTCAAATTATTGACAATTAGTGATAATTGATATCAGCCATTAATTATCACTGATTGGCTCCTTACTCAATTAAGGTGTATGTGTAAATTGGGCATGTGCTTTAACATGCGCTACCTGCCGCACCTTATATAGAATCTGGGGGTAAATAGGGAAAAAAAACTTAGTACTTCTGGCCCTAGTGCAGGAGTTTCTAAATCGCAATCATTCACTTGAGTCAAAAGGTGAAAGAAAGAAAAACCATCTGTAGCATTTTGAGAGGTAATAGAGCTGTTTTCGCATCTATGAACACATCAAATGTCAAGTTCCCCGTATGAAAACACACCATGTTAATTTATCTGACAAAGCGGAATATACTCCCAGGTCTGGAAGATGAATGTCTGAATAGTTGACTGGAACCAGGACGAGAATAACAGCTGCTTCAGTATCCTGATAAGCCCTTCATGTCCTACTTAGGTACTGGGGTACTTTTTCTCTGCTTGTAAAGCCTGTTTTACATATATGAAAAAGACTTCCATAAAATTGCATAGCCGTTTGCGTGTGTGAAAAGTAAACCTACATAATAAATGTGCTTTTTTTTTTTTTTTTTGAAACCCGAATTACAGTTATGTTATGCAAGGTTCCGCTTTAGGAGTTACGGACCAAGAAAGGGATCTGGGAGTCATCGTGGATAGGACGTTGAAATCTTCAGCTCAATGTGCTGCGGCGGCTAAGAAGGCGAACAGAATGTTGAGTATTATTAGAAAAGGGATGGAAAACAAGCATGAGGATGTTATAATGCCGTTATATCGCTCCATGGTGCGACCGCACCTGGAGTATTGTGTTCAGTTCTGGTCGCCTCATCTCAAAAAAGATATAAAGGAATTGGAGAAGGTGCAGAGAAGGGCGACAAAAATGATAAAAGGGATAGGATGACTACCTTATGAGGAGAGGTTAAGACGGCTAGGACTCTTTAGCCTGGAGAAAAGGCGGCTGAGAGGTGATATGATAGAGGTCTACAAGATAATGAGTGGGGTAGAGCGGACAGATGTGAAGCATTTGTTTACGCTTTCTAACAATAATAGAACTAGGGGACACAAGATGAAATTAGAATGTGGTAGTTTTAAAACAAATTGGAGAAAGTTTTTCTTTACTCAGCGTGTGGTTAGACTCTGGAACTCATTGCCGGAGAAGGTAGTGATGGCAGCTGGCCTTGCTGAGTTTAAAGGGGGTCTGGACAGATTCCTGAAGGAAAAATCCATTGATCGTTATTAAATTTTGGGCTTTTTTGCCAGGTTCTTGGGGCCTGGGATTGGCCGCTGTCGGAGACAGAGTGCTGGGCTTGATGGACCTTTGGTCTTTTCCCAGCGTGGCGGTGCTTATGTGCATCTAGTTGTTCCTGGGGGAGTCGTTTTGGTGGAGTAGAGGTGGATTTGTGATCTAAGCATGCATTTACACCTCTTTTCAGAGCAGGTGTGTGGGCACGTGATCATTATTGGGTCTGGTTCTGGGAGCCTATCTTGTAAGTGATGTGATTACATCGCACTGTTTCTGCAAAACCTTTACTGGCTACCAGTGCAATACAGGACTAAATTTAGAACTCTTTTACTAAGCCGCTTAAGCACCTACGCCTGCCCAATCCATGCCAAAATGGAGTCTTCAAATGTAAGCTAAAAGCCCACTTTTTTGATGCTGCTTTTAACTCCTAACCCTTATTCACTTGTTCAGAACCCTTATTTTATCATCCTCACCGTAATATTCCCTTATCTCTTGTTTGTCCAGTTTGTCTGTCCTAATTAGATTGTAGGCTCTGTCGAGCAGGGACTGTCTCTTCATGTTCAAGTGTACAGCGCTGCGTATGTCTAGTAGTACTATAGAATTGATAAGTAGTAGTGGAGTTACCACCTGGCTACCGCGTGGCTCTTGTGGTATTTGGCGTGCATCTGATATGCGTGCTCTAAAAATAATTTTTATTTTCTGACACACGTATCGGATGTGCGCCAAGTGGCATTTGACACGTGTATGTCATTACTGCCCGGTTACTGCGTGAGACTTCACTGCTAGGTCAATGGCTGGCGGTAAGGTCTCAGACCCAAAATGGACGTGCGGCAATTTTCATTTTGCCGCACGTCCATGTTAGGCAAAAGTTTTAAAAAGGCATTTTTTTTGCAGGTGCGCTGAAAAATGATTCTGTGCGTGCCCAAAACACGCGTCTACACTACACCACTTTGTAAAAGGGCCCCATGTCTGATCTTCAAGGCTCTTAAAGAAGAGGATTTCCTTCTACACACCTCCAAAGTCGTTAAGATCCTTCCAATGTGCATCCCTAACCTCACCTTCTCCAATGAACATCAGAGATGTGATACCCATCGGTGAGCCTTCTCCAGAGTAGCCCCACACTCTTGAATGCATCCCCTGAAAGGCTTCACTTAATACAAGAAGCAGGTGAGAGCTTGGCTCTTCAACAAGGCTTTTAATGGAAAAAGTACCTCATCCACACACGTCTAGTCTCTTCATCGCAGCAAGAATTCTGAGGAGGGGGAACCATTCACCAGTGCTTTTTCTGGATTCTTGTCTTGGGGCTTGAAATCCATCCACCAGGTGTCACCCTTAACGTTGACCATAACTGCCTGGCTCAGGGAGTATATATGTTGCTTCGGTGGCAGCCTGTAGCCCTGGTCAACCAAGACCTTCTGCATGAAAGGGGCAAAACACTTCCCACCGAGACACCCGATCAGCCTAATGTGGTTCGCTTTTAATAGCTGGCTACCACGGAAGACATGGTTTAAACTAAAAATAAAAGAGAAAGTTAACTGTTGCTTTTTTTTTCAAATTCTATTTTCCAGTGGCCTCTTGGCATTATGTTCTGCTGTGATAATCAGTCTTACTTTCTATGAAATCCTTTTGGCCTTTGGTCACTGAAAAGTCATCTTGAGCACATTAAGAGCGATGAAGTCAAAAGACCCTTAGAGTTGGCAAGAGTTTTTAATGTACAACAGGAGAATCCTAATGGTGCTGTAATAGGGATAATTGTATATTTTATAGTCTAGCAAACATCGCTGGTTAATTTGGGCCACATGGGGTTAGCTGGATTGAAGGAACTGAGGGAGGTCGCCAACCTGAAACAAAATGCAACATCAGGTTGAAAAAGAGGGGAGGGGGATGGGCGTTGCATTCCAATCACCACAATACAAACCGATGCTAGGATGGGAACATATATCTTTAATGTTCCCTCGTGAAAAAAGGTAACAAAAGAAGGAAGAGGAAAGGAAAAAAATAAAAGAAGAAAAACATTATAAAAAATAAAAAAAGAAATCATGTTTAAAAATGCCCCAGTATAGCAACATCTCAGTAAACACATGCCTTTTTCAAGAATTCTCAAAACCTTATAGAATGTTTTTTTTTATTAATTTCTGTTGTTGAGAAGGTTATCAATAGAAATCAAACAAAATAAAACATGGAAAAGAAAATAAGATGATACCTTTTTTTATTGGACATAACTTAATACATTTCTTGATTAGCTTTCGAAGGTTGCCCTTCTTCCTCAGATCGGAAATAAGCAAATGTGCTAGCTGACAGTGTATATAAGTGAAAACATTCAAGCATTACTATGACAGTAAAATAGATACTATTGGAGATTCTACATGGAATGTTGCTACTATTGGAGATTCAACATGGAATGTTGCTACTATTGGAGATTCTACATGGAATGTTGCTATTCCACTAGCAACATTCCATGTAGAAGGCTGCGCAGATCGGAAATAAGCAAATGTGCTAGCTGACAGTGTATATAAGTGAAAACATTCAAGCATTACTATGACAGTAAAATAGATACTATTGGAGATTCTACATGGAATGTTGCTACTATTGGAGATTCAACATGGAATGTTGCTACTATTGGAGATTCTACATGGAATGTTGCTATTCCACTAGCAACATTCCATGTAGAAGCCTGCGCGGCCACATTGGTGATCTACAAGGGCCGACTTCTACATGGAATGTTGCTAGTGGAATAGCAACATTCCATGTAGAATCTATAGAAATCAAACAAAATAAAACATGGAAAAGAAAATAAGATGATACCTTTTTTATTGGACATAACTTAATACATTTCTTGATTAGCTTTCGAAGGTTGCCCTTCTTCCTCAGATCGGAAATAAGCAAATGTGCTAGCTGACAGTGTATATAAGTGAAAACATTCAAGCATTACTATGACAGTAAAATAGATACCATTGGAGATTCTACATGGAATGTTGCTACTATTGGAGATTCTACATGGAATGTTGCTATTCCACTAGCAACATTCCATGTAGAAGGCTGCGCAGGCTTCTGTTTCTGTGAGTCTGACGTCCTGCACGTACGTGCAGGACGTCAGACTCACAGAAGCAGAAGCCTGCGCGGCCACATTGGTGATATGCAAGGGCCGACTTCTACATGGAATGTTGCTACTATTGGAGATTCTACATGGAATGTTGCTACTGTTGGAGATTCTACATGGAATGTTGCTATTCCACTAGCAACATTCCATGTAGAAGGCTGCACAGGCTTCTGTTTCTGTGAGTGTACGTGCAGGACGTCAGACTCACAGAAGCAGAAGCCTGCGCGGCCACATTGATGATTGATATGCAAGGGCCGACTTCTACATGGAATGTTGCTAGTGGAATAGCAACATTCCATGTAGAATCTATAGAAATCAAACAAAATAAAACATGGAAAAGAAAGTAAGATGATACCTTTTTTATTGGACATAACTTAATACATTTCTTGATTAGCTTTCGAAGGTTGCCCTTCTTCCTCAGATCGGAAATAAGCAAATGTGCTAGCTGACAGTGTATATAATTGAAAACCTTCAAGCATTACTATGACAGTCTGACAGGGTGGGAGGATGGGGGTGGGTCGGAGGTATGCATGGGGACATCAAAGCATATCATTGATATTCTAACAGGATGGGTATGGATAGGTGAGGGGTGGGGTGATCAACAGAGAAATACAGCTTTATGGTTTATAATGGGCTAGGAACCCCAGATCCTTGTTAACCTTAAGAGTGGACTAACACGGCTACCACACTCCTCTTGTTGAGAAGGAAACTCCTCTTCCTTTTCCTTCTGTTTCACATTGTCCCTGTATAATTGGTGCTTCTATGAGTGGGTTTAGTGTTTCTCCACTCAGCTATGGTTATTTCAGAGCAGGTGTTTCTCAAGTACCCATAGCCAGTCTAGTGTTCAGGATTGTCCACAATGATTATGCATGAGATAGGTTTGCATACTAGAGATATTCTATGCAAATACTTTCTCTGCCCCTAGTGGGCTCACAATCTAAGAGGGTCTTTTACTCAGCAGTAGAAATCAGCTGGTGGTAAACACCAAGGTGCCCCTAGGAATATAATGGGCGTCTCAGCATTTACTGCCAGCTGATTTTTACTGTGAGCTAAAAATGTTAGCGAGGCATTGTAAGAAACCCCCTAAGTTTTGTACCTGGGGCAATGGAGGGTTAGGTGACTTGCCCAGAGTCACAAGGAGCTGCAGTGGGAATTGAACTCAGTTCCCCAGGATCAAAGTCCACTGCACTAACCACTAGGCTACTCCTCCACTCATTCCACCAATAAGAGCCAACCTCATCAGTGATGTCACAATGGCTTGATTGCCCAATACAGTTCCCCAGGATCAAAGTCCACTGCACTAACCACTAGGCTACTCCTCCACTCATTCCACCAATAAGAGCCAACCTCATCAGTGATGTCACAATGGCTTGATTGCCCGATACTTGGCTCACTTCTGATATTGTGATGTCATAAGGGAAATGGGACTTGATATATCGCCTTTTGGAGGTTTTTGCAACTACATTCAAAGCGGTTTACATATATACAGGTACTTATTTATACCTGGGGCAATGGAGGGTTAAGTGACTTGCCCAGAGTCACAAGGAGCTGCAGTGGGAATCAAACCTAGTTCCCCAGAATCAGAGTCCGCTGCACTAATCACTAGGCTACTCCTCCACTAGCAACAGTCCATGTTACAAGACGTATGAGAGACTTGATGACCTGAACATGTATACTCTGGAAGAAAGGAGAAACAGGGGTGATATGATACAGACGTTCAAATATTTGAAAAGTATTAATCCGCAAACGAACCTTTTCCGGAGATGTGAAGGCGGTAGAATGAGAGGACATGAAATGAGACTGAAGGGGGGCAGACTCAAGAAAAATGTCAGGAAGTATTTTTTATGTTTCAACGTTTTTTATTAGGAAGTATTTTTTCATGGAGAGAGTAGTGGATGCTTGGAATGCCCTCCCGCGGGAGGTGGTAGAAATGAAAACGGTAACAGAATTCAAACACGCGTGGGATAAACATAAAGGAATCCTGTTCAGAAGGAATGGATCCTAAGGAGCTTAGCCGAGATTGGGTGGCAGAGCCGGTGGCGGGGATAGTGCTGGGCAGACTTATACGGTCTGTGCCCTGAAGAGGACAGGTACAAATCAATGTAGGGTATACACAAAAAGTAGCACATATGAGTTTATCTTGTTGGGCAGACTGGATGGACCATGCAGGTCTTTTCTGCCGTCATTTACTATGTTACTATGTAGAATCTCAAATAGTAGCAACAGAATCTCAATAGTAGCAACATTCCATGTAGAATCTCAAATAGTAGCAACATTCCATCTAGAATCTCAATAGTAGCAACATTCCCTGTAGAATCTCAAATAGGGAAAGGGAAATAGGGACTTCATATAGTGCCTTTCTGAGGGTTTTGCAACTACATTCAAAGTGATTTACATATATTCAGGTACTTATTTTGTACCAGGGTCAATGGAGGGTTAAATGACTTGCCCAGAGTCGCAAGGAGCTGCAGTGGGACTTGAACCCTGTTCCCCAGGATCTCAGCCCACTGCATGACCAATTAGGCTTACACTGACTGCATTACATGCAATAGAAGTCTATTTTATGCGCGCTCATTGTGGGGATATCTTGGAAACCAGTGGGTACCCCAGGACTGGCTTGAGATACACTGCTTTAGAGAAATGAGGCATCTTGGTGGATGCAGGGTGCTTAATGGCCTCCTCTAGGTTTTCTGCTGCCCCAAGCAAATGTTTTTTCTCATTCCCTTCTACGATTTTCACTCATGCCTGCACTTTGCAATTTTTAAAAACACATATTAAAACTTTTTAATTTACGGAAATCAATTGTGCATGTGTTAATTTGTTGGCTAAGCTGCCTTAAATTGATTTCAAATACATTAATATTTTTAAGGTGTGCTAACAAAGTAAGGGGTCCTTTAACTAAAGCTTAGCATATGCTGATGGAATTAGCATGTGCTAAATGCTAAGTAGCCCATTTTATACCTCTGGGCTTCTTAGCATTTAGAGCGTGATAAAGCTGTAGTAAGCAGGCCTCTTAGAGGGGATGTTATCAAGGAGTGGTAAAAGGAGAGCTTTTATCGCATCTTGCTATACCAATGGGAATCACCAGCCTGCAGTATTTCTGTACCGCAGGTTGCTGACTTCCTCGGTAAAAGACTAATACTGCATGTGTTCCACCTCACATGCAGCGTTAGTCCATTGCTTTAGGAACATCGGGTTGCCAAGCTGTGGCCCGATACTCCTGGGCCATCTCTTACATGGGCTGACACTGGATATAGCAGTGGGCATAGGACCCCCCCTTGTCCAGCCAAAGATCCTTCCAGCAACCCTTTGTCCCCCATCGAAGTGCCCTCCCAATGGCAACATCAACCCTAGCATTCAACTTCCAACCAGAAGCCCTCACACAACATGGCACCCCCTCCCCAATGCTTCCCTGGGCCTACCTTATACGGCAATCCCTGGTGTCTACTGGTTAGGCAGAAGTGATGCCCAGTCACTCTTGGGGGACTCGGCAACTCCTATTGGAAGTATTGTGGTACTATTGTTAATGGACATTTTTCTAAATAAGGGAAAGCGCCTTATAGACGAACTAATTTATTGAGGCATGAGCTTTCAAGGACCAGAGTCCACTTGCATTTCATTCCAACCACTGGGTTCTATGACTTCCTTTTGCTGTCAATATGGCCGCTCTCAGCTAAGCAGGATAATTAACTAAAAAAAATTTCAAAAACAGTAATTACAGGATATTCTTTGTGTTTTCAGTTGTGTTATTTTTTAATGGTGGCATTTTCTTTTAAAACAAACTCTCAACAGACACTTCTTCAAGAGGCCTGAGTGAATTCATTCTAGCTGGTTGGGGGATGTATTTTGCACGTCAAGATAGCTATGGAAAAACAGACTCATCTTGCAGCTTGCTGCCATTAATTTCGTGTGAATGGAGGCAGGCACATTCTGTTTAATTTATGCTTTTTATAATCTGCATGTTTGCTTGTTATTCCATTACCACCTGCTGAAAACATCTCTTATTCAATTTTCACCAAACTGACCCTTTTCTGTTTTTAATGGCACTCTTGTGGCCTCTTAATTAAAGAAACATCGTAAATATGCAATTTTCTTGCGGTATCACAGCAGACCAAGCATCGTGCTGTTCTGACCGAGCATGGTGTGGGCTTCATGTGATGATTCATTGCGTCACTCATGAGGAGTGTTTATACCCCACACCAGTGCTTTGGAAATATTTGTGCCGATTAGAAATGTAAATTTCTTCAGTTACCCATCCTCTGAAAATTATGAAAGTATGTGAGGCTGTGTTACTTGTCCCTCCAGTTGAGGTAACTTTTTTTGATGGCATGGGTTACCATCCTTGTGTAGAACTTGCCTAAAGGAAATTCAGCCCAAAACTGAGATTAAGAGCCCAATTTTAGAACTGGGTGGAGTGTTGCACTGTATGTTGATGTAGGACCACAGTAACTCAGTTAACCCAACTCTTGATTTCCTTTTGCCAACAAATCTCTCAGACTCAAGTAACCTTAGGGGGCCATCTTGTCCTCCGTTATAAGCAGACAAGCATCTTCTTACATGAATAGCACCCTGCTCTGGGTATAAATGAGATACTCACTAGTTTCCACACTTTTCTTAGTGTAAATTATTAATACTGTCCCTTCTAGAGAAGGCCATTCTAGAAGTTTCCTGAATCAGTTGCTCTGTAGTCCTCTGGTACAAGCTACCAATCCCTCCAGGCAATTCAGAATGAATCTTATCAATCCCAGATTCAACATCTTATTCTCATTCCTGGATACTCACTCTCAGATGTCTCTTCCTTATGCTCCTTCGATCTCTAGGTTGGATTAGTGTAATGTCATTTATTCTGGCCTACCACAAATTCAACTGAAATTCTTACGATCTGTACAGAATACTGCCCTCAGGCTTCTTGTCCATGCTTCTAAATTTCATCACATGATTTCTCCGTTATTTGTTTGCTACCACTGACTCCCCATTGAGTATCACATTCGGTTTAAAATACTGACTCTTACTTACAAGGTTCTGCTTTCAGGTACCCCATCATATTTGGCTTCACTGGTGCTTCTGTATGTTTTCTCCTGACTTCTGCGCTCATTGACCGGCCATCATGTAGACACCAAGCTAGGTTGGACTTTTATTACACTGCTGCTCTGTGGAAATTCATTTGTTTCAAGAGGCATTTGGTGACAGGCTGAGAACCTAATGGCTGCCAGCCAACATGTGGGTTAAAGTAAGATTGGGATATAACTGGACATATGCCTGTTATTATATTTGTTTGCATATGCCTCTCTAGTCTTCCACGTGCTTTGACTTTATCATTGATAATTGGAATTCTGTCATTGCTGCGGTCATGCCCCACGCCCTGGCTCACCTTCTGCCGTTGGTAGGCATTGGGGCAGGCTCCGTGACTTTCTCCAGGGTTCCAGGCTGCATCCACAGTGAGGTGAGCCATCCACGCTGCTGTCTCCAGTGCTCCTGGGTGCCCTACCAGTCATGCAGACTGCTCCCTCATCAGTGCCTCTAGAGCTGGCCGATGCTGGCTCTCCTAAGCATGCGCGCACGCTGTGGGCCCTGATTTAAGAGATCAGCAGCGAGAGAGTGACTGGATGTCTGATAATGACATCATGAGCTGGGGTACTTATAAGGGATCTTGGAACTCTTATGCACTGCCTTTGCAATGGGTCTCCTAGCTTCTGCATGGTGTGAGTTACTACGCTTGGTTCCTGATCCTGTCTTGTGTTTCTGCTTTTGCCCTTGTTCCTTGCCGAGATTGGGTGGCAGAGCTGGTGGCGGGAGGCAGGGATGGTGCTGGGCAGACTTATACGGTCTGTGCCAGAGCCGGTGGTGGGAGGCGGGACTGGTGGTTGGGAGGCAGGGATAGTGCTGGGCAGACTTATACGGTCTGTGCCCTGAAAAGGACAGGTACAAATCAAGGTAAGGTATACGCAAAAAGTAGCACATATGAGCTTATCTTGTTGGGCAGACTGGATGGACCGTGCAGGTCTTTTTCTGCTGTCATCTACTATGTTACTATGTTTCCTGTCCATGTCTCCAGTATGCCTCCCCTTGTTCCTGCTTCCTTCCCTGGATTGACTTCTTGCCTATGACCTCAGCTTGGCTTCTCCATTCCTCCTGTACCTCTGCCTGCCCTGACTTGAACTTGCCAAAACCGTGCCTTGTTTGCAGCCAGCCCTGACCTCCTGAATTGCTTGGACTCTCTTGGTCCTCTTCAGTACCATCGTTGGTATCCAGTCCAGCTCTCCTGCTGTTGGCCTCCATTTCTGTACTTTCTACTACTTATGCTGGTAAACATATGACGTGGAGGCCGACTGCAACCCAATTCATCCCTGGACCTCATTCAGCGAAGCTTACACCACCTCTTTAGGCTACTCCTAGTCATCCTTGCATTCCACAGATCCTGCCTACTCTTCAGGAGAATCTCAAGACTTGGCCAGCCTTGATCTTAGCTTGGATGTGACTCACCTGCGCTAGTCAGGGCCTACCTAGCATCTGGCTTAGTTAGGCAGTGTAAACTCGTCTGCAGCCCGAGGGCTCACCCTCCCCCGCTGTACGACAAATTCTTTTCAATTTTTCCTTATTGAGTTTGTACACCGCTTTGCTATTTTGTAAGGAAAGGCAGTTTAGTAAATTAAACTATAAACCATATTCTTTGTGTAGCCCCAGAAACTGCCCTCAAACAGGTGTCCACCAGGGGGGGCCCTATCCACCTGCAATTTTACCGTCCTGATTTTCTTCTTCTCTTTCAGTTTTACCCGGTATTCATTCCTGTTTCTCTTTCTGAAATCCTTTAGACTTTATAAATGCTATTGTTTTTGACTATTTTTTTCAGACAGCTCATTGGAGAATCATATCCGTTTTCTTTTCTTCTTGCTTTACTTGCTTAGTTTACATAAAGCTCTGTTGCCGTTTTTATAGCTCCTTCAGTTTAGCCCATTGTTCTTTCACTTTCTTGTCTCCTCCCATTTTATGAGTTCCTCCTTTAGGTACTTCTGCATTTTACCAACGTCAGCATGTTTGCAATCCAGGGCTGAGCTTTGGTGTGTCTGAGCTTTAGCATATTTCTGATGATCATAGGTGGTCAAATCAGCACATACCTGGACATTTCCCACATCATCATAATTTCTGAGTACTAAGTCCAGCATCGTCCTGACCCTTAAAAGGCATCCACAATCTCTCTAATTCTTTTTTAATTATTATTTATAAATTTAAATCATTATTATACCAAGGATTTACGCTTGTTCAGGTAATCAATAGAAATCAAACAAAATAAAACATGGAAAAGAAAATAAGATGATACCTTTTTTATTGGACATAACTTAATACATTTCTTGATTAGCTTTCGAAGGTTGCCCTTCTTCCTCAGATCGGAAATAAGCAAATGTGCTAGCTGACAGTGTATATAAGTGAAAACATTCAAGCATTACTATGACAGTAAAATAGATACCATTGGAGATTCTACATGGAATGTTGCTACTGTTGGAGATTCTACATGGAATGTTGCTATTCCACTAGCAACATTCCATGTAGAAGGCTGCGCAGGCTTCTGTTTCTGTGAGTCTGCCGTCCTGCACGTACGTGCAGGACGTCAGACTCACAGAAGCAGAAGCCTGCGCGGCCACATTGGTGATCTACAAGGGCCGACTTCTACATGGAATGTTGCTAGTGGAATAGCAACATTCCATGTAGAATCTATAGAAATCAAACAAAATAAAACATGGAAAAGAAAATAAGATGATACCTTTTTTATTGGACATAACTTAATACATTTCTTGATTAGCTTTCGAAGGTTGCCCTTCTTCCTCAGATCGGAAATAAGCAAATGTGCTAGCTGACAGTGTATATAAGTGAAAACATTCAAGCATTACTATGACAGTAAAATAGATACCATTGGAGATTCTACATGGAATGTTGCTTCTATTGAGATTCTGTTGCTACTATTTGAGATTCTACATGGAATGTTGCTTCTTTTGAGATTCTGTTGCTACTATTTGAGATTCTACATGGAATGTTGCTATTCCACTAGCAACATTCCATGTAGAAGCCTGCCCTTGCAGATCAGCAACGTGGCTGCGCAGGCTTCTGTTTCTGTGAGTCTGACGTCCTGCACGTACGTGCAGGACGTCAGACTCACAGAAGCAGAAGCCTGCATGGCCACATTGGTGATCTACAAGGGCCGACTTCTACATGGAATGTTGCTAGTGGAATAGCAACATTCCATGTAGAATCTATAGAAATCAAACAAAATAAAACATGGAAAAGAAAATAAGATGATACCTTTTTTATTGGACATAACTTAATACATTTCTTGATTAGCTTTCGAAGGTTGCCCTTCTTCCTCAGATCGGAAATAAGCAAATGTGCTAGCTGACAGTGTATATAAGTGAAAACATTCAAGCATTACTATGACAGTAAAATAGATACCATTGGAGATTCTACATGGAATGTTGCTACTGTTGGAGATTCTACATGGAATGTTGCTATTCCACTAGCAACATTCCATGTAGAAGGCTGCGCAGGCTTCTGTTTCTGTGAGTCTGACGTCCTGCACGTACGTGCAGGACGTCAGACTCACAGAAGCAGAAGCCTGCGCGGCCACATTGGTGATCTACAAGGGCCGACTTCTACATGGAATGTTGCTAGTGGAATAGCAACATTCCATGTAGAATCTATAGAAATCAAACAAAATAAAACATGGAAAAGAAATAAGATGATACCTTTTTATTGGACATAACTTAATACATTTCTTGATTAGCTTTCGAAGGTTGCCCTTCTTCCTCAGATCGGAAATAAGCAAATGTGCTAGCTGACAGTGTATATAAGTGAAAACATTCAAGCATTACTATGACAGTAAAATAGATACCATTGGAGATTCTACATGGAATGTTGCTACTATTGGAGATTCTACATGGAATGTTGCTTCTATTGAGATTCTGTTGCTACTATTTGAGATTCTACATGGAATGTTGCTTCTATTGAGATTCTGTTGCTACTATTTGAGATTCTACATGGAATGTTGCTATTCCACTAGCAACATTCCATGTAGAAGCCTGCCCTTGCAGATCAGCAACGTGGCTGCGCAGGCTTCTGTTTCTGTGAGTCTGACGTCCTGCACGTACGTGCAGGACGTCAGACTCACAGAAGCAGAAGCCTGCATGGCCACATTGGTGATCTACAAGGGCCGACTTCTACATGGAATGTTGCTAGTGGAATAGCAACATTCCATGTAGAATCTATAGAAATCAAACAAAATAAAACATGGAAAAGAAAATAAGATGATACCTTTTTTATTGGACATAACTTAATACATTTCTTGATTAGCTTTCGAAGGTTGCCCTTCTTCCTCAGATCGGAAATAAGCAAATGTGCTAGCTGACAGTGTATATAAGTGAAACATCAAAGAATTTCGGTGACAGTCTAAAAGGATGGGGGTGGGTTAGGTGAGAGACAGGAAGAGGGACACGGCTACCACACCTCACTACACTTGTTCAGGAAAGTGTTTTAACATTTGAAAAGTTTAAAGAAATATAAATACTAATAACATTAACACTCAAGTCCACATTATTGGATTCCAAGATTAATGTAAAGGAGGAATACAACAGAAAAATAATTTTTAAGCATTCTTGCACTTAAGAAGGAGCTGGTATCTTTTTCTAATTACTCCCTAGATTTGTTTAGAGGCAACAAAAGATGTTAAGTGAGAAGGATCCATGAATACATAATTAACTGCATTATATTTTTACTATACATCTACATGGAAACCTCAAACAAAATGTTCCCCCTAATTGCAAAACAGCAGGTTTCAAAATCAAACATTGTTTCCGCTTCCGCTGGGTTTCCCTCGAAACGTCAGGAAACAGAAGAATTTTCAATCCCCAAAAGGATTTCTCCTTATTCTTAAAGAGCATTCGAAAGAGCCATCGTTTATCAGGTAACAAAGCTATGGTAGCTACCAGTTTTGCTGCTGTGGCTAATTCAGACTCCGAGGATTCCAACAAAGCAGAAACATCAATAATATTTGGTTGTTGTTGTTGGGCTACTTCTTTCTTCGAGATGTAATATACTTGAGTGAATGGAGGTATGTTTTTATCAGGTATTCCCAATATTTCTTTTAGGTAACACTTTAACATTTCCATTGGTTTGACCGTTGTCACCCTTGGGAAGTTAATAAACCTGAGATTGTGATTTCTCATATAATTTTCAAACATTTCTGATCTAAATCTTAAATTTGAAATGTCTTTTCATCATTGATGTTTGAAAATCCTGCATACTTGTTAAATTCTTTTTAACAGTTTCCTGGCGTTCAAATAAAGATTTAATATCCAAATCATTTTTTTCCATTCCCTGTTCAAGCAGTCCGATTTTACTTGGTACTTTATTAGTTTGAGCAAGAAAAGTTTGTCCTAATTGGGAAACTAAATCCCATAATGAGTCCAACATTACCTCTGCTGGTTTTGCAAACAGTTCAGGGGGGACAAACGGCATCGTTTCTGGAGCCCTCTCTCGTTCTGTGCCTTGTTGACCCGCAATCTTCATTTCAGGGACGCTCTCTCTGGGGGATTCCAAAAACCCCTCTACCTCCCTCATACTTTGCTGTTGAAGAGCTTCACTCGCTCCTGGGCCCAAACCGCGCCTTGGCGGCGGCCCCGTCGATCCAACGAAGGGGGGGGGGGCTATCCTCTGTGGTTGTGGAGGCGGAGCTCTGTGATCAGGGTTCAGTGTGGTCTCTAGCCCAAGAGACACTGTAAGCTCCTCCAGCATGCCAGCGTCTCCTATGGGACCGCTCACGATCGGCTGGCCAGTTTCTGGAGTCCTCAAAAATCTGTCCAATCTCTCTAATTCTTATCAATTTCATGGACATGATTCCAATCCACATCTAGCTGTTTGAAATCTCCCAGCAACAACATTTCCCCTTTTATTCCCAACTTTTGGAAATCTGTGGCCAGATCTCCACCGTGTTCCTCTGTCTGAGTCAGAGATCTGTAGACCATAACTGTCTGAATGCAAGTCCTAACTTCTCTTTCCAGGATGGTCCGCAGTGCTTCTCACCTTTCCCCAATTGCTTTCAATATTGTTTTTAACATAAGGAGTCACTCCTCTCTATTTTTGGGCATCTCTGCTCCTCGTAAACAGATTATAGCCCGGTATGGCTATATCCCATTCTAAGCAATTGCTGGAAGGAATTTAGAAGTTTTGGGATACAATCCAAATTCTATATCTGGATGCAGGTGCATCAAGGTTTCAACAGGAAAACTAAGGTCCCTGGGGATGAGACTGTCCAGTGCACTCCTCTGGATTCACAGCAGGGAGAGTATGAGGACCCTGAGAGCAGTCTAGAAGAATGCCAGAAGTATCAGGAGATTCTATTCAGCGTGAATCCATACAACCTATTAGGAATGTGTCCTTAAAATTGTTTTTTTTTTTTTTTGTGGTTTGCATAAACTATAAAATGAATACAAGAAAATCAAAATAAAACAAAATGAAAAATTGCATTGGGTCCTTAGGCTAGGCCCTGCCAACCTTCTACCACAGATATGTCCCTGGTCTCCTTCTCCTCCTTTCCCCTCTTAAACCCCTTTTGTCGAACATTTTATCCTCTCCTGTAATCCAAAGGGTACAGGAGGAATCTCCAGTCATTCATGCCCTGCCAAATCTGCTTTTCACAATGATGCTGGCCTTTGGGGCAATTTTGAAATAAGGAACAAGAAAGAAAATAGTGTCTGAGGGTCCTAAGGACTAGAAGACAAGGTAAGAAGTGTACAGGATGTGAAAGTGCCGGGATGCGGGCCCAGGGAGAAGAGCAGGTATAGGGTGGCTGTGTGGACTTACACTGTTCTCTTCTTTCCCCTGGTGATTTCTAATGAATTTATAAGTTCTTTGTCTGCTAATGAGAGGTTTTACTTGGTGACCTTTTGAAGGCAGGCAATGCTTCTCCAAATCCTTCAGAGCTCTTTTGCTCTACCTGAGGAGAAACAGTGCTTGGAAGATTGCCAGCTGCCAGCTTTTGATAAAATCCAGTAAGTTGTCTGTGTGCAAGCAGGGCTGCCTTAATCCTTTTCCTATCACTCACTAGCATTTGCTCTTCAACAGCAGGGCAAGGTTTCTTCAGCCACAACTTCTAGAAGTGAGCAGAAGCAAGAACTGAAATTACAGACTGAAAAAACTGAATCTTTTCATAGTGAGGCTTAGATTCATGTCCCAGTCTGGTTGTTCAGCAGGAAATTGATGAATCCAGCTGACAACATGGACTTGGTTTTCATTTGCCTTCTTGTTGATATCCACAAAGAAGCATCCTCGGGTACGTTGAACTCAACTGGCTGATATTTTCTCTCAAGCCACCTACTCAAGCATTAGTATATGTATCATAAATTAAACTTTTAAAATATTCATTTAGTTATTTGTTACATTTATAACCCAGGTAACAATCACAAAAAGGGGAAAACTCTGCTTTAATTTGTGAAATACAGCAATAATCAGTAAGCGAATCTATTGTACTAGGATGTAGGATATCAAAAAAAAATTAAGGGGGGGGGGGGGGGGGGGGGGGGGGGGGGGTGGGGGGGGGGGGGGGTGGGGGGGGGGGGGGGGGGGGGGGGGGGGGGGGGGGGGGGGGGGGGGAAAGGACCTCAGACAGGTGATAATCAGCCAGATTGCTGAAATTACTCATAGAGAATCACCATACTTTTAATCATCGGTCACAACCCAACCACCTCCCTTATCATGGACAAATATTTTTTCAGGAAATTTTGTAAAAAGAATGCTACGTCCACTGTGCAAATCAGAACTTTCAAGACATCAAAATGCAAAAACACTTAGCTTATAGCAGCGTGAAACAAGGGCTATCCCGCCCAACGGACCCGTTTCGCCAGTGGGGCTTCTTCAGGGGAAAGGACGCCCAATTAATGATCACTACTCAAATAGCAATTGGTGATGTCTGCTTAACGGTCTGGTCAGCAGCTCAAAATGAGTCTCCATACTTCAATAAACTTCTTTATTATTATACACTAGTAAAAGAGGCCCGTTTCAGAGCAAATGAAACGGGCGCTAGCAAGGTTTTCGTCGCCAACACCCCCCCCCCGGCCAACCCCTTCGTTGTTCTGCCATTGCTCCGCACCCCAATGTCATGATGTTTGACGCGAGGGCGGGGCCTGGAGCGATTTCCCACCCCCCCTCCCTGCCTCCCTCCCTGCCAACCCCTTCGTTGTTCTGCCATTGCTCCGCCTTCGAGGGCGGGGCCCGGAGCGATTTTGGTGGCTTCACCACCACGAACCTTCGAACCTTTTTGAAGGAAGTCAGGGCTTGGCTTCACTGACGTCAGTGTCCTCAGAACGTTGAGGGTGAGTTTTATTATAGTAGATCTTCTCAGTCTTTGGCATCCTTGGTCGTCTTCCCACTTTTATTTTAGATGGTAGTAGAGTACGGTTCATGTGTTGCAGATACGTTAGGGAATCATAAGGGGGAAGAGTTAAGTTATGTCCAGTACGAGCTTTGGTTTCGTTGTGTTGCAAGGTTAAGGCATTTAAGTTGGATCGTTAGGGTATGCCTTTTTGAACAGGTTACTTTTTAGTAATTTCCAGAATTTTAGGTGGTTGTTTGTTGTTTTCACGGTACTTGGTAATGTATGATGAATAGGTTCATTTGTATTTGAGTCCTTTGCACCTTGGGCGGTGGAGATTTATGTATGTTCGTGTTGATCTTGATGTGTTTCTGGTTGGTAGGTCTATGAGGTCTGTCATGTATCCCGGGGCATCTCCGTAGATGATTTTATGAACCAGGGTGCAGATTTTGAATGCAATGCGTTCTTTGATTGGCAGCCAGTGCAGTTTTTCTCATAGGGGTTTGGCGCTTTCGAATCTCATTTTTCCAAATATGCTACAACTACTACTACTACTATTTAGCATTTCTATAGCGCTACAAGGCATACGCAGCGCTGCACAAACATAGAAGAAAGACAGTCTCTGCTCAAAGAGCTTACAATCTAATAGACAAAAAATAAATAAAGTAAGCAAATCAAGTCAATTAATGTGAACGGGAAGGAAGAGAGGAGGGTAGGTGGAGGCGAGTGGTTACAAGTGGTTACGAGTCAAAAGCAATGTTAAAGAGGTGGGCTTTCAGTCTAGATTTAAAGGTGGCCAAGGATGGGGCAAGACGTAGGGGCTCAGGAAGTTTATTCCAGGCATAGGGTGCAGCGAGACAGAAGGTGCGAAGTCTGGAGTTGGCAGTAGTGGAGAAGGGAACAGATAAGAAGGATTTATCCATGGAGCGGAGTGCACGGGAAGGGGTGTAGGGAAGGACGAATGTGGAGAGATACTGGGCAGCAGCAGAGTGAGTACATTTATAGGTTAATAGAAGAAGTTTGAACAGGATGCGAAAACGGATAGGGAGCCAGTGAAGGGTCTTGAGGAGAGGGGTAGTATGAGTAAAGCGACCCTGGCGGAAGATGAGACGGGCAGCAGAGTTTTGAACCGACTGGAGAGGGGAGAGGTGACTAAGTGGGAGGCCAGCAAGAAGCAGATTGCAGTAGTCTAAACGAGAGGTGACAAGGGTGTGGATGAGGGTTTTGGTAGAGTGCTCGGAAAGAAAGGGGCGGATTTTACGGATGTTGTAAAGAAAGAAATGACAGGTTTTGGCAACCTGCTGGATATGATCAGAGAAAGAGAGAGAAGAGTCAAAGATGACCCCAAGGTTTCGAGCTGAGGAGACAGGGAGAATGAGAGAGCCATCAACAGAAATAGAAAATATAAGCCTGGCTGCTGTGTTTTGAGCAGTTTGAAGTTTCTTTAGGATTTGTTCTTTGCATCCCGCGTAGATTCCATTGCAGTAGTCTAGCTGACTTAGTACCATGGTTTGTACCAAGTTACGAAATATTTCCCTTGGGGAAAAACGTTTTTACTCGTTTGAGCTTCCACATTGATATACATTTATATACTGCAAATACCTCTCAAAACATGGGTTGGTGCTTATCACATACATTACATAAATTATTGCAATAAACAATGCATAATCTGATAAAGGTACTCAGAACTGCTACACAGGCATAGAATTCTATAGAGCAAACTGTGAGCCGGGACCCCAAACGAGGTCACGAAACCCATGTTTGGAGTCACAACCTAGGTGAGCTCTGTACAGCTGAATCTTATTCTACACCTCTGGGAGGGTCACACAGTTTTATTTGGTTGCAATCATGGGGTTACAATGACAACAAAAAAATTTGGGAAACACTGCTATAGAGAGCATCATGATTTAGAAGAGTGGGTAGCATCCTTCCTAACCTCTTCAGAAGGGGGAGGGAGAGAAATGTCCTATAATTATGCTGCATTTTCTTAAAGTAGCACAAGGACTGTGACGTGCCAGCATTTTTTGGATATGTGAGACACAATAGCCCTGCTCACAAACAGAAACACTCTTATGCTACAGAAGATTTAACCAGAATGAGAGTCTGATATGTACCGAAGGGGAGAGGGTTCTTGGGGTGATAGTATCTGAGGATCTGAAGGCGACGAAACAGTGTGACAAGGCGGTGGCCGTAAGTAGAAGGTTGCTAGGCTGTATAGAGAGAGGTGTGACCAGCAGAAGAAAAGAGGTTTTAATGCCCTTGTATAAGTGGTTGGTGAGGTCCCACCTGGAGTATTGTGTTCAGTTCTGGAGGCCGTGTCTTGCTAAGGATGTAAAAAGAATTGAAGCGGTGCATAGAAAAGCGTACGAGAATGGTACGGGATTTGCGTTACAAGACGTAGAAGGAGAGACATACTGACCTGAACATATATACCCTGGAGGAAAGGAGGAACAGGGGTGATATGATACAGACGTTCAAATATTTGAAAGGTATTAATCCGCAACCGAACCTCTTCCGGAGATGGGAAGGCAGTAGAACTAGAGGTCATGAAATGAGATTGAAGGGGGGCAGACTCAAGAAAAATGTCAGGAAGTATTTTTTCACGGAGAGAGTGGTGGATACTTGGAATACCCTCCCGCGGGAGGTGTTGGAGAGGAAAACGGCAACGGAATTCAAACATGCGTGGGATAAACATAAAGGAATCCTGTTCCGAGGGAATGGATCCTCAGAAGCTTAGCGGAGATTAGGTGGCATAGCCGGTGGTGGGAGGCGGGGCTGGTAGTTGGGAGGCGGGGCTAGTGCTGGGCAGACTTCTACGGTCTGTGCCCTGAAAATGGCAGATACAAATCAAAGTAAGGTATACACATAAAGTAGCACATATGAGTTTATCTTTTTGGGCAGACTGGATGGACCGTGCATGTCTTTCTCTGTCTGTTACTATGTCTGTCTATGTCAGAAGCTCAGAAAAGAGACACAGCCTGCAAGGTGAAAAAGGCTTAGACTGTGCTTATATTAATCCAGCTCAACCAATCTTTTATCCCACGAGACCCTACCTTGGTTTCTTCAACTGCTCAATACTGCCCCCACGGTTTCAAAAATTAATAAAGGATTGTTTTTGCTTCATTACATATCTTTTTGAATTTCTCTGTGCCTGGATAACTGACCTTTATGTATGTTTGCTAAATGTGTGCCACTGCTTTTCTGTATCTTATTTTGTGAGTTGGTTTGCCTATTGGTTACCAGCGCTCAACTGAAAGGCTTATTTCCAAAACCCTCTAAGTCCAGTGCTGGACTTAGTGGGTTTTGGAAATGATCTGCTCAATTGGAATTCAAGGTACACCCACATAAAGCACCCCAAAGGAAAGCTGGGGCCTGAGTTGGGGAGAACGTTATAAAGGGAAGCCTATTTTAAGCACCAATTTGAAGTCTAGTCTATAAAGAAAACTTGGTATTCCGTAAAGATATGTAGACACCTCCTTTTCTTTATAAAATACTGGTGTAACAGGTCAAACGTGCGCCTATATTTTGGGCACAAGAAGTTTTTACCATCCATACAGCTGGTATAGGTGCTCTTGCCTAGATTATTAAAGAACACGTTAATTCTGTGCCACACTCGTACGCTTTCCAAACTCACCATGTGTAAATACTCACCTGCAAAGAATGCGTCATAAGTACATAAGTGTTGCCATACTGGGAAAGACCAAAGGTCCATCGAGCCCAGCATCCTGTTTCCAACAGTGGCCAATCCAGCTCACAGATACCCGGCAAGATCCCAAAAATGTACAAAACATTTTATACTGCTTACCCCAGAAATAGTGGATTTTCCCCAAGTCCGTTTAATAACGGTCTATGGACTTTTCCTTTAGGAAGCCATCCAAACCTTTTTAAAACTCCCCTAAGCTAACCGCCTTTACCACATTCTCTGGCAACGAATTCCAGAGTTTAATTACACGTTGAGTGAAGAAACATTTTCTCCGATTCGTTTTAAATATCTGAAGATGGTAATAATTTAGAGCCTTGGCCTACAATATCTCAAAGCACTTCTCAACTGGTCCATTGATGTAGTGACTCCCGTTCTTCATTAACATGTGTTCATGCTTCTTCAAACAGTAAAGAAGAAAGGATTACCAGTCTCAATGAAGCAATTACTGTAGGTAGTATATGAACTGCTGACCTATTAGAAGAAGTGTTGCCTGCTGGAGAATTAATAATTGACTCTTCTGATATGGTAAAGCTTTGGAACCTATTAGCCAATGAGGAGTGGGAGCAGACTCAATTCATTCAAAGATTTCTGTCCTTTATAGCTCTATCAAAGCACTGGCGAGAGACAGCACAGTTCAGCAATGGTGGGAAAGCGAGGCACTCTGTTGGATTACTTAACGTTGTCACATTCACAGCAGCTTCCAGTTTCTCATTAGTACAATGTTCACTGCTTTGGCCGTGCGTCGGAACACAGAGAGAGCTGACCTTTTCTCTGTTTACTTCGTTAGGTCTTTGCTCTTAAAAAAAAAATAACATCTACATATCTCTCGGTCTGTCACCAGAACCAGTATGCGAAGCACAGTACGATCAAGGGAAACAGTATCATCATGTGACTAGAAGTCAAGACTTGACGTTTCCAGTAGGGTTACGGTCACTACCATTAGTTTTCTAAAAATGGGTTATCGTAAGGAACAAATATCATGATTGCTAAAACCTCCAACTATTTCAACCGCCACAGGCATGTTGTATCAATCACCCATTTCCTTCCAGAACACTCTACACTTGAACCCACTTTTCTCCAATTCTAATTCTTACTTCTTTTATCTACTCGGCTCTACTGCTATGTTTTACCCGGCATCATCTCTGTGGAACTCCCTCCCAAAATAATTACGCCTAGAAATGACCTATCCAAACTTTAACAGCGGTTTAAAGGCCTACCTGTTTTCTGTTGCTTTTGACCCACAATTCCACTAACTACCTTGCTTGCAGTTTAATACTCTTCACTTGGACCAGCTGTGTCACTTATCTTTCTTTTTTTCTTTATCCTCTCTTCACTCCATTCTCTTTCCCTTTTCTATCAGATATCGCAGTTCTTTTCCTATTTTCTGATACTTTTATGTTATTATTGTACTTTGATGTTATCTGTGAAGGGTGATATATTAAAACCAATAAACCATAGGCCATTAAATATACCTTTTAGAAGGGATTTGAATCTGCACATGTGAAAGACAATTCTGTAACTAAGGACTTGCAGTTATGAGCGTCTTGCATGCATAAGTGGACAGCAAAGTGTTAGTTACATGTGTAAATGCTATAGCATGTAAGCATAAGGGAGCATACATGTGGGTGGCACCTGTTCTGATAGAAGTAGATTTTCATCATCAGCTCAATAATGTAAGAACCAAAAGGAGTCTGTTTGCTGGCAAGTATGGTATTGATTTTCAAACTATACGCATTGGTACAAAAGCTGTGCACACTTCTACTTGTGGGCTTTGCACCAATTCAAAATGTGAATGCATGCTTGTACTTTGGCTTTCAGATTTCCATATGCGCAGTCACTTGAACCTGCATTTTCTGCAGGTAGACATTTCCCCAGAAAAGTATATGTGAAGATTTGAAAACATCATCAATGCACCAGAGCCAGTGCAAGGTCATTAAATGCCCCAGGCAAGCCTTTAATCTTGTGCCCTGGCCCTCTTTGCAATGTACCTACCTACTGGCTCTCCTGGAGGATTTAATCCAGCACTTCCTCCGGCTGCTCAGCCCCTGTAGCTCACAGAAGGGAGGATGCTTAAAAGCGTACAAGTCTCCTCTGTCGTGTGGGACCAGTCTCGCAGTATAAGCCATATGGTTATGGGATCTCGTGGCTCCTACCTCAAGATTGACCTTTTGTAAAAGAAAAAAACTGTGCAATTTACCCCCAGATTCTATATATCGCATCTAGCGTTCCATGCTGAAATCCAAGCGTATTCTATAACAACACACGTAACTGAATTGGCTTAACAAGGCAATCAGCATTTTTAACAGCACTTAAGTAATAATGAGCACTAATTAGCAATAAGTAGAATTTACGAGCATAATTTGCTAAGTGTATTCTGTAACGCAGAGTGCCTGAACTGTAAGGTGTGGAGCCAAAAGGGGCATGGTTATGCGCATTCCTGGGCATTCCAAAATTTACATGCACTGTTATAGAACATACCCCTCTGCGTCTAAATCTATGTGCCAGTGGTGTAGCCAGTATGGGGAAACATATATGGAGGAGTGGCCTGGTGGTTAGAGCACCAGTCTTGCAATCCAGAGGTGGCCGGTTCCAATGCCACTGCTGCTCCTTGTGATCTTGGGCAAGTCACTTAACCCTCCATTGCCTCAGGTACAAATTTAGATTGTGAGCCCTCCTGGGACAGAGAAATATCCAGAGTACCTGAATGTAACTCACCTTGAGCTACTACTGAAAAAGGTGTGAGCAAAATCTAAAAATATATATATACTAGGAAAAAAGGCCCGTTTCTGACACAAATGAAACGGGCGCTCGCAAGGTTTTCCTCAGTGTGTGTTTTACAGAGTGTGTGTGATAGAGAGAGAGTTGAATGAGTGTGTGACAGAGAGAGTGAGACTGGGTGCGAAAGTGTGTGTGTGAGAATGAGAGTGTGTGCCAGGGGCCCCCTTCCCAGTTCCAGGGTGCCCCCCCCTCACAGTTGCAGGGTTGGCCCTCTCCCCTCCCTCCCAGTTGCAGGGTCAAACCCTCCTCCCTCCCAGTTGCAGGGTCCGCCCACCCCCTCCAAATTCCAGGGTCCGCCCCCCCCTCCCAGTTCCAGGGTCATTGCCCCCCTCTCTCCCTCCCAGTTCCAGGGTTGTTGCCCCCCTCTCTCTCTCCCCCCGCCCCCCCCCCCAGCCACCCTGCGATGTTTAACTGCAAATTAGGGAGCTGTGTAGTGTAATAAAACGCACCTGCAACGTTGTGAAGCTGACTCTGTGGCTTCACTGAAGTGAAAGGTTCGTCAAATTCGTCAGTCTGTCACCATCTCTCTCAGCCCCGCCCTTGCGCCTCTGATAGGTCTGCCACCCTCAACGTCATCACATTTTGACGGGAGGGCGGGGCCGAGAGAGATGATGACAGACTGACGAATCTCACAAACCTTACGAACCCTTCACTTCAGTGAAGCCACGGAGTCAGCTTCAGAACGTTGGAGGTGCTTTTTATTATAGTACAGATGACCTAGGTTTAATATTCTCCCAGAGGAGAAAGCATGGAATGAAGTGCAGTGGTCCCAGATAGACTGTAAGTGTTGTCTCATCAGTTAGTCATATTGCATTCATCAGTAGGGGTGGACAGAGGTAAAAATTCTTGGTTCATTTTCACAAAATTTGGCTCCCTTCCCCCCAATTTTCTTAGTTTTTTTTGTTGTTGTTGATTTCACACAGCAGAGTTTTTAATGCACATAAATTGAGTGTATGCACGTTCCTCGGTTAAAAAGTGTCAAATCAATTTTGCATGCACTACATTTTTTTGTAGCACAGGTAATGACCCGAATGCACTCCATCAAAGGCACATTGCTATTCACCAGCCTCCAGGATTATATTATCTCCTCTTCCAAACCTCAAATTTATGCAAGAGAGCGGTCACATAAAATTATTTGTCAGCAAAGATGATCGCTTTGGTCTTTCTTGTTTCTGCTTTAACTTTCAAGGAGAATCCCATGTTTGGGTTGAAGAGCCTGTGGTTATCAGCTGATGCCATGATCTCTACTTATTTATTTCTGATTCCTAATTGTATGTGTTGAGTGGGTTTGTGAATTGTAAGCAGAAGTGATCCGGAAGTTAACAAGCGAATGATTTGAAGTCATGGCAGGGTTTGCCTTGCTGGTCGCTTTAATGAGATCACCAGTGAATTCTGTCTTAGCCCTCCCAGAAAGTCAATGGAAGAAGTCCAATGTATAAATTGCAAGGTAATAGAGTCCAGATAGCTAATAACACATTCCTTAGTTGACTGACAGCTCCAAGATTGTTTTTCAGTGGGTTTTTGCCTTTCGGAATAAAGTTTCCAACCAGTGCTACTTAAAATCACTCAAAGTTAAAGCCCTTCCAGCACCGTTTTTGATTTGGTAGCTTATGATTTATGGTCTGTGTGGTAGAAATCCATAAGGAAGCGTAAACTGTGAATCGTAGTGGATATGAGACTCGGTGTTCAGTTTCTGCCAGCCAGGTTGTTAAACTGAACCCCCCCCCCCCCTCCCATTGTACAGGTGTAATGGATATCCAGCACTTTTGGAGTTTTTAAGGCTTGGTGCTCAGGCTACACACATACAAGCTTACATAAGACTCAGACCCTTGGCAAACAAGTGAATAAATTGAATGATTTCAAGTCCATGCACATTGATAAAAAGTTTCAAGGAGCCCAACACAATACAATCAAATGTAAAACAGCTCAAACGCGCACCTGTATGAAAAAAGAACCATCGTGTACATAGAGCACCACCAGCTGGGTCTAAAGCTTAACTTTGCAGGCTGGAGCCTCTCACTGCAGCTCTCAAGAATCAGCATGATATGTAATAAATTAAGAGTGTTTTGAACATTTTCTCTTCATGTGGGTGGCAGGTCTGGTTTCCTGTTGCTGGTAGCTAATGCAGTGCAGAAGGTCTGCGTTCTTTGCAGACTGGCAGATAGATGAGGCACCAAGACAGGCAGGAAAAAGGAATTAAAAAAGAGCTGTCACCAAGTGTAATAGAAATAGTAAACATAAAATAAATACTAAGGGCTGGATTCAGTAAAGACGCATCCTTAATAGAGTGATCTTCCATCGCAACTGCGCCTGATCAAGAATTATTTTTTTATGTCGTAAACCCTTGAAGACTTACTTGGGATAAGCAGTATAAAATGTTTTGTACTTTTGGGGGGATCTTGCCAGGTATCTGTGACCTGGATTGGCCACTGTTGGAAACAGGATGCTGGGCTTGATGGACCTTTGGTCTTTCCCAGTATGGCAACACTTATGTACTTGGGATTCTGAATGGAATCTTGCCAGTCTCTGGGGTTCTACATGGAATGTTGCTACTCTGGGATTCCAGAATCTTGTTATTCTTTGAGGTTTCCGCCAGGTATTTGTGACCTGGATTGGCCACTGTTGGAAACAGGATGCTGGGCTTGATGGACCTTTGGTGTTTCCCAGTATGGCAATACTTATGTACTTTTGTACTAATTTAGACGTAAGAATTTACACCAGGTTTGTGTAAATGTTCATGCCCATAAGTGGGTGCAGAACCCGGTGCGAAGCGCTGTTTTATAAACGGCATCCAACTCAGAGCACCATTTTTAGAATAGTGGTGTTGGGACGAGTAGCAGTGAATCGATTTATTACTCTTTCAAAAAGTACAAAGACTAGGGGACGTTCAAGGAAATTACATGGAAATACTATTAAAATAAATAAGAGGAAATATTTTTTTATTCAATAAATACTGGAGCAGCCTAATTCTTAGTGCAGCAGGTTGCAGACCTGTGGAACCGGGTTCGATTCCTGGTGCTGCCTCACGGTTAGCAGTGGGTTGAGATCCTGGGGAACTAGGTTCAATTCCCTCTGCAGCTCCATGTGACCCTGGGCAAGTCGCTAAGCCCTCCATTGCCCCAGGAACAATATGTAGCTTGAACTGGGAGCCCATTAGGTGATAGTGCAAAGTACCTGTAACAGAGATTGTAACCTGCATAGTTGCCTCAGGGATCACTTGTGGTATATCAAGTGCTGAAAATAAATAAAATAAAAATAGTTCAGCTCTGGAACTCATTACCAGAGGATGTTGTAACAGTGGTTAACTATCTGGGTTTAAAAAAAGGTTTGGACAATTTCCTGGAGGAAAAGTCCACAGTCTGCTACTGAGACAGACAAGGGGAAGCCACTGTGTACCCTAGGATTTGTAGCATGGAATGTTGCTACTCTTTGGGATTCCGGAATCTTATTACTCTTTGAGATTCTGTAAGGAATCTTGTACTCTTTGGGATTCCGGATTCTTGCTATTCTTTGGGATTCTGAATGGAATGTTGCTACTCTTTGGGATTCTAGAATCTTATTACTCTTTGAGATTCTGTAAGGAATCTTGTACTCTTTGGGATTCCGGATTCTTGCTATCCTTTGGGATTCTGAATGGAATGTTGCTACTCTTTGGGATTCCGGAATCTTATTACTCTTTGAGATTCTGTAAGGAATCTTGTACTCTTTGGGATTCCGGATTCTTGCTATTCTTTGGGATTCTGAATGGAATGTTGCTACTCTTTGGGATTCTGGAATCTTATTACTCTTTAACATTCTGTAAGGAATCTTGTACTCTTTGGGATTCCGAATGGAATGTTGCTACTCTTTGGGATTCCGGAATCTTATTACTCTTTGAGATTCTGTAAGGAATCTTGTACTCTTTGGGATTCTGAATTCTTGCTATCCTTTGGGATTCTGAATGGAATGTTACTACTATTTGGGTTTCTGTCAGGTACTTGTGACCTTAATTGGCCACTGATGGAAACAGGATACTGGGCTAGATGGACCATTGATCTGACCCAGTGTGGCTGTTCATATGTTGTGTGCATTAATTTTGACAATTAGTGCATTGTAACTGCAAAACCTGGTGCTACTAAATACACCCCTTAATGTAGCCCATCAGTAAACTATAGCTCAGATCACTCCTGTTCAAGGACCTGAGAATTAGTTAATAATAAGTACAATTTGTATGAATGAGGGTTTTTTTTTTCATGCCTTGTGAATTGTTAGCTCATTACTATAGAAACATACAATTTGACAGCGCAGGTTCTTTTACGCTGCCTGCTTGTTCCGAATTACAGTACTTTAGATCTCAGTTGATCACTGCCGATTTCTATTTTCCCTTCACGTTCTCTCAGTATCTCAGAGGCTGAGCAATTCTAAACAAATCATGTCCAATGGACTCATTTCCTGTCTCCCCGAGAAGAAAAGATTTCTAAGTGATGCGGGAACTTGTACAAAAATCCATAAAATGTAAGTCTGTGACAACATGCCATGATGGTGGGGTGGCTCCACTTCAGTATTCCTACATTAATCACTGACATCCAACTAACAGCAGATTGCGTGGACCGATATTAGACGTTAGAGGGTAAAGTGGAAATTCAATCACTTTTTAGAGAAGTCATAAAACCCATCACATATTGAAGATAAGACTGTAATGAGAAAATATTTTTGGCCTTACCGAAGAGTTGAATTCATATTGTGAATTAGTGCAAAAGAAATTCACTTGTCAGTAAGGATTTGTTCATGCAATTTTCTGTAGTTATCAAAATAAATGACTTATGGTCTTTTCCATTGCTGTTGAAACATCGATTCTGGTGGAAATGTTCCTCTTGCGCCGAGCATTAACTCCACCAACAACACTGGAAAGACAGATTTGTTTTTGAATGGGTTTTGTCCATAGGATAAAGAGAAACAAAAAAAAATGGGACTTGAAATAAGTCAAAGGAGAAAGGTGGAAAGGCTGTGAAAAGAGAGTGGGTAAGAAAAAAAAAGAAACTTTGAATATAAACTTAATGTGAAGAAAGGAAAATGAAAAACATGAAAATAAGAAATCTAAGTAAAAGAAAAAAAGAGGGAAAGACATTGAAGATGAAAGGAAAGAAACATAAAGGAAGAAGATAAGGTCAGTAAGATATTAAGAAACATAAATGTTTGAAAAGATTTTACTGAATTGTCCTGCTGCAGCCAGAACTGAACAGCTAGAAGGGCTGGAGTTAGGCCTACGGAGAGAGCATCCCCCTATATTCTATATATGGTACCCAGATTTTGGGAGTCATCCTGAGATGCAATACATAACTTAATTGACTAACTAGCCATTAACAAGCAATAATTGGCCACCAACAACCGATTACATAAGTACATAAGTATTGCCATACTGGGACAGACCAAAGGTCCATCAAGCCCAGCATCCTGTTTCCAACAGTGGCTAATCCAGATCACAAATACCTGGCAAGATCCCAAAAAGTACAAAACATTTTATACTGCTTATCCCAGAAATAGTGGATTTTCCCCAAGTCCATTTAATAATGGTCAATGGACTTTTCCTATAGGAAGCCATCCAAACCTTTTTTAAACTCCGCTAAGCTAACTGCCTTTACCACATACTTGACATTAATTGGCTTCAGTTAGGATATATGTGCACATCTGGCTTCAAAGTTCTTTGTAACATTTGGCACCCAAATCCCATAACCCCAAATACTATAAATGGCATCTTACGTTGTGTATGCTAATTTGGCTGCATAGCCAAACTGCACATACAATTGATTAATAAGCCAATCCATGCTGATAATTGGTACTTAACCAATAAGCAGCACTAAATGGCTTTAATTATTTATTTGTTACATTTGTATCCCCCATTTTCCCACCTATTTGCAGGCTCAATGTGGCTTACATAGTACCGTAAAGGCGTTCACCAATTCCGGTATGAACAAATACAGTAACGTTGTGGTAGAATAAAGTTTGTGTGTACAGACACATTAGGGAATCATAGAGATGAAGAGAATCATAGAGAGGAAGAGTTATTATATTGTAAAGGGGGGGGGGGTCTGCTTCCTCCTCTTGGGTGGAGCCAGCAAGCCTGCAGAGCTCCCAGGGTTCCAGGACAGAATGCTGCTAATACTGGGACTCGGGGCCAAAGTATTTTATTATCAAGGCAATTTTATACCAAAAATCATAATATACTAGTAAAAAAGGCCCGTTTCTGATACAAATGAAATGGGCACTAGCAAGGTTTTCCTCGGCTCTCCTGCAGCTACCCATGTCCAGCGACCCTCCTCTCTCCCCTGCCCCCTCTGCAGCCACCCATGTCCAGCGACCCCCTCCAGCGACCCTCCTCTCCCTCTGCAGCCACCCATGTCCAGCGAACCTCCTCTCTCCCCTGCCCCCCTGCAGCCACCCATGTCCAGCGACCCCCTTCTCCCCTGCAGCCACCCATGTCCAGCGACCCCCTTCACCCCCTGCAGCCACCCATGTCCAGCGACCCTCCTCTCTCCCCTGCCCCCTCTGCAGCCACCCATATCCAGCGACCCTCCTCTCTCCCCTGACCCCTCTGCAGCCACCCATATCCAGCGAACCTCCTCTCTCCCCTGCCCCCCTGCAGCTACCCATGTCCAGCGACCCTCCTCTCTCCCCTGCCCCCTCTGCAGCCACCCATGTCCAGCGACCCCCTCCAGCGACCCTCCTCTCCCTCTGCAGCCACCCATGTCCAGCGAACCTCCTCTCTCCCCTGCCCCCCTGCAGCCACCCATGTCCAGCGACCCCCTTCTCCCCTGCAGCCACCCATGTCCAGCGACCCCCTTCACCCCCTGCAGCCACCCATGTCCAGCGACCCTCCTCTCTCCCCTGCCCCCTCTGCAGCCACCCATATCCAGCGACCCTCCTCTCTCCCCTGACCCCTCTGCAGCCACCCATATCCAGCGAACCTCCTCTCTCCCCTGCCCCCCTGCAGCTACCCATGTCCAGCGACCCTCCTCTCCCTCTGCAGCCACCCATGTCCAGCGAACCTCCTCTCTCCCCTGCCCCCCTGCAGCCACTCATGTCCAGCGACCCCCTTCTCCCCTGCAGCCACCCATGTCCAGCGACCCTCCTCTCTCCCCTGCCCCCTCCTGCCACCCATGTCCAGCGACCCTCCTCTCTCCCCTGCCCCCTCTGCAGCCACCCATGTCCAGCGACCCTCCTCTCTCCCCTGCCCCCCTGCAGCTACCCATGCCCAGCGAACCTCCTCTCTCCCCTGCCCCCCTGCAGCCACCCATGTCCAGCGAACCTCCTCTCTCCCCTGCCCCCCTGCAGCCACCCATGTCCAGCGACCCCCTTCTCCCCTGCAGCCACCCATGTCCAGCGACCCCCTTCCCCCCCTGCAGCCACCCATATCCAGCGACCCTCCTCTCTCCCCTGCCCCCTCTGCAGCCACCCATATCCAGCGACCCTCCTCTCTCCCCTGCCCCCTCCTGCCACCCATGTCCAGCGACCCTCCTCTCTCCCCTGCCCCCTCTGCAGCCACCCATATCCAGCGAACCTCCTCTCTCCCCTGCCCCCCTGCAGCTACCCATGTCCAGCGACCCTCCTCTCCCTCTGCAGCCACCCATGTCCAGCGAACCTCCTCTCTCCCTTGCCCCCCTGCAGCCACTCATGTCCAGCGACCCCCTTCTCCCCTGCAGCCACCCATGTCCAGCGACCCTCCTCTCTCCCCTGCCCCCTCCTGCCACCCATGTCCAGCGACCCTCCTCTCTCCCCTGCCCCCCTGCAGCTACCCATGTCCAGCGACCCTTCTCTCTACCCTGCCCCCCCCTCCAGTCACCCGTGTCCAGCGACCCTCCTTTGGACATGGATCAGCTGTGAGGCATGTTTCCCCCCCCCCCCCCCCCCCCCCCCCCCCCCCCCCCCCGGGTTCTGAAGTTGACATCTTAATGGCTACGGTGATGTCAGCCTGATCTATGGAGCCGTCCTGACCAACTTGGAATGAACCACGGTCCCAGGCAGCAAGTCAGAATGTTGGAAGTGAGAATTATTATATAGGATTCTTCAGAACAAAAGGTACAGTCCTCATAAGATAATCCTCAAAAGGAAAAAAGGTGCAGTCCAGGTCCCAAAATCCCTCAGCAAACACTCAGCTCCTCAAGACCTCAGGTCTTCTATTAGGGCATTAGCTTTCCCTTCCCCCCTCCTTCAGAAGGGTTTAGTAAGAGTTCAGCACACTTCCAATATAGCACAACAGTTCAGAACAAATCTTCATGGACAGTCTTTGCACATCAAACCAATACCACAAATCACCTGCCTTTTCACAGCACAGAGGGAACCCTGTAAGGAGCAGGATTGGCAGTTTCTCCCACCTCTCAGCACCATGCCTGGTGTGGCCTCCTCCACTGCCTTCAAGTGCTGGGCAGGGCAACCTTTGAATTCTCCCACTCCATGGTAGCTGGCTCCTCAGGCAGCTCTAGTGGCAGGCTACTTCCTTCCTCCACATACTCCATGGAATCTCTCTCTCCATTCGAATTTACGCACACAATTTCCTAGGCATATTCTATAACATAGTATGTGTAAATTCTAATGTGCACAGCCAAAATGGGGGCGTGGCCATGAACGGATTGTGGGCACTATTAGAGAATACACCTGATCTGTGCCTAAGTTAGGTGCAGGTATTTAGGCCTGGTCTTAGGTTGGCCTAAATGGGTGCACCTAAAGTTTACTACTACTACTATTAACCATTTCTATAGCACTACAAGGCATACGCAGCGCTGTACACCATACACAAAAAGACAGTCCCTGCTCAAAGAGCTTACAATCTAGATAAGACAGGTAAACAGACAGAACAATTGAGGTTAGGGGAATAAATAGACAAGGTAAAGGACAGGGTAAACTTAACTACACCTCTTACACCAAGATTTATTTCCCCATTGATTCCTTTAATTCAACCTTGTGGCTATAGCCCTTATTACTATGCCGATGACACTTAAATTGTTTAGTTTCACTTCTGATTCCACTGATACTTTAACTCTTAATTCTTGCCTCTAGCAAGTTTCCTCTTGGCTCAAGGACAACAAATTAACTCTCAATGTCTTTAAATGTGAAGCTATTCATTTCTCCAATCCATGCTTTACGTTATTTGGATAATTTTAGTTGCAAGAACAGCTACTAAGCATATTCTATAAACTGTGCCTAACTTTCGGAGTAGTTTATAGAATTGTGCTGTGCTCATGGTTTTTCTGTGCCAATTTTTAAGGTAGAATCAACTAGAAATAAAAAAAAAAATCAATGGGGTGTTGCAGCGCGTAGGAAGGGGGGGGGCGGTGGGGCGGTCCGCCCCGGGTGCACGCCGCTGGGGGGGTGTCATCTCCGTTGGTTCCTTGCTCCCTCTGCCCCGGAACAGGTTACTTCCTGTTCCGGGGCAGAGAGAGCAAGGAACCAATGGAGCCGACGCAGCTCCCAGCGACGTGGACTCAGGGGCAGATCGGCCCTCCCGCCCGCCCCTCGCTTCTAAACTAAGTGAGAATGCACTCCAGGGGAGGGTGCGTGCCGGAGGGGGGGGGGCGCTGTGCTGCACCCGAGGGGGGGTGCGCACCGGTGACCCGCCCCGGGTGTCAGCTGCCCTCGCTACGGCACTGGGGTGTGGAGCTGCTAGTACCCTAGAAAATGACTCAAGAACTCCACCTACTCGAAAATGACAAAATACTGGGCTGGACGGGGAAGACTGCACAGCAGATTAATTGATTGGGCAACGAAGTTCTTTGTTCAGCACCACCTCTAAAGGTAAGTGCTGGTGTTCGTGTCAAGTACTTCCTACCATTCGTCCATTGATGTTGGATTAATGTTTTGCAATACCTTTTATACTTATTAGGAATAGGAAGCTTATTACATCTTTGAAGGTTTTTTTGGCTGATGATGAAAGGAGGATCACAAAGATCCGTTTCAGCTCCGCCAGATTATTAAGTATCTTGGAGCTCCTTGAGGCCTTTTTTGTGATCATCGTTTGCCTAAGCAGCACATATATTTTGTCATTTTCGAGTAGGTGGAGTTTTTGAGTCAACGTTTTAAGGTACCGTCTACAGAATTTGGTCTATAGCATGCAAGTCGAAAGGGGGCATGACTAAGGGAGGGGCATGGGCGTGCCAGGGGCGTTCTGAAAAGTTATGCGCGTTGTTACAGAATAGCGAATCAGTGCGCCCAACTTGGGCAGGAACCAGCATTTGCATCACATTTCATCAGGCGTAAGTTGAACCTCCCATTTCCATGCCCCCTTTTTCGGAATCCCATGCCTAAATTTATGCACATAAACGCAAATTAAATCTACTTAGTGTTAATAATTGCTTGTTAAAAAGCTAATTATTGGCACTAATTGGCTCATTATTCAACTAAATTGCGCAATCAAATTGAGCGCATGTCCAAATTTCAACACGCAATTTTCAGCAACTTTTGTAGAATTATGGGGTTAGTGGGAACCGATTGATAGCGCCCGCTAATACTGCACAAGAGGATTTATGGCTGCATATATCCATTTACTATAAATAAACACACGTGTTTATACCAGGCGCTATAAATTAACCATTTTAGGACAGCAACCTTCTATAAAAATAAAAATGTAAACTTACTGTGATGCAGTCACAACCGCTGCTTCAAGACTCTCCACTCACAGTGAAAATGCAACCAATGCGACGCATGCTTTCTCTCATTTAAGCGCACGATTCACGCCTTCATTTTAATTGACATTTTATATCAACAACTGTGTAAAAGAGGAAAACATCCAAAAAAAACACTCCTGGGGAAAATAATTGCACTTAGTATTCTTTCTGTCCTGAAGGATTGCAGGGGCCAAGGGTGTGGGGTATGGGGTGGGGGTTCCTCTCAATGTCAGCTGTTCAAAGACTGCTGAAACAGGCTGCTCATTACCACTGATTTCCAGAAGCCTTGGGGGTTTCCAGTCTGCATTAATCTAGTCTAAACCTAAGAGTTGCCAAGGGGTCCAGATTTTTGAGAGGGACATTTTAAGACAGCCCTGCCCAACTCTGCTCCAGCCCCACCCACTCCACCTCGTGGTTCCATCCCCTTGCACACCTCAACTCCACGTCCACGGCACCAAAAGCCACCTCCTCCTCAGGCAGCAGGAGATGCCTTAATAAAACCTCATCCCTTGTTGCAGTGGGACAAGCTCGGGATAAGAGCTATGAGATTTTGTATCTCTTAATGAGACTGGTCCCACAGTAGCAGGAGATGATGTCATATTAATATATCACTGCTGTCCATGGAGGGGGAGGCTCCTGAGTGGCAGTTCTTGGCTCCCCTGAGGCAGTGCAGGAGACTTGGCAGGTCTGAAACGTCACCAAGAAAATGTTGACGTCATTCTTGAAGGAACTTTCCATGGGAAAGCCTGAGCAAATGGTGTGCAGGCTTAGATCTCAGGACACATTCTTCAGACCTAACAGCCAAGAACTGATTTCCATCAAACATTTGGGGGCTTGTGGCTTGTACTCCAATCTATAGCCCAAGGCAAGGAAGGGTACAATGTATTAGTTATGCAAATATATTCCATAGAGGAAAAAAAACCCCTCCAGAATAAAGCTTTTGAATGGCGTCTTCATGATACTGTAGCCTTCCCTTGCACTGCTCTGCTAGAACAACTGGGGAGATCATGAATTTTAGATGGCTGTAAGGAATTATCTTTTTTGTAGAGCCCTTGCTGTGATCAATCAGTTCCTCAGTGGTTGGTGTCAATTAACAGCCAGTATGATGCAAACAGGATATTTTAAACACTGTTTGACATCAAATATTCACTCTCATTTTTTTTTTTTTTCATTTTCTGGAATGTAAAAGGAGTTTTTGTTTTGTTGCTGTCTATGCCTGAGAAAATGTACTTCCGTTTAATTTTGTTTATTTGGTGCTGTACAGCCTTTACTGCAAACACAGGTCAAAGCGGGTTACAATGCAAATCATTATGAAGAAAAGAACTCCAATAAAATGATAGGAAAGATCCATAAAAACAATCCCCAACTTCCATACAAAGACAGTAAACTGTGTAGATTATCTCAACAGGACAGGCCACCGGTGTCTAATCCAAACTTCCAAAAGCTTGTTGGAAGAACGATGTTCTGACCTGTGTTTCACATTTAGACAAAGATAATTTGTCTCTAGTCTGTGCAGGAAATTATTCCACTGAAAAGGTGCCGTAAAAAAAGAAGGCAAAACGTCTGATCAATTCCAACCTGGCCAATCTAGGACCATTGCAATTAAAGAACCTAAGGGTTCTGCTCAAGGTATAAGGTATTGTTAAATTAGTTAAATTATGAGGTCGCCTATCCCTTGGAGCCTTAAATGCCAGAATAAGAAGTTTAAATATTATCCTGAGATGAACCAGTAACCATTAATACTTTTTCAACAGTGGTGTAACATGGTTGACCGTCCATGCTCCCTGCAGTTAGAGCGCGTTTCTGAGGTGAACGTTGGGCACAGAATTAGTACCTAACGAATGCAAGGCGCCACAATGGGTCTGAAACAGCAGATTTGTATGGAAATACACTTGCATGGCCAGTTGTAGGATAGTGCCTAAATGTATCTGTGCAGAACTGCAAAGGGGTGTTCCCATGGGAGGGGCATTCTGGAAAATGGCAACCCCAACTTGCGTGCCAGGATTTACACCTGGTTTCAGTTGGTGTAAGTCCTTGCACCTAAAGTTGGGTGTGGAATTTCATGCCTAGTGCTATTCTTTAAACAGTGCTCATCCCAGAGTGCTCAGAGCACTCATCCCGGAGCTCCCAGAGCGCTCATCCCAGAGCTCCCAGAGCACACATCCCGCAACACTCATCCCAGAGCACTCATCACAGAGCGCTCATCCCAGAGCGCTCAGAGCGCTTATCCCAGAGCGCCCAGAGCTCTCATCCCAGAGCACCCAGAGCACACATCCCGCAACACTCATCCCAGAGCTCCCAGAGCACTCATCCCAGAGCGCTCAGAGCGCTCATCCCAGAGCGCTCAGAGCGCTCATCCCCAGAGCGCTCAGAGCGCTTATCCCAGAGCGCTCATCCCAGAGATCCCAGAGCACACATCCCGCAACACTCATCCCAGAGAGCCCAGAGCACTCATCCCAGAGATCCCAGAGCACACATCCTGCAACACTCATCTCAGAGTGCTCATCCCGGAGCTCCCAGAGCACACATCCCGCAATACTCATCCCAGAGCTCCCAGAGCACTCATCCCAGAGCGCTCAGAGTGCTCATCCCAGAGCGCTCAGAGCGCTTATCCCAGAGCGCTCATCCCAGAGATCCCAGAGCACACATCCCGCAACACTCATCCCAGAGCGCTCAGAGCACTCATCCCAGAGATCCCAGAGCACACATCCCGCAACACTCATCTCAGAGTGCTCATCCCGGAGCTCCCAGAGCGCTCATCCCAGAGCTCCTAGAGCACACATCCCGCAATACTCATCCCAGAGCTCCCAGAGCACTCATCCCAGAGCGCTCAGAGTGCTCATCCCAGAGCGCTCAGAGCACTTATCCCAGAGCGCTCATCCCAGAGATCCCAGAGCACACATCCCGCAACACTCATCTCAGAGTGCTCATCCCAGAATGCTAATCCCTCAGCGCTTATCCCAGAGCATTCATCCCAGAACATCAAGAGCACGCATCCCGCAACACTCATCCCAGAGTGCTCAGAGTGCTCATCCCAGAGCGCTCAGAGCGCTTATCCCAGAGCGCTCATCCCAGAGCTCCCAGAGCACACATCCCGCAACACTCATCCCAGAGCTCCCAGAGCGCTCATCCCAGAGCGCTCAGAGCGCTCATCCTAGAGATCCCAGAGCACACATCCCGCAACACACATCCCGCAACACTCATCTCAGAGTGCTCATTCCAGAGATCCCAGAGCACACATCCCGCAACACTCATTCCAGAGTGCTCATTCCAGAACACGCATCCCACATGCTGTTCTTTTTTCATAGACTACAGAGAGGCATATCATTAACGGGTTATATATCTTAAAAGGGTCTTTCTAAAGACCATTTAACCTGCAGACTGATCGATTTCGAGTACTAGAATCATTGAAGACTCCTGAGGCAGGCCTGTGGCCGAAACTCGGTACTGTGTCGAGTCTGTGAATAAAGTGGTACTTTATACATCAGTATCCCGTTTCCCTGGAGTCATTGGTCCACTTCCCACTTCCCTCTAACCGTTGATTTCTCATGGGAGTTACTGTTCATCCACCTTGGTGGATCACCTCCTCCTTGACTTCTCCAGTGTGTATGTATTGCATTATATATAGATAAAGATATAGCTAGATATAAGCCGACTTGAGCACCCCCAATATTGAGAAAATTCCATGTATGTGTCCAGGGAGGGGTTATTTCCACTGGGCTTAGCACCCCCAATAATTTAGAAAAGTTGGCTCATATATAGATATATAGATATATAGATATATAGATATAGATAGATATAGATTGAAACAAAAGACTGTCAGGAATTTTTTTGGTACTGATCATTATATTAACAGAACAGTTCAAACGTGTTAAAGATGTAGGTGACCCCTATGGCCTCTTGCTATGATGGTCCCACTGTTATTATTATTTTTATGGAATATATTTTCAATCTTTTTTTTAGAACTGCATGATTGAAGGAGGGGTTTTCTTTGGATTGCATATTCCTTTATCAAATAAGCACGAAGTTGATGCTTTTTGGACATGTCACATCGGTGCTTCGCTGTAAAAATTGTATCCAAAATGTATGTTGCTTTCTTTTTTACGTCTCCTGAACTGATATTATGAGTTGTTACCAGACCTGTGCTTGGATTGTACCTTGATGATTGTGATGTACCATATGTTAACCTAAAGCATTAAAAAAAAAAAAGATAGAGACTATTCGAGAAAATATGAGAATTTCATTTTCTTGTGCCTGTTGCCTGTACTCACCTTTTCACTTTCTAAGCCAGTTTTCATGATGACCTGTTCAACAGTCTTCCTTTGCCTCCCCATCTCTTGTCTAAAATGTTTTTTGTACCATTACTACCCATTGTGTTTACTCTCCAGAAATTTCGGTCTTCCTTATTTAATTGCTTGATATAAAATTACCATAATACTCGTACTTAGAGCTAATGTCTTCTTAAGTCAATCATCTTGTCATAAAAATGATGAACTTATTTTGATGTAGGTATGACTAACCAAAAGCCAATCATGCTGTTCTATTTCCCAATATTGTTTGATAATTTATCCTTCTCAATGGAACAAGCAATAAAAAAAAATCACATCAAGATAAAATTGTTCTCCTGGCATGCAGGTTTTTTTTTTTTATCAGCAAAGTATGAATCATGTCATGCCAGCTCTTCTGACAGTCTCCCTGCAAGACTAATAATTTTTAAGTAAACACAAGCCTGCCAGAGTTTTATTTAGAAATTATACGGAGAGAACGAAAGGAATGGATGGTTTCTTATCTTCCATCCCGGTTGTAAATGGCTCTCAGAGCAGCTGTTCCTCTGAAGCAAACCTCTCCATTGCAGATGTTTTAAATTATTTCCCCATTGGCAGGAGCTTTTCCCTGGACTCCCTTGAGCTCAGATTAGCTCCATTTGTGGGCAGTGTTCACTTGCTGGCTGCCTGTTCCTGCCACCTTCCCAGTTCTCTCCGTACCTACATATTTTTCTCTTATAGGAGCAGGGAATGAAAAAAAAAAACGTGTTGGATTTGTAAATTTAAGACTGGTGTCAACGGGTCAACGGGTCCTTTCCCTGGCCTTATACATTGTAATATAGTAAATGACGGCAGATAAAGACCTGAACGGCCCATCCAGTCTGCCCAACAAGATAAACTCATTTTACATGGTATGTGATACTTTATACCCGAGTTTGATTTGTCCTTACCATTCTCAGGGCACAGACCGTAGAAGTCTCCCCAGCATTGTTCTTGTACTAAGTTCTGAAGCTAATGTCGAAAAGCCTTAAAATTTATACCCCAGCCCTTCCATATCTATTCAGTCATGATCAGGGTGGAGTCCGTAGAACTCTGCTCAGCTCCCATTTTGTTTCCCAATTACCAGTGTTGCCACCCAATCTCCGCTAAGATTCCATGGATCCATTTCTTCTAAATAGGATTCCTTTGTGTTTATCCCACGCATGTTTGAATTCCGTTACCGTTTTCATCTCCACCACCTCCCGCGGGAGGCCATTCCACATATCCACCACCCTCTCCGTGAAAAAATACTTCCTGACATTAGTCCTGAGTCTGCCCCCCTTCAACCTCAATTCATGTCCTCTGGTTCTACCGCCTTCCAGTCTCCGGAACAGGTTTGTTTGCATATTAATACCTTTCAAATATTTGAATGTCTGTATCATGTTGTGGCAATGAAAATCAAGGTTGCTCTATTAGGGCCTCTTTTAGTGTCCCTTTTACTAAGCCGCTTTGGCGCCTACGTGCCCACAATGCGTGTCAGTTTGGAACTACCTCCCAGCTACTACGTGGCCCAGGCAGTAATTCCATTTTTTTTTTACGCGTGTCCAAAAATATATTTTTATTTTCAAACGCGCAGCGCTATCCGGGCAGTAATCAGCAGTGTACGCATGTAGACGATGATGCCCGGTTAACATGTGAGACATTAACGCTAAGTGAATGGGTGGTGGTAAGGTCTGAGACCCAAAATGGACGTGCGCCAATTTTTATTTTGCCGCACGTCCATTTTTTGGCCCATAAAAAGGCATTGTTTTACAGGTGCTGTGAAAAATGGATCCGCACGCACCCAAAACGCACGCCTACACTAGCGCAGCCATTTTTCAGCGCACCTTAGTAAGAGGATGCCTTACTGAATCGTGAGAACAGGCTGCCACAAAGTGTTTGTGGTCTTTTGCCTGTTAGAGCGCAGTAACCCATGAATTACTTAGGGGGTCTTTTTACTAAGCCACGCTAAGCACTAGTGCGTGCTTACTGTGGAACACGCTCAGGTGTCCTTTGGTAACTTCCAGCTGTGTGCATACTACCATCGTGATAAAAAATATTTTCTATTTTGTTTGAGGGGGTATATGGGGTGGGGGTGGGGGGCGGAGAGTAGGCATTCCTGCGCTAATTAGTTAGGTGATGGTAATTGGTTTTAATGGCGGGCACGTGGCTATTGATACGAAAATAGAAAATCGGCCATTTTACTGCTGTGGTAAAAATGGTCTTAGTACATGGGAAGAACCTTCATAAGGGTACGCTAAGACCACTTTCTACTGCAGTTTGGTAAAATGACCCCTTCATTTTTAACAGCAAAAAAAAAAAAAACCCAGAAGAACAGCAACCCTTGCAGTCACGTAAACAAGTCAAACACAGCATGACTGACTAAAGAAAGAGCAGCAGACGATGTCCGAAAGATTATTATGGCTTTATTACAACATTCGAAACTAGGGTTACCATATGTCCAGATTTACCCAGACATGTCCGGGCGTCCGGACGGGTTTTGCCAGTCCGCACGATTGTTTGGGTTTCTGGACAAACGGGCGGGTGGTGGGCCTATCCTAGCCTCCCCTTCCTTTACTTACTATCTACTGCCCTGGTGGTCTAGTGACCTCTTCGGGGCAGGAAAGAGCCCCCTCTTTTCTGCCCGGAGCACTGCCCTTGCTCTGCATCCTGTTGCTGTGACGGTCTCGGGATTCAAAATGGCCGCCGAGAGTTGAAGCGGCCTCGCGAGACTTCAACTCTCGGCGGCCATTTTGAATCCCGAGACTGTCACAGCAACAGGTTGCAGGGCAAGGACAGAGCTCCGGGCAGGAAAGAGGGTGTCTCTTTCCTGCCCCGAAGAGGTTACTAGACCACCAGGGCAGTAGATAGTAAGTGAGGGGAGGGGAGGTGATGGGGGGGGGGCAGGGGAGGGGAATATGTGACAGGGGGCGGGGCGAGGATGCAAAAGGGGCGGGGCAGGGGACGGGACATGTCATCTTTTTGAGAGGACAAAATATGGTAACCCTATCCGAGACGCAACAAGAGTTGTGTTTCGGCCTAAAAAGGCCTTCCTCAAGAGTCTTCTATTAGCTAGCCTTAATGAAATACACGTGATGTCTAATACCTTGCTGCTTCCTTCTGACAAAGTGTGTGAATGCTTGAACTCTCTAGAGTACAAACTAAGGCTAAGGACCCCAAGCCCTCCCTCCAGACCATGCCTTTCTTTGATGAGCAGCTAGGCGCTTAGGGAGCCTAAAAACTCCTCCCATCAGGTATGCTCCCTGTTTCCTACAGAGCCCATACTCCACCTCTGCAGAGATCCTTCCTCTAGGTGTTCCTGCAGGATAAGGAAACTCCCTCCCACTTTGATAGGATTACATTCCGAGTTTCCGTTTCCACACGGAGCTCTAAACCCTTCCTGTAAGCTCCTTATATAAATCTAAATGGAAGGAGGGTCAGGTATAGGGCTGAACTGTCACTTGTTCAACCCGGACATCAGGACTGCCCCTTATACACCACAAAACACAAGATCTACAATAAAATATATATTTTTAAACCCCATAAATGGCCTCTTAAGTCTAAGCTTAACATAAAGTCCCATACCAAAACGCATTAAGCCCAGATTTTACCACATTTTAGTAAAAGGCCCCCTTAAGTGGCTGCTTCTGGGAAGTTGCTTTGAAAAATGCCTTGGCAAAGAATTTGGTGGAACCTGGTGCTGACGGCATTTCACTTTTTAGAGGAGACCATAAATGAATACTTTTGTTAGATAACAAATTGGGAACTAGTTTGTGTAAAAAATCATTGAAGTGAGCCTTCAAGGTTATATTATGGAGGTTATATAATGCTGTTTACTTTATTCATATACTTTCATGTACATATCTAAAGAATAAAAAAAACTGCAATATCCCTGAAGGCTGACCCTGAGAAAGGTGAATAAAACTCCATTAGACATTTGTAGCCAGTTCTGCCTTGAAATGAAAAGCTAATTCTTTCTTCGTCCTGAGCATGGTAACCCTGAATCAGTCCTTCTACTCAAGGTCCTTTTTCATCTAATTATGTCAGTTACTCTTTTGAGAATGTGAAGAGACCGGTGTATTAAAGTGTGCAGAATTTTGCACAAAAATAGCAGTTTTCCACGTGTGAATGTAAAATTTTCTGCCGAGGCTCGCATGCCAATGTTGACAGCTTCTCAAAAATGAAAACTACGCCTAGCTGAGCTGTAGAAGAAAGAAGAAATCGGGCCTGCCGCCACTCCAGTATACACAGAGGTTGTCTTATAGGGTCCCTCAATTCCTTGGGACTGAGAACTCATCCTCTGTTTTGCTTGAATACTGACATTCTCCTCCCACGTAAGTGGGGGCCTATTTCCTGCCTGCTCTCTAATCAGTTACACAGCCACTGCAGGAAAATAACACACCCAACTAATAATATTAGTGAACTTTCAGGGAAGCTGTTTTCAAAATGTGCCTACTGTGAAAGACCTAGGGGGCCGGGTTACAAAGGCATGCTGAAAAATGGCCTGCGGTAGTAGAGACGTGTGTTTTGGGAGAGCACAGAATCATTTTTCAGCACACCTGTAAAAAAAAAAAAATGCCTTTTTAACATTTTTGCCCAAAACAGAAGTGCAACAAAATGAAAATTGCCGCGCGTCCATTTTGGGTCTGAGATCTTACCGCCAGCCGTTGACCTAGCAGTAAAGTCTCATGCGGTAATGACCTACATCCGCCAAATGCCACTTGGCGTGCATCAGATATCTGCGTCCGAAAATAAACATTATTTTTCAGATGCGTGTATCAGATGCGCGCCAAAAATGGAATTACCGCAAGAGCCACATGGAAGTCGGGCAGTAACTCCATTTTGTTGCGCGTTGGGCACGCATAGATGCTTATGCGGCTTAGTAAAAGGGCCCCTCAATTCTCAACTTATTTATCAAATAAAAAAGTTTTCGAAACTTTTCAAAAAAAGTGCGTAAGACAGCAAACTCTTCAAAGACAGGTAGGTTATTCCAAAGTCGAGCTCCCTGAAAAGGAAAGGAGCCCTCAAAAATTGATTTTAGCCAAACAACTTTTTTTTGTTGGATAATATAAATTTAAAGTTTGGTTTATGAAATTTGATTAACCACCCAAAGAACAAAAATTCATCAAGACAGAGTGCAACACTAAATAAATACCATAAACACAACATTTGAAAGGACAACTTAACAATAGTAAAATGACAACTATAAAGGTCAATGAGTCAAACATGGAGATGGCAAATTGATTCATTGTAATAGGACTAATATGAAACAGTATCAGAAATGTAACCACTTAACAGCGCTGGAGTGGAGGAGCGGCCTAGTGGTTAGAGAACAGGTCTTGCCATCCAGAGGTGGCCGGTTATAATCTTGGGCAAGTCACTTAACCCTTCATTACTTCAGGTACAAACTTAGATTGTGAGCCATCCTGGGACAGAGAAATATCCAGAGTACCTGAATGTAACTTACCTTGAGCTACTACTGAAAAAGGTGTGAGAAAAAAATCTAAATAAATAAAGATTCTAGAATTCTAAAGAATAACAAGATTCCATGCAGAATCTCAAAGAGTAGTGACATTCCATGTAGAACCCCAAAGAGTAGCAAGATCCTGGAATCCTAAAGAGTGACAAGATTCCATGCAGAATCTCAAACAGTAGCAACATTCCATGTAGAACCCTAAAGAGTAACAAGCGGAGGAGTGGCCTAGTGGTTAGAGCACCGGTCTTGCAATCCAGAGGTGGCTGGTTGAAATCCCACTGCTGCTCCTTGTGATCTTGGGCAAGTCACTTAACCCTCCATTGCCTGAGGTACAAACTTAGATTGTGAGCCCTCCTGGGACAGAGAAATATCCAGAGTACCTGAATGTAACTCACCTTGAGCTACTACTGAAAAAGGTGTGAGCAAAATCTAAATAAATAAAAATATAACAGAAATAGGATAAATGTCAGCAGAATATGAATGATACCATAATAGGAAGCATGGAAGAACATTCATCTAAGATAGATATGAGACTCACAATGTCAGCACAATACAAAAGAAACACCTTAATACACAAACATTAGATTCGTACAGTACAATGAAAATGAATAGGTAGCCAAGGGGGCAAGTACAGTTCAGATACATAGAAAGGACAAGCTGGCTGGTTGCAGAGATCAGGGGGCTACAGAGATTCCCAAGGTGCAGGGCCTTGAGTGGTCTTCCCAACCTTCCTCCCCCACTCCCCCACCACACCCACAAAGGATGGTCTAACCTCTGAGAACCTAGCCTGTCTTTCTTTCAAAAAGAAATCATTGTCCACTCAAGAGAAGCAACCATAAAGAGAAAGATGCAGAAGGAGGGATACAAAGAACGCCCAGCTGGAAAAGGAATACTGCTATTAATATTCTGTCCATTTCACCAGCAGCAGGAAGGGACTGAGAGGGAGGCAGTGATAACAGGGACAGGGAGACGAGCATGAAATTTAGACCTTCAGGACAACAGAAAGCAATCTCAGAATTCGACAAATGTGAGAAGCAGAAAGGCAGGGCTAAGGTCAGTTTATTTTAACTGTTAAGTTCATTCGTTAAATGGGTAAACACTTAAAATGGTATCTGCTTTACTGAAAATAAAGCCATCAACAGGACTAGGTCTGTATTATATCAACAGAAGAAGATTGAAAATTAAAAGTGTAGGTCAGCGTGGAGTTGCTCTTTGCTAATTAGAGAGCGTTCAGTAAATAGCAGCTTTCCGCTTCATCAGTTAATATGTTTTACACTTCCATTAGCATACCAAAGTACATTTGCCATAGTTTGAACACTGTTTAAATGTGGTTTCCAGAGATTACTGTTAAATGTTAACTAACAGGGGGAAAAATGCCCAAAACGGAGATGGCATATTTACTGAGCTAATTTAACAAATTAGTGAAAGCATTGTTTTTCCTGGTTTCTGACTGGAAGGCATGGCCAGATGAAGCCAAGGTATATTAGAGCACCGCACAGCTAGTCGGCTTCTGCAAAATATTAACTTATCCATTTATTGGCAAATTGGCTTTCTAATTTTTTTTTTGGTCATGGTTTTAGGTTTCCTATCCTTTCTGATCTAAGCATAACCTAATGAGCAACCACAAATAAAAAAAACCAAATTGTTCGATCCAGTCCGCTCAACAGTATTATGTGGAATGCAAAACCCAAGCACCTTTCTTCTGGGTTCCTCATCTAAATTTGTGGGGTTCCAGTTGCTGCTCATATAAGCTCACCCTTCCTTGTTTTTTCATACATAAATTAGAACATAAGAATAGCCATACCCGGTCAGACCAAGGGTCCTTCTAGTACAGTATCCTGCTTCCAACAGTGGCCAATCCTGGTCACGAGTACCTGGCAGAAGCCCAATTAGTAGCAACATTCCATGCTATCAATCCCAGGGTAAACAGTGGCTTCCCCACAACTATCTCAATAGTAGACTATGGACTTTTCCTCCAGGAACATATCCAAACCTTTTTAAAACCCAGATACACTAACTCCTGTTACCACATCCTCCGACAACAAGTTCCAGAGCTTAACTATTCGTTGAGTGAAAAAATATTTCCTCCTATTTGTTTTGAAAGTATTTCCATGTAACTTACATTGAGTGTCCCCTAGTCTTTGTACTTTTCAAAGAGTAAAAAAAGTGATTCACTTCTACTCGTTCTACACCACTCAGGATTTTGTAGACCTCAATCACATGTCCACTCAGCTGTCTCTTTTCCAAGCTGAATAGCCCTAAACTCTTTAGCCTTTCCTTATGAGAGGAGTTCCATCCCCTTTTACTACTACTACTACTACTACTTAACATTTCTAGAGCGCTACTATGGTTACGCAGCGCTGTACTATTTAACATAGAAGGACAGTCCCTGCTCAAAGGAGCTTACAATCTAAAGGACAAATGTACAGTCAGTCAAGAACGGGCAGTGGTTCTGTTGCTACTATTTGAGATTCTCCATGGAATGTTGCTACTATTTGAGGTTCTGTTGCTACTGTTTGGGATTCTACATGGAATGTTGCTACCATTTACTACTAGTATTTAACATTTCTAGAGCGCTACTATGGTTACGCAGCGCTGTACAATTTAACATAGAAGGACAGTCCCTGCTCAAAGGAGCTTACAATCTAAAGGACAAATGTACAGTCAGTCAAGAATGGGCAGTGGTTCTGTTGCTACTATTTGAGATTCTCCATGGAATGTTGCTACTATTGGAGGTTCTGTTGCTACTATTTGGGATTCTACATGGAATGTTGCTACTATTGGAGGTTCTGTTGCTACTGTTTGGGATTCTACATGGAATGTTGCTACCATTTACTACTAGTATTTAACATTTCTAGAGCGCTACTATGGTTACGCAGCGCTGTACAATTTAACATAGAAGGACAGTCCCTGCTCGAAGGAGCTTACAATCTAAAGGACGAAATGTCAAATTGGGGCAGTCAAGACTTCCTGAATAGAGGTGTATTGGTTACGTGCCGAAGGTCGCTCTTTGAACCTTTTCTATTTCCAATATATCTTTTTTGAGATACAGTGACCAGAATTGAACGCAATACTCAAGGTGAGGTTGCACAATAGAATGATACGGAGGCATTATAATATTCTTGGTCTTATTTACAGTCCCTTTCCTAATAATTCCTAGGATCCTGTTTGCTTTTTTGACCACCACCAGACGCTGGGCAGAGTATTTCAGCATATTGTCTTCAATGACACCTAGATCTAAGTTTCCAAATTTATTTGAAAAAAAAAAAAAAGAACTTTTTCCTGGATGCTGACTCCCAAGGTGGACCCTAGCATCAGATAACTATGATTAAGATTATTCTTCCCAATGTGCATCACTTTGCATTTCTCCACATTGAACTTCATCTGCCATTTGGATGCCCAGTCTTCCAATTTCCTAAGATCTCCCTGTAATTTTTCACAGTCTGCATGTGTTTTAACAACTTTGAATAGTTTTGTGTCATCTGCAAATGTAATCATCTTGGCATTCTGATTTCCAGATCATTTATTTATTTGCCGCATTTGTATCCAACATTTTCCCACCTATTTGCACCTATTTATAAATATATTAACTAGCACAGGTCCCAGTACAGATCCCTGCGGCACTCCACTGTTCACCCTCCTCCATTGAGAGAAATAACCATTTAATCTATGTTCTGTTTTCTGCCCAATAATCAATTCCAAACCCACAATAGAACATTGCCTCCTATCCCATGACTCTTTAATTTCTCAAGAGTCTCTCATGAGGAATTTTGTCAAAAGCTTTCTGAAAATCTAGATACACTGCATTAACCGGCTGACCTTTATTGACATGTTTATTTCACGCCTTCAAAGAAATGAAGCAAATTGATGAGGCAAGACTTCCCTTGGCTGAATCCATGCTGACTCCATCCAATTAATCCATGTTTATCTACGTGTTCTGCAATGTTATTCTTTATAATAGTTTCCACTATTTTGCCCGGCACAGACGTCTGTAATTTTCTGGATCACCCCTACAACCTTTTTTAAAAATCAGCATCACATTGGCCACCCTCCAATCTTCAGGTACTACAGATGATTTTTAGTGCCAGGTTTCAGATCACTAACACCAGATCAGCAATTTCATGTTTGAGTTTTTTCAGTACCCTAGGGTGCATGCCACCCAGTCCAGGTGATTTACTACTCTTTAGTTTGTTGATTTGGCTCAGAACATCTTCCAGGTTCACCAAGATTCCTTTCAGTTCCTCTGCAACATCACCTTTGAAAACCATTTCTGGTACAGGTAGATCTCTTACATCTTCTTCCATAAAGACCAAACTCATTAAGTATCTCTACTATGACTTTGTCTTCCCTGAGTGCCCGTTTTGCTCCTTCATGATCTAACAGTCCCATGCATTCTCTCACAGGTTTTCTGCTTCTGATATACCTGAAAATGTTGTTACTGTGAGTTTTGCCTCTGTGCTAAGTTTCTCGTTATATTCTCTTTTAGCCTTCTTTATCGATGCTTGCATCTAACTTGCCAGTGCTTATGTTGCTTCTTATTTTCTTCATTCGGATCCTTTTTCTATTCCTAGAAGGATGTTCTTTTGGCTCTAATAGCCATTTTCACTTCATCTTTTAACCATGCCGGTTGTAGTTTGCTCCTCTTTCCATTTTTGTAAATATGTGGAGTGCATCTGGTCTGGGCTTCCAAGATGGTATTTTTAAATAACGTCCATGCTTGATTGAAAGTCCTAATCTTTTCAACTGATCATTTTAGCTTCTTTTTAACCATTTTCCTCATTTTATCATAGTCACCGAGTTACAATAGGAATTTGCTTACTCCTGAGTTACCGGGCCTGTAAGGAACAGGCCTGGGTATGTGTTTGATGGATAACCTAATAAAGAATTTTGTTTTAGCTGTACACTTTGGCTGTGTCTGTGGAGGATCCACACCTGACACCTGCTCACGCTATCACAAGCATTATCAATACTTTTTGAGGTATTTAAATGTCTCTATCAACCCCCCCCCCCTCTTCTAAGTTATACATATTTACATCTCTGAGTCTCATCTCATATGACTTCTGATGTAGACCCAAATCCAGTTTGGGTGGCTCTCTCTGGACCACATCAAACCTACCTCTATCCTATTAAAGATATGACCTCTAGAACTGAAAATGATATTCTAGGTGAGGTGTGATCACTTCCTTTTTTCTACTTGTCATGCTTCACCCTATGCACCCAGCATCTCTCTGACTCTCGCCACTGCCCTGTCACACTGTTTTGCTACCTTGAGATCATCAGACACCATCATCCTGAAGTCTCCCTTTTGATCAGGGTGTGTCAGTTCCTCGCCACCTCCAGCATATTGAATTTGCTTACATTTTTACATTTCCTTTGTCTTTCGTATTATTCCTTCCCACCCCATGTTTGAAGGTTTGCTTCACTGCTTCATTCTGGCCCATTTTTGAACTTGAAATGTCTTCATACTGATATTTGTGGTCCTGTTCCATGAAATTCTTCAGAAAGTTGTTTTCCCACCAGACATTCTCATTATTTATAGTTTCCAACCCAATGGATTTTAAAAAGAAAAAAAACAAACATTTGGTTCTCTACATACTGGTCCAACATAAGAAATAACCATAGACAAGAACAGACATGAACTTTCCAGACCACCCCAATCCATTCTTTAGACTTCTGATCTCGAAAGCTCAGGTATTTTAACTCTATAAGATTCTTATGCTGGCCCAATTAAACGCATCATAAGTACATAAGGAATGCCACACTGGGAAAAGACCAAGGGTCCATCGAGCCCAGCATCCTGTCCACGACAGCGGCCAATCCAGGCCAAGGGCACCTGGCGAGCTTCCCAAACGTACAAACATTCTATACATGTTATTCCTGGAATTGTGGATTTTTCCCAAGTCCATTTAGTAGTAGCTGTCTGTTCGTCTGTCCAATTTAGATTGTAAACTCTGTTGAGCATGGACTGTCTTTTCATGTTAATTTGTACAGCGCTGCGTAAGTCTAGTAGCGCTATAGAAATGTTTAATAGTAGTAGTAGTAGTATGAGCCAAGTATAGGACAGTCAAGCCATTGTGACATCACTGATGATGTTGGCTCTTAGGCATTGGTGGACTGAGGCATTATGACATCACAATGTCAGCTCTGGTTAAATCACTGCTATGAGCCAAGTATAGGACAGTCAAGCCATTGTGACATCACTGATGAGGTTGGCTCTTAGGCATTGGTGGACTGAGGCATTATGACATCACAATGTAAGCTCTGGTTAAATCACCGCAGCTCCTCAGTACCTTTCCGCTCTCATCTCTCCCTACACTTCTCCCCGTGAACTCCGTTCGCTGGGTAAATGTCTCCTGTCGTCCCCCTTCTCCCCCACTGCTAACTCCCGGCTCCGTTCCTTCTATTTTGCTGCTCCCTATGCCTGGAATAGACTCCCTGAGCCAGTACGTCAGGCTCAGTCTCTGGCTGTCTTCAAGTCTAGGCTTAAAGCCCACCTCTTTGCTACTGCTTTCGACTCCTAACCATGACTCTCTTACACAACACCCTCACTTATCATCCCTACCACTGCAATTTCCCCACCCCTAGCTGTCTGTTCGTCTGTCCAATTTAGATTGTAAGCTCTGTTGAGCAGGGACTGTCTTTTCATGTTAATTTGTACAGCGCTGCGTAAGTCTAGTAGCGCTATAGAAATGTTTAATAGTAGTGGTAGTAGTATGAGCCAAGTATAGGACAGTCAAGCCATTGTGACATCACTGATGAGGTTGGCTCTTAGGCATTGGTGGACTGAGGCATTATGACATCACAATGTCCGCTCTGGTTAAATCACCGCAGCTCCTCAGTACCTTTCCGCTCTCATCTCTCCCTACACTCCTCCCCGTGAACTCCGTTCGCTGGGTAAATGTCTCCTGTCGTCCCCCTTCTCCCCCACTGCTAACTCCCGGCTCCGTTCCTTCTATTTTGCTGCTCCCTATGCCTGGAATAGACTCCCTGAGCCAGTACGTCAGGCTCAGTCTCTGGCTGTCTTCAAGTCTAGGCTTAAAGCCCACCTCTTTGCTACTGCTTTCGACTCCTAACCATGACTCTCTTACACAACACCCTCACTTATCATCCCTACCACTGCAATTTCCCCACCCCTAGCTGTCTGTTCGTCTGTCCAATTTAGATTGTAAGCTCTGTTGAGCAGGGACTGTCTTTTCATGTTAATTTGTACAGCGCTGCGTAAGTCTAGTAGCGCTATAGAAATGTTTAATAGTAGTGGTAGTAGTATGAGCCAAGTATAGGACAGTCAAGCCATTGTGACATCACTGATGAGGTTGGCTCTTAGGCATTGGTGGACTGAGGCATTATGACATCACAATGTCCGCTCTGGTTAAATCACCGCAGCTCCTCAGTACCTTTCCGCTCTCATCTCTCCCTACACTCCTCCCCGTGAACTCCGTTCGCTGGGTAAATGTCTCCTGTCGTCCCCCTTCTCCCCCACTGCTAACTCCCAGCTCCGTTCCTTCTATCTTGCTGCTCCCTATGCCTGGAATAGACTCCCTGAGCCAGTACGTCAGGCTCAGTCTCTGGCTGTCTTCAAGTCTAGGCTTAAAGCCCACCTCTTTGCTACTGCTTTCGACTCCTAACCATGACTCTCTTACTCAACACCCTCACTTATCACCCCTACCACTGCAATTTCCCCACCCCTAGCTGTCTGTTCATCTGTCCAGTTTAGATTGTAAGCTCTGTTGAGCAGGGACTGTCTCTTCATGTTAATTTGTACAGCGCTGCGTAAGTCTAGTAGCGCTATAGAAATGTTTAATAGTAGTAGTAGTTGTCCTTTAGGAAACCGTCCAACCCCTTTTTAAACTCTGCCAAGCTAACCGCAGAGAATCTGGTTTTCTAAGAGACACTGTACAGCAGAACAGAAATGTGCCTCTCCCACCTGTGGCCAGCCTCAGAGAAATGGCCTGCCTCTACCTTTTGCCTGGGATTGGACCTGGGGAAAAAAACTCTGCTATTGCCGTCAGATCAGACCTGGCCTGGGGAAAAATATCAGTAGGACCAATAAAAAAAAATAAAATAAAATAAAACAATTCACCCTTGTTGAAAAAGGACAAATATCTTCTCGGCTCTCCAGGACCTCATGTATTTTATTTTCTCTTTGTATGGTGTTAATATAAATATTCTGTCTCTTTCTTTGTAAGGGTACTAAAGATTATAATTGTATAAAATAAAATAACACAGAGTAATACTTAGTAATTTATCTTGGATGAATGTGACCTGATTGCACGTCCCAGCATGATATGATCTATTATCATTATAGTCTATGTTTAGGTTTATTTGTGTTTTGCTTTCTTGCTTGTATTGTGTTGGAGACAGAGTCGCTGTATAGACATTTCTCTTCAGTGTGACTATCACAAGATTCCTCCCAGGCATTCAGAGCAGATAATTAAAAGTTTCCATGTCCTGTTCATATTTCTGCTGCCTGTCAACAAACAGTGTCTCCTCTTTCCAAATTCTGAAGGAAAAGACTGATTGTGAAACCTGAGCATCCCTTGATCTTTAAATTAAGGCTTCCACTGGCTCACTAGGTATGGTCTTATCTTCAGGACCCAACTGGATACTTCCTGTAATGCCACTGGCTCTCTTTGTAATTGCAGGGTGTATATTTTCTTATCACTTTCTGTTGTAACACGTGAAGGGGCATAATCGAACGGGGCACCCAAGTTTTCCTGATGGCGTCCTCGCGGGATGTCCCGGCAAAGGGGCGGGGAAACCCGTATTATCGAAACAAGATGGGCATCCATCTTTCGTTTCGATAATACGGTTGGGGACACCCAAATCTCCACATTTAGGTCAACCTTAGAGATGGTCGTCTACGATTTTCGGTGATAATGAAACCCGAGGACGCCCATCCCAGAAACGACCAAATCCAAGCCCTTTGGTCGTGGGAGGAGCCAGCATTCATAGTGCAGTGGTCCCCCTGACATGCCAAGACACCAACTGGGCACCTTAGGGGGCACTGCAGTGGACATCAGAAAATGCCCCCAGGTGCATAGCTCCCTTACTTTGTGTGCTGAGCCCCCCCAACCCACCCCAAAACCCACTACCCACAACTGTACACCACTAGCATAGCCCTTAGGGATGAAGGGGGGCACCTAGATGTGGTTACAGTGGGTTTGTAGTGGGTTTTGGAGGGCTCACATTTACTACCACAAGTGTAACATGTGGGGGGGGGGGGGGGGTCCTGGGTCCACCTGCCTGAAGTGCACTGCAGTACCCATTAAAACTGCTCCAGGGACCTGCATACTGCTGTCATGGAACTGGGTATGATATTTGAAGCTGGCATAGAGGCTTGAAAAAATATTTTAACATTTTGTTTAGGGTGGGAGGGGGTTAGTGACCACTGGGGGAGTAAGGGGAGGTCATCCCCGATTCCCTCCGGTGGCCATCTGGTCATTTAGGGCACATTTTTGTGGCTTGGTAGTAAAAAAAAAAAAGGACCAAGTAAAGTCGTCCAAGTGTTCGTCAGGGACGCCCTTCTTTTTTCCATTATCGGCCGAGGACGCCCATGTGTTAAGCACGCCCCAGTCCCACCTTCGCTATGCTTCCGACACGCCCCCGGGAACTTTGGTCGTCCCCGCGATGGAAAAGCAGTTGAGGGAGCCCAAGATCGGCTTTCGATTATGCCGATTTGGGCGACCCTGTGAGAAGGACGCCCATCTCCCGATTTGTGTCGAAAGATGGGCGCCCTTCTCTTTCGAAAATGAGCCCAATAGCAAACCCGAAGTTGTCAGAGCTTTAGAAACCAAATACTACAGGGTCAGAACTTCAGGTAGTGCTGTCCTAAAGGCAGGTATAAAAAATCTTAGCAAATAAATCACAGACATAAAGGGAGTAATGTGAGAGCAGGTTTGGACTTTTGTCTTGAGTCAGGGACAACATATTCCTGTTTCATTTGATTGGGCAGCTCCTGCCAGAGGCATCCCAGCAGTTTACAATACAACAATCCATTTATAATAGCTACATATAATCAAAATGCATAAAAGTACAAAAACTCATCAATTAAACATGAAAGTAAAAAGTCTGCAAGAGTAGTGGAAATAAGGACAAAGATTTTTTTACAGTGAGGAGAGAGGAAGCTTGTTTTGCTGGATATTTACTGGCAAGAGAGGACATACCCTGTTTCCCCTAAAGTAAGACATCCCCCGAAAATAAGACCTAGTAGAGGTTTTCCTGAATTGGTAGATATAAGGCCTCCCCCGAAAGTAAGACCTAGCAAATTTTTGTTTGAAAGCAGGGCCGCCGAGAGCTGGACAAGGCCGCCCCCGGGCCCCCCCCCCCTCCACCCACCCTCCGTCGCTCCTGGAACTAACCTTAAACACCTCCTTTCACCTTCGCAGTAAGCAGCAGCAGGGCAGACCTCTCCTTCCTTCCGTGCCTCGCCCTCGTGGACGTTACGTCAGGCGAGGGCAGGACACGGAAGGAAGGAGTTGCCTGCCCTGCTGCTGCGAAGGTGAAAGGAGGCGTTTAAGGTTAGTTCCGGGAGCGACGGAGGGCGGGCGGGCCAACCCCGATGTTTCCCCGAAAAATAACACAGCCCCTGAAAATAAGACCTAGCACATTTTGGGGGGCAAAAATTAATATAAGACAGTGTCTTATTTTCGGGGAAACACGGTAGTAGATGATGGCAGATTAAGACCTGTACGGTCCATCCAGTCTGCTCAACAAGATAAAGTCATTGCATATGGTATGTGATACTTCATATGTATACCTGGTTTTGATTTGTCCTTGCCATTTTATACACTGTAGAAGTCTGCCCAGCACTATCCTTGTTTTCCAACTTCTAAAGCTGAAGCTGAATCTGTCCAGCCACGATCAGAGCACAGACTGTAAACGTTTGTCCAGTACTGCATTTTCTTCCCAATTACCGGTGTTTCCACCTAATCCCCGCTAAGCTTCTTTGGATCCATTCCCTCTAAACAGGATTCCGTTGGGTTTATCCCACACATTCTTGAATTCTGTTAATCGTTTTCATCTCCACCACCCATAGGAGCCGACTCTGTGGGTGCCGTGAGTGCTTGAGCACCCCCAATATTGAGAAAACTCCTTGTATGTGTCCAAGGAAGGGTTATTTCCACTGGGCTTAGCACCCCCAATAAATTTGAAAAGTTGACTCCTATGCGCACCACCTCCCGCGGGAGGGCATTCCAGGTATCCACCACCCTCTCCGTGAACAAATACTTCCTGACATTATTCCTGAGTCGCCCCCCCCCCCCCCTTGAACCTCAATTCATGTCCTCTAGTTCTAGCGCCTTCCTGTCCCCGGAAAAGGTTTGTTTGCGGATTAATACCTTTCAAATATTTGAACATCTGTATCATATCACCCCGTCTTTCCTTTCCTCCACGACTTCCCAGTGCTCTATCCATTAGGCCATTCCTCCATTCATCACGTAGGGGGCCCTTTCTCTACGCTGCTGTAAAAAGGGTCCTAGGCTAGCAGTGGGGACCTTTTTTGATCACACTGAGGCCCTTTTTACCACAGCGGGTAAAAAGGCCTACAAGAGAAATGGCCATACGGTTAGATTAATAGCGTGCAGTTCGCGGGTGGGTAGACACATGGGTGGAATCTGGGTGGGATGCAAAGAACTATTGGTGAGGGATGGCCTTCAAGAACTGGGACAACGTACTCAGTTACTCCGAAGAATTATTGGTAAAGAACTAAGGCCATTTTTACCATGGCTATAAACTCCCTGATTTTCTATTTTTCCATTACTGGCTATGCACAAAAGTTACCATTAGTGTGTGGTCATTTTTTTTAAATTACCAAGGGAACACTTACCGATACCTATGGTCAGGGCTTTTTTTGAGGGGGTACTGAGAACCGGCACCTTTTTCATTGTCTGCTAAAATTGACCCATGCTTCCCAAGTTTTAATGAAAGAGCTCAAACTCTACACACCAATTCTGCCTTGTCATAGATTCTGTGACTGGTTGCAGGGGGCCTGGCTATTGTGGGGTGGGTCCCTCAGTGATCACCCCACCCCTGAAGTGTGGCCTCGCATTTGAATACCAGCATCTTTTATGCTAGAAAAAAAACGCAGTGCCTATGGTTTAGATCATAAGAGCGCCTGAGTTATTCATGCACTAACCAGTTAGCACATGGTAATGTAGATCCATTAACTGGTTAGTACAGGAATGCCTGCTCTCTGCCCCTGACACACACACCTTCAAAGAAATACAAAAAATATTTAGCACATGGCTAGTACATGCATATTCATAACTTCACATCGTCATGTTCACAACAGGGAATTGGTGCCCCCCCCCCCCCCCCCTTTGCACTGGTTCTGTATTTGAGCCAAAGGAGAAGAGGTGCCTTTCATCGGATCACAAGTCAGTCCTGCACCTGAATTTTTTTTTTGTTACATTTGTACCCCGCACTTTCCCATTCATGGCAGGCTCAATGCGGCTTACATGGGGCAATGGAGGGTTATGTGACTTGCCCAGAGTCACAAGGAGCTGCCTGTGCCTGAAGTGAGAATCAAACTCAGTTCCTCAGTTCCCCAGGACCAAAGTCCACCACCCTAACCACTAGGCCACTCCTCCACTGTTGCTACTATTTGAGATTCTACATGGAATGTTGCTACTATTGGAGATTCTACATGGAATGTTGCTATTCCACTAGCAACATTCCATGTAGAAGTCGGCCATTGCAGATCACCAATGTGGCCGCGCAGGCTTCTGAAACAGAAGCCTGCGCAGCCTTCTACACGGAATGTTGCTAGTGGAATAGCAACATTCCACGTAGAATCTCCAATAGTAGCAACATTCCACGTAGAATCTCCAATAGTATCTATTTTATTTTTGTTACATTTGTACCCCGCGCTTTCCCACTCATGGCAGGCTCAATGCGGCTTACATGGGGCAATGGAGGGTTAAGTGACTTGCCCAGAGTCACAAGGAGCTGCCTGTGCCTGAAGTGGGAATCCAACTCAGTTCCTCAGTTCCCCAGGACCAAAGTCCACCACCCTAACCACTAGGCCACTCCTCCACTGTTGCTACTATTGGAGATTCTACATGGAATGTTAATCTTGCTATTCCACTAGCAACATTCCATGTAGAAGTCGGCCCTTGCAGATCACCAATGTGGCCGCGCAGGCTTCTACATGGAATGTTGCTAGTGGAATACCAACATTCCATGTAGAATCTCCAACAGTAGCAACATTCCATGTAGAATCTCCAATAGTATCTATTTTCTTTTTGTTCCATTTGTACCCTGCGCTTTCCCACTCATGGCAGGCTCAATGCGGCTTACATGGGGCAATGGAGGGTTAAGTGAGTTGCCCAGAGTCACAAGGAGCTGCCTGTGCCTGAAGTGGGAATCGAACTCAGTTCCTCAGGACCAATGTCCACCACCCTAACCACTAGGCCACTCCTCCACTGTTGCTACTAATGGAGATTCTACATGGAATGTTGCTATTCCACTAGCAACATTCCATGTAGAAGTCGGCCCTTGCAGATCACCAATGTGGCCGCGCAGGCTTCTGCTTCTGTGAGTCTGACATCCTGCACGTACGTGCAGGACGTCAGACTCACAGAAACAGAAGCCTGCGCAGCCTTCTACATGGAATGTTGCTAGTGGAATAGCAACATTCCATGTAGAATCTCCAACAGTAGCAACATTCCATGTAGAATCTCCAATAGTATCTATTTTCTTTTTGTTACATTTGTACCCTGCGCTTTCCCACTCATGGCAGGCTCAATGCGGCTTACATGGGGCAATGGAGGGTTAAAGGGACTTGCACCTGAATCTTAGCCAAAGGCCCAAGTTCTCTGGTTTATTTAGAATGGATAACTCCAGCTACCAAATGATAAACCTTTATAAACCTTAATTACTGTTGTCAGGTTTTCCAAATCATTGCATTAGTACATGCCATGCATTTTCTGAGAAGTAAAGATTGATAGATGTGATGCACATGTAAAGCACCAGGAAAACAAAATAATAATCATGTCTTTCCCAGTTTGAATGATTCTCTTTATAAATGGTAACCCTGCAGAGATGTTTGCCATTAATTCTGATTATCTCTTACTTTATCTTGTTCCAAGAGACAATAAAACCCTTGAGAATCATTTGCTGTAATGCGGAATCCAGTGGCATTCAGTGGTCAGCGTCGTCTCCTAGGCGCTGCTTTGTTTGAATTAGTTGGAACTGGTAATTCTCTGGAAAGGAGAATAGTGTTAATCAGCCCTCCCATACCTGATGTGCTCTGGTGCTTCTGCTCCTCCTGCATTTCCTGGTAGGATTCCACTTCAGGCTGTTTGCCTCCAGGGTTTCTGAACATCCTGTTTGTCCCCAAGGATTTCACAGACTGTGGGGACATGTATGGCCTTCGTTCTGCACCCACTGTACAAAGAACTTGCCTTGAGTTTATCCACCCATTTATTTATCCCAACTGACTCTATACCACCCATCTTGTTCCCACCTATAGATCTTCATTTGGCCCCTCAGCTATATGGTTACTACTACTACTATGGTTAGCTGTATTGTTTCACAGCAAATGTTATTGAAATGTTCTAATGTGTGTTTATTAGATACTAGTAAAAAAGGCCCGTTTCCGAAACCAATGAAACGGGCGCTAGCATGTGGCTTTTTGTGTGTGTGTGTGTGTGTGTGTATGTGTCACAGAGTTATTTTGTGTGTGTGTGTGTGTGTGAGTGTGTGAGGGTGCGGTGTGTGTGCAGGTTGTTGATGTGTGTCTTTTTTTGTTTTGTTTTTTGCTTGGGGGTTGGGGGATGTGCTGTGCTGTCCTTGGTCGCTGTTTGCTGCTGGCTGGGTCGCGGGTAATCCTTCCAGCTGGGCCGCAGCTTGTCCTGTTCACCCACGTCCCAGATGGTGACGGGCACATTGTTTTCCGGCTCCTCTGACTCCATGTCAAGTGATCCCAAATATAGTCTGTGCTATAGGCCCTCTGGCACTCTTCAGTACTGGCATTAGGCATTTAAAAATTCCCCCCCCCCCCCCCTTGTCTATTTTTGCACATACCCACAGCAGGAATATTCTTCTCTTGTTCCAGCGGTGGTTCTGTGCTCTCCGTGCTGCACAGATAATGAGCCATTCTGCTGGGGAATGCTCCTCCCTTAATGTCACGTAGCTTCCTCTGATTGGTCCGTCTTACGTTGCCTAGTGTTGCCTGGGAACGGTGTTGTGATGGTCCTTTGTGTTTCAGAATGTTGAGGGTGTTTTTTCTGATTGGTCCGTCATGCGAGGGCGGGGCAGAGAGACATGGTCAGTGTTGTGGCTTCACCACCATGAATCCATGAACCCTTCAGGGAGTGACTGAGTGACTTCAGAACGTTGTCTTCAGAACGTTGAGGGTGAGTTTTATTATAGCAGACTAGTAAAAAAGGCCCGTTTCTGACACAAATGAAACGGGCGCTAGCAAGGTTTTCCTCGGAGTGTGTATGTTTGAGAGAGTGTGTGTGAAAGTGACTGTGTGAGAGAGACAGAGTGCATCTGCGAGTGTGTGTGTGTGACAGAGAGAGTGAGACTGGGTGCGAGTGTGTCTGTGAGAGACAGTGTGTGTGCCTGGGGCCCCTCCCTCCCACCCACCCAGTTCCAGTGTCCCCCCTTCCTCCCTGTTCCAGGGTCATCCCCCCATTTTTTTTTAGTTTTTGTACAGGTGGTGCATTCCCCCCCTCCTCCCCTCTCATCCCCTCCTCCAAGTCCCAGACCCCCTCCCTACCCCCGAGTTCCAGACCCCCCTCCCTCCCTCCGAATTCCAGACTCTCCTCCGAGTTCCAGACCCTTCCCTCCCTGCCTCCCTCCCTCTGATTTGCAGACCCCTCTTCCTCCAATTTCCAGACCCCACCCCTGCCACGACCCTCTCGAGCCCCCCTTCCCTCCGCCAGCCCTCGGGGCTTCGGAGCCCATCTGTGAAGAAAGTTACGGACACAGGCAGGCAGACGCATAGAATGTTGGAGGTGAGAATTATTATATAGGATTCCAATACTATTATGCTTGCATCGTATTATATCTCTGTAATTTGAATTTCAGTACTGTTTAATGGGTATATTTTGATCCTGTTTCATGGTAGTCCTATTACTGGGTTTCAATTTGTTGTTTTCAAGCTTTCCTCTTTCATTGTATTTATGTTCATTCGTGTACATTTTACTATTGCCATGCTGCCAACAAAATTGTAAGTTTGGTATTAAACTGTACCTACGGTACACCGCCTTGGGTGAATCTCTTTATAAAGGTGGTTAATAAATCCCAATAAGTAAATAAAAAAAAATATCAATAAATAAATACATTTCTCTATAATGTTCTTGAGTAAATACACCAGAAGATCTTCTACAGAGAATATTCACTCTGCAAAGTCACTTTAAAACTCCTTTTTTTCATGAGGACCCTTCTGTCCTCAAGATCTGCAACCGGGTTTTCAGGATTTTGACAATGAATATGCAAAAGAACTATTTGCATGCACTGTCTGCATTGTATGAAAAATTCCTTGTGGAAACCCTAAAACCCTGATTGTGCTGCGGTCCTCAAAGTTTGAGGTTGGGCACTCCTAATATATTTAACATCTTGACCGCATGGTACTTCATGCTCCAGGGCTGCTGGCTAAGATGGCAGACTCAGACTCAGTTCAGATACTGATAGAAATTCAAGTCCGGTACTAAACATTCCAGAGTAAATAGAATCTGAACTTTTGGATACATGCCAGAATATCTCAGTTACCAAAATAAGAACGTAAGAATAGCCATACTGGGTCAGACCAATGGTCCATCTAGCCCAGTATCCTGTTTCCAACAGTGGCCAATCCAGGTCACAAGGACCTGGCAGAAACCCAAGTTCATTTGACAGTTCTATCAGTACTCTGGGATGTATACCATCTGGTCTAGTTGATTTGCCACTCTTTAATTTATCAAATTGCCATCTTCCAGGTTTACAGACATTTTTTTCAGTTTCTCTGAATCAGTACTGAATACCATTTCTGGCACTGGTCTCTCCCCCACATCTTTACTTTACTTTCCAGTTCTTATAGCCCGAAGATACCTTTACAACTGAAAGGGGTAACACACGAGAAACTGGGAACAACCCAAGAAATGCAAAATTCTGATATTACAGCACATTTTACTATTAGTCAGTTAAAACTAACTTCTGTATGAAGAGAATTCCAGATTGAAACATATAGTACAAAGGTGAGAAATTAGCATGTTTCAGGGCTTTAATACCTTTTACATTTGGAAATTTTAATTTCAGCCAATTTCAAAATCAGTACTGCAAATTACTATTCACTGAAACCTTTAGTTTAAAAGCAAGCCGTCAGTGCTATGTAATATGCAATGTATTATGAGTTAAAAAAATTATTGCATGAATATTCAGCCAGCGGTGGCGAGCGTTTTGCTGACTTCTACTAGCGTTATTCCTGGATATTTAATGCGGGACCATGTCAGGGCTTCGGCATTGAAGATTCTGTTGTCGTGGAGCCGTCTAATGCATAGCTGGTTAAGTATGATATTCAGAACTTTTTCTAAGGTGCGGTAAAAAAGGGCCCTGCTCTAGCAGCGGGGGCTGTTTTTGGACGCGCTGAGGCCCTTTTTACCATGGCCATGCGGTAAGATTGAACTTACCATGTGGCCATGTGGGAGAGAGCATATACCGTCACCCATTGAGGTGCTGATAATGGCTGCTGCACTAACCCGGCAGTAACACCTTGACTACTCTTGACTACTGACAGCTGCATATGTCACTGTTACCCGCTACCAATACTAACTGCTAGAATGTCGCTACAATTACTAACAGTAACTGTCCTTATAACAACCTTCAGTCTGTCTAGAAAGTTTCAATAAATTGCCTCAGATTTCAAGATCCTTCCCCGCATCCCGTTTGACCTCTACCCGCACCCCATGGAGGTGTGGGCACCACTGACATATTTGAACAGCGATCTGAGGTCAGTTGTCACTTAGCCCCTTAATTGTCCATGATCTGTCCTCCGGGGAGATCATGCCTAATTTCAGAGTTTGGAGCAATAAATCTACACCTTTCGGAGGCAGGAAGCTTGTCCCTTCCTATCCAAGATTAACAGCTTGACTTTTACCGGTAACAGAAAACACATCACACGAGGCATCTTTAGCGGCCCGTTTACTAAACCGTGTAAGCGTCTACACGCACCCAACGCATGCCAAAATGGAGTTACTCCCAGACTACCGCGTGGCTCTTGCGGTAATTTCACTTTTGGCGCACGTAACGGACATGCACCAATTGGCATTTGGCACGCATAGGTCATTACCACCTGGTTACCGTGTGAGTCTTTACCGCCAGGTCAATGGCTGGCGGTAAGGTCTCAGACCCAAAATGGACACGCGACAATTTTCATTTTGCCGCACGTTCTTTTTCGGCAAAATAAAAAAGGCCTTTTTTTTTACAGGCGTGCTAAAAAAACAGATTGGCGCGCACCCAAAACCCATGCCTACACTACCACAAGCCATTTTTCAGCGTGCCTTAGTAAATGGACTCCTTCGTTTCTACCACAGTGCCATTGCGCATCCATCAACCCTACGAATGGCATACAGAAACTGTGAAGATGTTTTGCTCTCCCTGCCGCCTTTACAGCTGTGGCTGGTGACACTGATTTTCCTGTAAAAACTTTTGCAAAAATGCCTCCGGCATGTTTTCAGACTGATCAATTAATTCATTGGTGAATGACACTCGTAACTTAGTAGAGTTTTTCCTCTCGCTGCAATTTTTGCTTGGAAACAAACACACCCTATTAGAAAGGATCCATTAACACCTCAGCACATGTACATTTCCTGGGGTACTTTTAACGTTCCTTGCAGTAAGGTTGGCATCTGTCCCTTTCATTTTGGTAAGCTAATTTATTTTTCTAATGTATTACTTGTCTTTGAAGGTAGCCCAAGGCAGGATACAAAGTAAAGTTATTCTAAACGTGAAAGACAACATTTAAATAGCCAATTACAGGCCTGTTTCTGTTACTGGTGCAATGTTCTATCAAAACCAGGAACCACGTCAGTTGAGTCATGCTATGAAAGACTATGAAAAAAAGCAATGTCCATTCAATCCACGTATTCAGGTTGGATTCTGTTAGCGGCTCTTCATTCACTATTAACTATTCACTATTTTAAAACAACACAGGAACGTAAGACCTTTGAAATAAGAATGATTGAATATTTTGACACCCAACAAACAGGACTTAATAAGGATCTGGGTTTTCTAACCCATTGTAAACCATAAAGCTGTATTTCTCTGTTTATTACCCTCCTCTCACCTACCAACACCCATCCTGTTAGAATATCAATGAAATGCTTTGATGTCCCCATGCATACCCCCCACCCTCATGCTTTGATGTTTCTCTTATATATACTATCTGCTACCACATTTGCTTATTTCCGATCTGACGAAGAAGGGCAACCTTCGAAAGCTAATCAAGAAATGTATTAAGTTATGTCCAATAAAAAAGGTATCATCTTATTTTCTTTTCCATGTTTTATTTTGTTTGATTTCTATAGATTCTACATGGAATGTTGCTATTCCACTCGCAACATTCCATGTAGAAGTCGGCCCTTGTAGATCACCAATGTGGCCGTGCAGGCTTCTGCTTCTGTGAGTCTGACGACAGAAACAGAAGCCTGCGCAGCCTTCTACATGGAATGTTGCTAGTGGAATAGCAACATTCCATGTAGAATCTCCAATAGTAGCAACATTCCATGTAGAATCTCCAATGGTAGCAACATTCCATGTAGAATCTCCAATGGTATCTATTTTACTGTCATAGTAATGCTTGAATGTTTTCACTTATATACACTGTCAGCTAGCACATTTGCTTATTTCCCATCTGAGGAAGAAGGGCAACCTTCGAAAGCTAATCAAGAAACGTATTAAGTTATGTCCAATAAAAAAGGTATCAACTTATTTTCTTTTCCATGTTTTATTTCTATTGATTCACTATTAACAAAACTGAATATTCTAGAAATAAATCTTGACAGCGTAGGAAACATGCTGGTCTACTTCAATTTCTTTAGTATTATTCACACCAGCACCCCCCCCCCAATCCATTCCGAAATGACTGAAGTCTGAAACAATTGTCACAACCAAAAGCCTGCGTTGACATTCATTTTCATTTTCAGATGGGAAGGCAGTAGAATTAGAAGACACGAACTGAAGGGGGGCAGACTCAGGAGTAATGTCAGGAAATGTTTTTTCACAGAGAGACGGTGGTAGATATGTGGAATGCCCTCCCGCGGGAGGGGGTGGAGATGAAAATGGTAATGGAATTCAAACGTGTGGGATAAACACAAAGGAATCCTGTTTAGAAGGAATGGATCTACGGAATCTTAGCAGAGATTGGGTGGCGACACCAGGAATTGGGAAGCAAAACCGGTGCTGGGCAGACTTCTACGGTCTACGCCCTGATCATGACTGAATAGATAGGGATGGGCTAGAGTGTAAATTTTAAGGGGCTTCGACGTTAGCTTCAGAACTTTTAGTACAAGAACAGTGCTGGGCAGACTTCTACGCCCTACGCCCTGATCGTGACTGAATAGATAGGGATGGGCTAGAGTGTAAATTTTAAGGGGCTTCGACGTTAGCTTCAGAACTTTTAGTAGAAGAACAGTGCTGGGCAGACTTCTACATTCTGTGCCCTAAGAATGGCAAGGACAAATCAAACTCAGGTATAAAGTATCACATACCATGTATAACAAATTTATCTTGTTGGGCAGACTATGTTACTATGTTAATTTTTATATGCTGTGATATCCAAAAGGTCGGCAAAACACACAGTGGATCCAAAAAAAGTCCTCTCACAATGAGTGTCTTCCTGAACAAGGTCTTTATTAACAGTTGCAGAATTGACCCGACACGTGAAGTGTTTCGGCCGTACGGCCTGTGTCAGGGGTCTACAAAATAATAATCAACAACATAATGAACATAGAAATATATAAAAATACAAATATACTTAAAAACGAATAAAAACATGAACATAAACATAAACTAATTTATATAAGTAAACCAATTAAAACATCAGAATGAAAAATAAATACTAAAAGGAATATGGAAATATAAATAAATAAATGAAGAAATCGGTAAAAGAATGAACTTATCCATGCAGAGATAATGAAGACAGGAAATAAATTATAATACACAGCATTATATAATGTCAAAATGAGGAACATACCTAGCGTATCTGTAGAAAAAAGTGCCTCGTAGGTCAAGTAAAGAAATAGCACTAAAATTGCTAAAAACGATATCTATAATAAATATGTAAAACAATGAAATGAATAAATACATACTGTCCATTCAATCATGTATGACAGGATACAGAAATAATAGAATAACTATAATGAGAGCAGGGAATGGAAATATGGACCGGGATCTCAGAACCAATCAATTCATGAAATGATGAACTCATCGTTTTTAGCAATTTTAGTGCTATTTCTTTACTTGACCTACAGGATAATATCCAAATTGAAAGCCCAGACTAGTCCCACCCAAAACATGCGTCCAACATGCCCCCTTGAGATTTAGATGAACTGCATATCAAAATGTCTTAAAAAATGAGTTTCAAAAATTTAAAAAAAAAACACATCCATCTGCCGCTTCATGCCATGTTTGGACATTTTTCCGTTTCGAAAATGAAACCCTTGATATACCACTCTCTTTTGTAAAACAAAGTCAGAGTGGTTTTCAACATTTTTAAAAAAATCCAATAAAAACATCTGTAGTTTCCAAAGGCGTTTGACAAGACTCCAGAGGAAATTGGAGAGTCGTGGCATAGGAAGTAGTGTCCTATTGTGGATTTAAAAAATGGATAAAAGATAGAAACAGAGAGTAGGGTTAAATGGTCAGTATTCTAAATGGAGAAGGGTAGATAGTGGGGTTCCCCAGGGGTCTGTGGTGGGACCACTGCTTTTTAACATATTTATAAATGACATGGAGGGGCATAATCAAACTTTTTTTCTCTCTCCTGGAATTCCTTTCATTATAGCAGGACGGCTCCGTGAAGGGGCAGGAAAACCCATCTTATCGAAACAAGATGGGCGTCCATCTTTCATTTCGATAATACAGTCGGGGACGCCCAAATCTCAACATTTAGGTCGACCTTAGAGATGGTCAACCTAAATGTTGAGATGGTCGACCTTAGAGATGGTCATCCCTGGTTTTCGGCCATAATGGAAACCAAGGATGCCCATCTCAAAAACGACCAAATCCAAGCCCTTTGGTCATGAGAGGAGCCAGAATTCGTAGTGCACTGTTCCCTCTCACATGCCAGGACACCAACTGGGCACCCTAGGGGGCACTACAGTGGACTTCACAAATTGTTCCCAGGTGCATAGCTCCCTTACCTTGGGTACTGAGCCACACAAAACCCACTCCCCACAACTGTACAACACTACCATAGCCCTAAGGGGTGAAGTTTACCACCACAAGTGTAACAGGTAGGGGGATGGGCCTGGGTCCGCCTGCCTGAAGTGCACTATACCCACTAAAACTGCTCCAGGGACTTGCATACTGCTGTCAGGGAACTGGGTATGACATTTGAGGCTGGCAAAAAAAATTTTTAAGTTTTTTTTTCAGGGTGGGAGGGGGTTGGTTACCACTGGGGGAGTAAGGGAGGTCATCCCTGATTCCCTCCGGTGGTCATCTGGTCAGTTCAGGCACCATTTTTGAAGCTTGGTCGCAAGAAAAAATGGACCAAGTAAAGTTGGTCAAGTGCTCGTCAGGGACGCCCTTCTTTTTTCCATTATTGGCCGAGGACGCCAATTTCTTAATCACGCCCCAGTCCCGCCTTTGCTACTGTGCGGACATGCCCCTGTGAACTTTGGTCATCCCCGCGACGGAAAGCAGTTGAGGATGCCCAAAATCGATTTGGGCGACCCTGAGAGAAGGATGCCCATCTCCCGACTTGTGTCGGAAGATGGGCGCCCTTCTCTTTCAAAAATAAGCCTGCTAGAAATGGGAGTAACTAGTGAGGTAATTAAATTTGCTGATGACACAAAGTTATTCAAAGTTGTTAAATTACAAGAGGACCTTACAAGACTGGGAGACTAGACATCTCAATGGCAGATGACGTTTAATGTGAGCGAGTGCAAAGTGATGCATGTGGAAAAGAGGAACCCTAATTATAGTTATGTAATTTAAGGTTCCACATTAGGAGTCACCAAACCAGGAAAGGGATCTAAGCATCACTGTTGATGATATGTTGAAACCCTCAGTTCAGTGTGCTGCTGCGACTAAGAAAGCAAATAGAATGTTAGGTATTATTAGGAAAAGAATGGAAAACAAAAATGAGGATGTTATAATGCCTTTGTATCGTTCCATGGTGCGGCCGCACCTCGAATATTGTGTTCAATTCTGGTCACCACATCTCAGAAAAGATATAGTGGAATTAGAAAAGGTGCAGAGAAGGGCGACGAAAATGATAAAGGGGGTGGGATGACATTCCTATGAGGAAAAGCTAAAGCGGCTAGGGATCTTCAGCTTGGAGAAAAGGCGGCTGAGGGGAGATATGATAGAGGTCTATAAAATAATGAGTAGAGTTGAACGAGTAGACGTGAAGCGTCTGTTCACGCTTTCCAAAAATACCAGGACTAGGGGGCATGCGATGAAGCTACAAAGTAGTAAATTTAAAAGGAATCGGAGAAAATATTTCTTCACTCAATGTGTAATTAAACGTTGGAATTTGTTGCCAGAGAACGTAGTAAAAGTGGTTAGCTTAGTGGGTTTTTAAAAGGGTTTGGATGGCTTCCTAAAGGAAAAGTACATAGATCATTATTAAAATGGACTTGGGGAAAATCCACTGCTTATTTCTAGGATATCGCAAAATATCTATACAAATATGAATGTAGGTTTTTTATATATATCTATAAAAGTGGAGTAAAGTCTCATATAGATAACACGAAGAGAATAGTTTTCTCACTCAATAGCTGAATGTATAATTCGTGTATGCGATTTTAATCATTGACTTAACCTCCAGCAACCTTTATTATTAACTAACTTGTAGCATGTGTTGATCAACCTCTCATAGTCTAATCATAATCAACAACAAAATATGTCTAGCACTTAGCTTAGGCAGGTTGGTACACTCAAAAACCCCGACAGGTCCCCGTTTCGTGCTGACTTTATCAAGGGGGAGTCACCAATTCCGGTAGCTGCCTCAAGTGCGTATGTTGCATTGCTTTGTCCAACCTAGGATAAGCAGCATAAAATATATTGAACTTTTTTCGGGTCTTGTCAGGTACTTGTAACCTGGATTGGCCACTGTTGGAAACCGGATGCTGAGCTTGATGGACCTTTGGTCTTTCTCAATATGGCAAAAAATTAAAAATATTATCATCTGCATCACTGAAGCATAAATAACAGTTCAGTTCATTAACAGGCTTCAGAGTAGAAAATGACACAGGGACAAAGTTTGTCTCCATCCCCACGTGCTCTGTCCCCACTTTTGCAGGTCTTGTGCTAATGGAAAACTTAGCATGGGATCTGCAAAAAGAAAAAAAAGATAAAGCCTTATTTTAGGGACATGCTAGAAATGGACATAGTGCATGAGAATGTCCCGTGTTAAAATGCGCTAAGCCCATTTCTTAGTGTGTCTTATTACAAGGGCACCTAAGTGAACAAGAAACAAGACAGACAGAGAGAAGATGAAAATTGCAAGTTTCAAGAAAAATGGACTGTTAAGTTTCTCTTTGTGCTTAATGATGCACGTATGAAGCCTGTTTGCTTAATTTGTCAAAACACATATTGTGCTTTTAAAGTGCAGCAATTTAGAAGATCATTACGTAAGAATGCATGCAGAGTTCAATAGAGATCATCCACCTGGCAGTAGCTGGAGAAAAATGCTAAAAGGCAGCAAGAAAAATAATACAAAGATTGAAGTTCATTGCACGGACACATCTTTGGAAATTGCATGGATTTTAGCAAGACATAGAAAGGCATTTACTGATACAGAGTTTGCCAAAGAGTGTTTTGGGGCTACGGCAGAAATCCTTTTTGCTTTTGTCAATAACAAAAATATAGTCCTAAACCGAAAAGGACGACAAATAAGAAAGGTGGAAGAAATTGGAAGAGAAATCCAATAACAGTTTCCAAGGGTCCCTTTTACTGTACGAGGACCTCACTTCTGAGAGCCAGCCTTACCCTACAGTCTACCGCATCTGAAATTATTGTAACCCTGGTCTCAGCACACAGTTTCAGGGACCAGCTAGCTCTCTCCAGGTCAACACCCAAATCAGGACCAGCCCTGGTGAGTGGAGAAAGGGTCAAAGTCCAGATACATCGTTATTCTTATTGGAAGAGTAGGCTATTCTAAGCTCTTCAAATAAGATTCTCGGAATCATCCAATATGAGCACAGGCGAGGAAGGATAAGCATTAATTAGAAGTGCTCCAGCATGAGAAAAGCAGGGCAACATTCGCTTCAGAAAGTACTTACTTCTGAGCCTCAGCATTCACTAGTCAACCTCATCCCAAGCATTTCATTTCGGGTGTTTTGGAGAAAAGGTCACTCAAACCAAGACTTCGTAAGCCTACTAATAGGCGAAATTTACTGTTGTCATTTTTCATTTCCTCTATCAGTCTCATTACTGTTGCTAGATTTTAGCAGCAGGGACTTATTTCATCATAGCTTTTTTCATCTGTGAAATTAACATTGCCATGGCAACCTACTTGGGATATTACTTAAGCCCGAATGTTCCATTTTCCCAGTTAGATACAATGCAAGATGTCCATTCTGGTAAAGGCCCCGAGTTCTTTAGTTTTTAGGCTCTGCAGTTTTTCATCGTTCCCAGAAGCTGCCAGTTCGACCAGGACCAATTTATGATAAATTTATGGTACTATAATCCTTCATTCACAACAACCCTCCCCTCATCTGACTCAGCTATCACTCCGACAATCCAAGCTCTACCATTTCCTCTTAAACCCAGCACAATCTGGGACACCAACAGGGCATTTCTACAAATAGATGCCTGAATCTGGGCACCCCAAATGCTCTGTTCTTAGTGCCAATTATATAAGGGCTCTTTGTACCAATAAACTCTTATAGAATAGTAATATAAGTCAGTGTTGGAGCATACTTGTAAGCCACATGGCTAGGGTTACCATATGTCCGGATTTACCCGGACATGTCCTCTTTTTGAGGGCATGTCCAGGCAACCGGGCGGGTTTTGCCAATCTGCTCGTTTGTCCGGATTTTTGGACAAACAGGCAGGCTGGTGGGTGGACAAATGGGCAGATTGCTAGCCTCCCCTCCCCTTACTTATTAGTGCCCTGGTGGTCTAGTGACCTCTTCCGCCTTTGGGGCAGGAAAGAGCCCCCTCTTTTCTGCCCGGAGCGCTGCCCTGCATGCATGCTTCCATTGGTGATCCTCGGCGCCGATTCAAAATGGCCACCGAGAGTTGAAGTGAACTCGCGAGACTTCAACTCTTGGTGGCCATTTTGAATCGGCACCGCGGATCACCAATAGGAAGCATGCATGCAGGGCAGCACTCCAGGCAGGAAAGAGGGGGCTCTTTCCTGCCCCGAAGAGGTCACTAGACCACCAGGGCAGTAATAAGGTAAAGGGAGGGGGGTGATGGGAGGGGGGGGCGATGGAGTATGTGACAGGGGGGAGGGGAACACGTGACGGGGGCGGTGCGAGGGTGTGACAGGGGCAGAGCGAGGGTGTGAAAGGGGCGGGGTGGGTGTGTGGTGGGGCGGGGCATTGTCCTTTTTGGGGGACAAAAAATGGTAACCCTACACATGGCAGACATAAGTTGGCCTGTAATTAAAAGCATTTTATAAACTATTGGCCAGATTCTATAAAAAGCGTTGAAATTTGGCGCCAATACAATTCTATAAAGGGTGTTTTGGGATGAGCACTCTTTGAATAGCATTAAGAGGCCCTTTCAGTAAGGTACGTAAGCACCTACACATGTCCAACAGCGTCAAATTGGAACTAGCACCCTGTTACCACATGCTCTGGGCGGTAATTTCATTTTTAACACACGTCCAAAACATGCGGTAGAAAATATTTTCTATTTTCTACCTCGTGATGCTCAACTGGCAGTAATCAGCAGTTTACGCATGCTGACGCTTACCGCCCGGTTAGTGCGTGAGACCTTACCGCTAAGTCAATGGGTGATGGTAAGGTCTCAGCCTGAAAATGGACGCAAGCTGGTTTTAATTTTGCCGCACGTCCATTTTCAGGCACAAAAGAAAAAATGCCTTTTTTCCTGGCGTGCTGAAAAATGGAGCTGCGCGCATCCAAAACACGCGCCTACACCAGCACAGGCCACTTGTAGGTGCGCCTTAGTAAAAAGACCCCCCGCATGCCAAATTTGATGCTCCACTTTGGGTGCAAGGACTTAAGTCAGCTGAAACCTGGTGTACATCCTGGAGAGCAATGAATTCCAGTCTAATTATGCATTGAGTGAAGAAATACTTTCTCCTGTTTGTATTAAATTTACTACTTAGTAGCTTTATTGTGTGTCCTTTAGTCCTAGTATTTTTGGAAAGAACAAACAAGTGATTCACATCTAGCCATTCCACTCCACTCAGTATTGTATAGACAAGCAAGCTATAAATTGCTTTAAATAAATAGATCTGTGACGAATGTAGATGTTTAGAGCAAACCAAATTTTCTAAATGTCTGTGTTGCAGGAAGCCTCCGACAGATAAAGCTTGGCAGCCAAGTCAATGTTTATTCTCAACATTGGTCACCTAGGGGTCCTTTTATAAAGGTGTGCTGACAAATGGCTTGCGGAAGTGTAGGCGCGGGTTTTGGGTATGCGCTGATCCATTTTTGTTGCTGAAAACGGACGTGCGGCAAAATCAAAATTGCCGTGCATTCATTTTGGATCTGAGACCTTACCACCAACCATTGACCTAGCGGTAAAGACTCATGCGGTAACCATGCGGTAATGACCTACGTGTGCCAAATGCCACTTGGCGTGCGTCCGTTACGCGCGCCTGAAAATAAAAAATATTTTTCAGACGTGTATCGGATGCGTGCCAAAAATGACATTACCACAAGAGCCACGTGGTAGTCGAGCGGTAACTCCATTTTGGCTTGCGTTCAGTGAATTTCTTAAGTACATAAGTGTTGTCATACTGGGAAAGACCAAAGGTCCATCAAGCCTAGCATCCTGTTTCCAACAGTGGTCAATCCAAGTCATAAATACCTGGCAAGATCCCAAAAATGTACAAAACATTTTATGCTGCTTATCCCAGAAATAGTGGATTATTCCCAAGTCCAATTTAATAATGGTCTATGTGCCATCCAAACCTTTTTTAAACTCTGGTAAGCTAACTGCCTTTACCACATTCTCTGGCAACGAATTTCAGAGTTTAATTACACATTGAGGGAAGAAATATTTTCTCCGATTCCTTTTAAATTTACTACATTGTAGATTCATCGCATGCCCCCTAGTCCTAGTATTTTTGGAAGGCGTAAACAGACACTTCCCGTCTACCCTTTCCACTCCACTCATTATTTTATAGACCTCTATAATATCTCTGTCTTTTCTCCACGCTGAAGAGCCTTAGATGCTTCAGCCTTTCCTCATAGAGAAGTCGTCCCATCCCCTTTATCATTTTCGTCACCCTTCTCTGCACCTTTTCTAATTCCACTATATCTCTTTTGAGATGTGGCAACCAGAATTGAACACAGTATTTGAGGTGCGGTCGCAATACAAAGGTCCCTCTTGATTTGTAGAGGTTTCAATACATCTCCAGAGAAGAGATATGTGAGGCTATGACTGGCCATGTAGCTTGAAGATAGGGGGGGAACAAAGCTTGAAAGAAAAACATTGTAAAACAACCCTGATGCTCCAATTAGCTACACGGCATTTTAATGGCGTACATATTCCAGCGAATGTGAAACACCTCACCAGGCTCCTCTGGACACAGTGACATCTTCTGCACTACTCAGAAGGTGTTAACTACTTTCAGTGAAACTCTTTGACCTATGGCAGAAGGCGATAACGAGTCATCTCGTCTATAAATACACCTGATGAAAGTCTCATCGTCATAAGGCAGAGGTGTGAAAGGACTATACCATGGCTATAAATGGCCGGATATCCTCCATAATGACCTAAAAAACAGAGTGTATCTTCCACACTCATTTTCAGTGAGTAAGCCACTTCACAGAACCTATTCATGGCTGACTCCACTATTCCTTATCTCCTCATGAATCCAAAGAAAGAAATTATATTTCACTGTGTCTCCTATGGTGTGGATGGGATTTCTGTCTTTTTGTCATAGAGGACTAGATTCTATAAATGGTGACGAAAACATGGTGTATATCCTCACACGTAAATTAGGCGTGGATCACCCTAATTCTATAACAATGCACATAAATTGCAGGAACCCTCCCGACCCGCCCATTATCCACCCATGGCCTCGCCCCCTTTTCAGATTCGTGTGTTAGAACTTTCGCACACCTTTTTATTGAATACGCCTAAAAAGAAGGGCACGTAAATTCTAATTATTGCCCATTAGTACCGATAAAGACTTATCACTCAGTTATCGGCACTGATTGGCTCACTATTCAATTAAATTGCATGCACACATTGGATGCGCATCCAGATTGATGTGTACAACTCAAAGTGCCATATCTAGACTCTGGGGTAACAATGACTAATTGATTTTGGAGGGTGCATATTAGTTGGCATATTACATAAGCATCGCCACACTGGGACAGACCAAAGGTCCATCCAGCCCAGCACCCCATCTCCGACAGCGGCCAATCCAGTTCACAATCACCCGACATGATCCACGGAGCAAAGCATTTTGTACTGCTTGTCCCAGGAATAGTGGATTTTTCCCTACGTTCCTTTAATAACATTCTATGGCCTTTTCCTTCAGGAAGTCATCTAAACCTTTCTTAAACTCTGCTAAGCTAACCGCCTTAACCATATTCTCCGGCAACGAATTCCAGAGTCGAATTACATGCTGAGTAAAGAAAAATTTTCTCTTATTTGTTTTAAACTATTACATATTACATAAAAGCTTGATACTCACTGAATTATGTTTATTACAATTTGATATACCACTAAAATTTAACAGATCATTGAACTTATAATAATAAAAAATAGAAAAGAACACCAGTAGGAGAGATATGATCTCATACATTTGATTGAACACACATAAGTGTGTAGGTATTACTATTAATCATTTCTATAGTGCTACAAGATGTACGCAGTGCTCTACACATTATATGCAGGTACTTTCTCTGTCCCTAGAGGGCAGTGCTATACACATTATATGAAGGTACTTTCTCTGTCCCTAGAGGGCAGTGCTGTACACATTATATGCAGGTACTTTCTCTGTCCCTAGAGGGCAGTGCTATACACATTATATGAAGGTACTTTCTCTGTCCCTAGAGGGCAGTGCTGTACACATTATATGCAGGTACTTTCTCTGTCCCTAGAGGGCTCACAACCTACGTTTTTGTACTCAGGGTAATGGAGGGTTAAGCGGTCCTTTTACTAAGCCACAGTAAAAAGTGGTCTGTAGTAGTGCGAGCACATTTTGGGGCACACACTGGGCCATTTTTTACCGCGTCTAGGAAAATGGGCCTTTTTTAAGGGGCCAGAAAATGGCTGTGTACTAAAATTGAAACTAGCATGTGCCAATTTTTGGCTTGAGACCTTACTGCCACGGTGTCTGCTTTTAAATTTGACTGTACATCGCTTTGATTTACTGATTTAAAAAATGACTAAGAAAATTTTAATAAACATAAACTATCTTACCTTCCCCACTACCACCAGGCTCAGTTCTATGCCATAGACTGCTTCCCTTCAGTCATAGGTATCATTGACTGCAGACACATCACACTCAGACCCCCCCCCCCCCCCCAGGCATACAAGGAGACCTACAGGAATAGAAAATCATTTCACTCCATGAGCATGCAAATTGTGTGTGATGCCCAGGGGGAGATTGAGGATGTGTGTGTGCCTTCTACCCAGGTTCCACCCACCATGCATACATCCTCCAGTATTCAGGAATCCACCACAGGTTTGATCGAAGGGAGATCACTGACGGTTGGCTCCTAGGCAAGCAGTACAGAGATTCTCAAACTTCATACCCCTCCCTCCCACTCCTAACCTTCAACACTCTCCCTCCCTTGATACCCCACAACCCACAACCATTGCCCCCCATAAGGTCACCATCATGCTTATTTTCGAGAGAGAAGGATGCTCATCTTTCGACACAAATTGGGAGATGGGCGTCCTTCTCATAAGGTCGTCCAAATCGGCATAATCAAAAGCCGATTTTTTGACACCCTCGACTGCTTTCCGTCGCGGGGACGACCAAAGTTCACGGGGGCATGTCAGCAGGGTAGCGAAGGCGGGACTGGGGCGTGATTAGGAGATGGTCGTCTTCAACCAATAGTAGAAAAAAGAAGGGCGTCCCTGACAAGCACTTGGCCGACTTTACTTGGTCCATTTTTTTTCATGACCAATCCTCAAAAAGGTGCCCCAACTGACCAGATGACCACTGGAGGGACTCGGGGGGGGGGGGGTTGGGGGGCTCAGCACCCAAGGTAAGGGAGCTATGCGCCTGGGAGCAATTTTAGAAGTCCACTGCAGTGCCCCCTAGGGTGCCCGGTTGGTGTCCTGGCATGTGAGGGGGGCCAGTGCACTACAAATGCTGGCTCCTCCCACGACCAAAGGGCTTGGATTTGAACGTTTTTGAGATAGATGTCTTTGGTTTCTATTATCGCCAAAAACTGAGGACGACCATCTCTAAGGTCGACCTAAATGTCAAGATTTGGGCATCCCGACCGTATTATCGAGACGAAAGATGGACATCCATCTTGTTTCGATAATACGTGTTACCCCGCCCCTTCACGGCACCATCCTTAGTGTTGGGCGCCCTTAGAGATGGTCATCCCCGTTCGAAAATGCCCCTCCACACCAGCCAATACACATTCATGTCTGTGATTCTGCTCCCCCCTGCTCCCCCAGGTGACAGAGGCGACCCCCAATGAACCTGGCTTACCGCTCAAGGACACAAGGAACTGCAGTAGGATTTGAACCAGATTCCCTCGGTTCTCAACCCACTACTCCAGCCATTAGGCCCCTCCTCCTCCCTACTCCTTTGGTAGAAATTTCATCTTCTGGCCTGGACGACATTCTAGAATGAAAGATGGATGAGTGGATTTCAGATACATTTTGGCCTCCCAATTTGTTGATCTCAGTCCTGACCCCCACAACCATCTTAAAAATTATTTTAAGTAACCCACCCTGATGCTCTCTGTTTAACAAGATATCTCCACCTATGTTAGAAAAACAAGGGACTCCTGAAACAAAAGACCATCCCCTCCCCCACAAAGACTGACCCTACAGTGCACTCAGCGTGTATAGCAAGTCTGCTCTTTTATGACTGTCAGTAAGGTTATGGTGGTCTAAACTGATTAAAAAGATCACTGCTAATAATAAACTTTATCATGTATTGCAATTGTTGGCAGTTGAACAGTTCCCAAAGCTAACATTATTTTTTATTAGTAGAATCTGTACAGAGTAAAGTAATAAATAGCTGAGTAACATTTTTACATTCTAAAATCAGATGCATAAAGAGCCAGCTTGCTTGTGGATATTTTCTCTGTCTGTGCAGACACAGGAGCTCAGGGACCAGAGATGTGGAAGTAGGAACATTACCTTAGTCCACTAGTGAAACTGCCTGTGTTTTAGGGAGGTGAACTGAGAGGCACAAGTCAGCTATAAAACATTGCGGGGGGGGGGGGGGGGGGGAGCAGGCTGTAAGGGGGTAATTCATTAACCGGGCATCTATATGAAACTTCATTGGCTCCCCATTAGAGAACGAGTCAACTTTAAGGCCATCACACTAATTCACAAGATGATCCATGGAGTATCACCAAGTTACATGGTCAATCTATTAAATCTTCCATCCAGAAACAGATCAACATCTTCACGAACATACCTTAACCTTCACCTTCCCAATTGCAAAGGACTAAAGTGCAAAACCTACCATGCATCTAACTTTCCCTACCTGGGCTCCCAACTCTGGAATGCTCTACCCAGATACATTCGATCAACTAGTGAATACCTTCCCTTTAGGAAATTATTGAAAACCCATCTATTCAAACAGATTTACCCGAACGACTTGACCTACCATAAGCAACCCATCCATTTACCAGTTCATCTAATCATTAGCAACAATGACTCAGGAATTACCTCCTACCAACCTTCTTATCCTCCATGCTCTTCCCCTACCTCTTCTTTATCGCTCTACGTCCTTACCTATCCCTATCCTTTCTCTCATACCTCTTTTATCCCATTTACTCCTTGTTCATTTGTCCTACCACATACCTCCTTTGTTGATTCTGATACTACAAATTGTATTCTCTTGTTACTATGTAAGCCGCATTGAGCCTGTGATGAGCGGGAAAGTGCGGGGTACAAATGCAATAAATAAATAATAAATAGCCACACAGAAAAGGTTCCTCTGTGATGCCTGTTCTACCTTCCTTTACAGAATACCAGAATAACTGGGAGATACATGCAAATGTACGTAAAGGGCAAAAACACACCAGCCATATAGCTAGAGGGGGCAACCAAGTCAGAACTGGGACATCCTGCTCATAACTTCCAAAAAAAAAAAAAATCCATACAGTTCACAGCAATTTTCAAACAGGAAAAACGTTGGGATTGCCTGTTTGATAATAGGTGAGAAAGATGTTCTTGCGCTGAAAAAGTCTAACATGAACGGCCATTTTCTATAATGAGAAGTCCAAAATCAGACACAAAAACGTCCATCTGGCATCATTTGTACAAAAATGGCCATAGAGATGCCCCTGCAGAGCAGAACAGCAGCCAAGTGGTCAGTGTAGCGGACTTCAAACAATGGGACCCAGGTACAAATCCCACCTTAATTCCTTGATATGTTATTGTGAGTCCTCCCAGGGCCGGTCTTAGCAATTGTGGGGCCCTGTGCAGACCAGTTCAGTGGGGGCTCCTGACCCCTCCCCCCACCCACCACCATAAACCATAATTTATCAGAGTTTAAAAGGAGGTTTAGAGCTCTCGGAACCCTACCTCACCCCCATACCTTGATGTGCATCCAGCACGTTTCAGTAGAGAGCGGCAGACAGCGGCATCAAATTTCATGTCCCATCAGCTGCCGAGACCAGAGCCTTGTGGAAGCGGGAAGTAACATCAAAAAGGGGCGGGACGCAACAGCGAGGAGGCTCTGGGCTCGGCAGCTGATGGGACATGAAAATTGATGCCACCGTCTGATGCTCTCTACTGAAATGTGGATGCACATTAAGGTAAGGAGCATGGAGGTGTTCCGAGACAGGAGGACTGACATGCCAGAGATGAGGGGCTCCTAGGAGTGTGGGGCCCTGTGCGACTGCCCCTGTTGCCCCTGCCTAAGACCAGCCCTGAGTCCTCCAGGAACAGATGAAAACCTACTATAGCTAAAGGTCCACGACTACAATACCCATCATGCTTGCGGTTGGTACATTCAGGTGCAGTTGGTATTTTTATGTTCTAGGAGGGGTCACATATTTATTAGATGATGTTTGTTTGAGTTTTGATCAAGAAGATAAGTATTTTTTATTTTTTTTATTTTAATTTATAACAACGAAATTTTACAAGCACTAAAATAACTTGCCAGAAATACAGAGAAAATAACACACAAGAATTATTTCAATCAGGTAATTCTATACTCTTCCTTAGACCACAAAATAAGGACAGTGAAACAAGACAAGGAGATCAATTAAACAACAGTAAACCAAGAAAACGTGGTATTAACCTGATTATCCCCAGTTATTATTTATCTGAATCATTATTCCACATTGATCGACTGGTTGGCTTCTTCAAACCCAAAACGGTGTATAGTCAATTTATTTCATTGGAAACATACTTATTGTCCAATATTAGTTAGAAATAATACATCTGATTTCATTTTTTTCTCTTTTAAAACCAGAAATTATTTAACAATGCGAACACTTGAGTCTCTAATCCAATTCCCACTGATTACGGTAATCCCAGTTTCACAGGCTTCACTCCTTTTGAATAAATATACTAAGAGGAATCATTTCAGAGGAAAAAACTTTAGGAGTCGTACCCGGAACTCTGGGAAGAAAACAATCTCGATATTAATCATCTATAATAATATTCATTTTGTTCAAAATTTTCTGGTCTATTATCATCTTCAAAATCTTAACCATTTCCTACTCCTGTAGAACTTCATTTGCCGTATCAATTTTTCATTCTCAAAGGATTCGATTAGATTATCCATGTGGCTCACTAATAAGATTATATCGGAAGCAAATTTAGAGATCAGTATTTTTAAAATCTCTCTGGATGTTGCCTGTTGCATTTGATACTGTAGATCATGAATGGTTGTTACATCGATTGCAGTCATTTGTAATTTCTGGGAAAGGGTTAGCTCAGTTTTGATCATTTTTGGATGCTTGTATGTTTCAGGTAGATCAGCGTTCTACTTTGGGAGACGCTGACTGCAGGGCATACATCAAGGTTCATGTTTATCGTCACTGTTGTTCAGTTTGTTTTTGCTCCTTGTCTGCAAGGTGTTCGTCATCGTCTGTATGCTGACGATATACAGTTTTATTTTCCTGTACCTGTGGACATACCTCAGGGTGTTTCTTTGCTGGAATCACATTTTCAGATTGTTCAGGGTTGGTTCAAGCGAATGGTTTGGCCTTGAATATTGACAAAACTCAAATTTTGTGGTTATCGCAGTCGGGGGAGGATTGTCCGTATTCTAGTTTGTGTCTGGACTCTTATTTCAGTACTGGTTTTCTCAACAATTTGTAGTTTGGGTGTGACATTAGATAACTACATTATCATTTAAACCGTAGATTGCCTCAGTGATTCACGTGGTATTAAAATTATGATTGATAGCTAAGCTGAGAAGTTTTGGTGCATTTTGATTACTGTAATGTTCTTTTGTGTGGTTTGCTGTGTGCAACACTGAAAGCCTTACAGGTGGCACAGAATTCCACGGCTCGGTTGTTAATGATGACAAGTAAGTTTGACCATATTACTCCACAATTATGGGAGCTGCTTTGGTTGCCTGTTGAATGGCGTATAAAGTTCCAGATTTTGGTATTGTTATCTAAGGTTTTGCAAAATTCAGCTCTGGAGGAATTGGCCATGCGGGGGGAGCACTTACCGCCACTCATTGAGGTGGTGGTATGGGCTCCTGCAGGAATCTAGCAATGCACGGTGTTTCCCATTTACTGCTGGGTTAATGCCACGCTATTAAATTTTCATTTTGCCGCATGTCCATTTTCTGCAAACATTTTAAAAAGGGCATTTTTCTTACAGGCACGCTGAAAAATGGATTGGCGCGCGCCCAAAAGCCACACCTTCACTACCACAAGCCATTTTTCCATGCGCTTTTGTAAAAGGACTCCAGAGTAATGATGATTATTTAAATTATAAAATGTTATTTATTCAACTAAAACATTTGTTTACCACCTATCAAATACAGTCCTAAGAGGATCGGCATCAATTGTTCCATAATTAAGAAGACTCACAAATAGCCCAATAAAAGAGCAGAGAAAGATATAACCCCCCCCCCCCCCGATTCTATATATGGTGCCTAAAGTTGTGGGTGTTAATCAGTTCATATTGTGATTAGCACGCACAACTTAACAACAAACCAATCAGCGATGATAATTGCTACTTAAGCAATTATTGACACTAATTGGCATTAATTAGAATTTACGTTAAAGGATTCAAGATGGCCGCTGCTTGAATCTGACGTACCTCCTGCTTCTCTGATCTTCTTAATCTTCGGTGATGCCGAAAAGAAGGGGCCGGCCCTCCTCCACCGCTCCTCAGCGGCAGAACCTTTCCCCTAGCTTGGCAACAATACAAGCTTTTTTTCAAAGGAGCATGGTGCCAGAAGCATCGGGGAATAGCCCGTTGTTCCGTTCTGGGGTGGATGGAGACTCCCGTTTTCGCTCAGCCCCGACATAAGAACTCCTCCCCCTCAAACTTCTGGCTGCAGCACTCCTCGGATGGCGTCCTCTACCTTGTGGCCCACTGGTGGTACGGGAGATGAGAGATGGGAGGTGATAAAATCGACTGGAGGAATTTGGACCGAGGGGGACTTAGATAGCCAGACTGGAAGGGTAGTATTAGTAACTCCTGGAACAGCAGGGGAGACTCCAGCCATGAGTGAGGAACATGGCTTTTCTTCTACTAATACAGAGGTAACAATGACTTTATTTCCTATTTTGATGGACAAACCAACTGAAGTCACGCTGGGCAGTTTATGGACATTAATAGTAGAACTGGGAAAAATAATCTGTCTGCAGATAAAAAAAGTTTCTCAAGATTTATCCGTGTTAGAACATAAGACATAAGATATTGAATCTAGATTGGAATCTTTAACGAATAAAAATAAAGAATACGAAAATGAGGTTAAAAAGATACAATCATATCAAGAACGCATAACTAAAGATCTAATATTCCTTAGAAGAAAAAACGAATCTTTGGAAAATTCTGTAAGAAACAATAGTCTTCGTTTTTTGAATTTCTCCAAACAATTTGCGACTTCTCCACGAGAAATGCTAAGGAAATATATAAGAGATGTACTGGGAGTGGCCATTTCCCCGTTTTCGCAAATATATTATTTGCCAACAAAAATAAAAGAAAATCAAATCCAAGAACTTGATGTTTCAGAAATTCTGGAAGCTTCTGAGAGTGAAACAGTAATACCGTCAACTTTGATTGCAACCTTGGCATTGACTCCAGATAAAAACTGGTTAATGAGACTATTCTTTCAGGATAGAGAAAAAAGTTTTCTTGGACTAAAAATTCGTGTTTTTCCTGATGTGACTAAAGATACTCAGAAACGTAGACAACAATTTCTTATGATGAAGCCAGGGGTACTTCAGTTGGGGGCCTTGGACGGACACTGGCACTGAATTTCCGGATTTCTGAAGCCAGCTAACACAAAGGGGCCCTTTTACTAAGCCACTGTAAAATGTGGCCTGCGGTAGTGCAGGCGCATGTATTGGGGCAGTATTCACCACATCTGCAAAAAAGGCGCTTTTTTAATGGGACGGGACAAAGGTCGCAGTAAAACTGAAACCAGCGGGCTCCCAAAACCAGCCTGAGCCCTTAACACCCACCCATTGATCTAGCGGTAAGGGCTCACACACTCGCCAAGTGCCAATTACCACCAGAAACGGCATTATGGGTGCATGCCAAATCTGAAATTACTGCCAGGTGGTGCGCTGGCCTGGCAGTAGTCTCATTTGGGCGCGTGCTGTATGCGCATACAGCCTACTGCGGCTTAGTAAAAGGGCCCCATAGCCGGTAAAGTGTGATGTTCAGCACTTAACCAGCCCAAGAGGGATTGTAATCAAAGTTTGGATGAGACCATTGAGGGTTAAGGGGATCTTTTACTAAGGTGCACTAGCATTTTTAGCGTGTGTTAAAAATCAGCTGGCGCTAAATGCTGAGACGCCTATTATATTCCTACTAGTAAACCAGGCCCATTTCTGACACAAATCAAACGGGCACTAGCAAGGTTTTCCTCGGAGTGTGTATGTTTGAGAGAGAGAGAGAGAGAGAGTGTGTGTGTGTGTGAGAGAGAGATAGAGTATGTGTGAGTGAGTGTGTGTGTGGGGGGGGGGCTCCGAGTTCCATAACCCCCTCCTTCCCTCCCTCCCTCTCCTCCCCTCCGAGGTCCAGGCCCCCTCCCTTCCGAGGTGCAGGCCCCTTCCGAGTTGCAGGCCCCCCTCCCTCTCTCCCTCTCCTCTCCCTCTCTCTCTCTCTCCCTCCCTCTCTCCCTCTCCTCTCTCCTCTCTCCCCCCTTCCCTCCGAGTTCCATGCCCCCTCCCTCTCCTCCCCAGCGTGTTCCATGCCCCCCTTTCCTCGGAGTGTGTATGTTTGAGAGAGAGTGTGTGGGTGATAGATGGAGTGTATATGTGAGAGAGAATGAATGAGAGACAGACAGTGTGTGTGTGTGTGTTTGTGTCAGAGAGAGAGAGTGTGTGTGTGTGAGACAGTGTATGTGAGAGACAGAGTGAGTGTGTGTGTGTGTGTGTGTGTGTGTGTGAAAGTGAAGCCTTCAAGCCTTGAAGCATTCGTGCACTCTGTAATGCTCTATCTCCTCAACTGACGACACGTAGTTCCAGAACGTTGCAGGAAAGCTTCAAGGCTTGAAGGCTTCACTTTCTCGGCTTCAGAATGTTGGAGGTACGTTTTATTATATAGGATGGGCATCTCAGTGTTTAGCATCAGCTGATTTTTAGTGCAAGCTGAAAACACTAGCGCACCTTAGTAAAAGATCTCCTAAATGACTTACCCAAGGTCACAATGAGCATCAGTGGGAGAGGCAGGGCTCATCTTACTAAATAAATAATTAAGCAATTTCGATCACGCTGAAAACATTCAAAACATTTCTTCAGGGTGATACATTTTGACACACATGAGATGCTTAGCTAGAAATATTGATCACATAAATATGTGCACATTGTAAAAAGAGATAAATGGGGACATTTTTGGTTAGTTTTGGCATTGCTGAATTGAATGGGTGAGACAGCCATTTTGGAAGATTCATTCTTCATTCCATTTGTATTCATTAATAGTGTGGCTGTAGTAGACACAGGCATGGAGGACTCACTATGGGAGGGGAGTGGGTGGGATCAAGCAAAGAGCAGGCAGCATTTCAGCCAATCATGTTATCAATAGAAAGCAAACAAAATAAAACATGGAAAAGAAAATAAGATGATACCTTTTTTTATTGGACATAACTTAATACATTTCTTGATTAGCTTTCGAAGGTTGCCTTTCTTCATCAGATTGGAAATAAGCAAATGTGGTAGCAGATAGTATATATGAGTGAGACATCCAAGCATTACTTTGACAGTCTGACAAGGTGGGAGGGTGGGGGTGGGTAGGAGGTATGCATAGGGACATCAAAGCATTTCATTGATATTCTAACAGGATGGGTGCAGGTAGGTGAAAGGAGGGTGGTCAACAGAGAAATACAATTTTATGGTTTATAATGGGCTAGAAAACCCAGATCCTTGTTAAGTCCTGTCTGTTGGGTGTCAAAATATTCAATCATTCTGACTTCAAAGGTCTTACGGTCCTGTATTGTTTTAAAGTTACCTTTCAGGATTCTAACTATGAAATCACTGGTGCAGTGTCCTGGTCTTGAAGAATGCTGGCCCACCGGGGTGTTAAAACTGACAAGCAGTCAGACAAGCCTATCCCTGTCTGACTTATCCAAATCCCATAGCCAATAATGTCAGCAGTTAAGCTGGAAAAAAACAGCACAGAATCAGGGCAGGGTAAGATTTTCTCTGAGGCTTTCAGAGTGAGAAGAGGTTATTTGCTTGCTCCATTGCTTCAGCAAAAGTTGCCTTTGCTACAACAGAGAGAGATTCTAGGAATATGCTCCCCTGTAGTCCACCAACTGAGGTAAAGAAAATATTCCTTAAGAGAGGATTGATGTAAAAAATCTGCCAGTGTCAAGGGCACTCCACAGGTAGAGCAGACACAGTGGAGAGTGGGAAGGACGCTGCTAGCCTTTCATACTCTCCTCCATCCTCAGTCCCAGATCCAACAGTAGAAGCAGCAATAGCACTTCTGCTCAAGAAAGTAGAAAGGAAGTCTTGCAAAACCTCAGAGATATGAAGGCATTTTAAAGTACCTCAGGATCCAAGGTATGCAAAATGCATTTACTGTAGAAAAACCTTTAGTGGAGGAAAACTGATGGGCTTTTCAACAGTAGCATGCAGCATTGCTGGCAAAATCAACACCCTTTCCAGCTACAGTCAAATGAGGGCATTGATCCTATGCTGGAGATGCCACATGGCAGTGGAAATAGCAGTAGCAGGAATGATACAGAAAAAAAAAAAGGAAATCTATAATAAAACAAATGCGGGTGGACAGGTGTGGGATATGTGACCTGGATAGTTTACCGGGCCAGAGGTTCCGGGCCCTGTGGGAACCCTTATGGGACACCCTAACCCCTAGAGGTAGAAGTTTACTGCTGAATTTTTAAGATTCTCGGAAACGGGAACTATTACTTGCTTAAGGTATAGGTTGTGGAGGTGATGTACTATAATTGAGTGTGAAATTACTTTGGATAAAGGACTCAAGACCCATGGGACATGCAAGATGAACCTCATTGATGTGCAAGGTTGATCAGGGCTAGAAGCTCCAATGGACTCCTTCAATATTTGGGAATGGAATCAGACGGGGGGGGGGGGGGGGAGGGTAAGGTAGGGGAGAGGGAAGGATCATGCTGGGAGGGGGAAAAAGGGGAAAAAGTACGATGATAAACTTCATTGTGTTACAGTATTCACATTATGGTGTTATGTTAAATTTACTTTTGCTGCATTTGCATTATTGTCATTTGTTTATCGTCAATAAAAATACCTAAACATTAAAAAAAGGAAATCTATTTCCCAATCGGAGCCTCCAGCTTCTTCCTCCAGTGAGATGCCAGTTTCCTCAACGAACATCAAAGCAAATGTTGTGGGATGACAGGCAACATCAACAATGGTGACATGATGCATTGGGGAAATGATTGCCCTGTTGACCAACCCTTTAGGTGGTTGAAAACGTGAGATTTAAGAGTCTGCTGCATCTCTTAGCCCCCCTTTATCCAGTGCCTTACAGGACAACTTTTGGCAGGCAGGTGGCAGTTGGAAAAATAAAGGGTGGTAGTGTATATTTCACTAGTAATACATGGACTAGTCAGAATGCTCCACACACCTACATCTGAGGGTGCACTTGAAGGCAAGCTATAGGTATGGTGGTGGTGGTGGTGGTCAGGGGGAATACCAGCATCAGAGTTCCAGTTGGCTATGCTGCACGTCCAGGTGATGGATGATAGCTATAACTGAGTCCATATCTTGAGAGGAATGCTGGAGGGCTGGCAGCTCGGCCAGGGACAGATCACTGTGCTTTCTGGCTTTTATTGTAATGAACAACATGATTAATATGGAGAGAGAGAGAGAGAGGCCAGGCCAAGGGTGGTATAAAATGGAGGTAGAAGTGTAGCTTGTGGAAGTGACCTTTCAAAGTCCATTTTTGGGGAGGTTTTAATGTAGGGGCCACTTGGAACATTCCAAGTTGACTGAGTTTGTTGCCATTTTCACATTAGGTCTGTGACTGGTGGAGCCTGGAAACCCCCTCCCTTGGCCTTGCTTCCTTTGCCACCTTTGTGCATTAGAAATTTTTTTTTTTTACATTTCTTCATGGCCTGAATATAAAAATGGATTTCACAAGCCACATTCAGCCCATGGGTTCTACTTTGGGATGGACTGTTATTTGCAATGACATAGAAAACGTCAACGGCATATGCCATGACATTGCATGTTGTTAACAAACCAAAATGAGCGCGCACACACACACACACACACACACAAACGCATGTTGTGTTTTTTCTTTTGCTGCTAGAATGAAAATGAAGACAAAACAAAATGAACATGCTGCAAAGGACATGGGAAATGAGCTGAAATGAAAATTGGGGGGCTGCATGTAAATGAGGAATCTATCCATTATATCGGACCTATTTAAAGAGGAAAGACACAGAATTCAAAACTAATGGCTGTACTTTGCAGCCTAGAAAGATTAGACTGGGATGCCTTGTGTTCCCAGGAGAAGCAAATATTTAACAGACTTGAAGTTGAATTTTAACACTTTCAAACCAAACTATGGAACATTAAATACTCTTGTTGCAAATAAAACAGTAATACAAAAATTAAGGTTTATTGGAGGGAAAAAAAACCCCTCAAAAGACTTGTGGTGCTTGCATTTTTACTGAAAATAGGCAACCATTTTGGCTTTACCTCATCATTGGCCAAAAACCTCCAAATATTTTATACATTTTTTAATATATTAAATGACCGCCTTATTAGGCTTTAAGGTCTAAGGAAGCCAGATTGTATTGGATTGTAAGTTTGAAATGATTATATTTGTATGACTATTATGGCTGTGTTTAACTTGACTGTTTATTATACCTGTTAAAGTTTAATGCAAATAATAATAAAAATTATTATACATAATATATTAAATGAAAATGCGTTCAATGGCATTCCAAATAGAATCAGCACAGCTATCTTTATTTCTTCTAACTTTGAGCAGGGACTGTCTCTCTTTGTTAAATTGTACAGCGCTGCGTAACCCTAGTAGCGCTCTAGAAATGTTAAGTAGTAGTAGTAGTATTACATATAGCAGTGATTTAACCAGAGCTGAGATTGTGATGTCATAATGCCTCATTCCACCAATGCCTAAGAGCCAACCTCATCAGTGATGTCACAATGGCTTGATTGTCCTATATTTGTCTCACTCTTATCTATTAGATTGTAAGCTCTTTGAGCAAGGACTGTCTCTCTTTGTTAAATTGTACAGCGCTGCGTAACCCTAGTAGCGCTCTAGAAATGTTAAGTAGTAATAGTAGTAGTAGTACTGATTTCTCAAGGGAATAAATGTGCGTTCATCTCATATTTTATAAAGCCTTCTCATATCGTCTGCTGTCTTCATTTTATTGAGCATGAAGTTGTGCATTCTGAAGACAGCAGACAATATGAGAAGGCTTTATAAAATATGAGATGAACGCACATTTATTCCCTTGAGAAAGCAGTAGTGAAACAGGACTCCATTGGGTTTGAAGAAATAAAGAAAAGTGTTGATTCTCTTCTGGATGCCATTTCACACATTTTGTTATACATAAAAAATGTGGAGGTTTTGAAGGTTTTTGGCCAATGATGTAGCTAAGCCAAAGTGGATGCTTTTTTTTTTCAGTAAAAACGCATGCACCACAGGCATAGGAGCCAACTTTTCAAAATTATTGGGGGTGCTAAGCCCAATGGAAATAACCCATCCCTGGACACATACAAGGAATTTTCTCAATATTGGGGGTGCTCAAGCACCTACAGCACCCACAGAGTCGATCCTCCACACACCGCCAAGGACGCTAAAGTCCTCCCACTATTCACACCCTCTCCAAAAGACATTACACGATGTGATACCCACAAGCAAGCCTTCTCCGGAGTAGCCCCCACACTCTGGAATGTACTGCCTGAAAGGCTCTGCTTAACACAAGACCATAGGAGCCAACTTTTCAAAATTATTGGGGGTGCTAAGCCCAATGGAAATAACCCATCCCTGGACACATACAAGGAATTTTCTCAATATTGGGGGTGCTCAAGCACCCACAGAGTCGGCTCCAATGACCACAGGTCTTTTTGAGATATTTTTCCTCCAATAAATCTTGATTTTTGTAATATTTGCAACAAGAGTATTTAATGTTCCACAGTTTGGTTTTGAGTGTTTCTATATATTTCTGTGGCAAGTTCGGGTTGTTGTTTTTTTTTTGTTGTTGGGGGGGGGGGGGTTAAGTTGAATGGCAACCAGCCCTACACTGAGTTATGTAAATGCATTCAGAATGTAAGACCTGTGTGACCATCAAAGGCATATGGAATTTTGTAGCAAAGAAATGAGCCAAGCCCTTTTGCACTTTCAATGTAGCCTGGGACTCTCCCCTGTGTTTGCAAACGCTTGAATCCCAACCTATTACCTCGCTAGAAATAACCGTAAACCAACAGAGGAGCAATAAGGCGTGCGCCCCCTAGTGAACAAGTGCATCACCTTACCTCAATGCATTGAGTAGATCCGTTAAATGAGGTTCTAGTGCCTTTTGTTTGCGTTTCAAGTGTACTTAATCAAGTGTGTTTGCAACTCTGGAATACACTTGAACATCAATAATGGGGGGAAAGGACTGCCTCAGTGTGCTTGATTTGCACTGCATGCCTCAGATGTTAGATCAAAACTGGGTAGATCGGGGCTTTAATCAGATTGTAACTTGATTGATTTCCAATCACAGTAAGATCATAAAGGTAGCTTCTGATGGCTGACTGCAAGAAAGTGGTCTGTTGGTATGTGCTGTATGCAGCGGTTAAGATATGTGCAATCTTATCCCATGTGACTTTTTAAAATGTTATTCATATATTTATTTATTGTTGACATTCATGTACCTCAATTTATCCTGGATATGCTGCATCTGGAATACCCCTTGGTCGGTAGTAGATGGTTTTCCGGAATACATGACAATCCTTTCTAAAGGTGCACACTCGCTTCTTTTTCACAGGACATTGCACAATGTGTGCCTGGGTGTTTTGTTTTGTTTTATTTTTATTTTATTTTATTTTTACCTCTGTAACTCTTAAGCGTTGTATCTCTGCTCTGTTCATGAGTCTCTGTGGATACAAGATGTTAAAAACTTGAAGCGAAGGGAAGCGAAAACCGCAAAAGGCACCTAATGTATGTGACTTTATTAAGAACGTGCAGATGTGACTAGGCGCTTAGTTTGCGTGGCAAATTTTAGTAGAGTTTTGTTAAAAGGTATGTTTTGTTTGCTCACGTTTTAACTCCCCTCTCCCCAAAACACATACAGCACTGTATTGGTGATTTAAAGTTCTGTCTTAAGAGGAAAATGTTTTCAGATACTGTTTTCAATGACAAAGGTTGAGCTTTACAGTTTGAAACATAAACTTTATTGCAACAAAGAATTAAAAATAGTACATCTGTGAGAGCTGCAGAGAGCATATCATAAGAACTACCAAGCAAATCATGTACAATTTCAACTGAAAGTTTTATTATTAACTCGAAGTCAAACTCAGATTTTAACCACCATAACTGTGTGTTCTATGTACAGGTCTTCGGTTTCTGTTAAGGTTTATCAAGATTTAGGGAGCAGGAAAAGAACGGGTCGGGCGGTGGGGTAGGTGAAAGCTAACAGGACGTGAATGTTTTCCAGAAGAAATTCTTGCACCCTGCTTTGCGTTCTCGGGGGGCCAAGGCTGGGTTGGAGTTTGCCGATCGCTCCAGTTCCAGCCTCATTTCATCTTGCTCGGCCCCTCTAGACAGGTCATCTGATTCCAGGACTTCATTTTCTGCCTGAGACGGTTCTGATAGTAATTCTGCCAAGAAATACTTGGCCAGTTCCTGGAGGAGAAAGGACAATAAGGTCTATTGCTCGAAGTAAAAGGATGAATCCATAAGTAAGATAGGCTAACTACATCTGTTAAGCAGACTGAGCTTGAGAAACCAATAATTACGTACAATACCCCTGTTTGTGCTTAGCTAAGTGCTAAAACGCATATTTTAATTAGCGGTGCCTTGTCTTACTCCAAAGCATTGTATTGTGAGCGCTCTCTACACAGTATGAACATCAACTCCTGCTGTTCAGCCACTGGTTCCAGTGACATGCAGGAATGCCCTTTCTGTGTCTAACATCCCCGAAGATAATAGTTTATTTAGCACATGAATAATGAGATCCGCTCCATTGAGAACAGGTATGGTCCATTAACTCTTCTCCATGATATGCATGCGCCTACCTGTCAACGGGGACAGGAGAATGCCTACAGTACCTGCAGGAAACTCGCTTTGAACTGCTACTGAAGAGGCGTGAATTAAATCCAAACAGTACTTAAAAAAAAAAAACCCTAGCACATTCCCATTCAGTTTTCCTAACCTTAAATTTTAAACTGCTATTTTAAAAAAGGAAACCAATGGGGACGCACGACTTTGACAATGGCCATCTGTGCGTACGGCTGAGGATTTGAGAGCTATAGATTCAGGTCTTTTTAGCCAAAAAGTGCTACGGTCCCATGGGGTCAGGATCATTGTAACCGGGATCTTGCATTCTCACTGAAAAAGACTGAAAAGCAAACGTGTCAGCACCATGGACAGGACCAGTGTATCCAGGAGGACTCGTGCGATCCCTTAAGGAGCGCTCCACCGGAATTACACTCGGCTCATTGGAAGTCGGGTTCAGCACCCTGGACAGCTACAGCGGTTTCAAGTACAATTTGGCAAGTATCTACTTAAACCCCCTTATAAAAATGTAAGGATTTAATGTCCATTGGACTGAATAGCTGAAAACTTAAAAAAAAAAAAAAACCCCAAAACTAAAAACCTCTTGGTTAGCCCTAGAAAGTGAACCTCAACTGTTAGAACTTGCGCACCTGGAATGCAAGGCGCACGGGTATTTTCACTTTAGTAAATGGGCTGGACCCCCTCAAAAATCAAAGAAGTAAGGAGGGTACTTTAAAGCTTATACCAGTGTGTTATCAAGAGAACATGCTCTTTTAACGCATGGATTTGAAAGTCGCTCACGCACTTTTTTTTTATTGCCAATATTGTTATTATAATGTCTAAGTTCATAAGCAAGGTTTCATTCCGATTACAAATGGGGATAATCACTACCTAAACTGATATCGTCCACTTTCTTGGTTTCCTCTAACTTTAAATGAAGGGCGTTCCTCAATGCAATCTGAGGTTGTCCAAGTAAGCCGTAAAAAAACATCTGAAATACGGAAGGCTCTGGAAATGTCTTACCTGTTTGCCTGCTGCTGCTGCCAGTGATTTTTGTAAGAACTGGCGGAGTCTCGGGTCCGTGGGTGCTGCCGAGACGCTGCTCACGACCAGGGCCAGGGATAGTAGAGCCAGGGCACAGCGGACACTGCAGGACAACATCTCTCCAAGAAGCAACTTCTACACGAAGCCAAAAAGGACACAGCAAGGCAGCAGGCTGCAAATACACTACAGAGAACCTTTCTCCACTTTGTCTCCTGCTGGCTCCTGCTGCTGCTGCCGCTTGTGGGATCTCCTCCAAACCCCCCCTTTTTAAACTCTACATTTGACGTCAGCAAAGGAAGCTCTCCTTCCCCCTCCCAGATAACCATCACTTTTATGCACCATTACCCCTTTGCAGATAAATCAACAAAGTGACGGAGAAGACAAAATATGAAGGGTTTTTACTCATTTCAGGCACCTGATTTCTTTGTGTGATTTATGCTTTTTGCCACCGCTTATCTTCTGAAAGGGTCTGACCGCCCTGTCAAATGTATAACCCCGACACATTCCATAGAAGAAGCGCATCTCAACCTGCAATTAAGTGTATGAGGTCCCTCGTTTCCCTCGAGGGTTGCAATTACTGGTTAAGATGTTTGTCGAATTAATTTGACTCCTAAGAGACTTACGGATTGTCTCTGGAGTTGATTTCTGTATGGATTCTTGGCAAAGGGGGGGGGGGGGGTCATTAGCCCTACCCGTCTATGAGGTATTGTTTTGACATATGGTATCTGTCGTATTGCAAGTGTATATTCTTTCCTGGATTTCACCATTTTCTCAAAATTCTGACCCAAAATAGGTTTGGGTTACTCCTTTCTCTTTTTTTGGAACAAATAAAGCATACTTAAGGCCGTATATATCATTTTCTTTCAATTTCTCGAGCTGTGGTTGACCCTTATGTCTGGTTAAAATTAGGTGCTGATGCTTCCAAGAGACATGTATCTCACAGAGAACCAATAAACCCAATTATATCAATAGGAGTAGATAAGTTGGAACTGAGAAAACTGTGTTGATCCCTTGCATGAAGTCACCTTCAACAGTTTTGAACTTGAAAGCCTGGTTGAACTCTACATCTTTAGGATTTCGACCAAATAGAATATGTCTGTAAATTAAAACAAAAACATTTTTGAACTACCATTTCATTGTAGAATTACAGACATGGATGCAGAACGGACTTAATTATAAACTTGTTAATGAGAAGTATTTATAGAAAGAATTCCAATATTTCTTCTCGAGATGTACCCCTCAGTACTTTAAAGATCCTTCTATCGGAGGTTATTGTGGAGGCTGAAAAGGCAATTCTCCTTCTCAAAAGCTACTTTTATTGCATGCAGCTTTCACCTGGCTTAAATTGTGTTAAAAGCAGGATGTCAATGGTCCTCTTCCGTCTACTTTTTACTAAAATGTTAATTATATACTGTACCTTCAGCTGAGGTAAAGGCTCTGGACCTAGACTCTTACCCCAAAAGATGTTTCACTCAACTGAATGGGTTTTGAGTTTGTGTGTCTCACTGTCCCTGGATCTGGAAATGAATTTGAAAAGATAGTCTTGGTGGTATTCTTCTGCAGGAATCAACGGGATGATTTTTACTTTCTCAGTGGAGAGAACTAAGGTGGATTTAATGCATTTCTGCTGCTTTTAATGCTATCGGAGTTTACTTAAGAAATCTACCGACACAAACTTTCAATGCCTTTGCTATTTGCACACAGATGAGCCCAAACAGATAATTCTGCCAGCCTTCACAGAGCAGAGTCACAGCTCTACCAATTATTCAAACGAAACACAGGCCGATGTGGGCATTATTTTCTATTGACTTGTTTGAATTTTAGTGCTATTTGCATGCTATGCTGAATGAATCTAGTCCATACCCAATATATATCCTGACTCTCTGGTTAAAGACTGACTACTCACCCCCCCCCCCCCCCCCACACACACACACAGTTTCTTTGTTGTCTGCATTTCATTCGGCCTTAGTGACCTGTCCTGTGTCATTCCTTATTATGGAAGAGTTGGAGAGCAGCGAGACCGGTCTACAAAGAAAGCCAGGTTTTGTCCTCATCTCCATTCCTTACCCCATCAAATCACTTTCTTCTTAAAAAAAATCTGGTAAGAGAAGGTGTGCAAGCAGGCAGGATCAGTGATAGTATAAATATTTTAGCTCCTACTAAAGATGGGCAGTGTGGCTATAGGCTTCAACCTTCCCAGACCATCGCAGCCCTTTCACAGAATACCACAGTCCTTTAATTCTGACCATCTCCTCAGTGAAGATGAACATTGACCTCCACCAAAAAGATAATCTTCCTCAATGTTGGTGGTCCACAATTCTGAAGAATAGGGGCTTTTTCAGCGCTTCTCAAGCCTCTTCTGAAAGCACACCTAGCCAGTTGGGTTTTCAGAACATCCATAATGAATTTGCATGAGACAGATTTGCATAGAATGGGTCCCCAATGCATGAAAATCTGTCTCACACATTGTGGTAATCCTGAAAGCCTGACTGCCTAGGAATGCCTCCAGGAAAGGGTTGAGAAGTACTGAGGGGCAAGAAGCCATAGGCAGCAGAAGGGGTGATCCACAGTTCTACACAACACCAGCAACCAGAGAGTTAGGAGGGTTGTCAGGGACATGAGGAAAAGCGGGGACAAAGCTTGCTTTGTTTGGCCTTCTCAAGAAAAAATAGATGGTTCACTACCTCTGCAAGAAGCTAAAGCAATGAGGACCTGATGATCAAAAGTAAATGTGGGCATGAGAGGCCACTAGCTCCAGAATAGCACCCACATTTACCCAGCGTGGATTATCAGAAGGGGTCTGGTGTGAGCATGCAGGGAATACCGAAGAGTTCATTTTAATTATATTTAAATGTAGCTCTCTGGGATTCGCCCATATGATCAGAACACTGCACTCTGATCATATGGGCTGAATAGAGCCTTACCCTATCCCTGCTCAGAGCTGGCATTAGTGTTAAGGCTCTTCCTCCCCCCCCCCCCCCCACACCCATGCCAGGCAGCCCAGGCTGTCACTATCAGTCCTGGGGGTCCAATGGACCCCAGGACCCCCCAATGGCTCAGGCCCTGGTGGCCTAGTGCCCCCACACCCCTCCAGAGAGCAACATGGGGGGCTGAAAGTCCGGAAGACCTCTAGCTCCCTGACCTCCCAACATGATGGCACATAAACTTTATTGCAACAAAGGATTAAAAATAGTACATCTGTGAGAACTGCAGAGAGCATATCATAAGAACTACCAAGCAAATCAGGTACAATTTCAACTGAAAGTTTTATTATTAACTCAAAGTCAAACTCAGATTTTAACCACCATAACTGTGTGTTCTATATACAGGTCTTCGGTTTCTGTTAAGGTTTATCAAGATTTAGGGAGCAGGAAAAGAACGGGTCGGGCGGGGATAGGTGAAAGCTAACAGGATGTGAATGTTTCCCAGAAGAAATTCTTGCACCTTGCTTTGCGTTCTCTGAGGGGCCAAGGCTGGGTTGGAGTTTGCTGATTACTTGAGATCCAGTGGACCTCTAGCTCCCCTAATCCCCACATATAAAACAACTCCCTGGTGGCCCAGTGGGCTACATACCCCACCCACCCTGGTGGTCTAGTAGCCCCCTCATCTCCCCATACTTTGAAGTAGAAAAAGGAAGGAGTACCCTTATATGGTATGGAAACCCCACCCAACACATCCCAGGATGCACTGGGCAGGGCAGGGCGCTGCCATCTTGGAGGCTTCTACAAGGTATGGGGGGTGAAGGGCCACTAGACCAGTAGGCTAGGTGGGGTTGGGGGTATGTAGCCCACTAAGCCACCAGGGAGCTACTTTTTCTGTCAGGGAGTTAGAGGGCCTAGAGGTCCACTGGACCTCCGGCCCCCTTGTGCCCTCATATCGGGGGGGGGGGGTGTCAGGGGGCTGGAGGTCCTCCCACACTTTCCCCGATAATCAATGCTAGTAATGCACCTAAATTTGCATGTTATTAGCATTTGATCATTGCAGAGTTAATTCCCTGCACTGCTCCAGCACTATTTTTAGGGCGCTGTTTCGAAACAGCGCAGGGAATTGGTCATTGGGGCCTTAGTGGTTTTCACCCAGCCCTCAGGGACCACCTGGGAAGTTGGGTTTTTCAGGATATTCACAATGAATATGGATGAAAAAGATTTGCATACCAAGAAAGCATTGCATGCAAATCTATCTCATGCATATTCATTGTGAATATCCTAAAAACCTGACTGGCCAGGCAGCCCCTGAAAACTGGGTTGAAAACCCCTCACTGCACGATTTAAATAATAATAAAAAAAGGTTCTTCCCTGTGAAGCCTTTCTCCCATGTTGTGACTGTGAAAAATCATCCTTTTGGAGAACAGGACAGGGTATACAGTTCCCGTATTAGCATCGGGCTTTCTCTGCCTCAGTGAACTGCTGGGCTTGTGCGGGGGCTAAGCCGGCAGAGAAACCCCAGGTTCATCATTTCCTTATCCTACTGTGCTGAGAGATAATGAAGCGATTACCACCACAGTACATTGCTCCAGACGGAATCTCTTTCTGTCTTGTTTTTCCCCCACACTGTTTAGTTCTGCTAGTGTTGAATACTTTACTATGTGATTGACTATTGCTTAAACAGGGGGAGTTTTATTATGCAGGGCTGAAAAACTTTGGATCTACTCCTAAACACGCCTTGCGATGTCTGCAAATTGTCTTCACTTAACTTTTAACTCTGCTTCTGTTAGAGACTTGAGAAATGCGCCAAAGTCAAGTGAAAAGTGACTCCTCTTGCAGCTCCAGTTCCCCCCCCCCCCCCCCCCATTTAAATCATACTGTTTATTGGGGGACATATTTTAAGAAATGCAAACCAACTCCTGCAGTTTTCAGCTTGCACTGTTCATATCAGGGGCGTAGCTGCTATGGGGTCACGGGGGCCTGGGTCCCCGTAGATTTGGCCCTGGAGCCCCCTGCCGGCGACCCTCTCAACCCCCCTCCTGCCGCCAACCCGCCGCCTGCTACCTTTGCTGGCGGGGACCCCAACCCCCGCCAGCCGAAGTCTTGTTCCTTCATTTGGTTTCTGACTGAGTCAAGGCTGCGTTCTGTTTCTGTGAGTCTGACGTCCTGCACATTGTACGTGCAGGACGTCAGACTCAGTCAGAAACCAAACGAAGGAAGAAGACTTTGGCTGGCGGGGGTTGGAGTTCCCCACCAGCAAAGGTGGTAGGTGACGGTGATGGCGGGGGGTCGAGAGGGTCATTGGCAGGGGGGGGGTCAAAGTTGTTGGAGGTGTCGACAATGGTGGGCGGGCGGGGGGGTTGGTGTCAGCAATGGGGGGGAGTCGGCGGCGCTGAACGGGGGCTAAAATGTGCCCCCTCACCTCGGCTCTGGACCCCCTCTACCGTTGAAGTCTGGCTACGCCCCTGGTTCATATCGTTCTGCTTTTCACCAATAGCATGAGAAAAGGGAAATCCTTTGAGCCCTGTGTCTGAGCTCATGTGAATCTGTTCCCCTGTTCTTGAAATTAAATCTTGATAAATGTATGCCCCCAGTTCTCCGAGGTGTGTGAAGATCTTAAGGCAAGAGACCATTCAGTGGGTGTGCAAATAATGCTACTTCTCTTCAATGAGCTATCACTCAACTCAACATTTTTTAAAAATCTAAGCCTTAGAACCTGAGGGTGACTACTTTGTGTAGAGCCCATAGTTAATGGGTGGGTGAGCACCCAACCCCCCAAGTTGGGCTCCATGGTCCATGTTATTCATGAATGATCACTTTGGAGTAGTTACAGAAGAATTTGCAAATTGGAGGGTTCTTTTTTCTTTTTTTTTTTTTTTTTGCCAGTGGTTAAATTGTTGCTAAAGAGTGATTCATTTACCTGGGTTTGGATAAATATTTCATGTGATATCTTTTTCCTCCAACATAGGATCATAGTGACCACCATTTTTCATATTAAGTGCTCTTTATAACGGACAGACACAATAAGACATGTCTCCTTTCCATTTTCTTTATCCATGTCAAGTTTATCCACCAAGTGATGTTTCTTAACCAGCAACTGGGCTTCCCAAATCTGTCCTTAGGGACCCCACAGCCTGTCAGGTTTTCAGAATACCAAAAGAGCAGGTGAATTCTCACAGAAGTAAGATGAAAGCAAAGCAGGAATCCAAAAGACAAAAGGAAGACAACTTAGTCAATTATTATAAACCATAAATAATAAGAATATTTAAAAAATACCTAGTTTTAAAATGGAGAAAGGCATCAGAAGCCCAACATGGCTACGTTTTGCCCTACAGCTGCAGCAGGGGCACAAAGACTGCATTTAAGGAGTCACAACAGACATAAAAGTTTGCCTAGTGTTTAGTGTAGTGGGCTACAGACCTAGGAAACTGGGTTCGATTCCCACTGCTGCCTGATGGTCAGCAGTGGTTGAGATCCTGGGGAACCAGGTTCAGTTCCCTCTGCATCTCTGTGTGACCCTGGGCAAGTCACTTAACCCTCCGTTGCCCCAGGTACAACTGTAGTACAACAATGTAGTACTTAGTCTATGAGCCCGCTAGGGACACACCCAATACCTGTCAAATGAAAACTGTAAACCGCTTAGGTCTAGGCGGCATTTAAATACTTGAATGACTTGAATAAATGAATCTCTAGATTTACATTACCCAGCAACTTCAAAAGTATCATTCTAACTACTTTGGGTTCTTAAAACTAATTTTATGTTTGCTTTACAAATATGTGCAGGTCAATTGTATAGCTGGGTGCCTGAGAAGAACCTGTATATAATATGTAAAACCACTTTGATTGAAACCACAGCAAGGCGGTTTATCAAATCCCACCCCCCTTCCCTTTTTTCCTATCCTGTAAAGGACAGGAGACTCCTGCTTTCCATGGTAGCATACTAGCATAACAGTTCAGATGTGTATAACTTATATCAGTCACAGGGCTGGGGTAAGTTTGTACTTCTAAGTTCTGATCATATGCATGTACCGTATAATAATTTATTTATTTGTTACATTTGTATCCCACATTTTCCCACCTATTTGCAGGCTCAATGTGGCTTACATAGTACCATCTCGGCATTCGCCAATTACGGTATGAACAAATACAAGGTGATATTGTGGTAATATAAGGCTCATGTGTGATAGACACATTAGGGGATCTTAGAGAGGAAGAGTTATTTTATGTCCATTACGAGCTTTGGTTCGTTGTGTTGCAGGTATTCAGGCTTTTATGTTGGGTCGGTGGGGTATGCCTTTTTGAACAGGTTTGTTTCTAATGATTTCCGGAAGTTTAGGTGGTCATACGTTGTTTTTACGACTTTTGGCAGTGTGTTCCATAGTTGTGCGCTTAAATAGGAGAAGCTGGATGCATAAGTTGATTTGTATTTGAGTCCTTTGCAGCTTGGGTAGTGGAGATTTAGGTATGTTCGTGCTGATCCTGTTGTGTTTCTGGTCTATGAGGTCTGTCATGTATTCTGGGGCTTCGCCGTAAATAATTTTATGAACCAGGGTGCAGATTTTGAAAGCAATACGTTCTTTGATTGGGAGCATATATTCTATAAGCTACATATGTAACTGCACCCCACTCATGATCCACCCAGACTCTGCCTATGTGTAATGTGTGCACTACCCTCAATCTATATACTCTGTGTAAGACATGGGTATATTCAGAGAATAGTGAGTAGGCAGAAATTCAGTATATATGAACAAATGTTCACAAATGTACATAAGTACGTAAGTATTGCCATACTGGGAAAGACCAAAGGTCCATCGAGCCCAGCATCCTGTTTCCAACAGTGGCCAATCCAGGTCACAAATACCCGGCAAGATCCCAAAAATGTACAAAATATTTTATATTGCTTATTCCAGAAATAGTGGATTTTCCCCAAGTCCATTTAATAACGGTCTATGGACTTTGCCTTTAGGAAGCCATCCAAACCTTTTTTTTAACTCTGCTAAGCTAACCGCCTTTACCACATTCTCTGGCAACGAATTCCAGTGTTTAATTACACGCTGAGTGAAGAACAAGTTTCTCTGATTCGTTTTCAATTTACTACATTGTAGCTTCACTGCATGCCCCCTAGTCCTAGTATTTTTTGAAAGCGTGAAAAGACGCTTCACATCTACCCGTTCAACTCCACTCATTATTTTATAGACCTCTATCATATCTCCCCTCAGCCGCCTTTTCTCCAAGCTGAAGAGCCCTAGCCGCTTTAGCCTTTCCTCATAGGGAAGTCGTCCCATCCCCTTTATCATTTTCAACGCCCTTCTCTGCACCTTTTCTAATTCCACTATACCTTTTTTGAGATGCGGCGACCAGAATTGAACACAATATTCGAGGTGCGGTCGCACCATGGAGCGATACAAAGGCATTATAACATCCTCATTTTTGTTTTCCATTCCTTTCCTAATAATACCTAACATTCTATTTGCTCTCTTAGCCGCTGCCGCACACTGAGCAGAAGGTTTCAACGTATCATCAACAATGACGCCTAGATCCCTTTCCTGGTCGGTGACTCCTAACATGGAACCTTGCATGGTGTAGCTATAATTCGGGTTCCTCTTTCCCACATGCATCACTTTGCACTTGCTGACATTAAACGTCATCTGCCATTTAGACGTCCAGTCTCCCACTCTCGTAAGGTCCTCTTGTAATTTTTCACAATCCTCCCGCGAATATTTTTTTTAATTTGTACCCCGCGCTTTCCCACTCATGGCAGGCTCAATGCGACTTAGGTACTTATTTGTACCTGGGGCAATGGAAGGTTAAGTGACTTGCCCAGAGTCACAAGGAGCTGCCTGTGCCTGCAGTGGGAATCGAACCCAGTTCCCCAGGACCAAAGTCCACCACTCTAACCAGTAGGCCACTCCTCCACTCCAATATGCCAGTTTCTAACGGAATATGTCTGTATCTGCACCTATATGTTGGCACACTTTATTCAGAATTATGGCCAATGCCATCCTTCTGCTTCCTGTCTGCAGGTGTTGCAGCATTTCTAGATCTGAAAACATTTTATACGGTGTTCCCCCCCCCCCCCCCCACCCCTTAACAGTATCTGGAAGTTTCTAGTGCAATGAAACAACTCGACACTTTGTATCTAAATAAAAGCTGTTTCTTCTAGTCATTTGAGCTGATGTTTGAGAAATGCATTTTATATCATTCTAAGTGCCGAGAGCGTGGTAAGTCCATGAATCTCAAATGTTCTTTTAGTGAATACAATATCTGTCACAAACGGATCATTCCAATATTATGTGCACCAGTTTTTTTAAAAATAAATGGATGACTTCACTTTGGCCAGTTCTGAGAACTGAATCTGTGAGTCAACAATATCAAAAGGTCTTTGTGACACAAGAGAATGGAACGGTGAATAAGGAGACTCCCTCTTAAAGGAATGATTAGGGATCACTTCATAGGCAACTGGAGTGTGTACAACAGTGTTTTTGTATGCACACACAGAATTAAGCAATAGCACTTAGTTCCATGCAATAGATAATCGAGAAAGTTCAGACCGCCCAAAACACAGCAGCGAGATTGATTTTTGGAAAACCTAAATTCGAATCTGCCAAACCCCTTCGTGAAAAACTACATTGGCTCCCCATTAAGGAACGTATTGACTTCAAGGTCTGCGCCTTGATTCACAGGATTATTTATGGTGAAGTTCCTGGCTACATGCTAGATCTAATTGACCTACCACCCGGAAACAGTTCCAGTCTCTCCCGTTCTTATTTAAATTTACATTATCCAGACTGCAGTGGTCTTAAATACAAGTTTACCTACGCATCCAGCTTCTTTCATAGGAACACAGCTCTGGAATGCACTACCTAAATTCTTAAAATCAACTCAGAACTATCTGGATTTCAGGAAATCACTTGTTGAAGAAGGCTTACTTTCCTGACATAGTAACATAGTAGCATAGTAGATGACGGCAGAAAAAGACCTGCACGGTCCATCCAGTCTACCCAAGAAGATAAATTCATATGTGCTACTTTTTTATTTGTACTGTCCTCTTCAGTGCACAGACCATATAAGTCTGGCCGGCCTTATCCCCGCCTCCCAACCACCAGCTCTGGCACAGACCCTATAAGTCTGCCCAGCACTATCCCCGCCTCCCAACCACCAGCCCCAGCACAGACCGTAAAAGTCTGCCCAGCACTATCCCCGCCGCCCAACCACCAACCCCGGCACAGACCGTATAAGTCTGCCCAGCACTAGTCCCGCCTCCCAACCACCAGCCCCAGCACAGACCATATATGTCTGCCCAGCACTAGCCCCGCCTCCCAACCACCAGCTCTGGCACAGACCGTATAAGTCTGCCCAGCACTATCCCTGCCTCCCACCACCGGCTCTGGCACAGACCGTATAAGTCTGCCCAGCACTATCCCCACCTCCCAACCACCAGTCCCATCTCCCACCATTGACTCTGGCACAGACTGTATAAGTCTGCCCAGCACTATCCCCGCCTCCCAACCACCAGCCCCGCCTCCCACCACCGGCTCTGGCACAGACCCTATAAGTTTGCCCAGCACTATCCCCACCGCCCAACCACCAACCCCGGCACAGACCGTATAAGTCTGCCCAGCACTAGTCCCGCCTCCCAACCACCAGCCCCAGCACAGACCATATATGTCTGCCCAGCACTAGCCCCGCCGCCCAACCACCAGCCCCGGCACAGACCGTATAAGTCTGCCCAGCACTAGCCCCGCCTCCCAACCACCAGCTCTGGCACAGACCGTATTAGTCTGCCCAGCACTAGCCCCGCCTCCCAACCACCAGCTCTGGCACAGACCGTATAAGTCTGCCCAGCACTATCCCTGCCTCCCACCACCGGGTCTGGCACAGACTGTATAAGTCTGCCCAGCACTATCCCTGCCTCCCAACCACCAGCTCTGGCACAGACCGTATAAGTCTGCCCAGCACTATCCCCGCCGCCCAACCACCAGCCCCGGCACAGACCGTATAAGTGTGCCCAGCACTAGCCCCGCCTCCCAACCACCAGCTCTGCCACCCATTCTAGGCTAAGCTCCTAGAATAGGAGGGCCAGACTTATACAATCTGACTCAACCTAATTTACCTTTTCTACTGTTACAGCAAAATCCATAGACCTTATCGTTTTTTATTCACTCTTATTATCTGTGTTGTTCTTTACGATACGTAATTGTTTACTATTACATTGTTTAATTGTATTATAATGAACTGTAGTTTTCCCATGATCTTGTGTAAGCCGCATTGAGCCTACTACTAATGGGAAAATGTGGGGTATAAATGTGTTAAATAAATAACATGAATAAATAAATATTCATGTAGGTGTTGCCAGGGGTGGAGAATGGGAAAAGCAGGGGCAGGATGTGTACTTATGTGTGTATCATAAAATACTAAGGATGAGCAGCCCAAAAATGTGCATTTAGTTTTGCTTCCCATGTCTCATTGTTCGTTTTCTTTGGATATGGTTGGTCTTTATTTTTGTTTCAGGGGTGGTGTCATCGAGTGGGCACCCTCTTTGTAAAGGAGGTGCGCTATCTGAAAAGAGAATGCATTTTGGGGAGGGGAGGAAAGAGTGTATCCTTTTCAAAAAGAGTGGAGGAGTGGCCTAGTGGTTGGGGTGGTGGACTTTGGTCCTGGGGAACTGAGGAACTGAGTTGGATTCCCACTTCAGGCACAGGCAGCTCCTTGTGACTCTGGGCAAGTCACTTAACCCTCCATTGCCCCATGTAAGCCGCATTGAGCCTGCCATGAGTGGGAAAGCGCTGGGTACAAATGTAACAACAACATGCACAATGGTTCACTGTGCACACACTGTCTAAATTGTGCACATGAAAACAAAAAAAATAGCCTGCTTATTTTTGTCAATTTTGTTAATTGTTTTGTTAAATGTTTTTGCAAAAACTTCACTGGCTACCAGTACATTACAGGGCTAAATTTAAAACTCTACGTCTGATCTTCAAGACCCTTAAAGGAAATGGCCCCGAGGACCTGAACAATAAGATGATCCTCCACACACCGCCAAGGACACTAAGGTCCTCCCAAGGACTTTCACTAACCACACCCTCTCCAAAAGACATTATACGATGTGATACCCGCAAGTGAGCCTTCTCCGCAAGCATATATAGAATAGCACTAGAAACACCGATAACATGTAGGTAAATGTGCATATATGTATAAACGTGTTAGCATTTTTTATTTATATATATATATATATATATTAGAATGTTTACATTATTTCCACAAAAAAAAAAAAAAGGAAAATGAGATTTCCCCCAAATAGGCCCACATCAAGAAGAAATATGGATCAAAAATAGGAAATAAAGAGCAAGAAACAAGACAGTCCAACCCAATATACAGCAAATATACAATCGAACCCCCTCCATATCAAGCAGTAATCTCAGAACAAACAGTTTCTCCCTAACTGTCAGCAATTTTTACAATTGTGAAGGATCAGAAATAATGTACTGTTTACCAGCAAGAGTAACTAAGCATTTACAGGGGAATTTGAGAAAGAATCCCCCTTTGCTATGACTCAGAATTTTAAGAACAAGGAAGGTTTCCTACGCAACATCTTTGCTCTTAAAGAAAGATCTCTGTATTAACATTTTTGTCAGACTCAGAAGCCAAAGATACCAATAAAGTGGCTGTTGTTGAAACATTTTCTTGCGAGTCTTCCAAAAACTCTGTAAGAGTTGCAAAATGTTGAGGCAGAAAAACATCCACGTCCTCACTCCCACCCCATTCCCAACAGACCTGAAGCCCATTTCTTGAAAGGCCGTTAATATCATTTGTCTAAATAAAGGCTATCTGCATTAGATAAAATATGATTTCTTTCAGGCACTTCCTAAAGAGAATCTCAGCAGACAGTAAGTAGGTATAGAGAAAATTCAAAATACATATATTCTTTGCTTTCAACTTAATTTTCAAGTAATTCCATCAGCAGATGCAAGGAACAAGAGCCCTTAATAAATGAAGCGGAAAGTGCTTGAATTGATGAAACCTGGAAATGCAAAACTGACATACATTTATCGAGATTAACCAGGTTAGAGTCCACATTGGTTAACTTTGAGACATTATTACTACTACTACTACTAGTATTTAGCATTTCTATAGCGCTACAAGGCATACGCAGCGCTGCACAAACATAGAAGAAAGACAGTCCCTGCTCAAAGAGCTTACAATCTAATAGACAAAAAATAAATAAAGTAAGCAAATCAATTCAATTAATGTGAATGGGAAGGAAGAGAGGAGGGTAGGTGGAGGCGAGTGGTTACAAGTGGTTATGAGTCAAAAGCAATGTTAAAGAGGTGGGCTTTCAGTCTAGATTTAAAGGTGGCCAAGGATGGGGCAAGACGTAGGGGCTCAGGAAGTTTATTCCAGGCGTAGGGTGCAGCGAGACAGAAGGCGTGAAGTCTGGAGTTGGCAGTAGTGGAGAAGGGAACAGATAAGAAGGATTTATCCATGGAGCGGAGTGCACGGGAAGGGGTGTAGGGAAGGACGAGTGTGGAGAGATACTGGGGAGCAGCAGAGTGAGTACATTTATAGGTTAGTAGAAGAAGTTTGAACAGGATGCGAAAACGGATAGGGAGCCAGTGAAGGGTCTTGAGGAGAGGGGTAGTATGAGTAAAGCGACCCTGGCGGAAGATGAGACGGGCAGCAGAGTTGAGAAATACTTATATAGAGAGGAAAAAGGAACCCTAAAGTAATAGCATTATGTTAGCCAGAGAGAACGGCTTAGCTTCAACACAGTCAGAAACCAAAGGGGGAGTTTCAACACTCCGTAAAGTTACAACCTTCAGAACGGGCAAAAATATTGAACCACTTTGTTCTCTCCTTAAATCTAGGCCTTCTTTAGTCAGAACCTCAGAAATAGTTTTAATTAATAGAGATACAGGAGAACTAAGAGATGCCCCATCTTTAACTGGAGAAGAGGAGTTTTCAGGCATGACCCAGATTCTATATAGGTCACCCAAACTTGGGTATCCAAATTTGGGCATTGCAAGGCAGATGCGCATGCAAAATAATGAGTTAACAAGGTGTCAACAATCAATTCTTGACGTTCATTGGCACTTCTATTCCGCATCTTCTATACCGTTTTTAACAAACTTTTCACAACAAGAATAATATCTCATTCAGATATAACCTACAATAAATGTTAAGTGTTCTTTTCAATAAAGGAATATTAGAATGCGAATAGATAAGATTTTAATACTTTATGAAAATGACTAGACTCAGGTATTAACCGTATAAACACAGGCAAACTATTCCAAATTCTCGACCCTGAAATGCAAAAGAGTGCTCCCAAACAGCTTTCAACCTCATTTTCTTCATAGATGGAATATCTTGAGTCAAATTCTTTGAACTCCTCAGATAATCTCTTGATCCGGAAAATGAGATTGTGTTTATACTGGTGTAAATAAAGATGTTTTTCCTGTATGGGATTTCTTTATAAACACTCCAGGAGCTGCTACTTGTGTTGTTATCTCTACTCTTCCTGATATCCTTGGATTTTCGTAGAGGTGTTTTGCCTGTTGTTGTTTGTCCTACCATAACAGAGTTCATACCATAAATACACATTGACATATAATCTTGAATTGAATGCGAGATTCCAATCCTAACCATTGCAAATTATTCAATAGAGGACTAACTTTGCTAAATTTTCCCAAAAAACAAAATCAGCCTGGCAGCTGAAGCCAACGTAACTGCTTTTTTCTTACACCACAATATAATGAATTACAGTAATGAATTAATGGAAGAAGAGTGACTTGTGCAATTGTGGAGGAGTGGCCTAGTGGTTAATGTGGTGGACTTTGGTCCTGGGGAACTGGGTTCAATTCCCACTTCAGGCACAGGCAGCTCCTTGTGACTCTGGGCAAGTCACTTAACCCTCCATTGCCCCAGGTACAAATAAGTACCTGTATATAATATGTAAGCCGCATTGAAACTGCTATGAGTGGGAAAGTGCGGGGTACAAATGTAACAAAAAAAAAAAAAATTAAGCGAAACCCTGTAGAACTTAATGATATTCAAATCGCTCAGATTTTTCTCAAATGAAAAAAGAATTTGATTACTAGAGCATTGATCTGATATTCTTAAGTAAACCTAGAATCCAAAATGATACGCTAATACTCTTGATGTAAAGTTGATCTTTAAAGATATACTTGACGATAAATTTATTATTTCAGATGAAACCTTCTGATAATCTCCAAACCACCATATATTGTTTTAACAATGAAAAAAAAAATACTTTCCAGAGTTTCTTGAACTGGACATAAAACAAATATATCATTAGCATATGATAATGAAAAAATATTTAAGAAATGCAAATACCTTCCCAGGTGACTCATGTAAACATTAAACAGTTGCAACAAGAGTGGAGATCCCTGGGGGACGCCACAGCTCAACTTCCAACTAGCAGACCTCTTCCCATATTTCAAAACACTATAATGTCTAATATTCAAAAAAGATGAAAAACATTTAAGCATAACTCCAACTCCCATCTCACTTAATCTGAAACACAACAAATTATGATCGGCTGATTTGGATTTTGCACCTATTATTTGAGTGTGTACCTTTCCCATGAAACCCTTGGTGCTTATTTTCAGAAATCCAATTAAGGGTCCCTTTTACGAAGCGGCGGTAAGCCCAACGCAGGCTTATCGCACACTATTCTGGGACTACCGCCGGCCCAATGTGGCCACAGGTGCTAGTTCCGGGTCATGCATGCACCATTTCAGAGGAAAAATGAAACCCCCCCCCCCCAGAAATGGTTAGCGCAGCGGTAACCCAGTGGTAATTGGGCATCGCCACGCACTGCCTGGTTACCACTGGGTTACTGTGGGAGCCCTTACCACCATTTTTGGAGGGGCTTTTTACCCACTGTGGTAAAAAGAGCCCTGCAATGCAAGAAAATGGCCTCCATCACTACCGCAGGGTCCTTTTTTTTCTCACAGCTTAGTGAAAGGACCCTTAAGTGACCTCCCTGACCCAGCCCACCTTCAGGAATGCTGCCCTGATATGTGGGTAAACTTATGAGTCTAACAGAACTATGCACTTAAGTTTATCCATGGATAGGGTAACCAGTTTTCAAAGTCTGCACTTCTACACATATAACCCTACTTTGAATGCTGTTGTTATTTCATGTTTTTTTTTTTAATTTCTTAAGCATTGTGGAGATAATTCTATAACTGGGCATCTGCCTAACCTATCATTTGTTCACATGCATTTACACCAGCCTACTTGCCTTCTTAAACCAGGCATGTTTATTATAAAATTGTCCACATATTGGTCACGTAGAAACTTTGAGACTCAAACCATCCATGTGGTAAACTCAGGCTTTTCAAGTTCGTAACATCTCCATCCCTAGTTACAGTTACCGTTACAGAATTTATAGTCCGCTATTACCAAATGTAGTTCAAAACGGATAACAATAAGAGAACTAGATCACACATCTAACAAAAATGACCTAATTCACTATATTTAAAGCGTATTTCCTAAAAAAAAAAAAAAAAGGTAGGTTTTAAGCATCAGGGAAGCAGTTCTATAGCTGTATGGTGACAGTCTATTCCATACTGGCAATCCATTATGGAACATTTGTATAACCCAGTATCGACATGCCTTCCATCTACATATCTGAAATTACTTCAACCTAGTGTAACTGCATTCTCATAGATGTGGCAGGGATGTGCGTAACTTACAGTCCTACCCATTGCCCGCCCATATTCCTCCCAGGTGTAAGCCCCCTTTCATTTATACGTTATGCCACTTACTTACCTTTACAAAATAGCACTTTGACATCCTGGAAGTACAAACTTATGCGCATAAGTGCTAGTATTCTATAGTTTTGTGGATGCCCAGTTATTAATATTATCCTCAGAGCTTCCTTGTGGTCAATGGAAGAGTCTTCCCAACCCACAGGATCTGCACTTGCACTATCATAAGGGTGGGATTCCTTGCTGGTTGAGCCAATCTTCTGGTTGGTCAGAGCACTATTCGTTGACCTTTTCCATATCTATCATTTTATGCTCTGCCTCCTTCACAGTTGTTGAGGCCATTTCTGCGTTTGAAAAAGTTGATGTCTGTCTTTTTCTTGCTGTTTTTATTTATTTATTTATTTATTTGTTTCAATTGTATCCCACATTTTCCCACCTATTTGCAGGCTCAATGTGGCTTACAATTTTCCGTCATGATTTATGTCATTTCAGAGTACAAATACAATTAGTAATATATATATATAACATGGATGATATCATAAACAGTCAGGTGGAACTGTTTGGTGGGTTTCTGGTCGTACACGTTGGATAATTATGTTCAGTGTTGGCACTCAAAAATGGAAGCCTCCACTGTTTGCCAGATTTCTAGCTGCTCTTTGGTATACAGTGACTCTTCGCTGCTATAAGAGAGAACTGTGAAGATTGGAACGAAGATGGACATGCATCCGATAATCTTAACAGATATAGGGATGTGGCCAAATGATCCTAATTTACTACTCGTCTAGTCAAGGCTCTAAACCATCCATGGGTGCCTTTCGTGATTATCCAAGAGCTGATAAATGTCCCTCTTCTTTTAATTCCTGTGCTCTTCATCCTGATGTTATGGTCACCTTTTTGAAGTTGCTTTAACTCTTAACTCCTAACTCCTATTCTGTTCAGTACTCATGTCTGCTTAATCATTCCTACAATAATTCCCTAATCCCTTATTTGTCCTGTTTGTCTGTCTTGAATAGATTGTATGCTCTGTTGAACAGGGACTGTCTCATATGTGTTTAGTGTACATTGCTGAATACGTCTAGTAGTGTTATAGAAATAGTAGTAGTCGTAATTATTATGCATCTCGATCCTTGGCAGCAGGATGATTCTTGATTCCTCTTTGTATATTTCAATGAAATAGAGGGACTTTATGTGTCCTGGAAAAGAGGATATCAGTAAGGCTCTTGTAGTCTTACATGCTACCACTTTGGCCCTGGATCCCTGCCCTACTAGCTGGATAAAGTTTGCCCATAAAGAGCTTGCAAAATTCTTCACTAGGATTGTCTATCTCTCCTTGTCTACAAGTGTACGGCCCTCTCAACTTAAAAGGGCAAGTGTCTAGCCTGCCCTAAAAAGCTCTGTCTTGGACGCCTTACATCCTACTTCTTATCCACAAATCTCTAGCCTCCCTTTCCTTGTGATGGTTCTTGAGTGTGTGGCCCTCCACCAACTTCAGGCTTACTGTGATGAACTCTTCTTGATTATGAACAACATGGTTTTCATCCATTTCATGGTGTTGAGACCTTATTGATTGTGTTGTTGGATACCTACTCTTTCTTGATGTCACTATATGTAACTTCAACTTCATTCTATAGGCCTAATTGGGTCTGTTGGTTTTCTTTATGACTGATCGCCAACAGCAGGTTCACATAGAGACATTGATGTCTTCATGGTACCCTATCAAATGTCGGGTAACTCAAGGCGCAGCCCTCTCTGCATTACTTTTAGTCTTTGCTTATGTCCTGTATGTGTTGTTGTTATTTTATTATACGAATCTGTTCTCTTCCTCTGACATACAAGAGTGCTGAATGTTGAAGCGACAGTTTCTGTTTGCTAATAATAATGCTGCTATTGATTCCAAGTTTCCATGGTCAGAAGAAAACCTCTTTCTTCTTGTCGGCATCAGTGTCTCATAAGTACCTGTGGAACATTTTACTAAGCTTCAGGGCCCTCTAGGAACACTGTCCAAGACAGCAACAGGTATAGATATTCTCATTATTAGGGAAAAATGTAACCTTCTTATAAAAAGAACATAATTAGTTTAATGTGCAAAATAAAAAAAGAATTGGGTTTTTTCTTTGCTAGATGATAACATAGTTCAGACCTAGAACTGTACCTGTCCCATAGAGATTATTTTCCCATAAATACTGAAATGCAATGACTTCAAGAGCAGAAGTGCTTCAGGGCTCGCTCTCTCTCTCTAGTATTATGGGCAGATGGAAATAAACAGATTTCATAGACAGTGAAGAGTTTATGGCATCTGTTCCAGTAAATAACTTGATTGTCCCAGTAGATGGGTCCTAGTTCCAGGCGAGCTGCTTTGGACTATGCACAGATGTGATGAAGGCTTCGTACGTACGCTGCTCTGTCCCTTGCAGCTCTCCACTTTCAAAAGCATGAACATATGATTGGATCTGTAAACACTTATACAGCAGCTAAGTATATCCCACTGCAAACGCCAGGCTGTACAAGGGTCCAGCCCATAGTACAGCAGCAGTCAGTGGCATACCAAGGATGGAGCGATGGGGGGCGCTCCTCCCCAGGTATAGCTCTACTTGTCTGGGTTCTGTTACTGTTCCCTGTGCACTGGCTGTTAGTCAGTCATAGGCTTCCCCTTAATGATGCACTGGTCAGGGGAGCAAAGAGTGAAACACAAGGTCATTCCCAAGGACTTGGTATTTATAGTCCAAAGAGATGTCTCCTCCTACTTTCACTTGAGCAGGAGACTCAGCCCTAGTTCTGGAAACTGTACGATATTTCCAAGTCATGAGATTTCCTGGCTTTGAGCATCAATCGCTGTTCCACGTTCATGGTAAGTTCAGCTGCAGCTATAAACGCACGCGGCTGTTAACGATGACTTTTGAGAATCGACCCCTAAAGTTAAACAGGTGTCAAACGGCCGCATATCTGCAAAGTGCCTAGGTAAATTTCGCACATGGACTTTGTACCAGTTCTCAAAGTGAAGGTATCCCTATTTAAAAAGTCTCCACACCCACATCCACCCTGAGTTTTTGTGTGGACATATCACACAAGCAAAATAAAGTTCAGTACTTTCAAAAATGTAAAGTTATGAGCATATTTTCAAACTCCACCACAAATCCACCCATCCCTTCTGTCCAGGGAACCCACATTGGAGATAACTTGGAGGTTCATGGATTCAAATACGTTTGTGGAATTTAATTACAGCAAAAACTCTTTTTCTTTCATCCTGGTGTAAACCATCTCTCCAAAATGTATAACTTTTATGAGCTCCTTCACCGTGGACTTTAACAATAATTGTGTTTATCAAAATCTGGTGAAAACCTGTAAAGCTCATGTCTGTTCTATACTGTTTATTACTTTGGGAAATGGTTCACCGTTGAACTGCCAAACTTCTCTAATTTTCTTCCGTTCAGGTTTGGAGAGTGTATGAACATTGCAGAACACTGGCAAATATTTTTTGGGAAATGAAGGTGTCACTTTTCTGACATCTAGAGGTAGACATTGCTACACAACCCAGCTGAGCTGCCACTCATATTTTTGAAAAAAATAAACACAACTGCTATATCTCCAAGATCGAATTATATTAAGGGATGTTCCAGTGGAAATAAGGTATTAATGTGCTCACGGATATTTCTCATATGAGCATCTTATTAGAGTAAAGCTGTTATAGTTATTGCAAATGCTTGGCTTTGAGAAGTAGCATCAGAATCAAGGCAAAATTTGCTTTATTGTCATTTTCTGTTCCCCTCATGCTGAGTGGACTGCAGGACCCAAGGCAGCGAGGCTTCACTAGTGGCAGGTCGTGTCAGACGAATCTGATCGATTTCTTTGACTAGGTGACCAAACAGTTGGAAGTGAGAGGGGCGCTAGATGTGGTGTACTTGGATCTTAGCAAAGCCTTTGACATGGTTCCGCACAGGCGACTGATAAATAAACCGAGTACCCTTGGTATGGGACCTAAAGTGACTGACTGGATCAAAAACTGGTTAAATGGGAGGAGAAAGAGGTTAGTGGTAAATGGAGCTTGCTCTGAGGAAAGGGATGTTATCCGTGGTGTACCACAGGGATTGGTCCTCGGGCCAGCCCATTTTAACATCTTTGTGAGTGATGTTGCGGAAGGGCTGACTGGTAAGGTTTGTCTCTTTGCAGATGATACCAAACTCTGTAATAGGGAGGACAACCCCAAAGGGTGTGGATCGCATAAGGAAGGATCTAGCAAAGCTTGAAGACTGGTCTGAAAATTAGCAACAAAGATTTAATGCTAATAAATGTAGGGTCATGCACTTGGGTTACAATAATCCAAGGGAATGGTATAGTATAGGGGGTGAAGTGCTTATGTGCATGAAAGAAGAGAGTGACTTGGTGGGAATTGTGTCTGAAGACCTTAAGGTGGCCAAGCACGTAGAAAAGGTGACGGTCAAAGCCATAAGGATGCTTGGGTGCATAAGGAAAGGGATGATCAGCAGGAAAAAAAAGGTGATAGTGCCCTTGTAAGTCTCTGGTGATGCCCAATTTGGAATACTGCATGCAATTCTGGAGACCGCACCTATTCAAAGATATAAAGAGGATGGAGTTGGTCCTGATGGCGTCTACCAAACTAGTAAATAGTCTCTGTCATAAAACATATAGGGACAGGCTTAAGGACCTCAACAAGTATATGCTGGAAGAAAGGCATGAGAGAGGGGATATGATAGAGATGTTTAAATACCTCAGTGGCGTTAATGTACAGGTGGTGAGCCTTTTCCAAATGAAGGAAAACTCTGGAATGAGAGGGCATAGGATGAAGTTAAGAGGAAATAGGCTTAGGAGGAATCTAAGAAAATAGTATATCACGGAAAGGGTGATGGATGCATGAAATGGCCTCCCGGTGGAGGTCATGGAGACGAGGACTGTGATGGAATTTAAGAAAGTGTGGGACAGGCACGTGGGATCCCTTAAGAAAGAAGAAGCTAGTGGTTACTGAGGAAGGGCAGACTGGATGGGCCATTTGGCCCTCACCTGCTGTCATAATTCCATGTTTATAAAACAAAAATTGGAATGCTTAACCAATCTGTGTCCAGAATCTTCACCTTTCATCATCTCAGGAAGACGCTCATTTAAGATCAGGTCCATAGCATTATATGAATTTTCTTCATCACCTCTTTGATATAAGTCCACGTTTCACTTCTATTAGATTACTCCACAGCTTATACAGATTTCGGTTTTCTCCATGGGTAACAGCATAGCTAGTGGAGCTCTGTGCCAAGTGCCAGTGACAAGCAATGGAATGTGAAGGCCTTTGCTTGAAAATCTTCCCTGCACTGCCATCTTGTGGCTGTGATGATGACGAAGCAGGTAAAAGAAGTAGGGAAGGAATGCTGACCGATCAAAAAAGACGTCTGTCCAGAGGTTGATTATAACAACGATTTACTTAACATCAACTGATGCTCAAAAGAGCCAGGAAAATTTACTGATATAAACACACCTAACTATAACATACATATTTCGTGAATTGGGAAGAGCACCCGCAGAGATTCACACACCCACGTAGACCATTGACGGGTGACATAGCACTTAATTCATTGGGCTGCTCTCTCTTTAGTGGTATAGTGCAACACGTACTATTAGTGTTATTTAATGTCCCCTGACCACTTCTCAGGCAATAACGGAAACCAAAAATAGCCAGCTTTCTGCTATCAAGAATGAAGAAAGTTTCAAAGTATGCAAAACATAATTCAGAACATGTTGTTACTTATCTTATGAGCCCTGCACCAAACCAATCTGACGCCGAGGGCTCCTTAGGTGCAATCACCGATTGTTCATCTAGAAGGACTGCTCTCCCCTGGGACTCGTTTCATCAAGTCCCATCCCCTTTTCCTGCATAGGATATGCCGTTCCCAGCTTCTTCTTACTTGGCTTACTCTCCACAGCAGCTTGTCCTCCTTCTCAACTCCGGAGAATTATTGTAAAACAATTTTAATTGTTAACATCACACCATAAACCCTTTAGCCCTTTCTCCCAGCTCCATGCCTTTCTGGACCTTAGAGATCAACTCTCTTGTGCAGGGCTGGATTAAGGCCAACTGATGGCCTAACCACAGCCCAACAATGATGCCCCTTGGCCCTTCCATTGCTTAACTTCAAGATGTTAAGAATCATTAAGCACTGGGAAATATCATTATTGTACAAAACAAAACATTATATATATTTATAATGATTAGAAAAGCACTGGAATTCATGTTGGACAATGGGTGTGGCAGGGATGTGTGAAAGAATTAAGGGCATGATAGTAACATAGTAACATAGTAGATGACGGCAGAAAAAGACCTGCATGGTCCATCCAGTCTGCCCAACAAGATAAACTCATATGTGTATACCTTACCTTGATTTGTACCTGCCTTTTTCAGGGCACAGACCGTACAAGTCTGACCAGCAGTATTTCCCGCCTCCCAACCACCAGTCCTGCCTCCCATCACCGGCTCTGGCACAGACCGTATAAGTCTGCCCTCCCCTATCCTCTCTTCCCCCACCTGCTCTGCCACCCAATTTTGGCTAAGCTTCTGAGGATCCATTCCTACTGCACAGGATTCCTTTATGCATATCCCACGCATGTTTGAATTCCATTACCGTTTTCATTTCCACCACCTCCCGCGGGAGGGCATTCCAAGCGTCAGTCGTTGTCAGACAGAGGGCAGGAAGGAGGTGCGGTCAGAGGCTCTGAGGAAAGGGAGCCAGGCCTGGTCCCTTCCCCAGCTATGCGGAGGGGGCCTGGGGAGAGAGGCCCAGGAAACTCCCAGGCTATGGGGCCTACAAGGCCGAAGGATCTGAAGGCCCGGCGGAGTAGCTCTCAGCCAGTCCCTCCTCCAGCACGAAGGGAGCGTAGTCCCCTGGACCGTAAAGCGCCCAGGGCCAGGGAAGATTGTGGATCTGAAGCCTCCTCCATGACCCAGCGGCGTCCAGGTAAGGAGCCTGAAGATCATGGGGGAGGAAGGAGGAAGGTTGAGGCCCTAAAGGTGCAGACCCAGAAGGAGCAAGGACAAGAAGGAATGGAGGTGGGGCAGGAGGCCCAGTTGGGATTTGAGGCAGCCAGCAGTGAAGAAGAGTGGTCAGAAGAAGGGGAGGAGGCCGGTGAGTGGGAGAATATGGACCCAGGACAGTGTGCCAGAGAAACGGTGGAGCGGGTGAGGCACATCAAGTCTCTGGAGAAGGAAATAGAGGAGCTGGGGAAACGGTTGAAAATGACTAAAGCCATGAGTAGGCTTGCCCCAGCAGAGCATGGTCAAAAGTATAAGACGGAAGAAAAGCGCTTAACAAAGTTGCTGAAACAGAAGGAAAAAAGAATTGCTTGTTTAAAAACAGGCTCTGCAAATCCCTTGAGGGAGGTTTATGAGAATCAAGAGAGGATGCAGGCTGGCACATCTAAAACTATGAGCCAGGAGGTTTTTTCCCCAGCACAGGAATCTACCAGTTTAAGCTCAGGAACATTGTTTCACAAAAGGCAGTTGGTAACAGAGATTGTACAAAGTCCAAACAGTCAAAGTACATTGCAAACTATGAAAGCCCTGATGAGCCCAAGGGAAGAGGGAGTACTCAGGTTGGATACAGCTCCAGGAGAAGGGGGAGGGGCGGATTGTTTGGCCTCAGGTATTACGGTAGAACAGAAAGGAAAAGACACAAAGTTACAACACTTTCATATTATTGAAACGGATGGAGACAGGTTTTCCACCCAGGACACTTTTTTAGTACCCACTAGTGGGGAAGAAGAACAGGGTGTGGAAAAAAGTATTGAACTTACCTGTGTGGAGAGATTGCAAGAGAAGCAAAAACCAGCAGGCTTCCAACTGCAGGAGCACTCCAAAGGTGCTCTGATTGAGGCAGCAGTGTCTGGTAATCAATTATCATCAGCTGTGCAGCTTGGCTCAGAGCAGGTCTGCCCGCGAGGTCAGGACGGACAGGAGGAAGAATCAGGAGAGATCTCTGTTCAATCTGCAGCCAAGTTTGCAGGGGACCTGCTAGGGTATGGTGCCCAGGACATAGAGAATCAGCAGGAGAAAGAGGAACTGGAACAGGAGTTGCATGGAATGGAGCAGGACATTGGACCAATTGCTCAGACCAGAGTAAGCTCTGAAAGTGCACTAATTTTTAAAGCTCCTGATGTCCCAGTTGAAGGTCTGGGTTTGAACTGGTTGAGGGGGGGCTTTGTGCGAGGGGAGGGTGGGGGGCGGGGGGAGGGTCTTGGTCAAGAGAGGGGTATGCTTTCTTGTCGGAAGGTGGGGGAGGGGGATGTGGGAGCCGGGATTCGGAGGAAGGGAAGAAGGGTAGGGGAGAAGTGAGGGGGGCGGGGGAGGGGCAGGGTGCTCTTTCCTTTGCGGCGGGTGGTGAGGGGTGAGGGGGGAGGGGAGATGGGGGGGCGGCCAGTGTCTGTGGAGGGATCAAGGGGGAAAGGGGGGGAAGGGAGAGGGGTGGGGCAAATCCCCAAACGAAGGAATGTGGTGCAGATTAGATGGGTGGGGGAGGGGGCTATGCCTTCTCGGGAGACGGTTTTGAGGATGGTCATGGGCCTGGGGTTTGTGCCGGAGGACTTCTATGCCTGTATTCACCCAGTTAATTTGCCTGAGTACGATGTTAGTTTTCTAACGCAGAGGGGTATGGAAATCTTTTGGGAGAGGTATGAGGGGGTGAAAGGAAGGGGGGATTGGAGCAATTATGTGGTTATTCCTATTAGTAGACCTGACTTGGTGCAAGTCACTGTATTGGTACGAAACGAGTCCATTTCAGGGGCAGACCTGGCCTACTGGTTACAGCGGCATGCGGATTTGAGAACCCCGTTATCCAAACTCCCGGATCCAAGTAGGGTGTGGGCAGGGGGGTGGGGGGCTTGGGTTAAGCTAAGACAGGAAGGGCAAGTGGTCAAGCACATTCCTTCTGCGGCTTTTATTGGCCGGGACAGGATTCTCTGTTTTTACAAGGGACAGCCACGGCAGTGTTTCCGTTGCGGATCCTTTCGCCATTATAGTATGTCTTGCCCAGTACAACAGTGTGTAAAGTGCGGGAGTAAGGAGCACTATACAGAAAATTGTTCCTCTATCCGTTGCAATTTGTGCGGGCGTCTTGGAAGAAGAGGATGGGGGGGCAGAGATACAGGGGAAGGGGGATGATGGGGAGAAGGGACCTCAGGAAGAGGGAGGAGGGGAGAGGAGTCGGGGAAAGGTCAAGGGGGAAAGGAGTCAAGGTAGGAAGGGAAGGGGTACCCATGACGAGGAGGGGGGGATGGAAGTGGAAGATGTTGAGGTTGGGGAGGAGGAGGGGGTTCCGGTAGGGAAGGGAGGGGGGGGTAAGAGGAGGATGGGGCAGGGGGTGGTTAGCCAGGAGCAAGCTCAAGGGGACGGTAATGTAGAGGTAGGAAAGGAGGGGGAGGGGGTGCAGAGGGGAGAGGTTCAAGAGGGGAAGGTTGCAGGGGGGGATTCCGTAGGGTTTAAAAAGAAGAAAGGGAGGAAGAAAGGTATGAGGGAGGGGGGAGGGGAAGGTTGGGATCAGGATACAGGGATACGGGACTGGGCGGCAGAGATAGGGGATAATGGAGAGGAGGATTACATTCTGGGTAGCAGGTTGCCACAGAGAGTAGATAGTATGCAAAGGAAGGAAGAGAGTGAGGAGTTGCATGAGTCCTAATGGGGGGTATGGCAGGGCTTCTTCTGACGTTCGCCACCCTAAATGTGGCGAGTGTGGCTTCCCAGAGAGCTCAGTGTTTGGCCTATGAGTGCTTTTCTCAGGTTAAGGCCGATTGTTTTCTGCTTCAGGAAACGCGTTTGCAGAACCTGGAGCAGCTGAGAAGGGCGCGCAGGGATTGGAGATGGGGACCCTCGGTGTGGGGGCTGGCAGGGGAACGATATGGGGGAGTGGGGATTTTATTTAAGACACATAAGGTGGAAATTCAGCGTGTGATGGAACTCGGGGTGGGGAGGTGTTTAGTGGTAGACGTATTATGGCAGGGTATGGCGTTGCGAATTATTAATCTTTATGGGCCGCAGACTAGGAAGGAGCGCAGTTTGTTATTAGGGAAGATCAGGCCTTACTTGTTTACTGCACGCCAGGTAATTTGGGGGGGAGATTTCAATTTAATTATTAGGAAACAGGATAGTGGGGGTACTAAGGTACAGGTGACATATGATGGGGTGCGCTTGCTCGGGATCATGAAAGAGGGGGGGCTGATAGATGTTCACATAGAACATTTCCCAGATGAGGATGGATTCACGTTTAGCAGGGGGAGATGTAGGAGCCGAATTGATCGGTTTTTGGTTCGTAGAGGGGTATGCCAGCGGGGGCCTCGCCTGCTGGACGTGGATTTTTCCGACCATAAACTGCTTCTTGTGGAAGTAGGGGGGTCGGCGGCTCATAGGATAGGTAGGGGGTTGTGGAGGATGAATTTAAGATGGGTCCAGGATGAGGAGGCTCAAAAGAAATATTTGAATTTTTTAGAAGACCAGTTATCCTTACGGGGGATCTTTCCCTCCAGAGGAGAATGGTGGGAGGTGGTGAAAAAACGGACGCGTTTCCTTTTCATGGGACAGGCACGGAGGAGGGGAAGGGAAAGGACACGTTTGGGGATGGCCTTGAAGCAAAGGAAGGATTATTTGATTTCCAAGGGAGGGAGGAAAGAGGATATCCAAGAATTACAGTCTCTGTTAGAGAAGACGCAATACGATCGGTATTCCTCTTTAGTTTATGAGAGGGACTTTGGTAAATTGATTAGCCCAGATCCCTTCGTTTGTTGTAGGGAAAGAAGAGAGCATAGGGTGGTGGAGGGTTTTAGGGATACTAGGGGGGTGATGCAGGATTCCAAAGAGGGAATATTGAAGGTGGTGGAAGAGCACTTCAGGGTTTTTTTTTCGGATCAGCACTTGGATGGGGGGAGGATGGATCAGTATGTGGAAGGGACTCCGGGGGTGGGGAATTGGGGGTCTCATCTCCAGGCCCTTTCGTGCCCCTGGACACTGCAGGAGGTTGAGGAGGCTATAGGGGCCCTGAGAAAGAGGACATCTCCGGGGCCGGACGGGCTGCCGGCAGAATTCTATCATACGTTTCGCAGGCGCCTGGCTCCGATTTTATTGGATCTCTGGGAAGAGGCACGTCAGAGGGGGTCTCTTCCAAAATCCTTGTTGGAGTCTGCATTGATTTTGTTAAGTAAGGGCAAAGATCCGCAGCTGTTAACTAACTGGAGGCCTATTGCGCTACTAAACTGTGATCGTAAGATCTTTGCGCAGATGCTCTTCAAGCGTATGCGGCAATTCTCGGGGGACTTGTTGGCAGCCTCACAGGCTTGTGGGGTGCCGGGTAGAGGGGTGCTGGAGGCTGCGGCATGGGTGAGGGAGGTTTAGAGCGGAGTCGGGAGGAGGGGTCAGGGTGGCTGATGGTGGCGCTTGACCAAGAAAAAGCCTTTGACAGGGTCCAATGGGGATTCCTCTGGCGGGTTTTAGAGTATTACGGGTTCCCTAGGGATTGGGTGGCACAATTACGGTTGTTATATTCTCATGCACATGCATTTCCATTGATCAATGGGTGGAAAGGGGGGGAATTTGAGCTGACGGCAGGGGTTCGGCAAGGGTGCCCTTTAAGCCCTTTGCTGTATGCATTTTCTATAGACCCTTTTATTAGGCGTCTGGAGCAGGGTGGGGTGGGAGGATTGAGGGGGGTGGAGGTAAGCACGGGAGAACAGTTGCGGGTGGTGGCATACGCAGACGATATTACTGTGTGGGTGGCAAACAAAGCAGAAGGGGATAAACTTTTGGAGTTCATCCACGATTTCGCAGGGGATACAGGGTCACGGGTGAATATCCACAAATGCAACAGTTTGTGGTTAGGGCCAGTAGGGGAGCAGTTTGAATTAGGAGGGGGTTTCCCGGGGGTGGTGGATAGAATGAGGGTTTTGGGGATTTACTTTGAGATAGGAGATTATGCTAAATTCAACTGGGACCGTTGTCTTCAGGAAGCAAAGGGGCGGGTGGACAGGTGGAAGAGGTGGAAAATGTCCATGGAAGATCGGGTGAAACTCATCAAGACCCATTTGGTGCCCCTCTTTTTGTTCATCAGCTACATTTGTTTGGTACCTGAAAAGTGCTATGCCTCGTTGTATAGCATTTTCTTCCAGCTGCTGTGGGGCAATCGGTTGAATCCAGTCAAACGAAACACCACATATCTATCTAGGAAGGAGGGGGGGGGTAGGGATGATCAATCCGGTTTTGTTTTTTAGTTCTTTGTTTGTGCACTTTAATCTAGGGAGAGCGGTGGGTCAGGCTCCTCCAGGGTGGGCGAGTAGTGTGCTGGGGTGGTGGGAGAGGGTTTGGGTGGGGTGGAGGAGAGGGGAGAGGGTAGGGGTATTGCGGAAAGGGGCTCCGGAAAGGGTAGGGTACTATAAAACGTTAGTAAAATTAGTTCGGGTCTGGGGGATTCTAGTGGGGGAGATTAGGGATGGGAAGAGAGGAATCTGGGTGGAGAGAGTGCGCTCCCAGATGTTCTCGTCCCCTCTGGTACTTAGGGATGCTCCCGGGGAAGTGCTGAGGCAAGGGCTACGGAATATCAATTCGGAGAGGATTCCGGCTAAATATCGGGACATTGCCTGGCTGTCCCTACACGGCAAATTATATGTCAGAGAGAATCTGAGAGATAGGAAGATCCAGGACAGGAATTGTCCAAGGGGGGAATGTGTGGGGAAGTTAGAAACCATGGACCACTTTTTGAAGGACTGTCCCTTTTCCCGGGGGGTGGGTGACAGGGTTTCTGCTCTCCTCCAGATCCCCACGTTCCGTTCCTATACGTATGCGGACTGGGTGTATGGATATCGATTCAACCCCGGGCAAGATGGTGGAGGCTATTATTAAGAATAAAATTGCAGAGCATATACAAAAACATGGACTGATGAGACAAAGTCAGCACGGATTTAGTGAAGGGAAGTCTTGCCTCACCAATCTAATGCATTTTTTTGAGGGGGTAAGCAAACATGTGGACAATGGGGAGCCGGTTGATATTGTATATCTGGATTTTCAGAAGGCGTTTGACAAAGTGCCGCACGAAAGACTCCTGAAGAAATTGCAGAGTCATGGAATCGGAGGTAGGGTATTATTATGGATTAAGAACTGGTTGAAAGATAGGAAGCAGAGAGTAGGATTGCGTGGCCAGTATTCTCAGTGGAGGAGGGTAGTTAGTGGGGGTCCCGCAGGGGTCTGTGCTGGGTCCGTTGCTTTTTAATGTATTTATAAATGACCTAGAGATGGGAATAACTAGTGAGGTAATTAAATTCGCCGATGACACAAAATTATTCAGGGTCGTCAAGTCGCAGGAGGAATGTGAACGATTACAGGAGGACCTTGCGAGACTGGGAGAATGGGCGTGCAAGTGGCAGATGAAGTTCAATGTTGACAAGTGCAAAGTGATGCATGTGGGTAAGAGGAACCCGAATTATAGCTACGTCTTGCAAGGTTCCGCGTTAGGAGTTACGGATCAAGAAAGGGATCTGGGTGTCGTCGTCGATGATACGCTGAAACCTTCTGCTCAGTGTGCTGCTGCGGCTAGGAAAGCGAATAGAATGTTGGGTGTTATTAGGAAGGGTATGGAGTCCAGGTGTGCGGATGTTATAATGCCGTTGTATCGCTCCATGGTGCGACCGCACCTGGAGTATTGTGTTCAGTACTGGTCTCCGTATCTCAAAAAAGATATAGTAGAATTGGAAAAGGTACAGCGAAGGGCGACGAAAATGATAGTGGGGATGGGACGACTTTCCTATGAAGAGAGGCTGAGAAGGCTAGGGCTTTTCAGCTTGGAGAAGAGACGGCTGAGGGGAGATATGATAGAAGTGTATAAAATAATGAGTGGAATGGATCGGGTGGATGTGAAGCGACTGTTCACGCTATCCAAAAATACTAGGACTAGAGGGCATGAGTTGAAGCTACAGTGTGGTAAATTTAAAACGAATCGGAGAAACTTTTTCTTCACCCAACGTGTAATTAGACTCTGGAATTCATTGCCGGAGAACGTGGTACGGGCGGTTAGCTTGACGGAGTTTAAAAAGGGGTTAGATAGATTCCTAAAGGACAAGTCCATAGACCGCTATTAAATGGACTGGAAAAATTCCTCATTTTTAGGTATAACTTGTCTGGAATGTTTTTACGTTTGGGGAGCGTGCCAGGTGCCCTTGACCTGGATTGGCCACTGTCGGTGACAGGATGCTGGGCTAGATGGACCTTTGGTCTTTCCCAGTATGGCACTACTTATGTACTTATGTTAAGAGAGGTCAGCTGGATCCGGGGACGGGGTTCTTGATTTCGCTCATTCTCCGGTTCTGTCTTTGGATGGCTCGTTGCCGGGTATCCCTGCACCAAGAAGATCGATCCATTGAACAGGTCAGTTGGGATGTGGTGCGGGCTGTACAGCAAGTGGCGCAATGGGAAAGAGTGGAGAGGGATTCACAGATGGTGTCCCTGTGGTGGAAGCATGTGAGGTTAAAGGCCTTATGATTATAGTTACTGTGATGTTGTGTTGGTTGTAATTTTAGGGGGGGAATAAGGGGGGGGAAAAGGGAGGGGGAGGGGTGTATATATGTATAGGGGCAGAAGGGATTGTTTTGGTGATAGAATGGTTTGTGTTAGGCATGTGAATATTGGTATTTATATGATTTCTGTATTTTTGTTATTCGTTGCTGTAAATAAAGAAATCTCCAAGCATCCACCACCCTCTCCGTGAAAAAATACTTCCTGACATCTTTTTTGAGTCTGCCCCCCTTCAATCTCATTTCATGTCCTCTCGTTCTACCGCCTTCCCATTTCCGGAAAAGATTTTTTTGCGGATTAATACCTTTCAAGTATTTGGACGTCTGTATCATATCACCCCTGTTCCTCCTTTCCTCCAGGGTTTACATGTTCAGGTCAGCAAGTCTTTGCTCATACGTCTTGAATGCAAATCCCATACCATTCTCGTAGCTTTTCTTTGCTAGCTAGGGGAAAAATGTCTGTTGTGTCCCCCTTCCCTTGGTGCCCTAAGAACCTGCTACGCTAGTGACGAGGAGATTCCCCTAAACTCTAGTACACCTCAGAAAGGGTGGAGAAAAAAGTCAATGCCTCAATTCAGCACCTGAATTTTGGTAAATACAGTATAGTCTTCCCCCAACACCTCCCCTCAAAGAGTGTCATGAATCTCTTCTCCAACCCTGACAGCATCACATTCAGAAACTGTGGAAAAGCTGAAGCCGTTAGTAAGGAACATCCGTAAAATCCGCCCCTTTCTTTCCGAGCACTCTACCAAAACCCTCATCCACACCCTTGTCACCTCTCGTTTAGACTACTGCAATCTGCTTCTTGCTGGCCTCCCACTTAGTCACCTCTCCCCTCTCCAATTGGTTCAAACCTCTGCTTCCCGTCTCGTCTTCCGCCAGGGTCGCTTTACTCATACTACCCCTCTCCTCAAGTCGCTTCACTGGCTCCCTATCCGTTTTCGCATCCTGTTCAAACTTCTTCTACTAACCTATAAATGTACTCACTCTGCTGCTCCCCAGTATCTCTCCACATGTAGGACTTCGCGCCTTCTGTCTCGCTGCACCCTACGCCTGGAATAAACTTCCTGAGCCCCTACGTCTTGCCCCATCCTTGGCCACCTTTAAATCTAGACTGAAAGCCCACCTCTTTAACATTGCTTTTGACTCGTAACCACTTGTAACCACTCGCCTCCACCTACCCTCCTCTCCTCCTTCCTGTACACATTAATTGATTTCATTTGCTTATTTTATTTTTTTTTGTCTATTAGATTGTAAGCTCTTTGAGCAGGGACTGTCTTTCTTCTATGTTTGTGCAGCGCTGCGTATGCCTTGTAGCGCTATAGAAATGCTAAATAGTAGTAGTAGTAGAAAGAACCTCTTGAAGCCCTTCCACAGTAAAAGCAGCTGGTCCAAGACTGAGGCATAAACCCACAATCTGATCTTGATTACTGATGTCTAAGCGAATGGATTTTGGATTTAGCTCACACTTTTCAGTAGTAGCTCAAGCTGGGTCAACCACAGTGGTATTACCCTGTCCTCAGAGGACTTAGTCTAAGTCTGTACCTGAAACAATGGATGCTGATTCGCTTAAGATCAGTGGAGTGGAGGAGTGGCCTAGTGGTTAGGGTGGTGGACTTTGGTCCTGGGGAACTGAGGAACTGAGTTCGATCCCACTTCAGGCACAGGCAGCTCCTTGTGACTCTGGGCAAGTCACTTAACCCTCCATTGCCTCATGTACGCCGCATTGAGCCTGCCATGAGTGGGAAAGCGCAGGGTACAAATGTAACAAAAATAAAATAGATACTATTGGAGATTCTACATGGAATGTTGCTACTATTGGAGATTCTACATGGAATGTTGCTATTCCACTAGCAACATTCCATGTAGAAGGCTGTGCAGGCTTCTGTTTCTGTGAGTCTGACGTCGTGCAGGACGTCAGACTCACAGAAGCAGAAGCCTGCGCGGCCACATTGGTGATCTGCAAGGGCCGACTTCTACATGGAATGTTGCTAGTGGAATAGCAACATTCCATGTAGAATCTCAAATAGTAGCAACAGTGGAGGAGTGGCCTAGTGGTTAGGGTGGTGGACTTTGGTCCTGGGGAACTGAGGAACTGAGTTTGATTCCCACTTCAGGCACAGGCAGCTCCTTGTGACTCTGGGCAAGTCACTTAACCCTCCATTGCCCCATGTAAGCCGCATTGAGCCTGCCATGAGTGGGAAAGCGCGGGGTACAAATGTAACAAAAAATAAATGTCAACCTGGCTTCCCTGGTTCTTAGCCCACTGCTCCTCCACACCGAAGAATAATCCATAACCAGGGCTGTAATGAGTGCTCTCTCAAATGTATTTATTTCAAAATATATGTGACCTTTTTAAACAGACAATTAGCTATTGAATATATATAATGTATATCACACATTATAAACTAAATGTAATTTTCTTCATTTATTAAAACTTCATTAAACATGGACAGATTTAACCTTACATGGAATCAATCAATCCTAACAAATCAGAATAACAAAATGCATTTAACACATAATTAGACACAATCACTCGATATATAGATATCCCACAGATGTATTAAGCGCTAAATATATTCAATAGCGAATTGTCTGTTTAAAAAGGTCACATATATTTTGTAGTAGACTATCAGGTGACCAATTGATAGAAGAATTTAACCCTTGTTGTGGTAGAAATGTATTTATTTGAGACATTTATATCCCTCATCCCAAAAAGTCTTGAGTTCAATGTAGATTGAATGAATATAGAATGAGAAATTACACTGGTCATAATATGTTGGAATGTGTAGCACAGAATAACAGATTATTGGAAGGGTTATAACAATGTACAATTAGGTAAAGACATAATTAAAGCAGAAGATAAGGCTGTTGACCAGTTAATTAGATCAAAAACTAATGTGAAGAAATTTGAAATGAATTTTTAAAGAGACGAGTTTTTAACTTCTTTCGAAATTGCCTATAATTAAAATGGAATCGAACAGATTTAGGGAGAGATTCCAACACTGAGATGGGAACAAGGGGGCAAAGGATGAAGGTGAAAGGGGACAGAAGTAACCTGAGGAAATACCCCTTCATAGAAAGGGTAGTGAACTCATGAAATGGCCCCCCAGTGGAGACAGTTCTATAAATGGCACCCAAAAGCAGGTGCACAATTGGGCCAGTTACGTGCATAAGATAATTAACTAATTTGCACTAAATTGGCCAATAATTGGCATTAACAAGCAGTAATTGGCACTAATACGCAGTTGTGTGCATAACTCGTATCTCTAGTCTATAAACAGTGCACCTCACTTCTCTCGCACACTAATGCAAAGGGGGTGTTTATGTGGTGGGGGGTATGGGCATGCCAAGGGCATTCTGGCTATTCTTGTGCAAACTTTATGCACCCAACTTCCTACTAAGGCGTGGGAGGACTAATTCACAGGTAGCGTACACCAAATTGGCACTATCACCAGGCTAGAGTGTTGTGCCCTGTGGTAATTCTGAGTTTGGCATATACCAAATCACGCGGTAGAAAATAAGTTAGTATTTTCTACCGCAGGGGATGTTCCCAGCGGTTATCAGCAGTTGGTGTGCACTGCATGGTTACTGCATGGGTAGTGCATGAACCCTTACCACTAAGTCAGTGGGTGGCGGTAAGGGCTCAGGTCAGAAATAGGCATGCACTAGTTTAAATTTCAGCGCACACCAATTTCCTGGCCTCGTATAAAAAAGCTCTTTTTCCCAATCACGGTAAAAAAAAATGGTTCAAAGCGTGCCCAAAACACACGCCCCCACACTACCGCAGGCCACTTTTTACCACGGCTTAGTAAAAGGACCCCTAAGGCACCATCATTTATGCCAGCCGTAAGTGGTCACATCTAAAGTTTGGCGCGTATCGGCAATCTTATACTAGAATGCTATAACTGATTTGGCACACAAATCTGCTATTACGCAATACTGGCTTAGTTCCCAGTTTCTGGCATCTAATTTTTAGCAAAACGAACAAAAAGGAGGAGCAGATTGTAAGCTCTTTGAGCAGGGACTGTCTTTCTTCTATGTTTGTACAGCGCTGCGTATGCCTTGTAGCGCTATAGAAATGCTAAATAGTAGTAGTAACCTCACATAACCATGAGCAGCAAACAAAATAGTGAGGTAGATTCGAAGAGGATATCAAGAAGTCTTTATTGTAAACAGCTGAAGACGACCCGACACGGCCGTGTTTCGGCACAGTGGCCTGCCTCAGGGGTCAGGTAGATCTCTAATGTCATGACAAAACGTTTAACAAAAGAGTATTGTCAAAGTCCAGACTGTTGAATCTTCAATTGGACAAAACGCTGAGCTGCAGTAGCCGTCCAACCGGCAAACTAACATTGGTTGTGCTACCGAAAGGTGGTATGTCAAGAATCTCATGAACATAACATAACCATCATATAAAGGAGTAACGTTTGCCGCCGGTCAGATGGCTACTGCAGCTCAGTATGTTTGTCCAGCTGAGGATTCAACAGTCTGGACTTTGACAATACTCTTTTGTTAACCGTTTTGCCATAACATTAGAGATCTACTTGATCCCTGAGGCAGAGCTTTGTACCGAAACTTGACCATGTTGGGTCGTTTTTCAGTCTATACAATAAAGACTTCTTGATATCCTCTTTGGAACCACCTCACTATTTTGTTTACTACCTACTATTTACTATTTAATTTTTAGCACCATTCATAGATTTACCCCTATGTGCATGCAAAGGAAGGGGCGGATTGCAAAATTGCACCCCGTCCATTGCCGCCTCTGTTTGGGTATGACACAATGGGTAGAGCAAGAAGACTAGGGGGTGTGTCACACCAGGGGCGTAGCCAGACAACAGATTTTGAGTGGGCCTGGGCAAGAAGTGGGTGGGCACCAAGTGTTCTCTCCACCCCCCCAACCACCACCAAAAAAATCTCTCAGCTGGCGGGAAAACGCTTCTTTCCACCTTGGCAGTCTGCAGCAGGTATGCGCTGAAAAATGAGCATGCTCAGGTGCCGGTATCATGGAGAGTAGCGTTTTCGTTACCATCAGGGGGAAAGTCTTCAGCTGGCCGAGCTTGGGATCCCCACCAGCCACCACTAAACAGGTGCTACTGTTGGGTGGGCCTGAGCCCTAAATGGGTGGGCCCTGGCCCACCCAGGCCCACCTGTGGCTACGCCACTGTGTCACACTGGGCTTGTTTCCAGCTTGGGATGGTCCCTGCCCATATAACAGATTTTCTGAGCCTAGGACTGGCGTTTTGTCAGTGACCTGAATAAGGATTGGTGATTGGTTGGGATTCGTTTTTGGAGTCAGGCATCAATAACCTGTCTATGGTTAGTCCTTTATATGATGGTCATGTTATGTTCATGAGATTCTTGACATACCGCCTTTCTGTAGCACAACCAAAACAATTTCTATATTACATACAGATTTGGTAGGTATTTTCTCTGTCCTTGGGCTCACACAATCTAAGTTTTACACCTGAAGTCAGAATCTTTCATATGCTAATTATTTATTTACTAGTAAAAAAGCCCCGTTACAGATGCAAATGAAACGGGGGCTAGCAAGGCTTTCTTCTGTGTGCATGTGGGAGTGTGTGTGTCCCTGCCAGTGCCCTCTGCCCTCTCTCCCCTCCCCCCTCTGAGTCCTTCACTGTTACAGAGAGAGCGATTTGATTTCGTGCTTTGCTGTGTTTTTTCCTTCACTGTTTGTGTTACAGAGAGAGCAAGGGTGGGGCAGACACTCATGGGGAAACCGGATATCTCTCCCCCTTCACACTTCCGGCTGGAGGCTTCATAGAACGTTGGTGGTGCCTTTTATATATAGAGATTTGCTGCATTTATATCCCACATTTCCCCACCTATTTGCAGGCTCAATGTGGCTTACAATATAATACAACAACAATCACATTAATGGGATAAGGAAATCAGAATATAGCTAACAAATAAGGTGCATGAGAATGCCATGGTAATCATTTTCATGAAATAGCTATAAACCATCTATATTAAATTGGTTGTGTTGGTGATAATTTATGAGTTTTTTATGATCAGAATCAGGCAATAGTAACTGGTGATTGTCATTCCCATAATCCTCTTGGGCAGTGGGTCCACACCCAGTTTTGGGGAGCACCTTGGCACTCTGGTTTTCATTGTTCAAATATGTGTAAGCTATTTTTGCATGTCAACCTGGACACATCATCCAACCTCAAACGTCAACCGGCTGGATTGAGAGTCACTGCCCTGGTAATTTCATAACAAATTTATGACACAGCCTGTAACCAGGGCTTGGCACCTACCTTTTAGGAATCTGTAACCTAAGCTCAAAGCTGGTCCAACCATTAATCATAACTAGGCAGTCACCTAGAGCAGAAGGTTCTTCAGGGCAGCTCAGAAAACTCGCAATCTAAGCAAAGCAATATGTTCTGACAGGTACACACACACAAGAAAAAGAACTATCAGCTCATATTTAACCTGCGTGTTTATAGGACGTTTGTGTGTCGATGATAATCGATATGGTTAATTATCAAAATCTTGGGTGGGCTGCAAGCTAGTGACCTGAAAGATAATTGAGGGGGGTGTAAGGCTGAAGGTTCGCTTAGGGCACCCACCACATTCGTACGGACCCTGTCTAAACTTCAGTGTGTGAATGGTCAGTAATATGTGGCAAATTCATGTTTACTAAGCCGCACCAGCATTTTCAATGTACGCCAGACGCTAGAGTCACCCATATGTTCCTAAGGGCAATTTAGCGTTCAGCGCATCCTAGTCATTAGGTAGCTAAAAACACTAATGAGCCCTTACGCTGCTTAGTAAACAGGGCCCTAAGAGGTCCTTTTACTAAGGTACACTAAAAAATGGCCTGCGCTGGTGTAGCTGCATGTATTGCACGCGTGCAGGTTCATTTCTCAGCGCACCTGCAAAAAAGGCCTTTTTTTTTTTTTCTTTGACTGAAAATGGATGTGTGGCAAAATAAAAATTGGCGCACGTCCATTTTGGGCCTGAGACCTTACCGCCACCCACTGACTTAGCGGTAAGGTGTCATGCGTTAACAGGGCTGTAATTGTCAGCGAGCGCATGCTGCCGAATACCGCCCAGTTAGCGCAACGTGGTATAAAATAAAAAATATTTTCTGCGGCGTGTATCGGACGCACAAAAAAAATGGGGCTCACAGTAGCCAGGAGGTAGTTCCATATTGACACGCGTTGGACGCGTGTAGGCGCCTAGTAAAAGGACCCCTAAGTCTTTTCAGTCAGTTGCAGGACATTCGCTTGTGGGGCCTGAAGGTGGTGCTGTTGCTGCATAGCAGTGAGACAGGAGCTAAGCCAGGGATACTTTATCCATCAGTGAAACCTTTCAGTTCCTTTTGCTGTGATTTCTTAGTATTACAAGCCCAGAGGGAAAAAGCACACAGCACCTTTTTTTCTCTCGAGTCTGGCTCACAATAGAGGATGTTATCAAAATTTCAAAGCTGTTCTCTGTACCACAAAAGTGAACTGGAAGTGAGGAGATCCGTGAGAAATGTCTGTGTTACCCAGGAGCGAGAAGCCGGTGACTGTTTGACCTTAGAATCTATAGCTTACCTGCTACTGTAATGAAAAAAAAATCAAAAGAATGAAATCTGTATGTAATTTAAAAAGACAACCAAAGCTATTACACCAACAGGCTCATTTTCGAAAGAGAAGGACGTCCATCTTTTGACATATATCAGAAGATGGACGCCCTTCTCACACAGACGTCCAAATCGGTATAATCAAAACCCGATTTTGGACGTCTCCAACTACAGTCCGTCGCAAGGACATCCAAATTTCAAGGGGACATGTCGGAGGCGTAGCGAAGGCAGGACTTGAGCATGCCTAACACTTGGACGTCTTTGACACATAATCGAAAAAAGCAAGGACGTCCCTGACAAGCACTTGGACGTTTTCACCCGGACGTGTTTTTTTTTTTTACGAATAAGGCACAAAAGGTTGCCCGAAATGACCAGATGACCACCGGAGGGAATCAGGGATGACCTCATGTTACTCCCCCAGTGATCACTAACCCCCTCCCACCGTCAAAAAAATCTTTAAAAATATTTTGTGCCAGCCTCAGATGTCATACTCAAGTCCATGACAGCGTATGCAGGTCCCAGGAGCAGTTTTAGTGGCTACTGCAGTCCACTTCAGACAGGTGGACCCAGGCCCATACCCCCCTACCTGTTACATTTGTGGAGAAAACAGCGAGCTCTCCAAAACCCACCACAAACCCACTGTACCCACATATAGATGCCCCCCTTCACCCATAAGGGCTATGGTAATGGTGTACGGTTGTTAGTGGGTTTTGGGGGGGCTCAGCACACAAGGTAAGGGAGCTATCTTCCTGGGAACACTTTATGAAGTCCACTGCAGTGCCCCCTAGGGTGCCCTGGCATGTCAGGGGGACCAGTGCACTACAAATGCTGGCTCCTTCCATGTCCAAATAGCTTGCATACATGGACGTCTTTGGTTTTGAAAATTGCCGAAAGTCAGAAGCGTCCAAATCCAAGGATATCCAAATCTAGGGAGGTCAAATGTTTTTTGAAAATACGATTTTCCACGCCCCTGGATCTCGACGTTTTGCAAAGACGTCCAAATCGCAACTTGGACATTTCTTTTGAAAACGCCCCTCCAAAGCTCCCTTTTGTGTCATCCCTACAGCCTCCTTTTCCCAGAGAATCTTCAACACTCCTCCTATCCCGGTGGACACGTCCCAGATGAGATTCTGAAGGCACAATTACATTTATAATAATTTTAAATGTAGATGGTCTTTACTATTTCTCAGACCCCGACCCCCTTTGCTTTTCTCCTACCCCCTTTTCCCTTCTGTGAGCTGTAATAATAATGACCTATGCCTTATGGCATCACTCTGAACTGACCGTACCATTCAAACCCCGTGTAACTGCGTTGTTTCCTTGCTGATCTGCTGAAGAGAGGATAACATTATGTTTTAATAAATGTAAACCGCCTTGATCCAGGATTTTTCCTGGCTAAGCGGTATAAAATGCCACATTAGACTAAATTAAATTAATGTTCAGAAACCTCATCCTGTCTCACTTTTCATTATAAAAGTGATCTATAAAACATGGATTGGAACTATTCTATGGCATCTGGGCATCCGGATTCCAATATAGAACGATAGAGTAACCTAGAACATCTAAACTGCAGGTCTCGTAAATGTGGCGCAGACACGCATAACTTATGTTCAGAATTAAAAGTTGCGTCCATGCCCCACCCATGTGTACAGACCCTAAAATGTACACACTGTGCTACTTACGCACGTCCTTACAGAACAGCGCATGCAAATACACTTATACATAGGGCTTTATGGACACCTTCTAAGATTTTGAGACTGACTAGAAGCAGGTCTAATTTGTGCTGGATTTGGTATTTTGTACCACATAAGAACACAAGAGTAGCCATACTGGGTCAGACCAATGGTCCATCTAGCCCAGTATCCTGTTTTCCAAACAGTGGCCAAGCCAGGTCACAAGCACCTGGCAGAAACCCAAGTTGTGACATATGTTGTAAGAATGTAGTGCTATGTTGAGTTTTTGGGATATGATCTGTGCAAGAATCCAGGATCCAGCACTTTCAACATGATCATTCATATAGGGTGGTGGTTCTGAGATCTTCAGCCCTTCCGCGCCTGTAGCAAGGAAGCAGGGCCCAGTTGTTCGATGTGCTAATGGGATTAGCTATACAGTGCAGTTGTCTGAGTGGAAGGACAGCTCCAGTTTGTCCATGAATGCTCGATGGACTGGGGTTTCTCTTGTATGTAAGTACAAAGAAGTTGCTTTTAAGCGAGGTTGCATTCCGGAAGATATGGGCTCCATTGGATGACCACAGTTCCTTGCAAAACGTATAACCTTTGTATTAGATTTCGTGGTTTGCTCTGTGGGGTGGGTGGGAGCAGGTTCCTTGGGCTTTGCCACAGTGTGTATTTCAAAGATGTGATGTTGTTGAGAACTCTTGTATTTCTGCTTTTTGATAATAAAGGTTTTTAGAAATTAAAAAAAAAATAAAATACTATTATGCATTCATGTTCTAATACCTAGGCGTAAGCATTCACACCATCCTTAGGCCTCCATGGATTAAGTGATCATGCCTTAAATCAAGGTGCATTTTTGCCAATCACAGTAGTGCAGCTCCTTGAAACAATTATCATGTTCTCACGAACAGTGGCCAGCATTTTGCACCTCACTGTGTCACGTTTTCAGAACTGCCATATCTTGCATTTCTATGCGATTCAAACAGATCTCAGTCCATATAGAAAAGCAAAATGTGGCAGTCCTGAAACCTTAAAGCCGTGAGTTGCAAAACACTGGCCCTGTCAGTTGGTCCATAATTGTTTTTAAGGAGCTTTTGAAGCTAAATGCTAGGGGGGGGGGGGGGGGGGGGGGGATGTTGTTATACTATGTTTTGATTTTCACATTTTTCACTTAGCATGTAATTTTTTTATATTTATTAACATAGAATTCAGTATTTGGAAGGTTTTTTTTGAGCCTGTGACGTGAATACTCCCTATATCAATGTTTAATAATCATTGGCAGGGAGTCTGAGGCTTGTTCCTTCCTTGGTGAAAAGTGTTTTGAGACCTAGTTTCCTTTGTAGTGCTGGACTTTTGTAGGTAATTCTGTGATTAATCAGAAGTGTGTCAGCCCAAACAAGCATCCATCCCAGGGATTTTCAACCCAGCCCTCGAGCAATCCCTGGTCAGGCAGGTTTTCAGGATATTAATGCAGAATGTGTATGGGATAAATTTGTATACCCTGTATCCACTTTGAGTAACTCTGTCTCATGCATTTTCATTGCAGATATCCCATAAAAACAAGAGCCCCAGACCTACAGAATGTGGGTAACTATGGGACCCTTTTACTAAAGAGTTGCCTAAACACTCCCTGCCGCATGGTCACACCGTAAGAGCAATCTTACCGCATAGATGTTTTTTTTAGAGGCTTTTTACCCGTTGTGGTAAAAAGGGCCCTGGCATGTGGGGAAAAACGGCCCCCCGCCGCTACCAAAGGACCCCGTTTACTGCAGCTTGGTAAAAGGACCAGTGTCTCTTAGAAGGAAATATGAATTTTAGTAATGCAGGTTTGGGACGCTGAGCTTTCCCTCACATGACCTGCAGAGTCAGTTCAGGTACAATATGTGCACAGCAAGCTTAGCAGTGCTGTGTAAACAGGGTTTGGATGTGTTGGATTATTTGTAGTAAATAATTAGCAGATTTTAGTACACACAGCTTCAGCTTTAGAAATGTTAATTTCTTTCTTCATCTCTCTCTCATTCACCCCTGAATAATTCACTGCTGAGTCACTTTAAAGTTGAAGTAACAAAACATCTGTTTACTCACAGTTTGCAGTTAGATTATAATCAGACAGGCTTATATATACATATTACTATACATTTGTATTATCAGCTCCTTCCATGTGCTTAGATGGTAATGGATGCTCACACCACCATAGATCCTCTCAGGTTAGGAGAGATCATGAGCTCCATGTGCTCCATGTGCTGCATGTGCTGCATCTAACCCCCAACAGGAAGTTGCATAGCTGTGTGACCTCTCTAAGTAATTCACATCAGAGGTCACAGAGTAATCACAGAGAAATAATAGGTGACAGGCAATGCATGTAAAATACAATTACATTCCAACAAACCCCTTCTCATGCATAACTGTCATGCAATTATTTATTCATACAAAGTCCAAGCTTTATACGCAGATTCACAAAATGTTCTCTGGGTAACGGTTTGGTCATGATGTCAGCTGTCATCTCACTGGTGTGACAATAGTGTAGACTGATGACCCCTTCTTTTGCCAACTCTCGCACGTTGTGGTATTTCGTTGCGATGTGCTTGGTGCGTGACTGAACCTTGTCATTCTGTGACAGTCGGATGCAGCTCTGATTATCTTCCATTATCTGGATTGGTCTCTGTTCAGCTATTCCAAAATCCAGCATAAGTTTTTCAATCCACATCAGTTCTCTGCACGCTTCCGATACAGCCACATATTCAGCTTCTGTAGAAGACAGACTCACAATACTTTGTTTATGACTGGCCCATGAAATTTGTACATTTCCATACATAAACACATATCCACTTGTGGATTTATAATTAGAATGATCCCCTGCCCAATCTGAATCACAGTAACATATTAGTTTTGGATTACTATTGGCTGAAATCTTTAATTTACAATCAATGGTACCCTTTAAATACCTTACCATCCTTTTAACTGCAGTCCAATCTGATTTGGTAGGTGAGCTGACCCTTCTGCTCAAAATTCCTACTGCATTTGCTATATCAGCCCTGTATGTGGTAGTTAGATATAAAAGCTTACCTATGGCTGATCTATATTGGATGTTATCTGGTAAAGGTTCTCTTACTGTTTCATCCTTCAGAAAATCAGTGATCATGGGAGTGCTTACAACTTGGGCATCTTGCATACCTAAACTTTCAATAAGCTCATTTATTTTCTGCTTCTGGCTTAGAAGATAAGAACCATCATTTTGTTTCTCAATTTCTATACCAAGATAGTATGACACATTACCAAGTTCTTTTATCTCAACATTGAGGTTTAAACACTTTACAATGTCCTTGTACTCTTGCTCACTTTCGCTTGCAATGAGCAGATCATCAACAAAAGCTAAAATGTATGCATATTGTCCATTTGTGCACCTAGTGTACAAGCATTTATCTGCTTCACCTTGCTTAAATCCTAAATTTGTCAATATTTCATGCAATTTTTCATTCCAACATTTTGCACTTTGCTTTAATCCATAAAGACCTTTGTTTAATTTACACACTAGCTGTCTTTGTTTTGTATTTATGAAACCTGTTGGCTGTTCCATGTACAAGTCTTCAGTTATATCTCCGTGAAGAAACGCTGTTTTCACATCAATGTGGTTGACTTGCATGCCTTTTGAGACTGCAATGCTCAGAAGTGTTCTTATTGTCGTGTGTTTCACTACAGGTGCAAACACTTCATCAAAATCTTCTCCATATTTTTGAAGATATCCCTTTGCGACTAATCTGGCTTTATACCTTTCCACTTTTCCTTGTGCATTCCTTTTTAACTTGAATACCCATTTGCATCCTATAGCTTTCTTGCCAGGAGGTAATTTTGTAAGAATCCAAGTATTATTTTTATCCAATGCATCAATTTCTTCTTGTGCAGCTTTACGCCATTCAGCAGCTTCTTCTGCTGGCATTTTCTCAATCTCATCCCATGTTAAGGGCTCTTGAGCTTCTGCTGACTTTGTCAGGTAAGACAGTCTTGGGGGTGGAACACCTTTGTTTTCCCTGGATGAGCGTCTGACAACAGGTTGGTCTGACCTTTCCGCATCCTCTAAATCTGAGAGTCCTTCTCCAATTGATTCCCCTTCTCCAACTGTACTGTCTTCTTCAATGATCCTTTCTGTGTCTGCTTCCTCTGCCTGTTCCTCGTTAGATACCGATGAGTTGCTTTCAGACATCTGCCTTGGTATGGCATTTATATACACTGGCATGTCTATTATGGTTCTAGTTTCATATTCTGGATGATAAGGCTCATCTGGGATAATCCAGCCTTTATCAACCCTTTTGTTTTCATCAAAATATGTAACATGTCTTATGCCAACAATGCCAGTTTTCAGATTTAAAATTCTATATCCTTTGTGTCCTGGAGTATAGCCAACTAAAATGCCCCTTTCTGTTGTGGAATCCAGCTTATGCCTTCTTTGCTTTGGTACATGAGCATATGCTGTACTTCCAAATGTTCTTATGTGTGACAGGTTTGGCTTCCTACCATGCCATGTCTCATGTGGTGTGCGCTCAGCGCCTTTAGTTGGCATTCTGTTTTGTAGGTACACTGCTGTGAGAATGGCTTCCCCCCATAATCTTTTAGGGAGATTGCTATCTGACAGCATACATCTGGTCATTTCCACAAGTGACCTAAATTTTCTCTCTGCAACAGAATTTTGCTCTGGTGTATAAGCTACTGTTGTGATATGTTGAATGCCTTCTTGTTCTAGAAATGTGCGCATGCTTTGTGAAGTGAACTCACCACCATTGTCGGTCTGAAGAACCTTTGGTTTTCTTTCAAATTTATTGCTCACCATGGCTACGTATTTCTTCAGCATGTCTGTGACTTGACTTTTCTCTTTCAGCAAATAGGCCACACAATATCTAGAGAAATCATCCAAGAATATCAGCACAAATCTGTTATTTCCCAATGATGGGATATTAAACGGTCCACATAAGTCACTGTGTATTAAGTCCAGTACTTTATTACTCCTATTTCCTGTGTATGCAGGAAATGAGGGTCTCACACCTTTTTGAGTAACACAGTCTATGCATTTCTCCATATTACCAGCATCTGCACTTATCTGAATGCCGGTGGCCAGTTGCTTACTGTAAAGATCCTGGATCACCTTAGAATCACGATGTCCTAGGCGGCGATGCCAGATTTCCAGACTACATTTACCATCATTCTTCCTTACTTGCGCCATATGTGAGGCTTCACCTGAAATGTTCAGCTTATAAACATCATTATGCATAAAAGCTTCAGCATACACTTCATCATTTTAGAGATTGTGCACTTACTGTTTTCAAAATGAATCACAAATCCCTTCTTATCTAATGTAGATACACTAAGCATATTGCAAACTGCTTGGGGAATATACAAGACATCACTTACAGGAATTTCTTTAACTTCATTAGACACTTTGCATTTTAAGAATCCAATACCTTTTGCTTGGATCTTAGCAGTCCCTGCGTTTGCAGTTTTAAGAATACCTTCCTCTGGACACATTTCCTGAAAGAAATCCTTACAATTGGTTAAATGGCATGTGCTCCCCGAATCCAAAATCCAAGTACTTTCATTTGAATTATTATTTACCATAGTCAAAGATTTTTCTGCCATTAGAAAGCCCTTGTGTTTATCTTTGTCCTTCATACATTTCCTGGTTTGAAAATTCTTTAGTTCCATTGGCTTAGGTGAGCTAGAGGGAGTGTTTTGTGTTTCCTTACACCATTTAGATACATGTCCCTCCTTTCCACATGAGTAGCAAATCAGCTTGCCCTTGGGTGGAGTTTTCCCATAGCTCCGCCTTCCTCTGTTCTTTGCCAAGAAATTTGTTTCATTTCTCTCTGACTTGCTTTGAGAACACATCTCCTCAGAATCATTTATTATGCATTCCTGCCTTAGTTTTGATGTTGCCTGTTCAAAGATTGCCCTTCAATGGCCTCATTTACAGACCTAAAAACATCAAACTTCTTTGATAGTGAGGTAAAAAGAAATGCTCTTTTCAATGCATCACACATGGGAATTCCAGAAAGTTCTAACTTTTGAAATGAAGACATAAGATGCATAATGTGATCATTACATTTACTTTTATCCCTTAATTTGGTTTCATTCAACTCTGCCAGCCAAATTGGTTGCTGCTTTGCATATGTAGTTGCATACATAGTTCTCAGTTTATATAAAATGTCCTTTGGTGTATCTTTTCCCTCCACTAATATGGCTTGTTTCTCTGAGAGAGCTTCCAAAAGCATGCACTTCACATAATAGTTTGCATTGTCCCATTCAGCCATATTTTCAGCTGTTCTGTCTTGGTCTAAGCATATATCTAATCTTTTTGCTCGAAGGAGACATATGAATCTTAGTTCCCACTGCTGATAATTAAACTCAGTTAATTTAGGCACCTTGAGAGAATAGAAAAATGGTGAATTTCTTCCCTCAGCCATTTTCTTAGCCTTCTGTCTGCTGTGTGGGGGGAGAGAGAGACAGACTGAATCTTTCCTTTAAAACTTAAGAGAAAAATGTGGCCTTTTTTTCTGCCTGGTAATATTTCTCTTCTTTTTCAATTCCTGGCCCTGGGCCCATAACCCTTTTGTTGGATTATTTGTAGTAAATAATTAGCAGATTTTAGTACACACAGCTTCAGCTTTAGAAATGTTAATTTCTTTCTTCATCTCTCTCTCATTCACCCCTGAATAATTCACTGCTGAGTCACTTTAAAGTTGAAGTAACAAAACATCTGTTTACTCACAGTTTGCAGTTAGATTATAATCAGACAGGCTTATATATACATATTACTATACATTTGTATTATCAGCTCCTTCCATGTGCTTAGATGGTAATGGATGCTCACACCACCATAGATCCTCTCAGGTTAGGAGAGATCATGAGCTCCATGTGCTCCATGTGCTGCATGTGCTGCATCTAACCCCCAACAGGAAGTTGCATAGCTGTGTGACCTCTCTAAGTAATTCACATCAGAGGTCACAGAGTAATCACAGAGAAATAATAGGTGACAGGCAATGCATGTAAAATACAATTACATTCCAACAGGATGAACACTATACAGGCAAGACCTGATGCACAATCAAACTGGGTCAGCTTGACAGCATCTCGATGTGGGTGTGGATATATCTTTATAAACGTTTGTTGGTAGATTGACTCTCCTCCGTGCAAAGACCTTCCCAAATGGGCTGTCTTGACGGGGGTGGGTGTTGTTACCAGTGGCGTAGCCAGAAGACAATTTTTGGGTGGGCCAGCGGGTTGGATGGGTGGGCACAACCCCAACCAACCCCCCCCCCCCCACACACACACACACATACGCAGCGCACAGCACCTTTAAAGTTATCGATGCTGCCTCCACTCACCTTCTCCCACCGTGGCGCTGACTCGTCTCCTGCACTTCATGGTCTCCGTCTCCCACTGCCGCGGCAGCGCTCTATCGGCGCTGCCTGCCTGACAGCTGACAGACGTGGCGCGATGACGTCCTGCTCCGGGACCTTCCCTCTGCCGCGTGCAATCCACTCTGTGTAAACAGGAAGTTGAATCAACGCGGCAGAGGGAAGGCCCCGGAGCAGGAGGACGTCGCGTCTGTCAGCTGTCGGGCAGGCAGCGCTGATAGCAAATTGAAAGCGCTGCCGTGAGGGTGAGAGACAGACACCGCGAAGTGCAGGAGAGGAGGCAGCGCTACGGCGGGGGTGGGAGAAGGTGAGGATGGACCTGAGACGAAACTGGGTGGGCCTGGGCCCATCCAGGCCCACCCGTAGCTACGCCCCTGGTTGTTACTCACCCTAGCCTACCCTACCCTTCTCCACAGTCTCGGAATGTTTGGTAGCACTGATTACTCTATAGACCACTGCTAGCCTTGTCTGGCTGTAATCTACAGGTCAGAAGATTCAAAGACTCAAGTGACTGGTCATGGTATCAGATGTGGGAAGAACAAACAGTAGTTTCTAAGGACAATTGAGGGTTAAGGGACAGTGACGGCTGGTTTTTATTTGCTTTTAAATTAGTTAAATTATGTGAGTGAAAAAAAAACTTGAAGGAAACATTCAGAAAGAATGCAAAACTTCCTATACGCTTGCAGTGAAAAGTACCTTGCCAAGTTTTCAACACCTTTGGTTAGAAAGGTCCCATCACTTGAGCATGACGTTCTTGGCAGATACCTGTAGAACTCTACCACTACTTTTCTGCACCCCATGTCACTTGGCCTTCCTCTATCCAGATACCTTCCAGGCCTGACCCTACTTAACTTCCCATATCTAACAGGTTCAGGCCCTCAGCACTGAGATTGGTGTAGATAATAGCTGTTGAATTTAAAAGAGAAGTTACTGCTTAGGCCTCTGAAGCAATATTAACCCCGTTAATTAACAGTCACTGGTTGTGATACTTTTCCTTGGATCAACAATACACTATCACAGTGTATGAACTTCAGAGAACACAGGGAGTTCCTTCAGATGTTCAACCCCGGTCTTCCAAGCTCAGGTACTGTTACAGGTTAGCACGGGCCTAGGCAAGAAACGGGAACATGACTGACAAACTCCAGGTTTCTCCAAGATCAAGTGGGCTGCTAGTCATCTGTGTTATTTAATGGTACACAAAGAGCAAAAACGATGATTTTGGCCATTGTCACTTCCATCCTGCTAAGTGCAGCATTTGCCCATGGACAAAGATGTGGGAGACACCCCTGACTGATGAATGGCTCTCTCCTGGTTCTCTGACAGCACATAGCTGACTCTGTTCTTATACTTGGATTTCAGCAAAGCCTTTGACACGGTTCCGCACAGGCAACTGATAAATTAAGTGCCCTCGGTATGGGACCTAAAGTAACTGATTGGGTAAAAAATTGGTTGAATGGTAGGAGACCGAGGGTGGTGGTAAATGGAGCTTGCTCTGAAGAAAAGGATGTCGTCAGTGGAGTACCGCAGGGATCGGTCCTACGGCCGGCTCTTTTTAACGTCTTTGTGAGCGATATTGCAGAAGGGCTGTCTGGTAAGGTTTGTTTCTTTGCGGATGATACTAAACTCTGCAACAGGGTGGACACCCTGGAGGGTGTGAATGACATGAGGAAGGACCTAGCGAAGCTAGAGGAATGGACCGATATTTGGCAACTAAGGTTTAATCCCAAAAAATGCAGGGTCACGCACTTGGGTCACAAAACTCCGAGGGAACGGTATAGTATAGGGGGTGTAGTGCTTCAGAATGCGAAGGAAGAGTGGGACTTGGGGGTGATTGTGTCAGACGACCTTAAAGCTTTCAGGTTGAAAAAGCGACGGCCAAAGCCAGAAGGATGCTTGGGTGCATAAAGAGAGGCATGACCAGCAGGAGAAAGGAAGTGATAGTGCCGTTGTATAAGTCTCTGGTGAGGCCTCATTTGGAGTACTGCGTGCAGTTCTGGAGACCGCACCTACGGAAAGATAGAAACAGGATGGAGTCTGTCCAGAGGGCGGCTACGAAATTAGTAAGCGGTCTTGAATGCAAAAATTATAGGGACAGGCTTATGAACCTCAACATGTATATGCTGGAAGAGAGGAGGGAGAGAAGAGACATGATAGAAACATTTCAATATCTCAAGGGCATTTATGTACAGGAAGAGAGCCTTTTTCAAATGAAGGAGAGCTCTGGAATGAGGGGGCATATGACAAAGTTAAGAGGGAAGAGGCTTAGGAGTAACCTAAGGAAGTATTATTTCACAGAAAGGGTGGTGAGGCGTGGAATGGCCTCCCGGTGGAGGTGGTGGAGTCAAGGACTGTTCCAGAATTTAAAAAGGCATGGGAACAGCATGTGGGATCGCTTAGGAACAGGAAGAATTAGGGGTTACACAGGATGGGCAGACTGGATGGGTGATACGGCCTTTATCTGCCGTCATGTTTCTATTTATGTCTTCCACTAGCCACTGTAAAAAAAATACTCCACATTTGGTTGCCCTTAGTCTTCTTCACTGTTTGCCATATAGAATGGTGGCTTTATATGTCCCTCATGATGGTAAGAAAGCTAAGATCCAGCAGTGGGCTCGGTGACCATGTTACTTCCTTCTGTTTTTTGTTCCATGGGTGTTGTACTCTCCAGTTTCATCTTGGGGAAAATTTTAGAAATGATGATGCATTCTATTAAATGAGTTTCTATGACTTGGAGACCAAACAGTTCCTTTTGAAGGATACATACCCTCTAGCCCACTCATCTGCTTATAAATCAAAGGGAAAGAGGAAAGGGGATGGGGATTTGATATACTGCCTTTCTGTGGTTACAATCAAATGGTTTACATATTGTATACAGTTACTTATTTTGTATCTGTGGTAATGAAGGGTTAAGTGACTTGCCCAGAGTCACAAGAATCTGCAGAAGGAATTGAGCCTGGGTCCCCAAATGAGGCAAGATTTCTCTTGACTAAATCCACGTTGGCTTTGTCTCATTAATCCATGCTTATGTATATGCTCTGTAATTTTTCCCCGGCATCAACATCAGGCTCACTGGTCTATAATTTCCTGGATCACTTCTGGAACCCTTTTTAAAAATTGGTGTCCCATTGGCCACCCCACCAATCTTCTGGTACCATGCTTCATTTTAAAGTTAAATTACACATTACTAGCAATAGCTCTGCAAGTTCATTTTTCAATTCTATCTGTACTCTGGGATGAATACCATCCGGTCCAGGCAATTTACTACTCTTCAACTTGTCAAATTCCTCCATTACATCTTCCAAGTTTACAGAGCTTTGTTTCAGTTTCTTTGACTCATCAGCATTGAATACCATTTCTGGCACTGTTCTCTCCCACATCTTCCTTGGTGAAAACCACAGCAAAGAATTCATTTAATCTATATGCTATGGCCTTGTCTTCCCTGAGTGCCCCTTTTACCCCTCAGTCATCTAGCAGTCCAACAGATTCTTTTACTGGTTTCTTGCTTCTAATATACCTAAAGAAGCTTAATTTTGGTGACTGCAGTGCAATCCCACAGGAAAGTGCTTCTCAACCCAGTCCTTCAGGTACACCCAGCCCCATCGGGTTTATCAAGATGTCCTGAATGAATATGCATGAGATAGATTTACATACCAAGAGGGCAGTGCATGCAATTCTCTCATACATAGTCTTTGTGGGTATCCTGAAAACCTGATGGGAATAGGTGTGCCTCGAGACTGGGTTGACAAGCACTACCATAAGAGACCCTCCCTCACTCTTTTCAAGAGAACGTTGGGAATACATGAGGGATATTGAAGCAAAAGGCGCATGGGAGGACCTAAGAATCAACTTTCTTGATGCAAAGGCTTTTCAACTGGAAAAATGAATTTTTACAAGTCTTTGTTTCCTTTTCGAGTTTTATTCCGGTACAGCTATAATTTACAACGTGTTAATGCAGTTCAGACACAGCCCAAACCCTGTCTCCCGATTAATGAGAACAGAAGCAAAACATAGCATAGGACAGAAGCATTCCCATAGATCCAAGTGGATGCCTGAAGCCAGGCTGTACCTTTGTAGAGCAGAGTTAAAACTTCCATCGAAAGGCACCAGGAGTATTGTACATATATACAAACTGAAAACTACAAACCAAAAAGTTAATTCCTTCTGTAGCTTTGTCTTAAATGGTTTTAATACATACTGTAAATTGTAAACCTCCACTTACAAAAAAAAAAAAAAAAAAAAAGAAAATACAAATACACAGACGCAGATAGACAAAATATTTTCTTACGTATACAGATCAAATACTCTTAAAATATTTTGTAAGGGCTCTTTCACAATAAAGAATCTTTGATTGGTGTCTGCCTGCAGATACAATCAATCCTTATTCTTATATTTATACTCATAATATATCTATATTTATCTCTCTATATATATTTTTTTATAATATATATATTTATAATATAATTTCTTTTTTTCTTTTTTTTACAGCTCGACCATAAATTCCTTTACCTTTGGTTAAAACAAATGTTAAAGCACTCTCATAATCATATACCATTCATTTTTTTTTTTATCATCTCTTTCTTTTTAAAAAAATAAAAAATAAAAACACAAATTTTTTTCCACATTTTGCTTTGCAAAAGTCAGTTCCTGTGCAACAAATACATTCCTCTTCTCCCGACTAAGCGCCGAGGGCTGGCTTGTGAAGCTTAGGCACACTGTGCCCCTCTTTCCCTCCCTCAGGGGATCTCCAAGTCTTATGTACAATAATGACTTGAGTCAGGTTTCACAGAACTGCAGGAACAAAACCCAGGCGGCCCGCTTCTGCCTGCATCGTAGGTGAGCAGTCCGCTGTTCCTCAGCACTGCCACCCGTGGCATGTGGTGGAAGCGTCCCAGCCACCTTTGGCCATGCGGCCTCTGCAGCGGGGGAAAAACAACCCAGAAAGGCCATCCTCAGCAGGTCTTGGAGATATCATGCGGGAGCTCAGCAGCAGACACACGATACTGCACCTTGGTATTGGTGATGGCGCCATGCTTCTGCCGGAGGTGGAGCCGCAGCTGACTTTTGTGACGGAAATGTAGGTTACACTTCTCACACTAGAGGGGGAAAACAAGAAAAATAAAACATTAGTATCAACTGTTTAATCCCTGTGCTAGCGTTTGTTTATTTTAAAATAGCAAACGTCTCCAACACCAAAGATCCCTTGGGATAAACAAAACTTGGGGTGTCCCACAGTAAGAAAGTTAAATATGGAAAGGAAAAAGCCTCAAAGAGCTCCAGATCAGAAGATCTATAAAGCTGAAAGGATCGTAAATGATTTACAATTCATCATTGGCTGAAAAAAAAAAAAATAAAAAAAACTACTGTGGACAGATATAGGGAAAGGGAAATGGGACTTGATATACTGCCTTTGAGGTTTTTGAAACTACATTCTAAGCAGTTTACATATATTCAGGTACTTATTTTGTACCTGGGGCAATGGAGGGTTAAGTGACTTGCCCAGAGTCACAAGGAGCTGTAGTGGGAATTGAACTCAGTATCCCAGAATCAAAGTCCACTGCACTAACCACTAGGCTTCTCCTCCACTCATTCCACCAATAAGAGCCAACCTCATCAGTGATGTCACAATGGCTTGATTGCCCAATACAGTTCCCCAGGATCAAAGTCTACTGCACTAACCACTAGGCTTCTCCTCCACTCATTCCACCAATAAGAGCCAACCTCATCAGTGATGTCACAATGGCTTGATTGCCCATTACATTTCCCCAGGATCAAAGTCCACTGCACTAACCACTAGGCTTCTCCTCCACTCATTCCACCAATAAGAGCCAACCTCATCAGTGATGTCACAATGGCTTGATTGCCCGATACTTCTGATATTGTGATGTCATAATGGAAAGGGGGAAAGGGAAATGGGACTTGATATACCACCTTTCTGAGGTTTTTGCAACTACATTCAAAGCGGTTTACATATATTCAGGTACTTATTTTGTACCAGGGGCAATGGAGGGTAAGTGACTTGCCCAGAGTCACAAGGAGCTGCAGTAGGAATTGGACCCAGTTCCCCAGGATCAAAGTCCATTGCACTAACCACTAGGCTACTCCTCCACTCTATATAGGAAGCACATCACACTGTCAATTCTTTATGTGCATCAAAATAATACAGTTTTGCAAAGAAGGTACTTTAGCTTTCAAAAAGCTCCAAAACACCTTCTGTTGGCAGCTTGAGTGGTTGTCTTTTGTATCCGCCAACACCCACAGACCCAACGTTGGCCAGCGTTTTGCTCGGCTCACGTTCGCCCTGCTGCTTCAGGTTCTTTTAGTATGGGGTAAACGTAGATGGCCACTTCAACCTACAGCTGCCAGGAGAAGTGTTTTGGAGCTTTTTGAAAGCTAAAGTACCTTCTTTGCAAAACTGTATTATTTTGATGCACATAAAGAATTGACAGTGTGATGTGCTTCCTATATAGAGTGGAGGAGTAGCCTAGTGGTTAGTGCAATGGACTTTGATCCTGGGGAACCGAGTTCAATTCCCACTGCAGTTCCTTGTGACTCTGGGCAAGTCACTTAACCCTCCATTGCCCCTGGTACAAAATAAGTACCTGAATATATGTAAACCGCTTTGAATGTAGTTGCAAAAACCTCAGAAAGGCGGTATTATCAAGTCCCATTTCCCGTTCCCTATTAGAGATTCTACATGGAATGTTGCTACTATTGGAGATTCTACATGGAATGTTGCTATTCCACTAGCAACATTCCATGTAGAAGCCTGCCCTTGCAGATCAGCAACGCGGCCACACAGGCTTCTATTTCTGTGAGTCTGACGTCCTGCACGTACGTACGGCCGCATTGCTCATCTACAAGGGCAGGCTTCTACATGGAATGTTGCTAATGGAAGAGTAGCCTAGTGGTTAATGCAGTGGACTTTGACCCTGGGGAACTGAGTTCAATTCCCACTGCAGTTCCTTGTGACTCTGGGCAAGTCACTTAACCCTCCATTGCCCATGGTACAAAATAAGTACCTGAATATATGTAAACCGCTTTGAATATAGTTGTAAAAACCTCAGAAAGGCGGTAGATCATCCCATTTCCCTTTCCCTATATATCTGTCCATGGTAGGTTTTTTTTTCAGCCAGGAAGCAGAGACCACAGAGAACTTATAAACATTCTCCAAATTTAGGTTATCCATTTCCAACACACATAGCTCTTGGTGATTAAATATGAGTAAAAAGAACTATGGGGCCCTTTTACTAAGCCGCGAAGGCGCCTAGGTGCACCCAACACACGCCAATTCAGAACTCCCGCCCCTGGCTATCACATGGCCCGGCCAGTGAGTCAATGGGTGGCGGTAAGATCTCAGGCCCAAAATGGAAACATGCCAATTTTCACTTTGCCGCACATCCATTTTCAGCCCCCCCCCCCCAAAAGGGCCTTTTTTGCAAGCGTGCTGAAAAATAGACCTGTGCGTGTCCAATACGTGAATCTACAACAGCGCAGGTCATTTTTCGGCACCCTTATCATTTTAACTGTGGAATCTTGCTTCCTGGGAGATGACGGCCAAGCGGACACTTAGGGCTGATGCGGATATGAGCTGGGAGTAGGCCAGAACTCACGTGATAAGGTTTCTCCCCGGTGTGGATTCGGAGGTGACTCTTCAGTGTCTGGAGGTGTCGAAAGCGGGTGCCGCAGATCTCACATGGGTAAGGCTTCTCCCCCGTGTGAATGAGAACATGTGCTCGAAGGTGGGCCACCTGAACAACAGAAAGAAAAAAGGTTGAAGAGGCACATCGTCCCCTCATACACCAACACACTGGGAGGGAGGAGGGCTGGTTTTAGGGGTTCAGATGAAGGGTGATGTTACTTCCCTGTCATGCAATCTTAACTACATGTCACAGAATCTCTCATACTGGTGACCAATGACAACAATCTTGCTTAACGAACAGTAACGTAACCGACCTAACCATTTTGCATTTGGTTGACAATGAGTTGCATTTACACAGTTGCGTGGTAACCTATGGAAGTCTGTCAATCTAAGTGCTTTGAAAATGAGCCCCCAACGTGTTGGGGAGAGAGGAGTACTGTTCTATTCAAAACTGCTTTATGGAGGAAAAAAAAAAATTGTAAGCTTGTGGGTCTTGCTAAGAAGTTAGGAACTGGATTACAGTTGAAAACAAATCCTGGGATAGGAGGTCTCCCTGAGCCTCAGCAACACTGCTTCACTCCCTGTTGTATTCATCCACCTATGATTGACTCAGGGCCAGCACTGGGGTGGAGGTGAGGGCAAACAGGGAAGATGCCCTGGGCCCCACAGCTCCAGGGGCCCCCCCATGGTCCACCATTTTTCCCCCTTCTTGTCACAGACCTGCCAAGTCTCCCACTTTGGCAGGTCATCTCCCGACATCCTCCTCCGGCATCTTTCCCTTCCCTTCTATTCACCGCCACCGTTCCCCCCACCCTGGACCCGCATCTCCTCTTTTCCTTCTTCCCTCCCTCAACCCTCTTCCCCCAAGTGCTACCTTTAATTTTTGTTTCAAAACTTGCCAGGCAGTGGCAGCGTTTCAGAGGTGCTGCGCTGCCACCAACCCGACATCCTCTCTCTAATGCAGCGGCCCGCCCTCTCTGAGGTCACTTCCTGTTTCTGCTAGGGCGGGCCACGCAGCAGAGAAAGACGATGTCGGGCCTGCTGCAGCGCACGGCCTGTGAATCTCTGCCGCCGCCCGGCAAGTTTTGAAACGTATTAAAGGTAGGCTCGGGGAAAGAGGGTTGAGGGAGGAAGGGAGGCGACGCTGACCTGCTGCATGGGTGGGAAAGAGTGGGAAAGAAGTTGGGCTTGGGGCAAGGAGGCTAGGTAGAACAGGAGACGGGGTGAGCCTATCTAGCCCATAATCTTTTTACTATTGTTTTCAATAGCGTTTTGCTATTGTTTTGGGTAAACTAGTGTGATGGCAAATCTCCACCATATACTGGATTCAGCTCATCACCTAAAACAAAACCACTGGTGAAACCAACAGTAAAAGGATTATTAGAAATAATGGACTGCCTATGCATGGAGTGGAGGAGTGGTCTAGTGGTTAGGGTGGTGGACTCTGGTCCTGGGGAACTGAGTTCAATTCCCACTTCAGGCACAGGCAGCTCCTTGTGACTCTGGGCAAGTCACTTAACCCTCCATTGCCCCATGTAAGTTGCATTGAGCCTGCCATGAGTGGGAAAGCGCAGGGTACAAATGTAACAAAAATAAAATAGATACTATTGGAGATTCTACATGGAATGTTGCTACTATTGGAGACTCTACATGGAATGTTGCTATTCCACTAGCAACATTCCATGTAGAAGCCTGCGCGGCCACATTGGTGATCTGCAAGGGCCGACTTCTACATGGAATGTTGCTAGTGGAATAGCAACATTCCATGTAGAATCTCAAATAGTAGCAACAGTGGAGGAATGGCCTAGTGGTTAGGGTGGTGGACTTTGGTCCTGAGGAACTGAGTTCGATTCCCACTTCAGGCACAGGCAGCTCCTTGTGACTCTGGGCAAGTCACTTAACCCTCCATTGCCCCATGTAAGCCGCATTGAGCCTGCCATGAGTGGGAAAGCGCAGGGTACAAATGTAACAAAAATAAAATAGATACTATTGGAGATTCTACATGGAATGTTATTCCACTAGCAACATTCCATGTAGAAGGCTGCACAGGTTTCTGTTTCTGTGAGTCTGACGTCCTGCACGTACGTGCAGGACGTCAGACTCACAGAAGCAGAAGCCTGTGCGGCCACATGGGTGATCTGCAAGGGCTGACTTTGCTAGTGGAATAGCAACATTCCATGTAGAATCTCAAATAGTAGCAACAGTGGAGGAGTGGCCTAGTGGTTAGGGTGGTGGACTTTGGTCCTGGGGAACTGAGTTCGATTCCTACTTCAGACAGGCAGCTCCTTGACACTCTGGGCAAGTCACTTAACCCTCCATTGCCCCATGTAAGCCGCATTGAGCCTGCCATGAGTGGGAAAGCGCAGGGTACAAATGTAACTAAAATAAAATGATCCTACTGTAAAAAAAAAAAAAAACTAAAGGTGTCCCAGTTGGATAGGCAGTGCCTTAAAAGGTGGAGGACAAAAGATTTTATTTTATTTTTTTTTTTACTTATTTGACATCTTTTTAATTTATTTTGAAAGCTTCCCATATGTAACTATAAATATTATGAAATAACAATTGAATGTCACTAAAATAGCTTTAAAAAAAAGTATTGTAGCTGGTAGAGAAACAGCAGTGATAAACTCTGTATTTTGTGCTCATATTTCTAGACCGTTCTATTCAATACGGATGGCCAAATTTCAGTGAGGATATCCTGTTTCTTGATGGGTTCATCTTCACTGTTGTTGTAATCTGCCTTGGGAAGCCTGGTGTTATAAAGATTGGAAGTGAAATTAAACTGTCCTTTCATTGGCGCACACGGAATCACGTCTGCATCTGTTTTGTAGAAGTTTACATTTTAGGTGCGCAAATTGATTATTCTGTTTTTGAACATGTTTCATGGACAAGTGGTCAGTGGCGTTCCTAGGGGGGGGGGGGGCGGTGGGTGCCGCGCGCACCTGTCCTCCGTTATTCCATGCTTCTTCTCTGCCCCGGAACAGGTTACTTCCTGTTCCGGGGCAGAGAAGAAGCATGGAACAACGGAGGACAGGTGCGCGCGGCACCCCCCCGGCGGCGTGCACCTGCTGGGGGGGTCCTTCACGGCGGTGTCCTTTCACTGGGGGGGGGGGGCGCTGCACCCGGGGGGCGGGGCACATCGATGATCCGCCCCGGGTGCCAGCCCCCCCCAGGAACGCCACTGCAAGTGGTAATAAATATTTAGTTTCATGCAGATCTCTTATGTTTTTTAAACATGTATAAAAGGGAAAAGGACGGTGATAGGACTGTACTACCGTCCGCCTCGCCAGGATGAGCAGGTAGACGCAGAAATGATAAAAGAAATCAGAGACGCGAACAAAATGGGCAAAGTGATAATAATGGGCGACTTCAATTATCCAAATATAGACTGGGTAAATGTAACATCGGGACACGCTAGAGAGGTACAATTCCTTGATGAAATCAAAGACAGCTTTATGGAGCAGCTGGTGCAGGAGCCGACGAGAGAAGAAAAAATTCTAGACTTGGTCCTTAGTGGAGCTGGTGAGGGACGTTATGGTACTGGGGCCACTTGATAACAGTGATCATAATATGATCAGTTTTGATATCAACCTTGAAGTAATTATACAGAGGAAGTCAAATACGTTAGCGTTTAACTTTAAAAAAGGAGACTACGATAAGATGAGAAGAACGGTGGAAAAAAAAAAAAAAAAAAAAAAAAAAAAAACTTAGGGGGACAACTGAGAGGGTAAAAACTGTAACGCCCATTTTTTAAAAAGGTTCCAGGGGAGATCTGGGAAATTATAGACCGGTGAGTCTGACGTCGGTGCTGGGGAAAATGGTAGAGGCTATTATTAAAAACAAAGTCACAGAGCACATCCAAGAACATGGATTACTGAGACCAAGTCAGCATGGCTTTTGTGTGGGGAAATCTTGCCTGACCAATTTACTTCAATTCTTTGAAGGAGTAAACAAACATGTGGACAAAGGGGAGCCGGTTGATATTGTGTATCTGGATTTTCAAAAGGCGTTTGACAGGTACCTCATGAAAGGCTACAGAGGAAATTGGAGGGTCATGGGATAGGAGGAAATGTCCATTGTGAATTAAAAACTGTTGAAGGATAGGAAACAGAGAGTGGGGTTTAAATGGGCAGTATTCACAATGGAGAAGGGTAGTTAGTGGGTTCCTCAGGGGTCTGTGCTAGGACCGCTGCTTTTCAATATATTTATAAATGATTTAGAGATGGGAGTAACTAGCGAGGTAATTAAATTTGCTGATGACACAAAGTTATTCAAAGTCATTAACTCGCGACAGGATTGTGAAAAATTACAGAAGGACCTTACGAGACTGGGAGACTGGGCGGCTAAATGGCAGATGACGTTTAATGTGAGCAAGTGCAAAGTGATGCATGTGGGAAAAAAGAACCCGAATTATAGCTACGTCATGCAAGGTTCCATGTTAGGAGTTACGGACCAAGAAAGGGATCTGGGTGTCGTCGTCGATAACACACTGAAACCTTCTGCTCAGTGTGCTGCTGCGGCTAGGAAAGCGAATAGAATGTTGGGTATTATTAGGAAAGGTATGGAAAACAGGTGTGAGGATGTTATAATGCCGTTGTATCGTGTTCAATTCTGGTCGCCGCATCTCAAGAAAGATATAGTGGAATTGGAAAAGGTGAAGCAAAGGGCGACTAAAATGATAGCGGGGATGGGACGACTTCCCTATGAAGAAAGACTAAGGAGGCTAGGGCTTTTCAACTTGGAGAAGAGACGGCTGAGGGGAGACATGATAGAGGTATATAAAATAATGAGTGGAGTGGAACAGGTGGATGTGAAGCGTCTGTTCACACTTTCCAAAAATACTAGGACTAGGGGGCATGCGATGAAACTACAGTGTAGTAAATTTAAAACAAATCGGAGAAACGTTTTCTTCACCCAATGCATAATTAAACTCTGGAATTCATTGCTGGAGAACGTGGTGAAGGCGGTTAGCTTAGCAGAGTTTAAAAAGGGGTTAGACGGTTTCCTAAAGGACAAGTCCATGAACCACTACTAAATGGACTTGGGAAAAAATCCACAATTCCAGGAATAATACGCCGTCGTGGACAGGATGCTGGGCTCGATGGACCCTTGGTCTTTTCCCAGTGTGGCATTACTTATGTACTTATATCTAAATGGGCTTTATAAGTCCCCAATGCAGTCCACTGCAAGCCCCCCCCCCCCCCCCCACCCACCCTAGTGATGCTACCAATCATGTTCAATACAAAAAGCAAGTACATTTCTGTTTTTATTTCTTCAGTGTTGCAGTACTTGCCATGTTTCGATTTTGGTGTTCATAATTCTATTTTGTCTAATTTCTGATCCCTTGTTCTGTATTTGGTGAAGGCCTGTCTGTGTTTTGTGTGTGAAGAAGTCATTTAAAGTTGTTTCATATGTGGCAGTAGCGGTGGGTGGATGGGGAGACGGGGGAGAGGGCCCCCTCCTTAATGTCTGCCCTGGGCCTCAGTCTGCCTAAAGCAGGCCCTGGATTGACCAATAGGTTTTCAAACAGTGCACGTGCTGTCAGGTAGGGTTACCACATGGCTCCAGAAAAAGGAGGACAGATTGAGCCAGTCTGGGTTTTACTTCCATTGCTTTCAATTGAAGCAAAACCCAGACTGGATCAATGAGTCCTCCTTTGTCTGGAGCCATATGGTAACCCTACGTGTCAGGCCATGTGCCCTTGAGGTGGCTTCGTGTGCATTTCTGAAGCACCGGCCTGCATCATACACTGGAACAGTATTTGCATGAAAACTGCTCTATAAATCTGCCGACATTTACTCGGAACTATTTTTATGTTTAAAAACCATGGAAGCAAAGTGGATCCCCACCTGGACAAAGCGAGCGCCACAAGTCTCACACTTGTACGGCTTCTCTCCCGAGTGGATCCTCGTGTGAGTTTTCAGGTTGGCAGGCCTGTTGAATTGAGCCCCACAAATATTACACCGATAGGGTTTTTCTCCTGTAGTCCAAGGAAAAGAGACAGAAAAAAAAAACGGGTGAATTGTTTTTTTCAGTTAACTCAGAAGCTCTGTTTGGCTGATACCACAGACGTTTTCAATTGCACAGACTTAAAGCAGAAGAGGCCACCCCTGGAAAGCCCAGGAAACGGAGTATTTAATCCCTCTGTTTGAATGTGTGAGAGCAGAGGGATCCATGGGATAAATCCCATTAGCCTAATCGTTTATTCTGAAAAAGGATCCCCTCATCCCAGGGGTGTAGCCAGACATCGACGGGAAGGGGGTGGGGGGCCAGAGCTCAAGGTGGTGGGGCACACTTTGGCCCGCCTCCCTGCTGCCGCCCTTTCACTGCCACCGCCGCTCCCCCCTCCCCCGCCACCACAGCTGGAAGCTACCTTGGCTGGCGCGGGTCCCCAACCCCCACCAGCTAAACTTTGTCCCACACTGGTCTTACGTTGCTGGCGCCCTGTCCTGCTTTCAGTGCCGTGAACGCTCGTTGTAATGAAACTGAGCATGCGCATTGGGGACCCCCGCCAGCCAAACCGGGGGCCCCAGAGCCAGTTTGAGGGGGCCCAGGCCCCCGTGGTTCCCCCATAGCTAGGCCACTGCCTCATCCTCTCCACCACAATCAAAAAGTACAGTTTGACAGAAACGCTAGATCATAGGTGCCAGCTATGTGGGTGACAGTGGGTGCAAAGCACCCCGAATATACAGCAAGCTCCTTCATTGTATGCAGGAAGATCTGTACTGTGCTTGGCAACACCAATCATTTTGAAATGTTGGCTCCTATGAGCTAGATGAAGACGTGCCTGGTTTTCTATTTGGGATCTAGAGAGATAAGGAGACAGATCTGAGCTCAACAGTGATCAGGGTAGAGCTGGAGTTAGAATTTCTTTCCAGAACCTGGACATGCTGATACGAAATCTCTGGTGGATGTAGAAAGGCTGAAACCTGGCGGTAAAAGCAGAGGATGCGTCTGGCCTTGCACTCATGGTTTGAGGTGCTCATGGTGACATTAGCTATACCCTATGTTAATAGGCATCATGGTCCAGATCCAGGGGTGAAGTAACTGAATGTAGTAATTCAGTCAAAGCCACAAAAGAAGCCTTTAATGGAAGACGTAACTAACTTGCTAGTCTCTCTTGGGCTGCACATACTGCAGAAGGACACGTTTATCCACTCCTACCCTAGCCGAGATAATATTTAACCATCTCTCCGACCTCTTGTGCAACTTTCTTTAAATTAGTCGCCTTACTCTCTAACTCCTCTTACTCTCTTACCTATCCATATGTTCCATCTTTGCTTATACCCTACACTGTCAATTAAAATGTTCTATTACGTATTGTGTTGACATTGTAAGTAGTATACTATACCATACTTAGTATTATTTGAATTTTACTGCTGTAATTGTCTATTGCTCATGTTTGATTTATTCTTGACCTTAAATAAATCAAGCATCTACCAAAAGGCCTACATTTCACCTGAGGGACTGCAGGCTGTATATCAGAAGTAAGCCATATGCCAAGAAAACTACCTGTGTGGACTGTTTTGTGGCTGGCTAGGTTCCCCTTGTAGCGGAAGGAAGCCTGGCAGCGATCACACTTGTAGGGCTTATCACTATGCATCTGGAGGGTATGTCTCTTTAGTGAGCCTTCCTCAGAGAATCTGCAGTCACATTCGTTGCAGAAGAAAGTCCCGTTCTCTGTTGAAAAACACAAAAGGGAAGGATTGAGCATGGAAACTGGAAAACACAGACTTCTCAGGGCCTGCCCCCATGGCTCGGATTACAGCACCGTGGCCTAAGCAATCTGAATTCAGAGCTTCCAGAGGAAGGGAAGACAACCGCTGCTTCAGTGACGCCCCCTGGTGGTCCAGCAGCAGCACTGAAAGTGCACTTCTCAACCCAAAGGCCAGCAAGGGTCACTAGCCAAGCCACTAGGGGGAAGAGGTGGGAATTGCAAAGATCACTAAGGGGTTAAAGACCAGTGGGCTAGCCACAAAGAACTGATGCAAAGGCACAGTGTACCATAAATGTATTAAGAATATGCAAGACTCGACCGGTCACCTTATGAACAAAACATTTACAACAAAGCCTAGGGTGATTGTGCAAATAGCAAAATGCTAGCTTGTGTGTTCCTTCCCATGTAGTGTTGTGAGGAATTTCAGTTACAAACAGAAGGCAAATTGCTCCACTTGAAGGTAAAAAACCAAACAGGTAACAGTAGAGCAAAGGAAAGGAACCTCACGTAGATGGTGTTCAGAAATGTCTTTATTTAAAAGTCTTCTAAAACAATGAGGGAGACCCAACACGACTCGTGTTTTGACCTAACCGGCCTGCATCAGGGGTCTAGGAAAACGTCATTCAATATATGTTACTAGATTGGTCGTCAAGAGAAAACAGCGAGTGGAGATTGTGCTGCTTGATGACCAATCTAGGAACATATATTGAATGACGTGTTTTGGCCTAACCAGCCTGCATCAGGGATCTAGGGAAATGAGTCGTGTCGGGTCTCCCTCATTGTTTTAGAAGACTTTTAAATAAAGACATTTCTGAACACCATCTACGTGAGGTTCCTTTCCTTCACTTGATGGAATAGAAGTGCTCTCTTCTAGAGGAGAGAAAGCAAAGGGAAACTGTCTTACCACAGCTGGAGTCCGAATATTCAGACTGTGTTTCAACCATCTCCTCTCCAAAAGTAGAGCCGGGTGTGTGAGGGCATATCTCAAAGTGAGGCGGAGACTGGGATCCACAGGAACTGTATTTGGGTGTGTGCAGATAGAGAGGAGAATGCCCCTCCCTTCCTCGAGATGACTCATCCATTGACCTGGAAACAAATACAGGTCACATTTAGGTGTACTGTACGCAGTTAGGATGTTATTATGAAACCAAAAATTACTTTCCGCTCCCATTACACAATGAAAGGAGAAGGCGTTGGCCAAACACCATGCAGGAAAAAACTCTTGCATAACACTCAGGTATATGACAGTGTGGATCTCCCAGATATTTTGGCCACCACTAACCATACTGTGGTTGCAGTAGCCTACACATCTCTGCACTCTGACCAGCTGTTTCCTTACAACTTATTTCCCCATTTCTTCAACAAACATGGCCACTCAAGCTTCTCCAAAAGGGCAGGGCTAGTTTGTCTCCCCCTGAAAAGCAGAGGGAGTTGAAGAAAGCCTGACATTTTTGCAAGACATTCATATTACCAGATCAGAAGGGAAAGTAGGCTTCTGTTATAATTCTTCAATAATCTGTTAAAAGGGTTTATTGGTACACGGCCTAGTTCCAATATACAGCCTGTAGCACCTAGCATTTGTGTATAACTCTCAAAGTATGGCAAAAACCCCTTCGTCTCCTGCAGTATTTTGGTACAATGTATTTCCACCCTACACATTCAGGACCAAATTCTATAAATAGCACTGAAAAAAAAATCAGCACAAACAAAAACAAAACAAAAAAACCATGCTAAGCGTTCTATAAACTGCATTGAAAGTTAGGCGCGGTTTATAGAATGTGCCTAACTTTAGATGCGAGGATTTATGCCAAGTAAACCCTGGTGGAAATCCTCGCACATAAATTCGGCACGGAGGCCCCCTTATTGTATAATGTGCATACATTGTAGGAACGCCCTTGATCTGACCATGACCCTCCCATGGTCACGCCCCCTTTTTTTAATATGTGGATCCCCATGACTAAAAGTGAGTGCATACATTTCAATGAACGCCAATTAACTGAGTATTAGCACCCAATTATTGCTGCTAATTGGCTCGTTAATCAATTAAGTCGCGCACACAAATCAGGCATGCACCCAAGTATGCGTGAGTAAGTTTAAGCACTATTTCTAGAATTTCGGGGACAATGTACATGGTATGTTAGGGCAGCATGTCCAATAGCAAGAGCCCTATCCAGTGTCTCACTATAGCTAGACAATAATTCACATGAATCATTCTCAAAAACTTTCTATCATTAGGTCCTCTCCAACCTCTGTCTGTTCTAAGAAAACTCCACCCCGATCACTTATTTCCAAACACTTGATATACTGCGATTCACATGAATTAACCCTCTTCCTGATTAGATCTGATTGAAGAAATAATAGACAAGTTCTTTACTCCATTGTAACCTCACGTCCTAGTCTTTCACAAAGCCCTTTCCCTCTTCGATATTGCTAGCTTATCATCACTGGTCTTGTCTGAGATTTCTAGGCGGTCATTTTGTCAAAATAAATAAATAAATCTGCGATTCCACCCATCCAGCTCTCTAATTCTACTCCCATTCCTTCCTGTGAAACCACCGTTCTCTTCTCTTCACCCGCCCACTTTCAGCTGATAAAGCTTCAACATCTAATTTTTAGTCTATAAACCCACAATATCTCCAAAATGACCCATCACCTGCCTCCTTTTCCTCTCCAGCTTAACCATCTCACTTCCTTATGATCACCACTTTCAGTTCCTCACCTTCTTCTGGCCTTCTAGTCTTACCAAAATGCTCTCCTGTGGCCCTTTCAGAGAAATCCCTTAGGGCAATAGCTACTGTCTTCCTACTTCCATTTTAGGCAACATCTTTGACCAAGCTCTTTACACCAACTAATTGCTCTTTCACGTCTGCTCTAGACTCTGGCAGTTCATTTTCAGTCCTTCACAGTGTATTAGAACCAGGGCTTTTTCTGAGGGGGTACCGAGTACCGGCACCTTTTCCATTGTCTGCTAAAATTGACCCAAGGTCCCCAAGTTTTAATGAAAGAGCTCAGGCTCTACACAACAATTCTGCCTTGCAGTGGCGTAGCCACAGGTGGCCTGGGTGGGCCGTGGCCCACCCACTTAGGGCTCAGGCCCGCCCAACAGTAGCACACATTTAGCGGTAGCTGGTGGGGATCCCAAGCTTAACCAGCTCAAGATTTCCCCCCTGATGGTAATGAAAACGCTACTCTCCACAATATCGGCACCTGCGCATGCTCAGTTTTCAGCGCATGCCTGCTGCAGACTGCCAAGATGGAAAGAAGTGTTTTCTCACCAGCTGAGATAGTTTTTTTGGGGGGGGAAGAACACTTGGTGCCCACCCACAATCTGTTGTCTGGCTACGCCCCTGCTGCCTTGTCATAGATTCTGTGACTGGTTGCAGGGGGTCTGGCTATTGTGGGGTGGGTTCCTCAGTGATTACCGCACCCCTGAAGGGTGGCCTGGCATTTGAGTACCGGCACCTTTTTTGCTAGAAAAAAATACACTGACTAGAACTGCCTCAATACAATTAGCAAACTGTCTCCTCATGTGCTGACTGGAGAGAGTCTCCTCCTCCACATATCTTCCATGTTTGACTCAGTCGATCACCGAATCCTTCACTAGATGTCTCAGGACATCACTTTTCCATTTTTGTGAATGGAATGCCAGTATCTGCTTTTCTCTATTTAGCATTCATAGAATGTGCCCATTTAATGCTCTGCATCTTGCCTCAATTACCATCATGCTCATCGTTATGACTTATACTTCCATTCAGACCCTCAAAAACACTGCAGTCTGCTGGGTTAGAACCCGATTTTACATAGACTACAAAGATCGGAACCGAGATGTCCAGTTAAGGTTGTGTTCCGCGATAGTTTAAACATGGTACATGAGTTTGCTGGCGCATGCAGTGAGAACAGCCATTTTACAATGCACACACATTTTTTTTGGGGGGGGGGGGAGGGGGGAAGAAGGAATGACACAGACCCAGCAGCTTCCACGTCGAGATGTCAGCACTTAACATGTGGAAGAGAGGATTCTGTAACTTTCCCGTGTAAATGGCAACCCCTCCACATGTAGCTGCCTCATTTTACACACCTGCATGTGTTAGTACCACCAATAAAGAGACGGAATTAAACTACACGAGATTAAGGAGAACGACTCTTAATACCTTATGTACAGCCACGACCAAAATGAGCACTTTAAAATCCATGCATGTCTTTGAGTTGGTGTAAGATCTAAAAGATCATGCCCCATACACATGTATTTCCTTTTGTAAAATGGGGAACACACATGCCCTGCTTGAAATCTCTGGGTAATATGGATCTCCACATGTAAGTAGCATCTGTCTAGAATTGATATTTACATATGTATATTGGATACATGTGGCTATTTTTCCTAAATTAATGGCCATGCCATCTTTTGAACCACACCCTCTTGTTTTGGCTACACTCAAGATTTCACTGACAATGTGGAAGCCTAACCCTTACACCTAAAACACTTTGCTCAGCCTCACCCCTCTCCTCTGAAGACTCCCCCTTGCACTGCCTGTAATGCACACGCTTCCCGGTCATCTTTCTTGTTTCATGAATTCTCTCGCCCTTCTCCTTTCTTGCTGTATGAAACGTAGGACGCACAGCTGTATCAACAAATCATCTCTCAAAAATGTTTTAAACCAGCTTTCATTAAATTGATTATGATTGCATTATATTGTGTACTGTTCTTAAAAATGCTACAAGGTTATTGCAAAAAGGTATTAGTACTGTAAAAGCCCACCTCTTTAACGCTGCTTTTGACTCCTAACCACTACTCACTTGCCCTGTCCCCTTTTATCCCCTCTTTAATTCCCTTACCTCCTAGTTGTTCTGTCTGTCCTACTTAGATGGTCAGCTCTTTGAGCAGGGACTGTCTTTTTATGTATGACTAGTAAAAAAAGGCCCGTTTCTGGAACGAATGAAACGGGCGCTAGCAAGGTTTTCCTGGGAGTATGTATGTTTGAGAGAGAGAGAGCCAGAGTGAATGTGCGGGTGTGTGACAGAGTGAGACTGTCTGTGTGACAGTGTGTGTGTGAGAATGAGAGTGTGTGACAGGGCCCCCTCCCCTGTTCCTAATGCCCCTCACCCTGGTCCCTCCCCTCCTTTTCCTCCTCCTTCCCACACTTTGGGTTCCTTAAGGCTTTCAAAAGTCTATGTACTCCCGTGGCCCTAACGCCCAGTATCCGGATACCCCACCGCTTTCCTCCTGACCCCTCCCCCAAGATGTAATACTTTCACGTCCTTCATTTTTTTTTAAAAAGTGTCCTATCTACCCTGTGTACAAATGCCCGGCATTCAGATTGTGTTCCTCTCGTAAATTTTCATTTCTTTCATTCTTTCAGAACTTGCCGCCCCCCCCCCCCCCCCCCCCCGAACACTTTTGGTTCCTTCAGTCTTTTAAAACTGTCCTATGTACCCTGTGTGCTAATGGCCAGCATTGAGATTGTTTTCCTGTCCCAAATTTGCATGTCTTTCAGTCATTCACAACTCCCCCCCCCCCCTTCTCCAGTTTAACACTTTCCTTCAGTCTTTTAAAACTCTCCTATCTACCCTGTGTCCTAATGGCCAGCACTCAGATTGTTTTGCTTTGTCAAATTGTCTGTCACTGATGTCAGTGCGTGCCTGCCTAGCAGACCACTTCTGGCAGGCACGGTCCCAAGCACATCCTGTTGGAGGTGAGAATTATATAGGATGTACAGCGCTGCATATTCCTTGTAGCGCTATAGAAATGATTAGTAGTAGTACTGTATAAACAAAGACATTGGACCATAGCACTAGTAAAATTAATGGCCAAGCACCATTTCAGAACTCATTTCTCAGTACCTGTTAATGTTGTTAAGCTTGCTGGCCTGCGGTACTGTTGAATCGTCACTGTTCACACTCATCTTCATTGGACTCTGCACATCTAGATTTTCAGGCTCAATGGGCTGTTGGCACGACGATGGGGAGACGTAGGACTGAGGAGAGAGATTTTCCATTTCACTCTGGTTGCTGTTGTCCTCCTTCGCACTCTGGTTCAGGGAGTTGAGTACAATGAACTTATACTTTTTCCAGTTGCAGGCTTTGGGATCAGTGGGGCTCTTGGCCGACGGAGAACCAGATCCTTGACTGATGCGGGCGTTCTTGCTGCTGCTGGACTCAGTAGGCGAGTTGGGTTGGCAGTCTGACTTCTGGGGACTTTGAGGGCTGACCAGCCCCTTCCGGTTCACTGGTGCATTGCTTGGTTTAAAATGTTGGCTGATCTCATCTTCTGAAGAGGCTCTTTCCTCCTCTTTCCCTGCTTTGTCACAGGTAAAGAAAGGGTTACTTTTGCCAGACGGGGTAGCGGATTTAGAAGTTGAAACTACATTGTAGTGCAAGTCATTTGCCATCTTTTCTTGAGCAACTTCTTTTGGAGAATAGATGGTGGGGTGGCACATGTTCGATGAGACATCGTTAATGGCCCTTCTGTAATCTGTAAGGACTGTCCTAGTGTTGTCACAAGGCAGTAGGCTTTCTTTTTGGTACCGACTGGCCCTGGCTACTTCTGACATGGGTATCCTCACTTCTCGCGCTTCTTCATCCGGGAAGAGAAAACCATGCACTGGGATATGGCTGTATATGGGGTAGGCAGAAGTGGATCCAGTCATACCATTGTACAATGTGGGGCCAAAGGCTCTTCCATCACAGATAGTCGTATTCCGAAGGGGTGCACTGTTCTCGGACATTTCACGATTCCTATAAGCCATGACATCTGAAGGCAACATCACTCTTCCAGGTAAGAATTCTTCTCTGGGAGGTTTTACAGTAGACACCATCTCTTCGCTGGAAGAAAGCAAACATACACAAACAACTGTTATACAGTTATTCAGCACAAAATAGATATGCTGATTCATAGACAACTAGCTTTGATGGTATTTGAATTCAACCTTGTGATTAACCGTAACTTGCTAATGGTTGTACAAAGTCAGTGAGAGAACCATGGAGGGGCATTTTCATAAGAACATCCAAGTCAGAATGTCCATCTCACAGCCATTTTGAAACAGGAAAAATATTGGGATTTCCTGTTCGAAAATATGGGAGAAGGATGTCCTTATGCTGACAACATCCAAAATGAACAGTCATTTTCCAAAATGAAACGTCCAAAATAAGGACGCCTAAAAACCAATCACAAAAACATCCATCTGGCATCATTTGTACAAAAATGGACACAGAGATACTCCTGCAGAGCAGAGAGGCAGGCCTAGTGGTCACTGCAGTGGACTTTAAACAATGGGACCAAGGTACAAATCCCACCTTAATTCTTTTATATGTTATTGTGAGCCCTCTAGGAGCAGATAAAAACCTACTGTATCTAAAAATCCATCACTACAGTAGCCATCACGCTTGCAGATGTCTTATAAATTCAAGTACAGTAGGTATTTCTATGTTCCAGTAGGGCTAACATCAATGGTGTACCCTGGTTGGCTGCCCTCCACAGCAGTCCACTCCCACTGCCTCACATATTTATACAGAAATGAAAGAGTTAACATGGCAATTACACCCGGGTTGTATTGTTCACAGTCCAGTGCACTGACAACTAGGCTACTCCATAATGGCCATAATACCTGAAGCGGTCACTTTCACTTCTTAGAGAGGTGGGAGAGGGTCAGTAACCACTGGGAGATTAAGGAGGGGTCATGCCCTCATCCCTCCAGTGGTCAGCTGCTCAATCAGGGCACCTTTTTGTACCCTGGATGTGACTGAAATAGGTGCCTTGGACATTTCTTCCTATTCCATTATCATTGAAAGATGTCCTAATTTTGGTCTACCCTAGCTCTGGCCAAAACCTGTTTCCAAAATGCCCTCTTGCGGAGGCATATTTTCAAACCACTTAGACTAACAAAGTTGCATAATAACCTATGGAACGTTGTAAGTCTAAGTGCTTTGAAATTGAGCCCCATTTAAGGCTTCCAACCAGTCCTGTGCTCTTTCCACCACTTTGCTTCCACAAGTACAGCAGCTCTGCAAGCAAATTGCGTCTTTGCGCTGAAGACACACTGCTCTACCAGGATCACTACCAGTGACGTAGCCACAGGTGGGCCAGGGCCCATCCACTTAGGGCGCAGGCCCACCCAACAGCAGCACACGTTTAGCAGTAGCTGGTGAAGATCCTAAGCTCTAACAGCTGAAGACTTCCTCCTGATGGTAATGAAAATGACACTCTCCATGATACTGGCACCTGCGCATGTTCAGTTTTCAGCGCATACCTGCTGCAGACTGCCAAGGTGGAAAGAAGCATTTTCCTGCCAGCTGAGATGTCTTTTGGGGGGGGGGGGGGGAGAACATTTGGTGCCCACCCACAATCTGTTGTCTGGCTATGCCCCTGATCTCTACCCTTCTCTGGAAGGGCCACTTCCCAGGGAGGAGGGTGTAGCTCAATTTCCAGCAACATCTCAGTACAAGAACTCCATTCACATTCCCAATATGTCGCTGCCAATTATGATAACTTCATAGTAATATGAACACTGATCTATTAAGACTTGAATAGAGATGATCGACTCTTCGTAAGGCCACTGAGCTGCTTTTGGATGCTAATGGCTTGCAGCAACTAGATTTAATCTGGTGACTTTGAGCTACAAAGGCTCTGCAATGCCTTGGGCCACCAAGTGTCCCTCGTGTGTCACACTATCTATAGTACCGAGCATCTCCGTCATTCTTAACAGATGCACATCCCAGTAATACCAAGGCTAGAATAAAGCAGATCCTTGCTGCTATTCAGAAGTGTTGAACCAACCTGTACCCATCACTAAAACTAGGAGAGATCCCAGAAAAGCTTCCCAGGTGCAGTGCTTCATTTCACCTGGCTTTGAGGAACCTTTGGCAGGTGTCTACAACATGCTCCATCTGCAGATAGAGAGCTGCATTCATGACTGCCATGATGCTGGTTTCCCGAAGGCTCAGGCGCGACGTGTACATGAAGTCCAGCAGGATCTGGAACCCTTCCGGGTTGATTTCTGGGTCTAAGTTGATGATATTCAGGTTGCATTTCATCTGGTCGGTGAAGATGCTGTAGAAGAGGCCGCTAAAGACGAGGAAAAAGATAAGTGTTGACCATATGCCTTCAGCTACCCAAGAAGACCCTATTCATGAACAGTTTTACAGTCACTTAGGGTCCGATTCAGTAAACGGAACCCAAAGTTAGGCTCCATTAACATCCATGCTAAGTGCTGATTCTATAAAGCTTGCTTAGCACTAAGTTGCCTTTATAGGATACCAACTTAGCACGAATCTTGGCCTAACTTTGGGCACGAGAATTACACCTGCTGAAGCCTTACATAAAATAATAAATTTAAATTTAAAAAGTCGCTTATTTATTACTTTGGTGCCTACATTTTGGGAATGTCCCTGACCCACCCACGGCCATGCTCCCTTTTGGAGTTGCGCATTGTTACAGAACAGAGCATAGATAAATCCATCTGGAAGGTCCTACTTAGTGTCCATTAACATCAATAACCGATTGTTAAGAGCTCATTAATTCATTAGTTTGTTTGTGGATGTGGATATCATTTACATATATGTCTAGAGGATGCCTATTCAATAGAGGAAAACATATGTACCCAGTAATGCTAGTATTCTGTAACACAGGCACGTATGGCTCTATTTTAGGCTTGAGCACCTATATCAACCATAGAACTAGGGTAAGCGCTGTGCCACTTATAGCATTCTATAAGTTGTACAAGCCAGGGGCGTATCTGACCTTCAGCGGTAGAGGGGGCCAGAGCTGAGGTGGGGGGGGCACATTTAACCCCCCCCCCCCGGCGCCGCCGCCATCATCGCCCACACTCCCCCGCCGCCGCCATCATCATTGCTGACACCCCCACTGCCACTGACCCTCTTGACCCCCCTGCCCGCTCTCTGTCGCCTACCTGTGCGGGCGGGGACCCCATCCCCCACCCGCACAGGTAGGCGACGGCGAGCAAGCAGGCGGGGGGGGGGGTGTCGAGAGGGTCATCGGTAGGGGGGTCCAGGGCCAAATCTATGGGGGCCCTGGCCCCCGTGGCCCCATAGCAGCAACGCCCCTGGTACAATCTACAACCAGACTCCACCTACCTGTAAAATATGCACATATTTACAGAGTAGAGCTTAGGTGGATGTTTGGAATTTACACAAATATATATGCCATTATTCTATTTACATGCGTAATTGGCGCCATACTATTAGAATTACCCTCAGACTGCTGGTGTGAATTGACTACAACGGAAAGAAATGCAAGACTACCCATATAATCACGATTAGCCAATCAGATCATTCCCTTGTGGCCAGTGTTAACTTTACTTCAGAGGTCTTAAGTAAGAGCTTCATTCTTCTCACACAATAAGTCAGCAGCAATTATACATCCACAAACTGCCTTCCTTTCAGACCTCCACTCTAAATAGGCTAATTCAATTCATAACACCTCTTGGGTTGTAATCACTAGCAAACTCTTGCAACAATAAACATGTCACCTACCTGCAGGCCATGAGGACTGTTTTATGGGCGCGAAAGTGCTCTCTGTTTACCACGATGATAACATCTGTGAGGATGTCCCGGCTTCGAAGGCGGTTCAGGTTCAGGAGAACATCACTGGCGTGGCGTGTGAACTGGATACAGCTGTCTGCGGAGGAAGCCATCCTGCTAGGACCTGAGAGAGACATCACAGACCTCATCAGACCTGCCCGGCAAAGCGTACATCTGCAAAAATGACACACTTTGACTTTGCATGGACTTGGAGACACAAACAAAACAGGGGGGGGGGAGGGAGGGGGGACACATAGCAGTGGAGTTTCAACTTCTACTTTCCCTGGCAATTTAGCGAAGTGTGTGTCAGTGTGAAAAAGGGAAGCGTGGAGGTTTGCAGAAAGACAGCTGGACCATCCTCAGGTACTGCACTGATAGGACCAGTGCTCTGCAAGCAAAACACATCCATCTGCACCTGTCCTGAGATCTTCTGCTCATACACTGGGCAGGATTCAGAACCCATTCTGCGTCTATGGGGTAACCTTAGATCAATCAATTATTTCTCTGTCTCACAGTGAAACTATAATGTATAACTACTTACCCAGAAGTCAGAATCCCAAAATGTCTTTAAAACCTTAAAGAAACAAAAGACACAAAAATGTTAATATTTATAGGCTGAAAAGGAACAGATTTGTTAATATTACAAGTAACCCCCCCCCCCCCCCCCCCCCCCAAACTGCTGGGTAAGAAGCAGCTTACAGGCCATTTCAGATGACTCCAAAAAGCTACTGGAGAGTTTTGTTCTTCCAAAGGAAGCCTCAAACCTAGGAGAGCTGACACAACCTCACCCACTTTCCCAGCTGAGGGCATCTGCTAAGCTGTGTTGCAGGAGCTCCACCTTAAAACCAAATTCCTGCAGTTGTTGTACCTTTGAAAACACTTCCTGGGTGCCAGTCACCGTCTGCTCATTCATCCTAAATAAGTTTGATCCATGTCATAATCCAATGTTTGTGACATTATTGAGCTGCAAGGACACGCCTACTGGAGCATGATTGGATGGAAGTCCCAACACCTTGTCTAATCAGCATTCAGCAGTATTACAAAACACAACCCAAATACACAAAAGGCATATTTACTTTTTCAAACAAGAGGTTGGGATAAGAACATATATTACAACCACACATACACTAAGGTTCTCTAAGTGGAGCCCAGACAACAAACATGGCAGCTGATGTTTTCCAATCACAACATGCCCTAAGGGACAGAATAGGTTGCATAGTACTTAATGTTCTGCTTCTAACTCTTTTAGCTCAAAACTCAAAGACTGAATCATCATTTTCCCTAACAGCTTAGTGCCTTCAGCCTGTTCTATGGGGCACCCTCATGAAGTGTCCCGCTCTGTTTAAACTGCATACACCGATCTGAGAAGCAAACAATTGTATAGACAGATACTGAAAGCCTCACCCAACAGAAAGCCTCAGACATCAGAAGTTCTGCTTTCTATTTTTTGACCATTCTAAATACGCCAGGGTGCTGCACTGCTGTTTGTTATCAGAAACCAATTGGCAGACTCACCCTTTCAGAATGTGAGCTCAGGCTTCAAACGTGAGAACACCAGGGGGGAGGGCATATTGGAAAGGAAAGTAGGTGTGAATTAATGCTTATTCTGGCATGATAGTTATTTAGTAAGGTTATTTGTAATTGCTGGACTTGCACCGGATGTATCTATCCTCCAGTGTACAGTATCTCAATAAAATCTTATATAGATGATATTTAGAAATGGGCTTCCGAAAGGAGAGGGAGAGTCTTTTTAGCAGGAAGTGGCTGAGATGGTGAGAAGACAGACTGATGGGACATCCTGAAAACTCAATGCATTTCCTGGTGTGCTCCGTGCACAATTATCTCTGGCTTTTCCTTCCTTCCCAAGGATTCTCTGTGCTTATTCCAGGTTTTCCTGACTCCTGTTACTGCTTTACTTCCACCACCCTTACTGCCTAGAGTTGAGGTTTGGAGAGATTCAGACAACGGACAGCAGCTGCAGCAAGCAATTAAGTTTAATGTTAAAACGAAAGAAGAAGGATACTACTACTACTACTACTTAACATTTCTAGAGCGCTACTAGGGTTACGCAGCGCTGTACAATTTAACAAAGAGAGACAGTCCCTGCTCAAAGAGCTTACAATCTAATAGATAAGAGCGAGACAAATATAGGATAATCAAGCCATTGTGACATCACTGATGAGGTTGGCTCTTAGGCATTGGTGGAATGAGGCATTATGACATCACAATCTCAGCTCTGGATACCAGAGACTGAAACTCTTCACACTAAGGGGGGAAGTGGGCCAAGTATAGGACAGTCGAGCCATTGTGACATCACTGATGAAGTTGGCTCTTAGGCATTGGTGGAATGAGGCATTATGACATCACAATCTCAGCTCTGGTTAAATCACTGCTATATGTAATACTACTACTACTACTTAACATTTCTAGAGCGCTACTAGGGTTACGCAGCGCTGTACAATTTAACAAAGAGAGACAGTCCCTGCTCGAAGAGCTTACAATCTAATAGATAAGAGTGAGACAAATATAGGACAATCAAGCCATTGTGACATCACTGATGAGGTTGGCTCTTAGGCATTGGTGGAATGAGGCATTATGACATCACAATCTCAGCTCTGGTTATATCACTGCTATATGTAATACTACTACTTAATATTTCTAGAGCGCTACTAGGGTTACGCAGCGCTGTACAATTTAACAAAGAGAGACAGTCCCTGCTCAAAGAGCTTACAATCTAATAGATAAGAGTGAGACAAATATAGGACAATCAAGCCATTGTGACATCACTGATGAGGCTGGCTCTCAGGCATTGGTGGAATGAGGCATTATGACATCACAATCTCAGCTCTGGTTAAATCACTGCTATATGTAATACTACTACTACTACTACTACTACTTAACATTTCTAGAGCGCTACTAGGGTTACGCAACGCTGTACAATTTAACAAAGAGAGACAGTCCCAGCTCAAAGAGCTTACAATCTAATAGACAAGTGAACGGTCGGTCCGATAGGGGCAGTCAAATTGGGGCAGTCTGGATTCACTGAACGGTAAGGGTTAGGTGCCGAACGCAGCATTGAAGAGGTGGGCTTTAAGCAAAGACTTGAAGACGGGCAGGGAGGGGGCTTGGCGTAAGGGCTCAGGAAGGTTGTTCCAAGCATAGGGTGAGGCGAGGCAGAATGAGCGGAGCCTGGAGTTGGTGGTGGTGGAGAAGGGTACTGAGAGGAGGGATTTATCCTGTGAACGGAGGTTACGGGCGGGAACGTAAGGGGAGATGAGGGTAGAAAGATAGTGAGGGGCAGCAGACTGAGTGCATTTGTAGGTAAGAAGGAGATACTGGTGTCTAGGTACAGGGAAGCTGGTAGGTGTGCAACAAGCGCATTCCCCCTTGTGACCTTGTGCAAGTCACTTAAACCCTCCATTGTCCCAAGGTATAAAAACTTAGACTGTGAGCCCTCTAGGGACAGAGAAAGTTCTTGCATATAATGTGTACAGTGATATGTCTATTAGCACTATAGAAATGATTAGTAGTAATAGTAGTGGAATAATTACAGCATGAAATAAACGTGTTTACATGCCCCATCAGGCAGGGCTTGTTGACTCGTTTCGTGGTTTTCTTGGTGAACACCTCACGCTCTGTTTTATCCAAAAAGTCAGAATGGAAACCAGGGTTAGTCCACTTGAATGAATAGAACTTAAACAAAAAAAGTAAACCATCTCTGATTGAACTAACTGGTTTTTGGGAGCTAGCATTTCCTTCTCTGGGAAGCACAACATAAGACAGCAAACTATTTACAGGTTTAAAAAAGTTTAAGGAAGGGATAACAATGTTTTTACTCCTCCTGGAACAAGTCGCTGCACTTAACCACATGACGAAATGAAAGCCAAGAACGCAATTCATTGATTTACAAAGCTCTCTAGTCACTGCAGTACCCTGGAGAAAAGGGAAGTCAAAGTTGAACAACTTTCTGTAAAAAAAAAAAAAAAGAAGTGATCCTACCTGTACTTTTCTAAATGACAAGCACCAGCATGAGGGGAGGGGAGGTAAAGAGAAGAGAATTAGATCCTTGCCCCTCTCACACTGTCCTTCATAATCCTGCCCAGGGTCTGGCATCAATCAAGTCGCAAATGCATTATGGGGTTTTTTTTTCTTAATTCTCTTGTATGAAAATGATTGTAGTAGAGTAGGAGGTAGGGGAACATCTCAGCCCTGTTATTCTAGGAAGCATTCAACTGAATCTAGATTTGTTTCAGGGAAAGATCTCTACAGCAAAAGATGCGCCCCCGAGCCAGCTTTCCAGGAACTCTCTGGCGCAGGCTCCGGTAGTCCCTCGGACTCTCTGCCAGGCCTCTGGCTCCAGTATCCAGCTCAAGATAGGCTGATGGGAAAGCAAGAGAGACTGATAGGTGAGTCCATCGCCCTCATCATTCACTTCTTGCTCCAAAAGAATCAGGAACATGCACAACTCAGCTGCTATTATTGCTGGCAACTTGTAGAAACTAAAAGGGTTAGGCTACTTCCCCCCCCCCCCCCCCAAATGGAAATATGTCCATAGTCAATCAGAAACTCACGACACTGATCCAAGGCTTAGTGAGAGTGTGAAAGTTACAGAGAGGCATATTTTCAAAGCACTTAGCCTTCCAAAGTTCCATAGAAACCTATGGAACTTTGGAAGGCTAAGTGCTTTGAAAATATGCCTCAGACTGTCTGAGTTGCACTAATCAGGAGAGAGTTTTTACCTGTGATCCTAGGTGTTTCACTAAACCCAGTGGTGTGCTGGAGCAGGCTCTCACAGGCTCGCAAGAGCCGGTTTTTAAGAATTTTGGGAGCCGGTTGTTAAAGTAGGGCCCTCCATGGCTACTTTAACAACTGGCTCCCAAAATGTGGGCTTGGGCCCCCTGCTGAATTATCTTTTACTTTGATGGTGGGGATGCTGAGCCCTGCCAGCCAAGTAAATAGACTACTGCTGCTCCCCGCTCCTTGTTTCCAGCTCTGGGCAGCAGGCTGGGACTTCTCCAGCATGTGAGAGAAGTTCCAGCATGCTGCTCAGAGCAAGACGTTGGGAGTGGTGGCAGTCCATTTATTGGCTGCCAGCAAAGGTATGCCTAGCTTGCCCGCACAAAGGGAGGGAGGAGAGAGAGGCAGGTGTTGCCCCCTCCCCCCCAGCCACCCATGGCCCTTCCAACTGCAGAGCTGGCTACGTCCGGAGAAAGAGCCTGTTAAAAATTTACCAGCACACCCCTGACTAAACCCCTCACTGAGTACCAAAAAGCCAATGTATGTTGATTTATACAATCAGCACGAAATGCACACTTTCAATAAAGAGATAAAATTATGTTTCTATAACTAAACCTACCAAAGATAACACCCCCTTACTCTTTTTCTCTCTAAGAACTTAAGAATAGCCATACTGGGTCAGACCAGTGGTCCATCTAGCCCAATATCCTGTTTCCAGCAGTGGCCAAGCCAGGTCACAAGTACCTGGCAGAAACCCAAATTGTGGTAACATTCCATGTAGAACCCTAAAGAATAACAAGATTCTGGAATCCTAAGGAGTGACAAGATTCCATGCAGAATCTCAGAGTAGCAACATTCCATACTACAAATCCCAGGGCAAGCGGTTGCTTCCCATGTCTGTCTCAATAGCAGATTATAGACTTTTCCTCCAGCAACTTGTCCAAATCTTTTTTAAACCCAGATAGGTTAACTGCTGTTACCACATCCTCCAGCAATGAGTTCCAGAGCTTAACTATTCATTGAGTGAAAAACTATTTCCTCTTATTTGTTTTAAAAGTATTTCAATGTCTCTCTCTCTCTTTAATAGACTCGCTAAAGCAAGAGACTGTAATTAATCTATCACATGCAGCACCCAGTAAAATACCAGTGACTGCTGTATGTGTTGCTTTCATAAGAAAATACCCCACCTCCCAGTAGGTGCCAACCTCCTCTCAGTTCCTGCCAATGACTGCGGGCATTTTAAAAGAAAAAGGCAACGCTTGCTGTGCATGTGGCAGAGGAAGGGGGGGGGGGGCAGAAAGTGTTTCTATTCTTTAGGGAAGTTCCCTACCTATCACTTCCTTAGATTTTAAAGTTAGTTAGTTTTCAAGCCAAGTTTTTGGGACACATCTCAGTCAGGTTTTCAGGATACCTGTAATGACTATGTAGGAGATACATTTGCATTCAGTAGAGCTGGTTTATGAATTTTATCCCAGGGACTGGGTTGAGAAACACTGGTTTAGAAGCATCTCCCATAAACCAGTTAGGTGGCTTAGTGAAAAATGCAGCCCATTTGCACACACACAAAATCTACCATTGCCAAATTAGGTCTTCTGTACTATGGGTCAGCCAGGACCTTACTTAGGAACAACTGGAGGCTGTATTTACAGTCCATAATATTAGGGTCCAGAACAGAAGTTCTCAACCCAGTCTTCACTTTTAAACTTGTTCTCTCCCCCCACCTCCCCCAAAGCAATTCCTTCCTCTGCTTGCCAATAAGGGTGCAGCCTTACTGGATGCAGAAAGTGAGAACCCACCATTCTTTGGTAAAAGAACCACCCTTTTGGTTACCAGCTATTGGTTGGCATTTAGTGATTTTTTTTAAAAAAAGTTAATTGAATTTATTCTAAAGCTGCAAAAATTATGTACCTAATCTGCATTTTTTGCCCTATGAGTAAAAACTTCCCTAGTGGGAATTCAGTGATTATAGAAAAAGAATTCTGATATATATATTTTTTTTCTTTTAGGCGACTTCCTGGAATGGGACAGTAATATTCATAATTTAATATCACAAGTAAAAATTGTCATAAAATTAGAACGGTACTGGGGATGGGGAACAGCAAACTGCTGTGCCTCCCGTGTAAAATACTTTTTGGCCCTTAGAGGGCGCCCTACACCAACACATTCAACTGCAGGCCTATTTTTGTTGATTGCAGGTTTTCGGGCACTTCGGCCAGTCGGTGGTTCTTCTTCTTGAATGAGAGCTGAGCTCTGGTGGCGTCTCCCCGAGCTCTGCTCGGTATCGTTTCTTTCCCCAGACACTAGTGTAAGGTCAAGATCTCGCGGGAGGCAGGACTGCTGGGCGTTACTCAAGCCCTACGAACACTAAAGCACGAGTCTATTGTGAACGTTCCATTAAATGTTTGGAAAGTGCTTTTAGAAGGTATGGGGATGATGTTTTTCTTAATAATATTCTCTAATGTTCAAGCTAGGATATGATTACGTAGTAACTATATTTCCAACGCTAAAAGCATTTTCCCAGCTCCACATCTGTTCTAAATGTTATTACCGTGCTAGCAGGAAAGTAGGTTTGGTGTTACGAACACTTTCCATCCGGCCCTCTGGTGAGCAATCTTTACAAACAGATGGTGAGCTAGTTTCCAGGTCCTGCCAAAAAAACACTGAGTAGCACTAGCAGGCACAAAAAAAAAAAAAAAAAAACAGGTTTCTAGGAAAGGAAGAAATTGCGTGGCTCAGTTTCTTAACACGGCTCGCAAGGAACAGCAAAGGGGTTTTTAAACTATCTTCAAAGAGAGCACGGGAACCTGTCTTTTTAAAGGTTATCTGACTGAAGTGTCAAACCGGCAACCCAAACGGAACAAAAAAAAAAAAAGCTTGCTCGATGACAACTGTATTTTATTCCTTTTAATATCTGTCTCGTTTTCAGAATCAGCAGTTTCCAGGACTGGTAAATGGCATCCCATAGGTAAGCTCTCATTACACAGAATTTCATCATTTGATATCGACAAAATCATAGTGAGTGGAAATGTTTCTCTTTAGCAGAAAGGAAACTACTTTAAAAAAAAAAAAAAAACCCCAGTACAAGTGCTGGATGCTGTTATAAATATTTCAATAAAATTGATGAAAAAAAAAAAAAGGTTTAAATCGCATTGCTGGTAGTGGGAGGAAGGGGCAAGCGGAGCCTCCATCTTTTTACAGTACATAAATGTCTGGCATGAATCCAATTTATGCGCCGTCCTGCCCCCTACAGGCCTCACTGGGCAGAACATCGATGCGCCCCTTGCTGAGAGCAAAGCCAGAAGGGTTCGCCAGGTACTTTGTTACCCAGCGACTTGGCTGCGCTCTTTTCTACCACTAACAGAAGCCAATGCTTAATTTGCTTTGATCAAGTCTAAATGCAGCACTTTTTAAATGCATTTTATTTTTATTTGTGCAGGTTTTTTTTTTTTTTTCAAGTGCTACTAAAACTGTGCAGCACCGGGACTTCTGCCGTTCTGGAGTTCAGCATACTTTAGACTCGACTGGGGTGAACAAAAAAACTTCACACGGTTTCGCCTAGCAACACTGTTACTTGACTGCACGTACGAATAAAATAAACAGCATTATTTACAGGAGGTAGTGTCGTTGCTTCATAGTTGTCCTCTAATATTCGAATCAAGCTCTTCCATGCTTTTCGTCAGCATTTAACTGGTAGCTTAAGCTCGTAGCAGTAAAACATTAAACACGTTTTGTGAAGTGTCAGTCACTACAAGATTAGCCCAGCACAATTTACAAAAACGCACTGGACTGGTCAATTATTTAAATAAGACTTTTAGATTTTTTACAGAGAGAAAATAATTTCTGTAATAATGAGAGGCCCAGTAAGTGCAGGACTTATGTTGGTAAACATGTCACCTGCACGAGTTCCATGTCCTCGTCCGAGAGACACAACTTTTGTGTTTTAAGGGTGTGGTAGCCGGGTTAGTTCACTTTTAAAGGTAAATAAATAGAAATAAAGCAAAACATAGAAAAGAAAGTAAGATGCTAGTCCAATACATTTTGATTAAGGAACTAAGGAGAGTTTTAAGGAAAACACTCCACGGGATATTTCCTACCTGAGGAAAAGGCAGCATAAAACGCAATTGCACCATTTCACCACTAGATGGCAAAATTTATTTTTGGAAATCTACATGTGGTTGAGCAAAGCAAGTGGAATTTTGGCTGGATACTAGAGAGGCAATAATCTTACTTCTATTATTCACTTTTAAAATCAGTTTGAGAAACATTTTTTTTTTTACCATCTTTCCAGCCTTTCGTGGCCTAACATGTTTCTGCAGAGGGCAGGACACCAGCCCAGAAGAGGTGACCTGCCCAACGGTGTACAGGACCAGCAGTGAAAAGGACACTTTTGGCTAGCTCTGCCTTGGGCAATAAATAATCAAAGATGGTATTTCAGATCTTGTCTAGGACAGACGTATGCCACCAGTATGCGCATTGCACAGTCACAAATCAAATCTAACCTCTTACACTCCCCTCCCCTTCTGCTGTCAAACTGGTGACACTGGGAATGTCCCAGGGCACTTCAATCTTGCAGCACATTTTAAGTATATTCCTATATCTTACTATGTAAAAACATCAACCTAAAAGCGTTTAAGAGTCCCAGTCAAAAACTAACGCTCTGGAATTACATTAAGCCTGGCTTAAGTAATGCCCAAAGTCTAGCTTGCATCGTCTACTGCCAAGCTGCGTATGAGTCCGATATGGCGACCTGGCCAGAGTCCGTATTTGAATTTGATGACTCGCTTTTCCAGCGGTCAACACCAAGCTCATTAAAATAACGTGTAAAAATGCTGTCACTGACGTTTTTAACAGATCTGCACCTTCCAAGCAACAGTCTATGTTATTATTACTTTTATTTCAAAAACCAGTGGAGGTCGCTAAAGCTCCGTTAGCCACTAACCCACTCCCCCCCCCCCCCCAAAAAAACCCCATTTGAATCTCAGACAATCCTGCCCCCCAGCATAATAGTTTGTTAATCTGCAAAAGGCACTTTTTCTGGCAAGAATTTCTCAAGTGCAGACTTTGCAGACTATGCTGTCCTAGAGCCCCCCCTCCCCCACCCCCCATCCGTGTCTATATGTCCGGGTATCATAGGAGCCAACTTTTCAAAATATAATGGTTATACTCAAGGAGTTTGTTCAATATTAGGGGTGCTCCTGCACCCATAGAGCTGGCCTCTATGACGTACACATTGCTTTTTTGGCATTTTTGTTTTACACGTCAAATCCCAAGTATAGTCGTTCTCTTGTTCTGCGCTCCCAAAAAAAAAAAAAACAGATCCGCGTCATCTTTAAACAAGATAAGCTCCATGAAGTGATCTACAGCTGTTCTGTAGTCTGACATGCTTTATTGCTAGTTTTGGTTCCCACCCCCGTCAGTCCTGTTCCCCCCCTCATTTGTCCCCTAAGAACAAAAAAAAAGTTGCGCAGATCTATTTTACTTATTCTTCCACCCCCCACCCCCCCCAGCAAATGTGGGTATGAGCTTTTTAGATACCTCCAGGAATAGCGTGTGGCTCCGGGCCAGCTGAACTTCAGTTTGGACTGAAGATTTACTAGCCCTGGCACAATCCCAATCCCTCCACTAGTAAATAGTTTTAAAAATCAGAGCCGCCCCTGGAAGTCTAGATGGTAGCGATATAAATATAGACGTGCATACAGAGAAGCAAAATTAAAAATACCCCAGCAGCTCTGCCTAGGGGGAAAAGCCCTCCAGCACCTCTTAAACCCGCATCCTGTTACGCGCTAGAAGTTTATACTCTGTGGTTAACTTTCTTTTCCATCGGGGTTCCCAGTCTGCATTGCTGGAGATCTGAGATGTGTTATTTCCATTAAAATGTCTACATTTTATCTGGCTGGAAAGAACGAATATGCTACAAATCACAACTGAGGGGGGGGGGGGGGGGGGGGAAGAAAGGTACAAAGTTTCAAACCTTTCGTTTCCACGCAAATTTTGCGAGCACTTTAAATGGGCGACCCTGTCAGTCTGCTCAATCTAGCATGAATATTTCAAAACATTTTTTTTTTTTTTGCAACAGTCTCCCATGTATTTTCCCCACCCCCTTCGGAAGGTCCAGAATTGCACATACCGATCACCTCTATCCGACCCCTTTTATTCCCACAAGGCTACCCAGTGCAAGAGCAGCAGCACAGAAATTTTGACATTGATGACACAACAACAAAACAAAAATCAACACTCATTTGAAAATTCACAATTCAAGTGGTCAAAAAAACATGATTTTTTTCTTTTCCTCTATGTTGCACGCTTCACAGCCACAAATTCTAGCCAGCCTTCCACACTGCATCGAGACTCCTGCCTCCCAAAACAACGTCTCGGAACCGTTTTTTTTTTTATTGTCCGAGAAGGCGCGATCGCTCTTTATGCGCCCATCTCCAAGCTAAAAATAGCGTTCCCTGCCTCCCCCACCCCTCCTTTTACTGCAATCAGTCTGGCTGTGGAAACCCTCGCGAGCGACTGCAGCCCGGATCCGCTGCTAAAGCCCTGCGAGCGACCGAACGCGCATGAACAGGCAGGTGCGACGAGAGAAACCCCGGTTTCTAGGTCCCCGCCACCCCCCCATCCAGCTGGGTCCGTGCAAGGGGCGCACAAGTGAGATCGCAGAGCCGCACATGCATGCTCCTACACCACGGGCTGCAAAGGCGCAGGCTGGCTAATCAGATGGAGCCTCCCCCTCCCTCCCTCCCCTTCTCCGGAGCGAAAGGGAAAGAAGCCAGACGGGCTGAGTGAGCCGAGCAAGCTCAGTGTGTGTGTGACAGTCAGGGACGGCTGCCTGCGGAAGAAGCCAGCGCTGAGCTCCAGACACACCACACACACACAGACAGACACACAAACACGTCCTTCCCAGATCTTAAACACGTCTCTCCAAGAAAGCAAAACACAATTAAGCAGCCTTTCCTCCTCCCTTTCCAAAGAAAAGCACCAGCAGATCAGCTGCCGCCCCCCCCCCCCCCCCCCATGCATCAGTTTTACTGCACAGAAACAGCGACTTTTATTATTATTTTTTTAAATTCTGCTTCTCCAACACCTGCTAGAAAAAGAGACACACACAGAAGCAAAACCCTATGAAACTTCGCGCCAGGCAATTGGCAAAGAGAGAGAGAGAGAAAAAAAAAAGAATTAAAAAAGAAAAAAAATCACCTGGTTGGGCTTTCCTAGAAAATCCTTGCATCACCACTTCTAAGAACCCCAGTTCTAAGAATCAACAGAGCTCAATTCTCGGAATTTGAGCTTCTGATCTTTCCATTGCGCACGGGCAGGGGAGGATCGCGTGTCACCCCGCCGGCCCCCTGCCCCCAGCCCGGCCCCCTGCCCCCCTCCGGACGGTGGCCCTCGATAACCCCCAAGGGTTTGAGCCCCTTAGAGGGGCAAAAAGCGCCCCGAAAGCTTTCGTTCGGCACCCCGGGGGCAGAAAAGGAGGTGGGGACGGCGGCGGGCTCCCCCGCGCACTTGGTGCGCTCCGGCGGACGGGTCACGTGGCCCCGTGGCAGGGCGCTGACGTAGGCTTTCAAGTTGAAAGCCCAGCCCCGAAATTCTCAGAACTCATTTGCTATTCGGTGACATAAGAGCAGAGTCCAGGGGCTGAGCGCCCGGGCTGCAAGTATAAGCGCATAAACACAGCAAGCAAAGCAAGCGCACAGCACAAGGAGGGGGGGAAACTTTCAGCACACTCTTCTCCCCTTCCCCCCCCCCCCCAGCCCCTTCCCCACCATGCAAGGCAGGGACACAGAACTCCCCCCCCTCCTTTTTTTTTTTTCCTTTATCCTTTGCTTTGGCTTCTGCAGAGCCATTCTGGGCTCTGACTCCCAAAGTTTTCGCAGGGGCAGGAAGCGGCCGGAGCTGTGGATTTTTGCAGGGGTGGGCGCTTCATTATTATTATTATTATTTTTCCCCCCCAAGGTCGTCTTTTCCTGATGCGTGCTTGGGTTTCCTACTGATGGCCTTGCTTTTTTTTTAAATATTCTTCATTTTAAAGGACTGTCTTGTATGTTTTCCAAGGACTGTAAGTGGTGTTTTCTTACTTGTTCAAGGGCTGCACATGATGTCTGCAGAATCTGGCAATTTCAATGTGTGTTTGTCTGTCAGTACCAGAGACATTGGAATGTGCATTTCGGGCATTTGGTATTATTATTATTATTTTTTTAAATGAAATGTCTTTGCTTTGTGTTGATTCTGCCCCTCAGAGGAGGGTATTTTGTGTGTAAGGTGGGGGGGGGGGGGAGCGAACATCTTCAGGACTTGGCTGTTTTATTTTCTCGGGGAGGGGGGGGGGGAGAGAGAAGGGGAGAATCCCAGGCCCTACCTCCTGCTTTCGCAAGGAGCTGCTGCAGACATCGGGGACGTGTGTTTCGTTCAGTGGCTGCGATGGGGAATAACAGAAAAAGTACATTCAGGATTTATTGAACGCTAGGGGAGGGGGGAGTAGGTAGGATTCCTGAAAAGATGATCTGCAAAGCAAAGAATTTGCCCGTCGTTGGATGCAGTTCACGCTGTGTGTGCTTTTCCGATGCTTTGATTTTTTTTTTTTTAAGTGAAATCCACGTCTCTTCTGGTAAATGTCGACTGTATGATTTCAAGGGTGGGTGGAAAGCAGGAGGAGGCGGATCTCACGATTTCGGACACTTGTTTATGTGCATAACCGAGGTGGGGGGGGGGGAAGGACTGCAGCATTCCCTGTGTACCCTTGGCTAGACAGATCGCTAGGGCTGCCTTGCAAAATGCCTCCCCAGGGGTTGGCAAAGTTGTGTCGAGAGGAATAAGTATTCTATTTAGAGGCTCTGGACTAAAAATAAAATGCTTATCCACAATTCTGTATAGATCACCTATATACTGTGACAGATTTGTAAAGTCTCCTTCAGTCTTGAACTGATTAAACGTAGGAGCTGTGCTTCCACCCTGGGCATCTGCTTTCGTGTTTTCCTTGTTTTATTGCACTGATCATTTGCATGTCTGTAGATATAATCATGACACTGCTGTTGAGTCTTATAGGTAATCAATAAACAGAGGGCGTATTTCAGAGAAGGAGTTGTGTGTATATATACATATTTTTTTTGTCTGTCTGATCTAACCTACTTTCCAGAGGTCTGTTTGCAGAGGGAGCCGGCTGCGTGCCTCGGGCTTGTGTGGGTGTCTGGTTTCTGTACACGTTTTGGTTCTCAATATGAATGTAAAACCCCAAAGAATTTGAAGACTGCTCTTCAGAGGTGTATGGCTGATGGTTATCTACCTGACATTTATATTTCACCCGTCTTTTTTTGCCTCATTTGCATGGTCACATGGTCTGACTTGGTATTTTCTCATAAACTAATGAATTCTCAGGTAGCCAAAACCCAGGATTCCCCTCGCACGTTGGCAGGAGCTGTGCATGCGGGGTTTAGAAAGGTCCTCTTTGCATTTTCAGATTTTTTTTTTTTTTTTACATTTTTTGACTTAATGTGAGTCCTTTTTACAAAAAAATTAAAAGAGGTGTTTCGTGATTCAGTGGGTTTAACAAAATGCATGCGTTAATCATGTCCAATAATTTTGAAAGACTGGCATAAGAAAGTATTGTGGGGTTTCCAGTCAGTTTGAAAGAGGAGATGGGAACCTCCTCCACCCAAGAGCTGCAATCACATTAACAGTTCCTTGAAATATTTCTGATTGGAAGTGGAAAAACCTGCTTTGTTGGCAGGACGGTGTGTCTTTTGCCTTCCCTACGCCCTGCCTGGGTGCACCTGACTGACTGGTAGAAGAAACGCTGGTACTTTTCCATTCAGAGCAACCGGTGCTGCGCTGCTTCAGCTCAGCTTCCCAGGCAAAGACTGGAGGGGGGGGGGGGGTATCAAGAAATAATAGGCAGATGCACCCATATGTTCGGCTTGAACAGGCTTGTGTGTTTGTAGTCTGTTGCAATTTAAAAAAAAAAAAATACACAGTTTTCCAATATGGGGCGACCAATCCCAACTAGTTTCTCCCCATCCCCCACCACTATTTCCCAATTCTCCCACAAGGGCATTGGTAGATTAGTACAGGGAGGTATTCTCATGCTCTTTCACATGCATATTTATCATTTCCATTTAGAGAGCTACATAGATGCATCATGACAAGTACCTGCACAGATGCGCACATACCAACACCAAATTTCGATCAGTTTTGAACAGTTTCGCAGAACAAAGTCCAGACAAATACGTATACAAGGCCGGGGATTTTTAAGCATGTAGCTGCCCTACTGGTTTCGGGGAAAGCTTGTAAGTTCTTTTAAAGGACCTACCAAAGAAATCAATGAACGTCCTAGGCCACAGATCTGAAGAAAGAGCCCGTGAGAGCTGCAAAGCTCACCATTTGCCCCTGCCGGTCGTTTTAAAGGGATCACAGCCCCCCCCCCCCCCAAAGGGTATCCAAGACCCGTATCCTTCCTGCTCCCCAAGTGAGTTCAAAGTGGTTTCCCTAGGACGGGCATTCAGACCTGTCCCCTGCACATGGCAATGGCAAATATACACCTTGGACTGTTTCTGTTCTTAAATCGGATTTAAAGAGCCTTTCCCTGCTCCCCCCTCCCCCAATCGGAAACTGCGCTCTGCTCCCAGCATTTGGGCAGATTTATTTAGGATCCATTTCTTTTTAGATTCCTTTGCGGCCCATTTTTTTAGCTGATGCTGCATCTTCGAGCAGATTTTATCAGCACCTGCAATCTGACTGGGGAGGGGGGTCTTGAAAAGCCAATCTAGAGTGCCGTGACCATGTGTCAGCTGGGCTGCTGAGAGGGCTTCCTATAGCTGTCTACAGGTGACGTTTCTTGGGGGGGGGGGTTCCCCTTTCCCCAGCATCCCACCTGCACCGTCTGGTGCCCTCGCCATTGAAATGAGATGAGAGTCGCTTCGGGAAGGGGAAAATATTAGAATGAAGAACCCCGAGGCACGGAAACGGGTCTCTTCCTACACTTAGTCGACGTTTAAATGCATTATCATTTGTTTTTGAAATAATATTTTAAAAAAGGGGGGGGGGAGGACATGGGAAATTGCAAGGAAATGGAACTCCATAAATATTAAGACCCGTCTTATATAGTTTGCACTTTTCTTTTTTTTTAATCAAAAAAGTCTCAAAAGTCAATTCCATTCAGTAGAGGAAACTAAAATAAACCAAACCAAAAGCTGAAAATATTTTACTAAAGGAGCGTCTGCTTGACAGAGTCACAAAATGGGTATTTTCAAAGATCATCTGTTTCAGAATTCTTCTCCAAGAAAAAGTGCGTCATCCACCGTTGTCATTGTAAGGAGAACAGCTGCCCCAGAAACGCATGAGTCCTTTATGTTATGGGTTGGTTGCAGTAAGTCTCATAAATCTACAAGTAACCAGATTTTCTGTGGCTGTAGCCCAACACCTAAAGCCAAGGGCGAGTAGGCCGCTTCCTCTCCCTGCTTTAGATTTTTCCGTGGGGAACTTTTCTCCCCTGACCTACTTGTAGCTCTTCCAACCCGGAGGCTACTTTATTCCGTGTGTTCAACAGCCCTGAGTACATGTGTCCCCGTACAAAAACACTTCTTAGGTATATCTTCTTGCCTTTGCTGCAGAGTAGGAAATTATATTTTCTGCTGCAGTGAATTATTCTGAAACGTTGGGGAGAGTTCATGAAGAAAGAATCCAGCAATAAAGTTCCCAGGTCCCAAGACATTTCTTTTCAGGAAAGGTCTTGTATCTGCCCTTTGTTTGGTTCGTCTTCTTTTGCGTTGCACTTTTACGTGCTGTTAACTCTGCGATTCAGGCGTTAAATCATTCCTGGCGATTAAAAAACATTAACTGTGAGGTGAAGATCCTTCAGAAATTGTCAGCCTGTACTTGAGGACTCATTAAGAGAAGGAACTGATCCCTGCTGCACTTTTAGTGTCTCTTTGTGTTTGAAACAGGACTTTAACACAGTTATGAAACGATGTTTTAGGAATTCTCATTTGGTTATTTTGTGGCCAAAATCATATGAATAATCCTGATGCAACTAAGGTTACACAAGAAAGACAAAGAGCATTTTTGGCCTTGAGGGAAGAAACTGGAGCTTTTGGGGGCATCATGTTTGTTAGCAAACCCATGTAAATGTGTGGTTAAGTATTGGGGTCAAAAAATATGTTTTCTTTCTTCCTGAGCAATTGAAGACTTTCATAGATATGAAGAAAATCTCCAGTGAGACTGTGGTCTCAACAAGTGAAGCGACCAATGAGGGATATTGCAGGGTTTACTCAGGATGTCCCTTAGCTTTCGGGTTTTGCTGTATTTTGATCGCCTTATCATGTTATCTGCTTCCCCTCTGTTATTGTGGTCTAAGGAAGAGTTTGTGTTATGTTTGTTTGTTTGTTTGTTTATTTGGTTTCGGTTTTTTTTGTTATAATTAACTTTCTATGGGCTCCTTTTACAAAGCCGCACTAGGGATTCTGGAATGGCAAAACAACAAAGCCCTTAGGAATTGAGAATCTTCATTGCATTTGCTGCATCAGAATTGCTAGTGCGGCTTTGAAAAGGAAACCTGTGTTTCTTGTGCAAGTGGGTACTTGTGATTATTTCAATATAATGATAAGTAAAGAATTTTTTTTTTTTAATTATGGTTTAAAAACAAAACAAAACCTAATGACACTGCAGTGTCTCCTGTCTCCTCCAAACATCTCTCCAGCTCTCTTCCACTTCCAACCCTTGTCCTCAGTGCAATCGGACATCTTTCCCTGTCCGCCATTCAACGTCACCTCCGTCCCCTGCACTAGGTCTACATTAAAGGTGGTCTTCAGTTGATCCTGGCCGGTGGCAACCTTGCACATATGCTGCCTGGTCTGAAGCTTTCTCTCTGACCTGTCTCGACCAGGCAGAGGAGGCAGGATGGGCCAGAGAGAAAGCTTGGAATAGGCCAAAGGTAGCATATGTGCAACGCTGCCACTCTCAGGACCTGCAGAAGACCACCTTTAAGGCAGACCAGCGGGGGTATTGAGAGGGGGAGAAGATACTGAACCCTGGCTGGGGGATGAAGTGTGAGTTGCAGAACAGGAGGGGGGGGGGGTCACAGATGGAAGGTATGACCGAGGCAGTGAGCTCCAGAAGCCCCAGAAGAGCTTGGTTCTGCCCACTACCAATTTTGTGTCACTGCTCATGGGGGTGGAGGACAGTGGGAAGGAGGAAGACGGGAGAGAGAAACAGAGCTAATGGCAACCAGGAAAGAAAGAGAGAAAATGGAACCGGGGGGGGGGGGGGGGGGGGGGGGGGGGGGGTGGGGGGGAGAGGGAAGGTTGAGAAAGTGAGAGATGTTGGATCTGGGGATGGGAAGGAATTATCAGTCTTTAGGGAAGGGAAGAGGATGGGATTTGATATACCATCTTTCTATGGTTACAAAGTGGTTAACATATTACATATTACTACAGTGTAGTAAATTTAAAACAAATTGGAGAAAATTTTTCTTCACCCAACGTGTAATTAAACTCTGGAATTCGTTGCCGGAGAAAGTGGTGAAGGCGGTTAGCTTAGCAGAGTTTAAAAGGGGGTTGGACGGTTTCCTAAAGGACAAGTCCATAAACCACTACTAAACGGACTTGGGAAAAATCCACAATTCCAGGAATAACATGTATAGAATGTTTGTACGTTTGGGAAGCTTGCCAGGTGCCCTTGGCCTGGATTGGCCGCTGTCGTGGACAGGATGCTGGGCTCGATGGACCCTTGGTCTTTTCCCAGTGTGGCATTACTTATGTACTTATGTGCAGGTACTTATTTTGTACCTGGGGCAATGGAGGGTTAAGTGATTTGCCCAGAGTCACAAGGAGCTGCAGTGGGAAATAAATAAACGGAATACCTTTAATTTCGATTATAAATTGTAATCGAAATGCGGCCCTAGTTTTGTTCTCCCACACACACAGGAGACCAGCACTGCCCGAGATACTCCAGGGTAGACCAAGCATTCAGTCTTGGGGTTTCCTTTTTCAGGTTCTGTGGATAAACATTTTTCTTTGTGTGTGTATATTTCCTGAATGCATTGCTGTACGTCTGTGTCATGCAAAAAATGACACATTGAGAAGAACTTTACTAGACAGAGGGCAGGGAGTGATCTCTGGGACGAACAGGTTAACATCCTTCCCAGGTTCACTTGCAAGAGCAGATTTTGTGCAGGAAACGATTAAAACGAAATGGAGCAGAGAGGCCGAGCTGTTTGTATGGGAAGAGACACAGTGAAGTTAAGCCTGCAGGTGAACCCAGAACCCTAAAACCCTGTTCCCCCCATCTCTCTGTGCTATCGGTACAAACAGGCATCAGAGCTTGCACCCACTCCTTTTTGGAACATTTCGTATTAATGAAGCTAAGAATTGCCTTAAAAAATTAAGCCCTCTCACCACAGACCCAAGAAACATCCGCATAGTTTGTGTTTTCTTAATTCCACCAATGCTAATTTAATTGTGCTCCTGAGTTTTAACTACCACCTCATACCCTGAACGTTCTCCTGCAAGTGGACATCATCAACATGGCCTCTTATATGGTTCACAGTTCGTTTTGAATCACTACTACTACTACTACTATTTAGCATTTCTATAGCGCTACAAGGCGTACGCAGCGCTGCACAAACATAGAAGAAAGACAGTCCCTGCTCAAAGAGCTATGTAATAAAAGTGAGCCAAGTATAGGACAATCAAGCCATTGTGACATCACTGATGAGGTTGGCTCTTATTGGTGGCCTGAGGCATTATGACATCACAATATTAGCTCTGGTTACAAGAGACTACTACTACTACTATTTAGCATTTCTATAGCACTACAAGGCATACGCAGCACTGTACACCATACATGAAAAGACAGTCCCTGCTCAAAGAGCTTACAATCTGATAGACAAAAAAAACAAAAGTAAGCAAACTGATTGCAAAGGAAATATTGATGCTACACTACTACTACTACTATTTAGCATTTCTATAGCACTACAAGGCGAACGCAGTGCTGCACAAACATAGAAGAAAGACAGTCCCTGCTCAAAGAGCTATGTAATAAAAGTGAGCCAAGTATAGGACAATCAAGCCATTGTGACATCACTGATGAGGTTGGCTCTTATTGGTGGCCTGAGGCATTATGACATCACAATATTAGCTCTGGTTACAAGAGACTACTACTACTACTATTTAGCATTTCTATAGCTCTACAAGGCATACGCAGCGCTGCACAAACATAGAAGAAAGACAGTCCCCGCTCAAAGAGCTTACAATCTTATAGACAAAAAATAAATAAAGTAAGCAAATCAAATCAATTAATGTGAACGGGAAGGAAGAGAGGAGGGTAGGTGGAGGCGAGTGGTTACAAGTGGTTACGAGTCAAAAGCAATGTTAAAGAGGTGGGCTTTCAGTCTAGATTTAAAGGTGGCCAAGGATGGGGCAAGACGTAGGGGCTCAGGAAGTTTATTCCAGGCGTAGGGTGCAGCGAGACAGAAGGCGCGAAGTCTGGAGTTGGCAGTAGTGGAGAAGGGAACAGATAAGAAGGATTTATCCAGGGAACGGAGTGCACGGGAAGGGGTGTAGGGAAGGACGAGTGTGGAGAGATACTGGGGAGCAGCAGAGTGAGTACATTTATAGGTTAGTAGAAGAAGTTTGAACAGGATGCGAAAACGGATAGGGAGCCAGTGAAGGGTCTTGAGGAGAAAGAAAATGGCAAGTATCACAGATTTGCCAAGCTCAAAGCTGAGAAACCTTATCAGCTGGTAAAATGTTTTTTTGTTTTTTTTTTGCTTTGGAAGCGTTAAATCTAAAGGAGCTGCCTGGCTTTGGGTGGATCAGATGCAGAGAGATATAAAGCCTTTTTTTCGCATCTGTGTACTGCCAAGTCACATTCCCATTAACCTAGTCGAAGTTTATTTGGTTATGTAAACTGTTTTCATTTGCCAAAATACTTTTGGAAGTACGTTTAGGTTGAGCTGTTGTTGTAATTGTAATAATTAAAAAAAAAAAAAAAAAGGTCGGGGAAAAAAGAAATCCATTCTGTAGAAACGGTTCTGAGTGCCTGAACTGCTGACCCGAGAGCGTCTACTCACAGGGCAGTCAGACGAAGTAAATGAGGGGAGGGGGTCTAAGTTTTGCTGTTGTTGCTTAATTAGATTCCCCCCCCCCCCCCCCCCACACCCCTTGCCTTTCAAGGACTGTTTTTCTGGATCTTCATACTTGAGATCCTGAAAGTTGAGAGGAATCCCCATCATGATACATTCCCTAGCATTGTAATCAGGTGCAGTGGTGGGTATTTGAGGAACCCCCCGCCCCAGAATAGAGAAAACTCCTCGTCTAAGGAGAGGTAATAGAATTCAACACACCCTAATCATTTGGAAAAGTCAGCTTCTATGATTGGCATTGCTTCCCACGTTTTCAAAGTTACACAGGGATACTCAGCCAAATATCTTTGGGGCTTCAACTGTGACTGCTTCTGTTTGTTTGTTTGTTTTTTTCATGTAAAACATTTTAGATGCAGTTAAAATATATTTTTTTAACATCATCTTTTCTCCGATTGCCTTCCTGCAACTACCGAAACAGTCCTAAAATATTAAGTCAGCTAGTAATACCTTCAATCTTGTTTTTTTTTTTTATCACTGAGGTTGCATTTTACTTACAGTTCTTTAAAACACGTAATCTTTGTAAATTCAATAAACGTCTAGTAACAATTTACAATTACGCGCGCTCCGTCTTAATTGCAATACTTGGAACGCACACTTCAAAGGTGGCTTAGTTATAAAAAAAAAATGTTAAAAAAAAAATACTTTTTTTTCAAAATGTACGTCTGCTAATAACAACACGTTATTCTATTGCAAAGAGGAAAATCAAGTCCACAGAATGCTAGAAACCGAAGTTGCTGTTTAAGACGGGAGACCTTCGGCTGCTGAGCACTGATCAAAACCCAGAAGGGACTCTGAAATGTCACATTGCTTTTTCCTTTGACCTGGCAAGTGAACACTTTCTACTCGAGTGATTCATCAATATCCCAAACCACCGGAACACAACTATTTGAAAGATTGAAACATTAAAATATGCTGGTTTCCCAAGCAGACTGCACAGTTCCTAATTTACCAAAAAAGCAGTGCACACGGCACTGATAACGCGGAAAAAAAAGATGCTGATTTTATTAGATTAGCTCTCACTGCGCCCCATAACACTAAAAATACGCTGAGTTATCAAAGGAATGCACGCTGCACCCACAACACTAAAACGTGACCGAAAGGAGGTCACATCTGGTACTGAAATATGCACTGATTCACCACTGAAATTCGTCTTATGACACAAATTATTTTCTAATAGCTACTGTTCAGATTGTATGCCCCCCCCCCCCCCTTCCCACCATTCTACTGCCCAGCACCACAGATCTGTATAACTAACTTATACTGGGAACATTTTACCTTCAGAACGTACATAATACTAAAAACAAACATATACACGACAATTACTTCATTATCCCTCACGAACCTCCCCAAAATCAGCTGCTGGACTCGTGACTACAGCACCTTAAAAAGCCCTGAGCAAAAAAGAAAAGTGTCCAACAGCTTCTTGAAGTGTCCTGCATTTGTACGAAAACACAAGTAGCCAGGCAAAGCATTCTGTAGTACCAAAAAAAGGCCCCAGCCCTCCTAAGAGCATAATGGATATTCAAGAACAAATCGATTGCTAATTTTTTCACAGAATCAGAACGCAGACCCATAGCAGTGAAAAACAATTTGATTACACAATGGAAATGCCATGGAACCTTCCCGTAGACTGGTGCAGTAGATAACAGAACTTGAAACTGAACCCTAAAACTCATGAGTAACCAACCTAGCTGCCTCAGGGTGGGACTGATACGATCCCACCTCCAGCCTTGCAGCAGCACCATTCTGCACCACCTGCAAAACCTTAACCCTAGCACCAGACACCCCCAAATGCAGAGAATTTGCAATAGTCTATCAGAGGCGTAGCCAGACAACAGATTTTGGGTGGGCCTAGGCAAGAAGTGGGTGGGCACCAAGTGTTCCCTTCCCCCCCCCCTTCTACCTTGGCACTCTGTAGCAGGCATGCGCTGAAAGCTGAGCATACGCAGGTGCCGGTATTGTGGACAGTAGCGTTTTTGTTACCATCGGGGGGGGGGGGAGGGAGTCTTCAGCTGGCAGAGCTTGGGATCCCCACCGGCTACCGCTAAACATGTGCTAATGTTGGGTAGGCCTGAGCCCTAAGTGGGTGGGCCCCGGCCCACCTAGGCCCACCTGTGGCTAGGCCACTGGTCTACCTTTGATATCACCATACTTTGGACAACAGAGCGTAAATCAGAACAGGCCAACATTGCCTTCAGTTGACAATGTTATTATACTAAGCCATGTGGATTTTACGGAATGCTGGACATTAGCATGGGCCTGCACTAATGGATGCTCCACGTTTAAATCAGCCAGCATGGTAGAAAATCCTGTACTAGCTTACTTTGCTTTGGTAGGATGGAAATCATGGGCATGACAAAGATGGAGCAGAGGATTAGCTACTTATTATTATTATTATTATTATTATTATTTATTGCATTTGTATCCCACATTCCCCCACCTATTTGCAGGCTCAATGTGGCTTACATAGGTTTGTTAACATTGTCATTTCAGGATATCAGATCAGATACAGTTAGTAACGTGTAACGATTAGGAAGGGAAGAAAGAAGAAGGAAGGGAGTGATTAGGGTGATTATCGAAGGTAAGCTATCCAGCAGATAGCCAAGACCTGTCGCTTCTTCCTCTTTAACATCAGCAAAATTCGCCCTTTCCTCTCTGAACACACCACCCGAACTCTCGTCCACGCTCTCATTACCTCTCGCCTGGACTACTGCAACTTACTCCTCACCGGCCTCCCACTTAGCCATCTATCCCCCCTTCAGTCTGTTCAGAACTCTGCTGCACGTCTCATATTCCGCCAGAACCGATATACTCATATCACCCCTCTCCTCAGGTCACTTCACTGGCTTCCGATCAGATACCGCATTCAATTCAAGCTTCTCCTTCTTACCTACAAATGCACTCAGTCTGCTGCCCCTCACTACCTCTCTACCCTCATCTCCCCTTACGTTCCCGCCCGTAACTTCCGTTCACAGGATAAATCCCTCCTCTCAGTACCCTTCTCCACCACCGCCAACTCCAGGCTCCGCTCATTCTGCCTTGCCTCACCCTATGCTTGGAACAACCTTCCTGAACCCTTACGCCAAGCCCCCTCCCTGCCCGTCTTCAAGTCTTTGCTTAAAGCCCACCTCTTCAATGCTGCGTTCGGCACCTAACCCTTACCGTTCAGTGAATCCAGAATGCCCCAATTTGACTGCCCCTATCGGACCGACCGTTCACTTGTCTATTAGATTGTAAGCTCTTTGAGCAGGGACTGTCTCTCTTTGTTAAATTGTACAGCGCTGCGTAACCCTAGTAGCGCTCTAGAAATGTTAAGTAGTAGTAGTAGTAGTAGTAAGCGTTCATAATTGAGTGGGTTGGTGAGGTGACTTAGTGAGGCTGTAGGTTCTCATTGTAGGCCTTGTTGAAGAAGAATGTCTTCAGAGGTTTTCGAAAGATAGTTGTTTCGTTGATTGCTTTCAAGTCTGTTGGTAATGCATTCCATAACTGCATGCTCATGTAAGAGAAGGTAGAGGCATGCATCAGCTTGTATATAAGTCCTTTGCAGCTGGGGTAGTGCAAGTTGCGCAATTTGCGGGATGATCTTGTGGCGTTTCTAGGAGGTAGGTCTACGAGGCATCCTTTTATGGAATGCTGGCCCCTAGTGGGAGTTCCACAATACTACAACTAAAGGCCATCTGTTCCACTTTGACACCCAGAGGAAGATGAGGGCAGGAGTGAAAAGAGACCGCTCGCACCTTGACCTTCTAGATATCCAGAGATTTACACTGGGTTTTCATGGAAGCTAGGGAGGGGTCATGGGAGGGTTGGGTTGCAGTGAGACGAAGGGCTTTGTGCTAGGGGTGGAGCTTCACCAAGAAGCTCCATTCAGGGGCAAGGGCTTCGGAAGGCAGGATCCGAATGTGTGGTGGGGATCTCCTGGGGGAGGGGGGCAGGTCAGCTTGAGTGGGGTTTTCTAGAGGGATCATAGCAACATAGTAGATGATGGCAGATAAAGACCTACACAGTCCATCCAATAAAACGTATTCCTATTCATTTGTAACTTTCATTAAATCAGTCCCTCATTTTCTTACTCTTGTTACTCTATCTTATCTATCTATATGTTCCATCTTTGCTTATACCCTATACTGTCTATTACAATGTTTTATCGTGCCTTGAGTGAATTCCTTCAGAAAGGCAGAAACTAAATCCTCATAAATACAAATATATGATGTGATATAACATATTCATAACATATTCAGTTTCCGGGTGCGGGCGATACAAGTCTGCTCGGCACTGGCTTTAATTTTCAACTACCGGAGTTGGAACTGAAGCCCACTCCAGACCGACCAGATCTGTCCAGCATAATCAGGACACAGACTGTGGACGTCTGCCCAGCACTGGCCTCATTTCCCAACTACAGAGTTGCCGTCTGAGCACTGCTAAGTTTTGTATTCTTTCTATCTTCTTTCCATATAGAAATCCTTCTTTGTGTTTATCCCACGCCTTCTCGAATTCTGTTACTATTTTTGTCTTCACCACCTCCAGCAGTTGGCTTTCCAGATATCCACCGCCCTCTGTGTGAAAAAGTACTTCCTGACTTTACTCCTAATTTAACCCACCCACAACCTCTAGTTCTATCACTTCCCTTTCTCTGGAAAAGATTTGTTTGTATATTAATACCTTTCAAATATTTAAATGTCTGTATCATATTTCCCCTGACTCTTCTTTTCTCTAGGGTAGACACATCAAGTACTCAACTCTTCTCTCGTATGACTTTTGCTGCAATCTTCATACCATTGTTGCTGTTTTCTCTGAACTTCTTCAAGTCTGTTTATGTTCTTAGTGAGATACGGCCTCCAAAACTGAACACAACATTCCAAGCGGGACATCACCAGTAACATGTACATAGCATCAACACCTCCTTCTACTGGTGATACACCTCTCTATGCAGCCCGGCCTCCTTCAGACTGTGGCCACCACCTTGTCACATTGTTTCGCTGCCTTGAGATCCTCAGACACTGTCACTCCAAGGTTTCTCTCTTGAACTGTGCTTATCAGTCTCTCACCTTCTATTTCGTACCATCTTCTTTGGCTTTATGCTTCCCAATTGCATCACTCTGTACTTCTTCACGTTAAATTTTAACTGCCAGACCTCAGACCATTCTTTTCATTTTTGTAGATCTCTTCTCATGTCTTCCCTGTCCTCGCCTTTGTGAAGCGGGATCACACCCGCCTGTCTCCTTCTTGCAAAACGTCTCCCATCTCCAAAGAACTATTAAATAAATCCATACGAGGTCCCAGCAGAAGTTTTATGAGTTCCCTCAATATTTTTGGATGTATCCAAAGATCAGATCAGGTGGGGTGTCTTCGGGGATGGTGCTGGGCAGACTTATACGGTCTGTGCCAGAACCGGTGGTGGGAGGCGGGACTGGTGGTTGGGAGGTGGGGCAGACTTATACGGTCTGTGCCCTGAAAAGGACAGGTACAAATCAAGGTAAAGGTATACACAAAAAGTAGCACATATGTCTTTTTCTGCTATCATCTACTATATTACTATGTTCTGGTGGATCAGATTAGGTGGGGGTCTTCTAGAGGGGACCTTTAGAGGGGATTGGGTGTGGGGAAGGCAGGCTGCACTGGGGCCATATTACACACCTGATCAAATACTGTGAGTGGAGCCAGTCTCTCTGCCCATTCAGTAACCCATGGATTCTATATATGCCACCTAAATTTGGGTATATACCCAAGATGCGTACACAAGTTAATTGATTAACAGGCCCTTAAGTAGCAATAATCGGGTGCTAAGAACCAATTATTGCAGTTAATTGGCATCAGTCAGGATTTGCATGTGCATCTGGCCTGCTGTTCTATAAGGCACGGTGCCTAAATCCCACGGTGCATATCTGAAAAGGGGGCGTGGCCAGGGGCATTCTAAAACTTTACTCGTGCAATTACAGAATATTGCCTGAGCGTGGCTAATTTGTGCACCAGCATTTACACCAGGTTTCAGCAGGCTTAAGTCTGGTGCCAAAGTTATGTGTGAGATGGGTACTTAAGCGTGATTCTTTAAAGGGTGTGTGACCTTTATAGAATCGCGCTTATCACTGATCTTTTCCTCTGCCCATTTGTGATCACCATTCACTGAATCTAGTCATAAGTATATAAGAACATTAAGTGCCACCATATTGCGACAGACTGAACGTCCATCAAGCCCAGTACTCTGCTTCTAACGCTGGCCAATCCAGGTCACAAGTACCTGGCAAAATCCCCAAACAGTACAATACATTTTATGCTGCTTATCCATTCTAATACTGGCTTATGGACTTTTCTTTTAGGAAGCCATCCAAACCTTTTTTAAACCCCACTAAGCTAACTGCTTTTACCACATTCTCTGGCAACGAATTCCAGAGTTTAATTACACTTTGAGTGAAGAAATATTTTCTCCCATTTGTTTTAAATTTACTACTTTGTAACTTCATTGCGTGCCCCCTAGTCCTACTATTTTTGGAAAGAGCAGTGGCGTAGCCAGAGGTGGGCCTGGGTGGGCCGGGGCCCACCCATTTAGGGCTCAGGCCCACCCAACAGTAGCGCATGTTTAGCGGTAGCTGATGGGGATCCCAAGCTCCGCCAGCTGAAGACTTCCCCCTGATGGTAACGAAAACGCTACTCTCCATGATACTGGCACCTGCGCATGCTCTGTTTTCAGTGCATGCCTGCTGCAGACTGCCAAATTTCCCCTGCCAGCTGAGGTATTTTTTTGGTGGTGGTTGGGACAGGGGAGAACACTTGGTGCCCACCCACTTCTTGCCTAGACCCACCCAAAATCTGAGGTCTGGCTACGCCCCTGGGAAAGAGTAAACAAGTGATTCATGTCTACCCGTTCCACTCCACTCATTATTTTATAGACCTCTATCATATCTCCCATCAGCTGTCTCTTCTCCAAGCCTCTTCAGCCTTTCCTCATAGGGAAGTCATCCCTTCCCCTTTACTATTTTTGTCAACCTTCTCTGTACCTTTTCTAATTACACTATAATCTTTTTTGAGATGGGGTGACCAGAACTGCACACAGTATTTGAGGTGCGGTTGCAGCATGGAATGATACAAAGGAATTATAACATGTTCCTTTCCTAATAGTTCCTAATATTCTATTTGCTTTCTTAGCCACCGCCGCACACTAAGCAGAGGGTTTCAATGTATCATCACCAATGACACCTAGGTCCCTTCCGTGTTCGGTGATTCCTAGTGTGGAACCTTGCATCATGTAACTTTAGTTCGGGTTCCTCTTTCTCTTTGCACTTTGCACTTGCTCACATTAAACGTCATCTGCCATTTAGCCACCCAGTCTCCCAGTCTCGTAAGGTCCTCTTGTAATTTTTCACAATCCTCTCGCGATTTAACAACTTTGAATAACTTTGTGTTGTCAGCAAATTTAATTACCTCACTAGTTACTCCCATCTCTAGGTCATTTATAAATATGTTAAAAAGCAGCGGTCCGAGCACAGACCCCTGGGGAACCCCACTATCTACCTTCTCCATTGAGAATACTGACCATTTAATCCTACTCTCTGTTTTCTATCTTTTAACCAGTTTTTAGTCCACAATAGGACACTACCTCCTATCTTGTAACTCTCCAATTTTCTCTGGACTCTTTCATGAGCGTCTGTCCTGTGCTCCAGATGCAGGGCAGATACTGGACACAATCCATCCCTTGCATTTAGCACATAGGCTTGGGACTTACTGCTTTCTAATTTTTGTGCCTAACGCGAGGGAAGTACAAACAGTCTTCAGTGCATCTGTTCTCTCTCACAGTCTCATCACCTACCTAGAAAGTTTTTGCAGTAAAACCATTCAAAGACATTTTTTTAAGTGAACGCCCATTGAGAAAGCTTTGTTGTAACTATTACCTTTGATCTACGTCAGAGGTTTTGAGTCTAATGAGGGATTACAGGTCATCAGCTCCCTGTGAGTACCAAGGACCGTGACTTCAGAAATTAGAATTAAAAAATCCTCATATGCATTTCTGTTTATTTTCTGCAGCTGGTTTCTCTTGTCAAAAAGGGTTCACCATCTATTAGAACCAAGTGGAGAAATGGAGTCCGGCAAAAATGCACTTTGAAGAAAGAAAAGCACAGAAGTATTAGGAGGAGATGATCCCTCAAAGGGAGGGTGTAGAAAGGTTCAAACAGCTTTAGCCCAAAAAAGAAACCGTTCCCTTGGTTTCCTTCTGCATGAATTAACCATTGGAGCTGGGACTGTCCCACCTTCAACTACCTCTAACCCCTCCCCCCCCCCCCGTTCCCCCCCCATTTCATCATTACCATGATGTGTCTTAATTTACATGAACTCCCCTCCCCTTCATTCCTTTTCCTTGTACTGTGAATAATTCAACAACACACCAGTTGGCAGTAAACAATAGGCCACAACATTTTTTTATTAACAGTTCTACGAACTGGTAACCAGAAATTTGAACAGTAACCTCCAGAGCTACATTTCAAATACTATAGCAAACTCCCCCTCCTCCACCACCACCAGGGCCGCCGAGAGGGGGGTATGGAGGGCAAATTTCCTCAGGGCCTGTCTGGGCGCTGGCATGGATCTCCTGCTCTTGTACCCCACAGAGCTGAGTTGTCACACTATCATGTTAACTCTGCTCTGCTGGCCATAGGTCCTTCTTTCTGCCGTGTTCCGCCTCCTGTGTGAAGTACTTCCTGTTTGGACATGGCAGAAAGAAGGTCCTGTAAAGCAAAGCAGAGCAGGAGAGGAAACAAGTAAGCAGGCCCGGGGGCAGGGGGCGTGCATGGGCCTGGAGGGGGGTGGGCCCAGCCTGGGGGGGGGGGGGGTGTTTGCCCTTGGTCTGGCTTTGTCTCTTGGTGGCCCTGACCACTACCATCACTACTTGACTTGTCAGATAAGTAGCAAGTTCGTCGACATTCAATCTCCACCAATCTCCATCCTCACAGCTCCGCCTTGACAGCAAGAGGCTTGTTGCAGGAATGGAGCTTCTTAGTAAACCAATCTTCTACTTTGTCTATTGTTATGACTCGTACCAGTGAGCCACAACCCCTGTAGCTCAGGTGTCCACCTACTGTTACTAATCCCACCCCCCTCAAGCCATCTTTCCCATGGTACAAAAGAGGGACAGGCAGAAGCCCAACGACAGGATAAGTTGCCTCCAAGGAGCAGGAAAACCCTGGAGAGGGCTGCTAAAATATCTGGGCCACAAAGCCCAGTCTTTCAGTTTTCCTGGCCAATAGGGGTCAAGAGGATCCAGCAGGAAAAGGTCTTTAGCTTCAAACCAGCTAATTCCACCCCCACCCCACCCCCCTCCACTCTCTACCACCTCCAAACAGGAGCCCTCCCTCTGCAAGATCAGACTTCCTTCTGGATCTTTCACAGGAAGCTCTCACCCAGGGTCGCAGGTAGGAGCCCAGCCCATGGTTAAGTGGGATCCCTCAAGACAGGCTTTTGGGGTTGTCTCTTATTTCATAGCTAATTGAGTTCTGCAATTCTTCCATTGTCTAGAAAGGGAAACACTGTGAAACTCGTTGTACAGTGCAGACTTGAGCACTTTGGTCTGCTATCTCCAAAGGACAGTGAGCGACATAAATCAATTGTAACCCTTAAGACATGGGAGGTTTTCAAATAATGAGGGATCACAAGTTTTAGCTCAGCAGGTGCTTGACAGCCATCAGACCTTCTTCAATCTCCCCTGTCAGGGTTCGAGAAGCTTGAAGAGATGGTGATATTGGAAGTGTTCGGATCCCCCATTGTACCCACGGAACAGATGCCTTTGATGGCGATCTTAGCAGTCCATTGTTTTCTGAGTTTTCTACTTTCCAGCTCCCTGCCACCACCTCAGTGCTCTCCTATGTTCCAGAAAATCAGTAGCATTGCAGAACAAATCTCTGTGTATTGGTTTCTGTCCAACGCAGGCAGAAAGACCTTACAATATCAATGTTTGATCCATAGCCAAACAGGGCTGAAATGGAGAGCAACCGATCTTACCCCATCCCT